>NC_140703.1:72630681-73258409 GCF_050655825.1 Lonchura striata | reverse complement strand
CTATTGTAGGATTTTTCATTCATGATTTTAAACATGCAAAACCCAAGCAGTTCAGGAAACAATGTGTAAAACGTATTCTACCAGAAATGCTCCACAGAACAGAAAAACCAATTTTGCAATATTTTCTCTGTAATTATTCTCTAGCTGGACATTTAATCCAATTTTGTACTCTACTTTTGTTTTGCCTGTTTTCAGGTTGCTAACATTAGGGGCTAAATTTTGCACATAAATTCCCATGCCTACCATAACCTTGATTAAAGTATTCTAGCTGCATAATTAAGATATTATCCTGAGTATCATTAGTGCTTTTCAGTTTTAGTGCAGCAGAAAAGAAGGAGGAAATCAGCAGAAGCAGAAACCTACCGAGTGCTGAAGCATCACTTAGTCCATTCCGAAACCATGTGACCCATTCAGAAACAAATGGACATCTACCCCCGATTAGTTAAGCCGCCGCTACTCCTGTTACAAACTCCTCCAAAGCCATCCTGCTTAGGCAGCAATAAACCTCACTCCCAGCCTAAATTATGCAGTGTCATTATACTGCCTTGATTTTAGTTTTGATTGTCTTTTGACAGCAGTTCTGCTGTTACATATACAGTGAGCCCCCTTCGTCCTAATGGATTCTCACAGCTTGGCCTCCAGGATTGAATAGGTTTTCTTCTGTTAAATGGGAATTTCAATCCCTTTACTGGTGTAGTAGCCTGTCTCTGTATCAAGAAAGATCAGACAGGGACATGATTTTGATAAGAGGTGCACACACCATTCTTGATGACATGCCAACAGTGGTGGAAAAGTCATCCCTGTGGTAAAGTCACTTGGGGCTTTAATCCTGGCTTTTAGCCCTTGCTTACAGCATTTCTACCTTTTGTGCTCCTCAATTATTTTTAATTCTGCTAGCACTCCAGCTCTGAAGGTCACCCATTCTTTTGGCTGGATGCTTTAGCTCTGCTTTGCACTGACTATGCATTCCCACCTCACATTGTCAGAGTGCTTCCTTCCTTCTTTTTTTCCCCTCATACCAGGCTTACCAGGGGTTAAAGTATGCAGAAGAGACACACTGTAGGACACAAAACTGGACAGACAGAAAAAGAATACAGACACATGACAAAATGTAACACTCAGTAAATTAAATCACATTAACATATGAAAAAAATGCATGACTGTCAATTAGGAATGGGGAATTGGAGGTAAGGAACAACTTACTGGACAGTTTTTATATACATTTGCAAGGGATATTTGCAGAACTAACAAAGAGAGTATGTGCAAAAGACAGAGGGAGGATTTTGTAAATTATACAGTGCTCTGGTAAATGCCCTATCAGAAGAAAAACAAATAAAAATAAATCTAATGTGACAGTCATTGCTATGCCACTGCTCATTCTGTTTGCCTTCCAACACTTTTAGTCTTAATTTAGCCAGTCACCTACAGAAGATTGGTGTATTTACTACTCTGTTTGTACAGTATCCAGTACAATGAGGTCCTGTTATTGTTGTGTTTATGGTAGCAGGATAACTTACTATTAAAGTAAGGTAATTAAATCCAGGACAAAACATGCAACTTTCAGTACTAGGCAAAAAGATGTTGGAGGGTTGAAGTGTCAATTCTACTGGGTCACAGAAACCCTTGTATCATGACTATCACAAACCAACTTTGAAATAAATTACCTTAATCCTCAAAGCCACAGAATATGACACATTCCACAGAATCACTACAGCTGCAAAAAACCTCCAAGATCATCGAGTCCAACTTTTGACCAAACATCACCGTGTCAACTAGACACAGGAATTATGGCTCCACCACCTCCCTGGGCAGTCCACTCCAATGTTTAATCACCCTTTCTGTGAATAAATTCTTTGTGATGTCCAACTATATTCCTTCCATAGCTCTACTTGTTATTGCTGTGGAAAGAATCAGACAAAATAAAACAAAAGGAACTAGATTATCTGGTTACTTTTTTTCACTTACAAAACCATTCTTTTGGCGATCAAAGTGTTTCTAATATCTTTTAGGATTTAAAACAGCTCTGGATGGTTAAAAATCAAACAAATGAATCAGACAAGTGGTATTAGCCTTAGAGTGAATACAAAATTCTCTCACAAATATCACAGAAAAGACTTTTTTACTTCTCCTTAAGTTGGTGACTAATCAAAGCTATTTAAGTTCTTCCAAGACAAGAAAAAAGTGCTATATAGATTTAGCAGCAGGTACTTATAAAGAACAGCTACCATAACACCTTCATCATCTTATAAAGGATAAGAGTGAAAAAAACCAGAGTTGAGAACAGCAAGTGGAAATATGATGTAATTTCTCATCAGATGTCTTAAAAGGTACCAGTTACATCAAAATACTTTTTAACACTATGCAACTTATACTACCTAGAAGCATAGAACTACTTTTATTTTTCTTTCCTGGTATTTGTTTGTTCTTTTAACTAAGCCTGTATACTCCACTCCCCCACCACAGCTCATTGCAAGACACACTGTGTTAGGCCATGGGCATTTCACAGGAGACACCTCCTGTTTTACACTATAGTCCTTGCTTTCCACAAGATGTTCAAATATGGCTCTTCCCCTGAAAAGGAGAGATATGAACTTCAGGCTATAAGCCAATCCACGGTCCCAAAGTTAAGACATTTGGAAATAAACCAAGCACGACTGCTCAACATATTTCCAAACAAATGCCTCTAAAATGAAGGAAATATTTATAACAAGACATCTCCAGACAAAAAGTGCATATGTAAACACTTCAAGAAGCTCTGATGAACTATTCAAGAGATGCAATCTGTTTAAAGAGAAAACACACGTGCACTGCTATGTCCGTTTTCAAATCCAATCAGAAAACTTCATCAAGCACCCCCTGTTGACGTCCCAGAAAGTGTCTATGTACTGACACACATACAGGTATTACATAATGTCTGCACATCTGTGTAGATTATTTCCTTTTAAATAATCTAATTTCAAGTGAGACCCCTAAAAGCAATATGTAAAAATATACACTTATTGTACCTTTTCTGGAAGCACATCAGGCACTCTGGAAAAGATTTGGAAAGCGGGAGGCTGAAGGAAGCTGGAAGAGGTCCTGCTCCAGGCAACAAAGTTGCACTCTGCACAAAGCTCAAGTGCCATGAAACAACAAACAAGCAAGGAAAGACAGACCACAACATTAAGAATAATAGAGTGAGTGAAAATAACTAAGAGCCCCCATGAATACCACTCTTCTTTCTTTCTTTCAAGTAGTCTGGGAAGAAAAAACTGACCTGAGTCTCTTCCAAGCAGGACACAGGCATGAGAGGAAGGGGAGCAGGATATAGAGAGCTTTATCACAGAGGCAACTTAATAGACAGACCTGAGGAACAGTGACAAATAACCTGTTCTCCCTGTCCCACCAGCCTTGGAAAAAGCACATTTGTGTCTGAAAAGCTGATGGCACAAGCCTTGCTTCCCTAGATATTTGGTGAAGGGAGTGATACTGTAAACATCCAAGACCTGTGATCTGCTGCCTACCTCAAAGGCTCTAATGCCCCTTTCTCAAGGCACCTGCTTGCTCCCGCAGTCTTTCAAAGAGCACACACTCCTGATTTAACAATCATACTTGGCCAACAGGAATAGGCAATAGTAGTAGTTCCCTGAGTACAGAAAATTCCCCTTCTGGAAAACAAACTGCTTCAGATCCCACATTAGTAGAGAGCTGTAAGGAGTGAGCACACAGAATACCATTTTGAACATATGCAGTACTTGGGAACTATTTATACTCCAAAATTCACAGAGGTCAGGTTTACATTAACGATAGAATAAAGGAGGGGGGGAGAAATGTGTATTTGTACATCTGCAGTGCTTGAATTATCCCCTAAATGCACAAAATCTTTTCTATTGTGATGGCACCCTGAAGCCTTTTGCACTGTGCTGAGCTCTACAGACACAAGAGAAGAATCCTATTTTGAAATGGATTTCTAATTTAAAACAGAACAAACAATTGTATATACTGTTGTATAACAGCCATAACTGTTCCTCATTACTCTTTGAGTATGCTCATTGGAGAGCTATTTAAACTATCTAGAGTTCAAGTCTAACCAAATGACCCATGTCAGGTCCATCAACAAACAGAAAGTTGGACAAATCTCTCCTAACCTTCCTTAGCACTGCAGCAGGAGCACTATAATGTTCTAATTCAGAAACCTTATAGTGAGTCAAATCATGTTATAAGCAGCATTTACAAATTACTGCGCTGGCAGGTTTACATTACAGAGCAGCATGGAGGAGCTTTGCTTACTTCATGCATGAGTGAACGCACATGCACACATGTGCAACTGTATACATAATCCCTTTCCAAAGATCCTATTTTACTTCCCTGAAATCCTCTCACTTTGGTTATAGAAACTGGGAACTTCCCACCCTCGGGATACAGTCTGTGTTTCAGCCTGGGCTCCAGTTGACTTCTGTCTGGCAGCCACTGTAGAGACCTGCAACCTATCACGCAGCGCTTCAGCCACATGCCTAGCATTAACTAGTGTGGCTTAAGAGCTTCTGATCCCACAAGGCAAGGCACAGCACTATTCCTCCACACCTCTAGTATTGAAAAGGTAAGGTAACATCCTACAACAGCTTTTGAACACTGAGGGAAAGGAAACAGAGGACAATAAGTAAACAATTTCAAATATAAGCTCATGAGTTGTCTCAAACCAAGCACCACCATCATCTCCTGTAATGTTCACTGAAAACCCCTTCCAGGATCCTCTTCACATTTTTTAATAACTACAGGTGTGATTGCACTCATCATCCCCTTTTCATTCATTCCCCTTTTCCAAACACTGGCAAACTCTGAGGCTTGCAACTCTAACTCAAAACACAAGAGTTATTTACCTGGTATTCCAAAGCAAATCCTTTCTACACAGCACAGAAGTCCAAGACAGTGGAGAGTACTTCACTAAGCCTCTGGATTTTAATTTGCATTACTAAGTGTTGAATGCCACACCTCCCATCTCCCTGTTTTCTACTTTCTTTATCCAACAGTAAAGCAGTTGACATAAAGAGAACTAAACAATCCTTTCAGCAGCAGCACTGAGCAGCAGAATTTGCCAAAATAGCAGACAATATCAGATGTAACAGCCTTTATAACTGGGAGGAAGGTATGCACAAGGCAAGAATTTTCAAATTCTTGGTTCAAAAACCCAGTCACCATTTGGTTTGACACTTTCCTCTGGATTGGCATGATTTACATCTAGAAAGCAACAATGAATCCAGAAACTCAATTTGAAGACAGAATTCAGCTTGAAAAGACAAGACCATTAACACACACAGAAGTATTTTATTATCACTTCTTCATAAAGCACATTGATGTAATTAGCAGAGCAGGAAAGGTGCTGTGCATGTCACCAATGCAATGAGAAAGTTTTCCCACCCAAGAGAATGGGTAGACTTCAGCCAGACTAATTCCTCCACTTTTGCCCGTCTGATTCAGACTAATGAAACACGCAAATTCAGCCAACAGTGCTGATATGAATACCAATGTAAGTATTAATTTTAAGGATATTAATAACACTGCAGCAAAGAACTTATACAAGTTCCTGGGGAAAAAATCACAGCAAGCTGCCTTCAGGAGTTTATTGATTCCACTAAAATCACACAAAATCTCAACACACATACAACATAGCAAAGAGCCTGCTCAGAAGGCATCTTCAGTGTTGAGGTAGATTTGAGCCCAGCCTCCAAGGAAAGGTGCAACACACAACAGAACAACACTGTTGTTTCCAGAAAGGTGCTCCAGGACACTGCCAGGTGTGTGCCATGAATGGTGTATGAAATCTAGCCATGAATAAGAAATGAACCTCCAGCTCTGCACTCTGGGAGCCCAAATGAGGATCCCTACACTCAAGGTGTGCAATCTTAAAACCAAAAACCCACTAATTCCTGATGCAATGTATCTTAAGTCATTAAATACATTAAGATAACAAATTCCTGCAAGAGCAGCACCTTGCTGTGCAAAAGCCAGCTGTCATTCAAGTCTACTCTTGGAATTGGGCTCTCTCATGGTCTTTCAGGTGGGATATTTTGTGGTACTGAAATTTATACTTACTAGCAACAAGGGTATATTTGCTGCAAGACCAGCAGGCCGTCCATGCCCTTCTCTAACCTTCTTTTCACATCCTGAGCTGTGAGAATGATAGCATGACCCCTTCCTGCTACCACACATATCTCCCCTCTTTTCTTTTTTCTTCTCTTTTCTTTTTGTTTCTTACTCTATCAGGGTAAGTAAATCAAGCTGGATAGAATAGCAGTTCAATGAAGGTTTCATGATGAGCTTATTCCTCTTCATTAGCAGCAAGTGATGTGTTTGCTAATTTTGTTGCTCACACATTAGCAAAAATGCATTTGGCTGGCATTACATTTACATTAATGCTATTCATGTATCAAAGCATTTCTTTTCAGTGGCCACAGACACCAAGATGAGGGCTTCCTATTGCTCTTCCTTCTACTAAAAAGATACATATATATTATGTAGAAAACAGGACTTTCACAGATATTCACAGATTTTACAAATTATTTCTTACATAAATTGGATATTAGGAACTTTTAAACAGGATATTTAGACTTAGCAAGATGAGTTATGGAGTGTGCTGTCCAGGAATAAAACCCCAAAGCATAGAAACTAATTGTGTCAAAGACTGGAAGAGTTTTTTTGTGCTGCCAGAGACAACTATTACCCACAAAGTTACATGGTACTGCAAATTTGCAGTGCATTAGTACTGATTATTGCATTTCTCCATATTCAAATCCACACACTGAATTTTACACCTATTCTTGTTAACAGTGCCTCTATCATTTTTAGTGAGCGCTACCTACTTGAGGCATTACAAATTTTCTTTTACTTCAAAAGATTTTAACATTTAAAGAATGATATTCCCCTACCTGCTTTTTCTTGTAATATTATATAGTGGTTTTTTCGGTTTTAAACCATTAGAACTTTGAAGTGTTGTTTTAAAGCCTCAAAGGCAAGGAAAATTCAAGTGAAGACAGCAAAATTAGCAAAATTAAGTTGCCCATTGATATTCAAGGTCAAGTACTAACAATTTTTCAAACAAGGTTCCAGAGAATTCCTGATATGGCCTTTAGAAGTTTATGAGAGTTTGGCTCCCCTAATTTTGCTTTGGGGAGTACTTTAAAAGAACTTATAAAATCTCCAGGCTATCTGATTGGAATGCATTACCAGTGAACTGTTCTCTCCTTTGAGGATTTGTACCACAATGGGACCCCAACAGACATCAAGCAGTAATGCAGAGTCTAAAACAAAGAATATATCTGAGAAATACAGCTCTGCTGTGAGACAAATGACAGTTACTTTCTCTCTCAGCCTCCCAGTGCAACACAGCACGCCTCACGTGACTGAAGAAACATCTGGGTTTTATCTTGAGATAGGATTCCTAATATTTTTCTGTAGAGACACTTAAACACAGAATGCAAGTGCTGTGCAAGGCAACTTGCCATATTTATTGTTCAGAGTACAAAGAGGCAAAACTTTTATATAAAATACTATTTTAAATAATTTTCTTGGCATTTTGAATTTTATGTGTTAATTGTAATGCTATCTTTCTTTTTTCCCCCCAAATTCTCATTCAAAAATGTAAAAAGGTATTCATTCAGCCTTTAAGATTTTAAAATCAATATGCTCAATCTTGTAATGCAATATACACTGCAGCACTAGGGATCTCATTAGACATTTTCCTGAAGTCTCCATGCAGCTCTTAGTTGCATTAACTACATAAAATAAATACATATAACTACAGCTCCAAAAGTAAGAACTGCTAAACAGCACTGACTGTCATTTAATTATTTTCAAGGCTACAAAAATATCTTCGCACCAAATACTTTATACAACTCAAAATTACCACAACTCTCTGCAGTTGCGAGACAAAACTCTCAAATCTACCAATGCTAGAGGCAAAAAAAGAAAAAGAGAAAGAAAAAAAAAAAAACCCTCAGCCAGATAAAATATCTTAAGGTCTGGCTTTTTACATGTAAAGCAGCCGCAGCAAAATTATTCACATTCTTAGCACATAGCTGACCAGGACAAGATTCCACAGAGAGGTAAACAATTCCCCCAAGAGAGCAGCTGCATCTTCTTCAGACTAGGAGCTACAGGGACTGAGGGGTGCAGAAAAGGGAGAAATGACCATTGAGGTCCCCAAAACTGATGAGAAGCATGAAGAACAGACTACTTCTGCTCTGTGATGCTTCACTCCACTGTTCCTTTACAGTGCTCCATGAGAATACAGAAGTGTAGAAAGAAGTAAACAAATAAATAAATAAATTAAAAAGAAAAAATTCCTTTACTGTGCTCCATGAGAATACAGAAGTGTAGAAAAAAGTAAACAAATAAATAAATTAATTAAAAAGAAAAAATTCCTTTACTGTGCTCCATGAGAATACAGAAGTGTAGAAAAAAGTGTAGAAAAAACAAATAAATAAATGAAAAAGAAATTGAAGCCAGTTAGTAACACACACTTTAATTAGTGTCCTAGAGGAACACTGTATGCAGGAATCCAAGTCCAGTTCAACACAAAAGAGTAGTGGATAAATATTACATAGTGTTGAACAGAACTGAAAGGAACTGAAACAACTAAGTCATCCAGCTTTGCTTTTATTGTGCAATTATTATCAAAAGTATAAAGTATAAAACTATTTCTTTCTAGGTTTTCACATTATCTCTGAAATTGTCCTTTCTAAAATTGTTACTTTTTCCTTAACAGTATCTTTACTCAGTTCACCTCAATGTTACTTCTGATGGCTGCCAGCCAAGTGGCACACTTTAATAGTCAAGACACACAGTCCCGAAGAAGCATCTTTCTGTCTCCACTCCATTTACATGCAAAAACTGTGAGATGTATTTTAGGTTGTTGTAAGAAAATAAATCCTCTGGAAAGATTCTCCTCCATGCCACCCCCTTTCACAGAAACCTGCCATGAGCCATCAATGAAATCAGCACAGCAATGTAGAAAACTACCACATCACTACTTTTAGCATTCATAGCTTGCTATTCACATACCTGTTCCAGCTGCAAGTGTGTTGGCAGAAAACTATTTCTGTCTTGTCCCTGGCTGCCTGTCATTTTTCCCTGTGCCGGAGGTATTGTCTGCTTCCCTCTTGCCTGACCACACTTGCCACCAGAGCCAGCTGGGTTAGCACAGACCTGTGATTCAGCTGTTGAAGCATTTTGCCCCAAGACAGCCAGGGTTAACTTCAGCAGCAGCTCAGCTGGGGCAGTAAGACCTTGGGGAGAGGAGGAGTAAGATAACACAGCAGATGGCCCTCCCTGGAGCACAGCTGGAAGGAGGAGAGCATGTGAGTGCAAGGCTGAGCTTTCTCTCAGCATTTCCTCTGATGGTGGTTGACAGTCAAGGTAGCTGCCACCACTCTCAACTTCTCTCCTACTTTCTGTGCCTTCCCCATGTCATACCCCCTCAATGCTCATGTCCCTCCCATCATCCCCAGAAAGTTATTTTTAACCTGGATCACTTCTCCAATCAGTCGTTTCTCAGCTCCACAAACACTGTCCTGGCACAGCTTACAAGAATGAACTGAGGAGAAAGACGAGGGAAAACAGGCAGCTCTGGCAGAAACAAGAGCTACTCTCCTGGAGCTCCAGCCCACGAGTCTCCTCTACTTCCTTCACACCAGCCTACAAATTTCCCAGGTGAAAGGAATATGCTTGTGCTATCTCAGATCATAAGGTCTTTATTTTTTTTTTTTTCCCCTGGCCTTTGTGCTGCACTAAGAAATACTTTAAGTGCCATATTTTGTATGTTGGTATCATACTAAGTTTAACAAGCTAATCCCTCCCTGACTTGTGTAGTTATCACCTAATATTTCAAGGCAAAACTAGGACATCTTTTAAAAATACATTTGATCATTTAAAAAGATATAGCCAAGGGGAAACAGTCTTACATGACAGGCTATAAGTCAACATGTTAGATGAGAAATTTTAGACCACAGAAGAAGGAAAAAAAATCTCACTGTAACAAGCCAATAAAAACCCTCTAACACTCTAGAATATATTGGACCTATTCCACAACAACTATATTTCTTATGAAAATACAGTATTTGAACTCTAGAGAAGTCTGAACCTGATTAAACTAAAACAAAGGAGAGGGAGGAAAGCAGAGCAGAGGATTCTACTCATCCTTCGTTCACAACTGAAGTCTGAGGAGGGAGTCTGAGAAAGTTCAAACAGATACACTCTCTTGAATAAGTTACTTAGTGTTGACACATTTGCTTAGTAGCTCCCAGTAATGCTGGCAGGGGCTCAGTATTCCTCACCTCTCTCCTTCAAGCCTTTACTCAAACTTCTAGGAGACTCTTATTTTCCAATGCTTTTAACCTATATAATTTGATAGGAGAACTGCCAATTGTTTTTCATGCTTCATTATTACTATTAAGTTCAATACTTGGCCCAGTATAATTTTGATAAATGTTCACTGATGACACAAAGCTGGGAGGAGTGGCCAATACCCCAGAGGTCTGTGCAGCCCTTTAGAAGGTCTTTGACAGGGTGGAGAGATGGGCAGAGAGGAACTGTCTGGAATTCAACAAAGGCAAATGCAGAATTCTGCACCTGGGGAGGAATAACCCCAGGCACCAGCACAGGCTGGGGTGACCTGCTGGAAAGCGGCTCTGTGGAGAAGGACCTGGGGTCCTGGTGGACAACAAGGTATCCATGAACCAGCAGTGTCCTCGTGGCCAAGAAGGCCAGTGGGATCCTGGAATGCATTAGGAAGAGCAGTGCAGGTCAAGGGAGGAGATCCTGCTCCTCTACTCTGCCCTGGTGGGGCACTTCTGGAGTGCTGGGTCCAGTTCTGGGCTCCTTGGTACAAGAAAGACACAGAGCTCCTGGAGGGGGTCCAGCAGGGGGTTACAGAGATGATTATAGTGCCAGAGCATCCCTCCTGAGTAGAGACTGAGGGAGCTGGGCTGTTCGGCCTTGAGAAGAGAAAACAGAGGGGCCTTCAACAGTGTATACAAATGTATAAAGGGAGGGTATCAAGAGGATGGACCCAGGCTCTCCTCAGTGGTGCCAAGCAATAGGACAAGAGACAACAGGCAGAAACTGATGCACAGAAGTTCCACTTGAACATAAGGAGGAACTACTTTACTGTGCAGTGACCAAGCACTGGGACAGACTGCCCAGAGAAGTTGTGGATGGAGCCTCCCTCACTGGAGATATTCAAGGACCATCTGGACACAATTCTGTGCCATGTGCTCTAGGATGGCCCTGTTTGAGCAGGGAAGTTGAACCAGATGACCCACTTGGTCCCATCCAACCTGACCCATTCTGTGGTTCTGTAATTCATATCATCATTATTATTATTGCAACCCATGCTCAGTTGCATGAATACTATTTAAAGACAAAAGTATTTCTTCTAAAATCTTTAAGGGTGCAAAACATTAAGAAACAAAAAGAGACAAGTGATCACTTTCCTTCATTCAGGAAACATATTCTTAAAATTGAGGTCTACAGCAAAACCACACTGAGCAATATTCTTCTTGAGTATTTCAGCAGCAGAATGAAAACCGGACCATGCTTTAATGGGGTAACACCAGCAGTAACAAGTACAACACTACATGGCATGGGAGGGAGGATTCATAAGACGTTCCAGAAACTAAGACCCAACAATGTGCAGTAATGCACAGGTGAATGTCTTGATTTCTGCATGAAGTGAAAAGAATTCAGTTTCTCCACACCTGTTTGACAAAGCTGCCAAAGGTAAGGACAATATGCCTGGTTAGGCAATCAAGTTTCAACTTCCTAAACTTGCCCTAAGAGAACTGGGTGGAGACAGTCCTCCTAGTGATTGCTAATCTGCAAGCATGTTGCCAAGTACTGTTAAATATGTCCTCGCATCAGATCACACTGCAGGTTCATGGGAAGATCTGTGTTTGTATTCTTCAAGCATGCCAAGCACAAAACAAAGCTAAGCCTCCATGGCAATGATACATGGAGATGGTCCCCTGTATTTTGATGATCAGGGTCACTCTACACCAAGAGGTCATCTTGGGGTAGTTTCCACAGCTCCAGAGAAATGGTCTTTCCTCACTTCCACTTACTTGGCTTCCAACTGTGTGCACACTGCCTTGCACAGTGCTGTGAGATGCAGAATCACAGATGCAGTGATTCCTGAACAGCAGTGTTCAAGCAGTGCTTCCAAGGCCAACATCTGATTCCTTTAACAGGCATTGTAGCTGTCTATTCCTCTTCTCCAAGGCATTCATCAGCATTTTAAATTGTTTGCATTATGGTTAATTACTTTTAATCAAGCTCTCCAGTGTCTGCCACCACCTTCAGAGACTAACCAGAGGCCAGTGGCAGGCAGGCTTAGAAGTATGTGCATATATATATATAATATATGTATATATATATACACACATACAAAACTATGTATGAAAACCCGAATTCAGGAATATTTTTCCACAAATGAAATGTGTAGGATTTATGTTTCAGAACATGCAATAGCTGAGGTTGTTGGAACTATCCAAAGTACTGCCTTGCAAAAGAAAACAGTAATACAGCCATAGTAGTTCCATATGTAGCCCATTGCTTGAGTGGCTATAATGATTCTTGTATATAAATTTTAATAGTTGGTTTTCAACTTGCAGCTTTTCTCTGCAAAAGTTTAGAGCTAGGAAACTAGAGTAGATGTACCCTAAACAGTAATAATCTGACAGTCAAAATTTTAAATAGGATCTATGTGCTAAAAGCCAAATGAGCTTTCAGTGAGTATTACAATGCTCCCATCTAAGCAATCTCTACACCGAGTGGCTTTGCAACCTGAAGTGCATGGACTGGGCCATCCCACCAGCTGACTACTCATTTACTCCTGTCTGAACATTAAGCCATTTTTTCAGTACAACTTCAAGGTGTCCTCTTGTAGAACGTTAAATAAGCAGACAGTAAGAACAACAGCGATCTCTATGCAAACAATAAAACCTCTGAACATCATTATCCTTTCATCTTTCCTGCATTGCAGTCTTCTTACATCTCTACCCTAGAAAAATCAGTCCAGCTTGTCACATCTTCTGGGTAGAGACCTCATTTTTTACAACAATATTGCACGAAACAGCTTTACGCCAATGTCAGGATGAAATGGTGGCTTTTTATTTGATTATCACTGCAATGTAAATGTGAAATCCAAAGTGAGTAGTAAAACTCTTGTTAGCCATTTACACTGGTAATACCATCCAAATCATACTGAGGTTTTATCAGTTTCTAACATGCAGCTCATAAACCAAAGATTCTGTTGGCCAGGAAGGGTACAATAATTTTTTTTATAATGTCATTACAAATGCTTAGAAAATTCTGTGAACACTGACAGCATAATTTAGAGAAGAAAGAGGGAAAATACCAGGTGTGATACAAGTTACAGGAATATCTTGGCTGTTTATTATAACTGATTATTCAGTCCATGTAATCTGAAATCCTACTTAATCTGTAATGTGAAAGCTACCAATATTAAAGAGATTTGAGCATCATTTAAGGCCAAAATCTGTGCAAAATCCTAAGTCTAGGACTTAGGTGAAATAGGAGGACTCTTTTATTGCTCCAAATAGGCAGCAAAACTCTGGCCTGATGAAATCACTAGGAATTTTACAGCTGATCCCAGTGAGGGCAGAAATTCAGCTCAAGAATTTTTGTATTCTAACACGGGGGGGCTGGGGATACAATCCCAGTCTACATGCATAGTGGATCTGAAATCCTGAACACACTGCTCTTCCTTCACACTACTTTCACAAAACACTCTCATCCCACTGCATTCTGCACAGCAATGCTCAGACAACAGATGGGTTCTGAGCAGATTGTGCAGGAAAAAAGTTCACTTTTTGTCTTCTGACTCAAGCAACCAAGGTGGACCCCCTGTTGCTGCAGGTGGGGTCTGAGGAAGGAGGACAATGTTACCCAGTAGTAGATAAAATTAAATAGCTTTCCCATCCCCCTGCAGCATTTCCTGCAATGCTCCATACACTAAAAGTCATATAACACTACAAGCTGGATCACAACTCAGTGCATTCCACTGCACTTTGTCACGCTTCCCTGACCGATACTATGCCAAAAATTACTAGCTTTAACAGTTCTCTGGTGAATAAAAGAGCTTTTGCAACTCTGAAACAGAGCTGAGTTTTAAATTCATGTTAAATCTGCTTTTCTGTTCTGAAGGAACATTTTTAACGCTGCCTGTAATTCCCCTTCTGTGCTTTTTTTACTTCTGTAGTGACTCTTGTGAAGCTAAAGGAAAAAATCAAGCTGACTAATTTTAAAAGCCTTAAAGAGATTTCTAAAACATGCCTGAAGGAAGAAAAATATGACCTAGCAAAATACAAAGATGAAAAAGATACACATCACATTCATATAAATCTAAATCATGGCAACAAGATTCACAAGAAGGCTACTATAGACAACAAAATCCAAAGTACAATTGCCAACTGAGCACAATCTTGGAAGAATACAAGACTGCTCCAACAAATTCAGATACTCTTGCAGTATAGAACTATGCCCTAAGAGATTTTCCTTTGTAATCTTTTATGCAAAACTCATGCCTACAATTACCAGAAGAACCTGATTATGAGAAAACTGTAAAACAAGCACAAGCACTTAACAGAGTAAAATGCTTATTATGGCAATGCTTGATTCCTCTCCGTAGCAGAAGAATACCAGCATGATGCACGTGCACCCAAAAAAGGGATCCGGTCTCTGTCCAAGCCAGTTAGCTTTGCTCAGCAGATCAAGAACTGTTGCTGGCTCCAGCCCATTTTTGGAACAGCGGGTTTCACTATCCAACCCCATCTCCAGGCTGACCTGGAAACATGCTGGCTCTGATTTCTCCTTGCATATGGAAATAATAAAGCTATTTTTACATTAAAAGAAAATCCTTTATTTTCTTAAAAATAATAACAACCATTGCAACAAGCACAGAAGCCAGGTGTTTCAAATAGAGGAGGGTGTTACCTGAGAGTACAAAAATCAATTAAATCTCGTGAACAGAGCATGTGGGCAGAATGAGGGGTTAAGCATGACTTTAGACAGCAAGCAAACAAAAAACTGAAAAGAGGGTGGGAGGGAGGAATGCAAGGCAGCCTGGAGCTCTTAAATTCAGTAAACTGAGAAGGTGGGGAAGCACCTCTGCAGTGACACCAGCTAGAGGCAGGAGCAGGCACACACTGGGGGAACTGTGGTGGGAACCCCACACTGCTCTCCCTAGCATGCAGGGAGCAGTTCAGGCTGCTGCTTCTTCCACCCTGCAGAGTGGAAGAACAATGCTTTCCCAACACCCTGAGCATGATCTCTTCAAGCTAGATACACCAGGTAAAACAACCAGTTTCCTATTAATGGTTGAGTTCAGCACTACCACCTTTGAGACCCAACTGCCCTTCCCACTCAGGTAAATGCCAAATATCAGCCTCTCTGCTCACACACTCAGTTCCTGCTTTTTAGCAGGAGCTTCATCCTTGTTACACTTCCCATTGGCCATCATCATTGTCAGAGATCACTCTCCTGTCAGAGTTTAAACCCCAACAGTGATACTTCCTCTATCTATTAGCTGCCCTAATTTGTGAATCAAAAAGAAAAGAAAAAAAAAGCCTCTTCTCAGACTTGGGCTACAAAGCTACTATGTGAATGAGGCAAAACAAACTAGCTCTCTGTTTAGTGGCTGAAATTTCCCCAAATTCATGGGCTCAATAGTTTGTTTTCAAGGAGGGCTCCACTAGTTTGACTCAGAGCTTTTTCTAAAGCTAGGGAATGGTCCTGCTTCCCTAAGTCAATAGGAGAGAGGAAGAGAAGGAAGTTACATGCATGGCAGAAACTAAGACAACTGGCCTGCCCCAGCTTGATGTAGATGCTGTGCTGATGCTGTGGCTGTTGCTGTTTGGCCTGTGTAGGGCAGGGTGAAGACTGAGTTTATACTCCACTACACAGTGGCAAACTTGGGAGCACAAACCCTCCTTCTCAAAGCAAGAAATGATTCTTCACAAAAACCAAAAAAATCCTGCTAAGCATGTAGCACTGGTATTTGCTCAAAATAGTGCTCCTGGAGGTGGTGAACACATAGCAGGACATTCTGACCTTCCCAGGAATCTGGGAGAAGGCAGCTCTGCCTCCAAAGCAGAGCTGTGTCCCACACTCTCCCCATCCTGAGCAGTGGTGTTCCAGGTTTTGGGGGGCAACAGATTCTCCCTGGCAGGAAATCTGAATGCCCATTTCTGCCTGAGTGAGGAGCAACAGCAAGTTCTCAACCTCCACCAGTTTCTAACACTTAAAAATCACAGAGAAGTTCCTGGAAAAATCTGTTGCTACTGATTTTACAGCACGAAAGTAATACTGAAAAAATACTTTTTCAAGTTACTTTCATGTGGTTAAGAGCCCTGAAGGTTCTCTTCTCAGCAAACAGAGATGAGGGGCAGGGGGAGGCACACCAACGCAAATGAAAATTCTTGTGGTTTGCTTTCGAATTTGCTGGCACTTCCCAGTGAGGTCCTCTTGTAGTATGGGGAGCTGGCTCATCACATGTCCTAGCTGACACTGATGACTTTTGCCCACTTGTAGATTCCTAGCCTCTAGGTCTTCAATTTGCACTGCTGAACACTGCACCAGTAACTTCTCTCCACTACTTCCATGACCACAACACCACACATTTCACAGGCTCGTCATTAAACACCTTTCAGAAAGCACTCAATGGACATAGTGCTTGCATTAAAGAACATAATAAAAAATAGGATGGCCAACATGCAAGAAATTATCACAGGAAGAAGATGGAAGTGATTTGCCAGCATAGCAACTGCTGAAGCACCTGGAAGAAAAATAAAAATTCCACCCTGCTCCAGCACACAGCCAGTAGGTTGTTACCATGTCTGGGCAACACAGACCACATGGGCAATCAGGGGATCATCTGAAATACAGGGATCATCTGAAATAGAATCAAACTGTGCTGGACAACCAGAAAAAACAGGCTCCACCAAGGTGTAATGCATATCATTTGGAGCACTCACTTGGAGACAGGACAAACACAGCCCAGTATGGAGTGAATTTATCTTGATTCAAAGGTCTCTGTCTTTTGACCACAACTTTTTATATTTTTAATTGGTACAATCAGATTTTTTTTGTAAACAAGGATACCCTACACAAATAAGTATTTCAATTACATTGATTGAATTGGATTTTATGCACCTTTATCAGGCTGACATCTGGCAGGATGGTGGAATGAATACAGCAACTGTGGCAATGCTGGAAGAAAAGCATGAATGGGACAGGTGGCTGGTTTAAGCACAGTCTATGAAGCCCTGATTCTGAATAGAAGAAAAGATACAGAAATGAACGCATACAGGGTGTGCTGGCAAAGTTACATTACAGTTGCATCTATAGTTCTTTAACATGTCACACCAAATTTTTTTATATGAAAGGCTGAAGTCTATAAGGGAGTTATTCCTTAGTAGTTTGCAACTATAAAAAAAAAATCAACTAATTTAGGGTATTCAGAGGCACATTGAGAAAGGCCTGTAGGAGGTGTTGAATATTAGTCATTCAAACCAATGGAGCAGAAAAAGCAATGCAATAGGACAACAGGGAAATAAAGGAAGGTATAGACCTGAAGAATCTGGAAGATAAGATACAGTGGGAAAACAAAATAAAACAAACAGGGAGGGAATGAAGCTGCAGATCAGCAACAGTGATCGCTAAGCCACAGCTGACATTTCCTTTTGTTTTGAACAATCCCCATCCAAGAGATTCAAATAGTGGATAAAATCCAAACGTAGCCATATAAAGACTTTTACAGGAGTAATTTTACACTCCTAGATCTTCTTCTAAAGTCAGTCTCTTAAAAGGGCAGAAACTTAACCATATTATCACCCAGTAGCAGCAGCCTTCTTTCTAGCATTTTATGCGTGTGAGGTGCAAGACCCTGCATCTTTGCATGCTTTGGATTAAATGAGTAATTTACAAAACTTGCGTTAGAATAATCAAGGATATAGAGAAGAAGGATAACGAAGGGTATAGAGAACAGTTGCAAAATGCTTGGCCATTCAAGCAGTATACATTTAAATCCCACCATTTTCCCAATTCCCATTGTATTTGTATTTCTCTAAGTGCATACATGACTGTGTGTGTCACAGTAAGTTTCACACATGGACACATACACTGATAACAATTAAAGACAAAGCAGCAGCACAGGACAGAGTTCTTTTCACAAAATGCCCTTGCCATAGCCATTACCTGATTCACAAAGTTACAGGTACCCAGTGTTCTCTGACTTCAGCCTTCTGAAAATTAACTGACCTAGAAATAATTTTTTAAAAGTATTTTCATATCCTCTCTTGTTCTTTTCATCCTTCACCTCCCTAAGGAAATATTTCTAATTACCTGGATTCACTCAAAATGAAGAGCACAAATTTCTCATCAGGAAAAATCCATCTCTTACACTGCAGGGAAGCAGAATATAGCGTCAAACATTAGAATGTTGTTTCCTTAGACTGAAAAAGAAATCCTCAGTACATTACTGTGGATTAAGTTCTTCACAAACAGCTGGCACAGTGCAGACACTGCAGTCATCCCAATACATATATGCACACATGCATTGCTTGTATGAAACCAAATTTCTATGTGTCAATTTGTAATCCAGAAGTTTCTTGTGAACTGCCAGTGACTGCCCAGATGGCAGGAGAACTCCATTAGAAACAAATCAGTTTTGCTGTGCTGCAATTATAATGGGAGACACCATCAAGATCAGAGCTCACAGAACCACTTCAACAGAAGCTGCCCAATAACATAAAGCCAATATTATTTCTATCAGCAACAGTATTTTGGGTGATGTGCAGCAAATCAGCATGATGATGAGCAAGAGTTTGACCAGCTGACTTTCACCAGGCTTTTATTAAAGCATCTTGTGGAGATGGGAAACTGGGATCCCTCTCAAGCCTGGACAATATGAGACTGCTACTGCTAGGATAAGACCACAATGCCACAGCAACTTCAGCCTCTAATTTGGTAATCAGAGGCCTTGTTAATTTTTTTTTCCAAAAATCTAGGGAATTATAAAAACTTAGAAGTAAGGGCCAACATTTCTCACTCTAAGCCTTAGCTCCAAGCAACATAAAAACGTCAGATCTGATCTACACTTACAATTAGGTTATGAACATAAGCAGGAGTGAAAGAAGTTAGATGTATTTCACATGCTATACACCTAACCTGCAGAAGTTTAAAGCCCAAGTTAACACAAATATTTGTAGCTTTAAGCAAACTATGATCATATGTCTGTCCCTGCTTGATTTTACTGGTGCAAATTGCATTTGTTCCAGCAGTACTTGATTGTGGAACATCTACTCTATAGCTAGAGTAGCTATAGCCACAGGCAGCTTATAATCCACTCAGAATGCAAGGAAAACCTTGGTCTAACCATCTGTTTCTTAAGAGTGATTCAAGGCAATGGTGGGAAATTAATGGACATACTCACTACATGAGAAAAATAGCAGCTGATACCACCACAAGATTTGAATGTCTCTTTCACATCTCCTCTCACCTACTTCAGACAGCACTGCATACAAGCATTTGCAAGTCAGAGACAGGCAGCACCCAAGAAAAGATTGCAAGTACTGGAGCCTGATTTATGGAAGATTAGGGGGACATATGGACAACACACATGGTACATGGACATTCTATAGGAGGTGATACCACAAGCAGCTGCTGAGCAGAATTTGAATGCTGAGCCCATGGGAGCACCAACAAGCTGTGGTCTGCTCGAGATGGGGGTACAGCAAGAAAAAACTGAGTTAAAACAAATGTAATTGTATGTTATTTTATGTATATTTGCCTATGCTTTAGAAAAAGAAAATCAATTTTTAAAAAAAAATCACTCCACAGAAGTATGACACATACCTGCGTATCACATGAGTAGCAAGGAATTTTTATTTTCATTGTACTGATATTTAATTAGCAGCTTTAACATAAGCTTTTAATTAATTTAGTAACTACTAAAAAACATTCCTAGGTTGAATTGAGTTCTAAATGCACACCTTGACCTACCCTAAAAACTGTAGCATACAAAAGTCTTGTATCAAGTCCTTCCACTGAAATCTCTCTAAGTTTACAAGTGTCATTCAATTATTTTAAGAAAGAAGAGAACCCCCACAGACAAGCAAAAAACACCCCACATCCCCCTTCCAATGCAGAGATGCTATTTTTCAGTCTCAGAATAAAATATAAAACCACACTGATCCCTCCCAGATACTGAAGCTAAAAGAACAGCAGAGATTTAGGCTGAGAACAACCTAAAAAATGCAAAAGGAACTGCTACACCCTACTACCATTGTGATATCAGCTTCCTGTTAGAATAATAATGGCAATCTTCACTTTTGGTCACGAGGGCTTTTTATTCAGAGACTGAAGTAAACGCTTATGCAGATTTTTCAGTGACTGTGAAGAAGTAATTTCCTTTCTCACAAAAAAAAAAAAAAAAATCCAAAGGTCAAAATTCTGCTGGCAATTAGATTTTAATAAGTACAATTTAAGTATGCAGTGCAAGTTAATCCTGTACCCTGTTATAGCAATATACAATTTTATATTTTTATATTAACTCCCAAGCTTCTACAATGTTTATCTGATATGAGGAATAGGAACGTTTAAGATAACTCAAGATTCACACTTATCTACAGTTGAAGTCTAGCATCTGATTCCTGTGCTATCATTTCAAAGACAAGATGTAATTTATTCTATAGTTCAATACAGAAGAAAAAAAAACTAACAGGAATTAAGGGCAGAGTTGAAAATATTCTTGTTCAGTGCAATATTACTGCCCAGCTGCCAAATCTTGTCATGTGAAGGAGAATACATGATCATTTACAACTGGTAATAAATATTTCCACCACCACAAAACTCAAGGGAAAATACTTTTCTTCCTTCTCCAAGAGAAGCGTATTCCAAGCCATGCTTACACAGAACAATACCAAGAGCACCTTCTCAAATACATTGTGGGAGTTGTGTCATGACACAGACGATCTAAGTATGCTCATTAAGCCAGTACCATCAAGAAGTGGCAGAAACAGAGGAAGACTGGAGACAAGACAAAGGGCTTAGGAGAGAAAGGTGTCAGAAGCTATCAGCTGAAAAGCAATCTCCACCTCTTGCTTTCAGCCCCTGGAAAGCTATGACTCATTTTTTTTCTGAAGAACTGAAATTACTTAAGTTGCTAACCTCAGGCATATTAGTGGGAAAACACATTCCGTTACATGCTTTGATGGAAGAACACTGTATTATACTGGAAATCTCTCAGAAAGACTGAAACCAAAAAGGGAGGTTAGAAAGAAAAAAGTGTTGGAAAAGGGTATGAAACAAGTCCTCAATACATCTATTAAAGAGAAGGCAGAGTGAACAATTTACCTTCAAATGATGGATGCAAATGAAACACCCAAGAGACTGTTGGCCTGAATTATCAGATCTATTTCAGTTGCTAAAATAAAACCTTTCCCCTGCATTCAGCAGTGAGTGCCCTCATTTGAACATCCCTTTTCTCCTCCCTGTAACCCAAAATAATTCTACAAGCAGCACAGCTTGTTATGACTTGCACCACATTAGCTCAACTGGTCAGAGCATGGTGCTAACAACACCAAAGGCACAGGTTAGATCCCTATATGGGCTATTCACCTAGGGGCTGGACTTGATAACCCTTGCCGATTCCTTTCAATTCAAAATATTCTGTGATCCTCACCTTTAAAGTATGTCCCATGGAATAACCCAGGCAATCTTATAACAGCTCGTTCTTCAGTCATTTTTCATTAACCAAAATATCTGGACTTAAAACATCCGGAACATGACTAAGATGTTCATCCTGGAGGTTTTGGTAAATAGCTGGGCAGGCATAACTCCTAACACAGGTAAAGTTTACTCAAGCAAACACAAAATTTTGTTACAGGACAGGCCAATGTTATGAGATTAATTCTCTTATTTGCTATTGCAATTTTTGTGTCCTTCACCTTGGAAGGTAAGCGGTCTCTTTAAACTTGTCCTCTTAACAAATACATCACTACAGACATTTTACTGCAGCAAAGCTTCAGCAAGTCTGTTATCAAAACAAAACTCTACACTGTATCTGCTTCCTGTCACCACTCCAACATTATGATGAAAAGTCCTACTGCTCAGTAACACACTCCTTGATGGCACATGGATCATAGGTGTACAAGCATGACCTATACAGAACAGGAAGAACAGAACACTAGTTCTACATGCTAAATGCAAAAAAAGGACTTTTTGCTCAAGCTCTATTTTGCAGAACAGAATTTCCCTCACTTAAAGAACTGCAAATATTTGTTCAAATTGAGAGAAATACTTTATTCCCCATTCTCAAAACCTGAAACCAATCAGCATTGCTGAACCAGGGTAGAAACTTTGCCAAATGGGTTCAATAAAAAGAATGTAAGCCATGATGAAGAGACTGAAAGAATCCTGGAATGCAATGAGGAATTAAAAAAAAAACAAAAAACAAAAAAACCAACCAAAACCCCCACCCCACTTCTACAAATTGAATGTCATTAATTCAATAGCATCGATGACAAGGTAGTCACCTTGATACTCTTATACACATTATTACACCATTCCACAGGCACCATTCAATTTCCTTGAAAGGCACTACAATTAGTAACCAATGGACAGATCTTCCCCTTCAAAATATCCTGATATTGGCACAGGGGGTACATGTTTTACTCCAGATATTCATAAAAGCCTCTGGAGAAAATGAAGCATAAGAACTTCCCCACTTCACATATTCATAGTTGTACAGCCGATAGTATGTTACTGGCAGTATGTAGCCTGTAAAAAATCCTAAAACGTGATTTTTTCTTAAAAATAACTGCCCAGACAAACCATGTCTAGAAATCTTACCCAGAAAAGGCACCCTTTACTCAAAGGAAAGTTTGCTTGAGGGAAAGAAAAAAAAAAAAAAAAACAACAAAAGTGACAAGTGTGTAACATTCCACAGTTCATCTAGAACTGCTGCAGCCCACTCTAGATTACAATGTCAGTGGCTGTTTATGCTCTAAGGAAGTACAGTAAGTACAGTACAGCCCATTCAGGTTGTTGGAATGCCACTGATCATACACTCAATTGCATCTATTCATTAGAAACACTCAGTCCACAACAGCAGCTCCTTTTACCACCACACCCCAAACGCCACCCAGTTGCCCCAGGTGATTCCAGTGGTTTACCAGCCCACAGGGACAGATGCCCCACACTCTTGTCCCCCTACAGTGACTGCAAGTTATACTTCCAAGCCCAAGGACTTTTATTTACTAAAGAATGGCATATTAGGTGTGCTCTTGGCTTCAAGCTTTTACAAAGAAAAAGCTTTGGTCTTTTGCAGTCATGCTCTATGAGTTTCAAAACTATTCAGGCTGCACTAATTATTTTTGATTGAAACTCACTAAATAATTACTGTTGAAAAGATGACTTAAGCAAACAACAGACAAGTTGCACCATCCATTTCAGAAAAATAATGACTAGTTATGTGTGTTGTTTTGTTTTTATCTCTTAAAAACAAGAAAATATATAATCGTGGATTCTTTCAGGTGAACAGTGAAGTCTCCATTAAGTTTAGGGGATCAGATTTCACTATAAAACCAAAAACTACACAATGGCTGAAAAATAAATCTTTCTGGAAGAAAATAGGTAATTTAAAAGAATACTGGCAACTTCCTAACCAATTAAAAAAAAAAAAATCTGTTTTCATATGTAACACCTATCATGACTGAAAGACATGAGAATTTGATATTTACTTAATGAATTACAATGCATCTAATATACTTATTAAGTCTACCAATTGGTTTATAACAAACCTCCTGGCTGTGTGGGATTTCATAGAGCAAGAGTAAAGTAATAAAATGTTATGTTTCCTTTTTATTTAATAAAGCCAAATTCAACTTCATCTTGAAACTTAAGAGTCACTTTAGGTAGAACAGGAAGCTATAAACCCCAATAAGCAACATCTCTTTTAGGATCAAAATGGTTGCTAAAATCTATCTATGCTACAGATATGTGGAGCTAGTTAGAGTAATTAAAGTATCCCTTTCCTAACCTCTAAAATTATTTTCCTTTTCAGTTGTCACTACTTTCCTTCACCCTTGCAAAAAAGCCCTTATTGTGGCTTAATAGACGGACTGAAGAAGAATCCTAATACTTGCATGGTGTCCACTGCAACATTTTCCACAAGATGATGCTTTTCAGTGTTCCATCCAGGACACCAAAAAGCATCAGCTCAAATCCAGCTGGAAAATGGAGTTCCCATAAAATAAAACTTTCAGTGTTATAGCCCTCTACTACTGCTTCACAGTTTCCTAGAATGCTCATGAATAAAGCTTCATATGACAAACTGCCAGAAGCTTCAGGATACTTGCAGCACCTGAAGAGCTGATTTGTGTACCATGAAGCAGGATCAGGAGAGGTAAGATTTTGTATTCTGCAGGCTTGCTCTAGTGGAAGGCTGAAGCAGAACATTAGCTGTTCATGGACTGAAGTCCTTAACCTCAAAACAGCTTCTCATAGCTTTGAAAGGGGAAGGTTGGGTGTAGGCTTCAATGCCCATTTAGCAACCTCACACAAGCAGTGGGTTCAGAGGTAAATAAAAACATTCCCAAAGAAGCTGAAGCTGCCTTCACTTCTCTGTTAAATCGGAGATCTTTTACTGCCCACAGGACTACAGAAGATGTCCACATGGTAGGAATTTAAAGGCTTTGATTCACAAGCAGGGAAAGGATAGCTTGGGATCACCGATTTAAAACACATCATGATATGAAACAGTTCAACATCTGATTCAAATCAGCTCAGGCACCAGAGGGAAAAGAAGAACCCAGAGGTAGCAATCAGGTCTGTCACCCTACACTATGCCATCTCCAAGGTCAGGTACCATCCACATCGTCTCAAGAAGCTCCACTCATTCACAACCCCCCAGGACAGTGAATCTTTATGTGGTTTGGACTCACCCTAGGAAGCTCAGCACTTTTATTCACAGCATTCCAGTCTTGAAACCTCTATTTGGACTCTAGTCAAATGTGACCCTGGTTAAGCCTAGACCTCAGTGCCAAACACGCTTAAAAAATAGGCCTAATAATGCAATTGCCAGGCAACAAGTCACAGCTAGGGAGAAACAACAAATGGGAGGATGGAAGCATCATGGCCAATGAGGAGGGGCAGAGAAAGCCCAACCAAAAATGTGAGCAAAATTTAAGAAGCAAAAATCTCCACATCAGAGTCAGAACTAGATTCAATGCTCTAAAAGCAGCAATACCACTGTATGAACATTGAAGTCAAAATAGCTGAATATATAAAAAAATTTACACATATATTTCATTACATTGCTTTGAATACCAAGACATTTTAACAGGTGTTCAGGTATTTCTGTTTTATACATTGGCTTAACATTACAGTGCTGTAGTGTGCTCAAAGTAGTTTCCAAGATTTCAGTCCAACAAGCCAAGTTCTATGTGTGAATGATTTGTCCCTGTAACCTACAAAATTTGCATTTCCAATCCAGAATCCAGCTGTGCTCATTTAACCTTGGCTCTTATGCACAGGGAGTGTTCCCATCCTAAACAACTAGGGAAATTTAGAGGCTAGAGTTCTAAAAAATACTGTTTTCATGGTGTACAAGAGATCAGAGAAAATCCTTATTTCCTCCAGTTAAATAATTCAGTACAGCATCTTGGTTCACTGGACTAGGAAGTGTTTAGTTGTTCTGCAGCACTTCTTATTAGATATGCAATCTACTCTAGCTCTGATTATCTTTGTGTAGCATAAACTCTTTGGCATAGAAACAGCACTAATTAATATTTATATAGCTCCAGGGAAATGCATACTGTTATACTGTTTATAATAATGCTTGATGTTAGTTTTGTTATACAGAATCAGAATATAGTCTAGGAGAGTAAAAAGACTCACATTCTGCAACGAATGAATGGCTAAGTTTTCAAATCAAGGAGATACCACTGAAAGCACTTTGGTTTTAAATCTCTCCAAATTGTATCAAGGACTATAAATGGAAATGTTTCAGCTTGTCAACAACTGCTATTCAATCACATGGGAAAAAAAGTGCTCCTACAACACTTTGAACATAAATCAGCATTTTTTCTCTAAAAAGCAAAATTGTGAACTACTACTGGACAGAGGTCAAAGTTGACACCAACACTGGAAGCACAAGCAAGATGAATGCAGCTCAACACAAAAAGACTGCACCACGTGAAAAGTCTTTGAATTAAGAATATATTCCAGCACCAATCCTAGGATGACATAAATAAAAAGCATCTCTACATCAAGTCTCTCATCTGAGCAGTGCTACCACCTCTTAACAGAAGCAGAGAAAGCGAAGAAGAAAAGGTGTGGACAGAATCACTGCAGTCAGCTGAACATCCATCCAAGCCCTCCTTCTGGCCAACAGCAAGTGAGATTCTTCAAATACCAGATATTGTGTCTATCATTTCTTACAGTTTTTTCTGACAGTGAGCTGGGCTTAGATATGCTAGACAAAATTCCACCCTACTACTCACAACTAAGACTTGTTACTAAGTATTGCAGGGAAAATGAAGAAACAAAAAAGAAAAAAGAAGAAAAGAAAGCTAAAAAAAAAAAGAGACAAGCTACCCTGTTCAGTCTCATATATCAACTGGGGAAAACATAGAAGTATCATAGAAGAATCCTAGAGGTGACCATGACTGTCTTTAACATAAATGAACCCAACACTAGTCACATCTGTCCCCAGTAAGTTCATCTATTCTGCTGCTCATACAGCAATATGACTGCCAGAAGAATCAGTGCATTTCCATGATTTTGACAGCCACCATCAAAATCCTTTCTTCAGCCCAGAGTATAAACTTGTTTTGACAACAGTCCCAATTCCCACTCCCAACTCATACGTACCTGATCACAACCCGCATTCACCAGTTCCTGGAGCATCTGCCTGTTGACTTCCACAGCTGCTGTGGTGCTTGACTCATTAGCAAAGGGTAGCAGAGAATATCTGATTTCCCGCAGAGCTTTCTGATATGGTCCAAACTTGGGAGTTTGTCTCATCTGCTGCTGCCTTGCAGCATCCTTCCCTATTAAAATCTTAGGGTCCAGAGAAGTTTCACTGCCTGCTCCAATCGGCAGTCCCTGACCTGAAGATTTGGATGGCTGCTTTAAACCTTCTCGAATCTCTTGCAACCTTTGTCTGCTGTTTCCAGAATACGTCGTAGCAGGAAAAGTCTTTGGCCTCATTGTTAATCCAGTTTTCTCTGAGCATAAATACAACTTTACTCTTTGTTTCTTTTAAATTATTTCAAAAAAATATTGATGGTCACTTGATGGTATCAATTTCTTGTAAACATAATCCTTGAAAGCGAAGAAGAAAAGACAAAATTCTCAAGAGATTTCTGCCAACGTTTCACTTCAGCTCACAATCTTCACATTTCCTACGGAAAATGAAAATCTGCGGAATCATCGTTTTGCAGACTGACAGTGACTGAAACAAAAGAAAATAGAAAGTATGTTCAATTAAGTAGATATTGTAAATGCCTCTGAAGGGACAGCATGACAATTAATCAAGTGAAAATGAATCAGTTTAACCTCTTAAGCTGTCACAGTTGGATATCCTTTAATGATTTTCACTTTATCAGCAGGATTCTAGAATGTTCTCTCAATATAACCAATAAATAACTCATTTTTCTTGTGAGTTTCATCTTAAAAAAAAAAAAAAAATCCTAAAAATCAAGGTTTAAAAAAAACTAGTTTAAAACTTTTACAATACTAATTGCATAACTGAATTTTGGACAAGCCTATCCTATTTCATAAATAGGGAAGAGTACACTCATGAAATGTTTTTCCCCTACTTAAGATTTTGTTTGTTTTACACTAGCTGAGCACAGTTTCAGAAGTTTATGAAAGAGATTTATAATGGAAATATTGATGACTCTAACCATAGCAACTTCTAATATTTCAATAACAAAGTGAATAACAGAAAGACAAGATATTTTGCCTTTCCACATGATTAACTTAGCAAAGTCCAAAGGTAACAGTTCTCACCAGAACTGGAAGGAAGAGAGGAGGCAAAAAAAGAAGAGAGGAAAGGGTAAATGATATTTCATTAGCTGTGCCTTATAGGGAAGGAAGGGAAAAGACAGGTAAACGGAGCTACACAGTAAGAGCAGAAGATGAAGAACCAGATCATACAGCATCCCAACACAGAAAAAGAAGACTTTGAGACAGCTTTATGTTCTCTGCTGCATGTCAGCTCTTCTGAACACCTATGCAGCACAGCTGAGCTACTATACAACTTGTGATCTCCATGCAGCAGAGGTTACAAGAATCCTACCTTAACTAAAACTTTATGCATTGCCATAACACAACTATGAAATAATGGTGTGTTTGGAACAGGATCAAAAGACAGCCTGATCAGAAATGCAACCTCGCTATTGATGCTGGTTATGCGAGTTGGCTTCTTCTGCTGCCATTTGCACTTGCAAAGTGACTTCTGAATGGTGCTCCAGCCACCTTGCTGGTAAGGGAAGAATTCCATTCAGTTGTTTCCAAATTGCAAATACAGAGGATGGTAACACACTGTATGTTTCTCACCAGCACTCAGAAGTCAATTCGATTTTTTTTTTAAAGGTGCTTCACTTTTGATCACAGGACGTTTATCACTGGAAAGGGTTTCTCTGGGAAGTACTGCTCGTTATTTTCCCATGCTCATACTACAAACTCTTTTTGTTGTGATAGCTGTAGCACTTCCCAAAAAAACAACCATTTCCATGCATTTATCATCATTTCTCACCACCAAGCAAACAGCTTACTGCTGTGAAGCCCAACAGAATCGGGACACATTCACTTCTGAAGCCCACAACCACCCCATCAGGACAGAGTCTACATCAGGCTTTCCTCTACCAAGGTCTGAAATGCAACAGTGCAGTCAGACCCCAGACTCTTCTATGACAGTTCACCAGTCTGAAATGCAGGAGCACAGATTAATCGCTTGATATTAACCCAAGTCAACATTTTTTGTTAGGATTTAAATGCTCCATTAACTAAAAACCACCTATAATGTGTTTGAGGACTTGAGCTCCTCCATTCAGTGCTCTGCATTAATATACTGCAACGCCAACTCACAGAGAAGTGACAGCAACATTTGCCAATTGTTTTAAGGGAAGTGCTAAAGCTGTTCATCCAAATTTTAATGCTTCCACAAACCAGCTATTGGTCAGTAACAGATCAAGCTTTCATTGTCCCAAGCAAAACAAAAGCAACTGCAGGATCTCAAAAAAAGTTTTTTATTTCTACTTGGACAGAATATAGCAAAAGATAATACACAGGCTTGCTAAAAAATAAAATACAATAGTATTGCAGCCTTCTGTGGATTACATCATAACTAGCTAGTGCTTAGTAGATACAAAGCAATTAACTGGTCGATAATTTTCTTTCTTTTCCTGACAGCAGAAGGCACCATATGGCTTGGTTTAGGCATCTAGGTTGTTCTTCCTTTTCAGTCCCTGTGCCAATCCTCAGGCCTGGGACGCACTGGGAAAGCTTGCAAGGCCCCCACCTTTTTGCAGCAAAAGACTGCTTTCCCACTTACACACATGCTTCACATAAAGAACTTCTGTGACCTTTAGCCTCAGCTCGAGTCTAATAATGCTGGGTCAAGCCAGCTGGCAACTTCCTTAGCTTTACATTTACAATACTGCTTAAACCAGAAAGAAATGTTGCTCGCTTAGACAGTATGGATGAGAGCAGCAACAGCAGCATTGGAGCTAACTGCAAACCTGTTTCATATTTTGCAGAGTTTTTTTTTTTTTTCTTAACTAAAAATGTAAGATAAGTAAAACAAAAAAAAGAACTAAATATTACAGATGATTTACAAGGAAAGACAAGCTGCTGGCTTTTTTATATCTTCCTGTGATCTGCATTTTTCAGAAAAAATCATTAAATGGTTGTATGCTTTAAAAGATATGTAGTGTGTCTCATTCTGTCTAAGCATTTTTAACTGTACATCTGGATTTGGATAATTTCAAATCCTTCTAATCTGCACCCTGCCTGCAGCATAGATATAACAACAGCCTTCCTGCCAGCAGAAGAAATTATTTTTGAGCTGTTAGCCATTCTGACTAAACAATCCTAAGGTCTTTTCCAAAATGTTACATGTTCTGTACTAGTTAGAAACTTGTCCATTATCCTGAAGGATAATGGACACTTCAAGCAGGTGCAGCATTACTTTAATTACATCAAGTTAAACAATTACGGAGTAACTAATTGTTTCATTTGAGAAACACCAATAGCTGCTCTGTCAGCAACTAAACAACCGATCAATGACACACTGAAATTATACGTTTATGTCTGTTTTCCCAGCAGCACTATCTATTCACTCTCCTGTTTCTTCATTCACCAACAGGCTGCATGTGCTAGCGGCTCACTGGAGCTGGGACACAGGCAAGAAACTAAAGCTTACCCAAGCTGGTGAGCTGTTTCCCTGTAACTGTGCAGGCATGGAGTGGGCTGAACTTGAAATCACTGCAGTATAGGAAGGAGTAAAGTTTTAAGAAACTGCTACAACTTCCTTCTATCTCTCAATTTACAGCGATTGCTTTGGGGGCTTTTTTAGAACACCAATTCAAGAAAGCAGGGACTGTTCACTTTGTGTTGAAGGTCTACAATGGGGGGGGAAAGCGTTTCAGGAATTTCATTATTATACAAACCGTGGTCCTCTTTATAAGTGGGCACATTGTGGAAACGGAGAAAAGTGAGAAGGGGATTTTCCCTAAAACGATTCTGCCTTTCCTGCCAACAGAACTGTCCAAAACTGACTCTGCCCGTGTCCCACTGCCAGCCACAAGCACCGGCCCAGCTCAGGGCTGTGGGAAGCAGCTCACCTTCCCCCTCCACAGCAGCCCGGCAGTGACTGACCGCAAAGTCCGGACACTCCAAACGAGCCCTTTTTGCGTCATTTGCGCGAGTGCCTCTCCCGGGGAAAGGGGTATTTCAACACGCACACCGCTCACGGAGCGGCGGAGAGGGTGGCGAGCTGCTGGCTTTCGGCAGTGACCTTCAGCCGGCCGGGAACAGCGGGTCCCCCCGCGGGCTCTGCGTGCCCCGGCCAGCTCCCCGCGGCCCTCGCTCCCTGCCACACCGGCCCCGCAAGGGTCTGCCCCGCCAGGTCGCCTCGCACCTCCTGCCGCCGGCAGCCCCTTCTCCCCCCACTCCTCTCGTGGGCAGAAAGCTCCCAAAATAAACTCCGGCCATTTACTAGAGCTCCGGCCAGCTGGGGCAGAGGCCTCGGACAGGCGGACCCCCAGCCCGCTCCGCCGGAGCTGCGCCGCGCTGTCACACAAGTGTCCGGAAAATGTCGGAGGGCGCGGGCAGGGCGCCCGGGCTGCCCCCGCCAGGGGACTCACACGCGGGACGCTCGCTCCCGCTTCCAGGACCGACCCAGCTCCGCTCGCCCGCACCCCCCGCTTCCCCACAGGAATCTCCCTTCCGCGCGGAGCAGTTTTGGGGGATGGGGAGCGCTCCGCCCGGAGCTGAGGGGGAGCCCGCGCCCCCCGCAGCCTCTCCGCTCACCTCCCGGGGCGCCCGGCGCCGCCGCTCGCCCTCCGCGGTCGGCTCGGCGCGGCTCAGCAGCGGCGGCGGCGCGGGCCGCTCTCCATCCTCCCCCTTGGCCGTCCCGGGCGCCGAGTGCGGGGCGCAGTCGGGACATTCGCTACATTGTTGGCATTCCATTCGCGCCACGTGACCCGCGGCGCCCGCGTCATTCCACTCCCCTCCCGGCGCATTCCAGCGGGGGGAGGGGCTTCCAGGGCGGGAAGGGCCGGGAAGGGCCGGGAAGGGCCGGCGCCCTCGGGACCGAAGCGGCGCGGGCCGCCCGCGCTCCGCCCGCCGGCCCCTCGGAGCGCCCGGCCGCAGGGGCACGGGCAGGAGCAAGGGACGCTTTTCCCCCTCACAAAACCCACTCCGCGTCACAGCAGCTCCTCGCTGGGCTCTGGCGGGAGAGGGGTGGCACTGCCTCCACTTGTTGCGGCAGAATGGGCCGGAGTAGAATCATGGAATAGCTTGGGTTGGAAGGGACCTTAAAAGGCCATCTAGTTTCAAACCCCTGCCCATGGAGGGCACCTTCCACTAAAACAGGTTGCTTAGAGCCCTATCCAATCTGGCCTCTGACACTTCCAGGGATGAGGCATCCACGGCTTCTCTGGGAAACAGGTGGCTTGGAAATGCTCTTCCACTCACCGCATGCTCCAAACTAATTTAGATTGAAAGGTGTGTGCTGATAACCATTATTTCTGCCAGTATCCATCGCATGCTGGACTAACCAGACACATAAAGTTGCAGCACTGATCAGTGCCTTCTTAGGGTTTCCTTTTGGTTTCTGGTTTGCTTTGGGGTTTGTTTGTTTTTTGTTTGTTTGTTTTCTTTCGAGGACCAGTTACTTGTTTTTCATGTTGTTTCATAATGGTGAGGAGACAAGGGAGCTGTGAGGGATCAGAGATCAGAGGACAGACAGGGAATTCACATCTGGAACAAAAATGCAGAATGAAGCTGCAAAGGATATTTGGATACAAAGTTCATATTTGACCTTGCTATGGATGGAAGTACCTGGAACCAGATTCATAGATTCACTAAGACTGGAAAAGATCTCTGAGATCATTGAGTCCAACCATTAACCCAGCACCAATGTGTTCACCACTAAATCACATCCCCAAATGCCACATCCATGTACCTTTTGAACACTTCCAGAAGTCCTGACCTCCCAACTTCCCTGGACAGCCCATTCCAATGCCCCAACCACACTTTCAAAGAAAATTTTTTTTCCTAGGATGCAATCCAAACCTCCCCTGGCACTACTTAAGGCCATTTTCTCTTGTCCTGCTGCTTGTTACCAGGAAGAAGAGACAGACTCCCACCTCACTAAACCTCCTTTCAGATAGTTTTAGAGAGCGATGATGTCCCCCTGTGAACCTGTTTTATAAGAAAGCAGGAATAATATAATTTTAGCTATCTCTCTGGTCTTAAATAAATACAATTCACAATGAGAAATAATCCCCACACTCCCAAATACATTAATGTTTGGATGTGGGACGCTGGCTTTGACCCACCAGCATGACAGATACGCATGCTAGTCATAACCAGGGGGTATTCATACAGAGTAAAAAAACACAAGAAAATAAACTTTCTTATATATAGGCATATATCTTTAGATCATTAACATGGAAGAAGCCTGCAGTCCTGAAATTCTTCAAAATTCTTAAAATCCTGTTGCACAGCTGAGAGGTGCTCATTGTGGGGTTGCTCTGTTTGGCAGGGAAAATGTCAGTCTTGCAAACTGTTAAGACACATTTAATCATGTGATGAGCCCCAGTGTCTTCCACAGGACTGCAAGCACAGTCTGTGCATAACTGTCTTTCCAGGATGGGAGCTATATTTACAGCCTTTTCCAAGCCAGGGAGACTATTTTTGTAAGTAATATATTTATGGACAGTCCTATCTCAGGATATTTCTCTGAGCTTGCTTATTGTAGTTTTTTTTTTAATGTCTTCCATGCAAAATTGTCAATAGTGCCTATATGAATGAATAATGCTTATTAAAAACATAGTGCTTATAAAAGTCCTGGTTTGGGAGAAGAATAGAGTGCTGCATTTCAGGAGAAAAATGCAGCCTGCATAGAAATTGTTTAGCATCTCATCTGAAGGCAGTCAGTTACTGTATATAAATTGCTGTCAGAATTTCAATAGTGTCATTGACTGGAATATATTGTAGGGCAGGGTCAGGGCGGGGAAAGAGGAAACTTTTCTCTCACTCTGGAAAGCTAAAGATAAGGAAATCCATTAGGTTCAGACCAGATTCCAGTGTTGGCAGAATATTGCAGGAAAATGTGGGTCATTTTGCAATCTTCAAATACCTGCAAAACTGAAGTAAGTTTTAAATGATATGACAGATGCAGCATGGCTTCATTTTCTGAATTACTGCTGTGCTTATCCGATGAAGCATAGCAACATGATTGCCCAAACCAGACATTGCTCAATGGCTTGAGACCTTTTCCCAACAAAGTTCAGGCTGGTTTAAAGGAACAGCATCAAGATAAAAATTGCTTACTCTGTGCTATAATACCCTTTTGTAAGATTTACTTGTTAACTGCTTTCTTAAATCTAAGTAAAAGATATTTTAACTTACTTTTCTCCTTTGGAATTTTTTGTTTTCCTATTGCATTTTGATCCATCTGGGAATGAGACTCAGTTGCACGATTTTGCTTCCTGGTTCCAGCCAGCTGCACTTTCTGAATTTAATGCATTTGCACAGAATTGGGAATAGAATTCCCACCAGCAGAGCAGAAAGTACAGGGGAGATGGGTTGCATCCATCCTCTAGAAGGTGCCCGTATTCAGCAGGTGCACCACAGATGTAAACACTCTGTAGATGGTTTCTGTTTTTACCCTTTTAGAAACGCAAACTAGTGGAAATTGCATTCCTCAGAAATACAAGGGAAATTGAAGTCAGCTAGGTTGATACAACAACTTGGTTAAAACATGATTTGATCTTTCTAAGGTTTTTGGAGGTTACTGTGAAAGTAATCTCTTTGGAAATTACCATCAAGTCTTTCTTCCCAGCTATCTTCTCCCCGGAAAGGCACCTCCAGAAGGAAAGATGTTCCATAAAAAGAATAATGCAATTTGGGCTGTGCCAGCAGCAAGTCTGTTCCCAGAGTAGACTACGAGATAATAATCACCATGAGTAAGGGTCATTGTGTTCATTCATGGTTTTGCTTCAGGGAGTGATGCTACTGGGTCTGTGGTGATAACAGCACTCATCTGCTGACTTGCCTGAGCAACTGTCTTGCCGTGTGAGCAAGTGGGAAGGACCACAGATCCACTATTTCACATTCTTTCTCCTTCCACCCACCTGCAACAACAAGGGTGGTGGGAGCTCTGCGCAGCTCCATCCTGACATCTGATGCTGTGTGTTGCCTCATCCCCTCCTTGTACTCTTGTTTCACTGTTTGCTGGGCCACAGTGTCTCTTTCTAAACTATTGTATTTGGAACCATTTACCAAATTGTGCTGCTAAAAATACTCCTAACAACCAAGTAATTATGATGTGGGTGGATGAACCTTTTCTTTACACAGTACTAATCGCCACTAAAAGCTTGAATCCCTTCAGAAAACTTGAAAAAGTAAAGCAGGAATATTATCAGCAATGCTTAGTCCTCTGCTAGTTTTTTTTTCAAAAAGAGGAACACACACATGTGAAATAATAGTGAACATCTGAACACATGTAAGCATACATACACAAGGAATTTGCTGACAGTGACATCCTGTTTAGAATAACAGTGACATATTTAGAATAAACCAGTGTGATGTAACATGAATGATGTGCAAAAAAAAAGACTTTACAATGTCACTGAAATGTTCTTGTTTTAACACATTGATTCTCTTTGCAGAGTGATACTGGGGAATCATTCTTCCCTAATCACCAATGCAAAACCAGATTGAGACAGCAGTTCTGAGTTCTCCAGCGCAGTACAGACAATGCAACCTATATGTGAATATAATATGCATGCTTAACCCTGATGCAAAATTGCATTTCTGATGGTCAAAGTTAGGCTCAGTACTTCAATAATTGAGTAGGTGAAAAAAATAAACTATAACAAAATTCTAAGTATGGTTTAGGTATGGTTTTTTTTCACCCCTTAAGAGTATGCCTATGGGATCTATCACAGAACTCTTTTGGAGTGGCAAAGATGCAGTGAACGTGAGACCTGGCATTCAGAAACTCATTTTATTTCTGCACAAAGTGGTGAAATAGGACAAATCTAACTGAGAAACTGTCTCAGCTTGCACACAGACTGGTTAACTGGGTAAGGTATTCTGGATACTAAGACTGCCTTTACAGCATTCATAGTTTCAAAAGGTTCAAAACTGAATTTCACAAGGACCCACATTCCTATGTACTCTGCTCCCAGCCCCAGCCTTTGTATCAATTATTGACTGCAGCTGGAGCCCAGCAGAGCCCAAGAGGACTGTAGGAATGTCGGGACTTTGTGTGGAATTTCACCAGTGTGAGCCAGTTGTGCTCTCCATTTGGAAGTGAATTGCTGAGCCAGTTGCACCCTCCATTTGGAAATGAATTGCTGAAGTGTTCAAGTCCCTGCAATCAGCTTGATGGCATCACTTTGTTCAGATGCAATGCAGATGGCTTTTGAGCATCACTGCCACCCAATCTGGAAATTTTAGAAGTTTTTAGGCTGTGCCCTTCTGATCCCAGAGAAAAAGAGAAGGGTAATACAGGACATGTGAAGTCCTGGTGACAGGTCTGGGCATCCAGCAACCATCAATCTAGCCTGCAATTATCTTTTCATTGAAGGCCTGGCACAGCAACATCTCCCAGCATAACAATACCCCCACCACAGCTTTGTCCTTCCTGCCACATGCTCTGAATGATTCACACTCCAGACAGAAGGAAAAGGTGTGGGAGGAACACATGCGTATTCAAAGCCCTTGGCTTGCTGCAGAAAATAAGGGACTGGTGAGGACAAGGGTAGTTTCCCAAAATGTCTGTGTGGAGGAAAAAAAATGAAGGCGTTGTGAGGAACCCCTATCATGAGGGAACAAATTAGGAACTTTTGAATTCCCAGGGCAACTGGTATGGAGGTAAGGATTTTGGAGTAGGATACTCCTAAAGGAGCACAGCATGCAAAGGGAGCACCAGAGCACATGGGGAGGAATGAGCCACATGTGTAGCCTGTGGAGTGCCCCATGCATGCACACACACACACACACACACACACACACACACACACACACAACACTCACACACACCCCAATGAAAGGGCATTTTGCAACCATAAGGGACCATCCAAAGCTTCAGAAGGCTGACACACCACCAAAATGTTTCATGGTGATCTGGGTGAGGGGCTGGTAGCCAGGTCTGTAGAGCCAAAGATAACATAGATCAGTATTGCTGGCTGGGGATCTATTTTAAAGATTCTAATTTTAAAGATTCCCACAATCAACTTTTTTCCACTTCTTGTCCCTTTTGGGACTGAGAGCAAGCTGTTTCACTTCCACACCTGAACTTCCCTGCCTGTAAGGAGAGAGCAGTAATTCCCATGTTTTAGAAAAGCTAAGAAATCTCTGGATAAATAGCTCTTTCTGTGACCTATCATGTTAAATTCATGTCTCAAAGCCCAGCATCAGAATTCAGCATTAATGTAAAGGAAAGCTGTGTTCATGTCTCTGATCATTTACTGTATCTGTTTAGAATGTCTGATACTAAAGTCCTGTGCAGCTCTATCCATGAGTAACTCATACACAGGGAAAGATCCAAGTCTTGTTTAAAGATCTGATCCCATTAGATAAGATCCTGGAATTAGATAGAAATTACTCATGTGACAGACTGAAATTTACTCATATGAAGCCAAAAATAGCATTTAATAAAACTTTACTGAAATGGGTATTTTCAGTTGATTACTTGCTTGCAACTAATGCCTGATCACTAAAGCTAAATGTCACATTTCCCAAAAGCATATCCTAAGAAGGCACCTTCTCAACACCTCACCAGAGAAATCTGATGGATAATTGTCAAGTGGGAGACAAAATGTAGTAGTCACAGCAGGGAATGCACACAGCTCACATTCTCAGGGTTAGTTAGGAACCCAAAGTCCATTTGCTTGCAAACCAGACTGAGTCACAGGCATTTTACTACAATTGTTCCTAACCCTTCCCAGAGCAAAAAAACAAAACCATCTCAGGAAGCCTTAAGGTGTACAATTCTTAGAAACTTATCAAGATCCTTCTTGTCCTAAGGAAGGATAAATGTCTAGAGAGAATAAATACATTAACAAAGAGGTTCTGCAGTGAGGGCTGGCAGTCCATGCCCTTGGAAAATAATACTAGATGGATTACAACCATCTCACCTTGGAAACATAGAAATGGTTCTCCCAGCTAAAGGCTTGAATGGAGTCCCAGGTTAGCACATTTAATAGGCTGCCTTATCACAAGCTTTACAAGGAAAAGTCATACTTCAGAAAAGGACAAGGAAATGCCAGATTAGATATCAATCAAACACGTTTTGGGTTCCCAGCACAATGTGTGGTTTGGACTACATGTGGGTCTCAGAGGAAACCATTCCTCTTCTGAGATGTTGCTGGATCTGACAGAGTCAGAGGAAAAGGAGGGAAGTATAACTGGAAGATTATAAAAAAAATAGTGACCATGGTAATGAGCCTTGGATCAGATGTTTGAACAAGACTTGGATCTTTCCCTGTAAGCCTTGTTATTATGACTAAGCCAGCTCTAAAGGGAAAAAAATAGCAGCAATGAATTTCAACTGATTAAGTGCTGAGAGAAACTGGACATGGAACAGGGTAAAGGAAGGAATGGAACAGAAAAAGCAGCAGTGGCATATGTTAAGAAGCACTATTAATGTGCATTCAAAGACAATTAAAATAATAGTACAGATGGGTAAGGAAGTACATGGATAAGAAAGACACACTGCAGAAGAAGAGAACTAGAGAGATTGCAGACATATCCGTAATGCACAAGGAAAAAGGAGTGAGTTTATATAAAACATGGAAGTCAAATTGTAAGAGATTGAATTATATGCATTCAAATACTCCAGAAACACTGAATAAAACTTCAGTGGAAACAGAGGTAGAGGTAGATGTCAGCTACAAAAGTAGAAAACACTTATTTCTACCTTTATTTTTAAAAAGTCTGCTTTTGCATCAAAGTCGGAGAGAAGTAGCTATAAATTTAAAAATAAATATAAGGAAGACTATGCTGATGCAAGGCAATCACATGTGTGAAATAGCTACATAAAAAGAACATTCCAGAAAGGCATAGGGAAAATATCAGTTAGTCTTGCTATATATGATGGTGCACCAGAAGACTACAATTGCTACCAAAAACCCCAAACCCATAATAAGGGACCACCTCTTCAGAGCAGAAATTACATCTCTGCCGATAAGATGGACAGAGGAGTTGAAGAAAGAAGCAAGGCTAGGCTGCATGAACGTTCTCAAGGAACATAGCAATTCAGTAGCAAGCCAGGACCAGAATCCTTATTTACCAAACAATGATCAACAACTACATCATACTGTCACTAAAAAGAAACAAAATTACAAAAGGATGCAAAATACAAAGAGTCAGAGGGGATGTCCAATTTCTCAGTTCCTTTGTATTGCCCAGATACAAAGCTCTAAGGCAAACCTGTAAGACTTAGGTCTTGCCCCAGTCACTCTGCAGAAATTCAGATCCTCACTGCTTAGCCTCTCTTGGACGCAGTAATTTTCCAGTGGTGCTGTGAGCCTGTTGCTTCATCTCATTTTCCTAAATAAACTGGCTTTTCACAGTGACTGTGCCAGTGGAGCTGGCCTTACATCGGCATACCTGCCACATCTGCATGACAGCGTGGAGCTGCCCAGGGCTTGCTGCTGGCTCAAGGCATCTCCCAGCCTGGGCACAGCGGGGTTGCAGAACTCTGCCTTTCAGGGTCTGCCCTCAGCAGTGGCAGGCTCTCAGAGCTCCTGCTGAGCGCAGCACTGAGCCACCACGTTTCTTGTGCTGTAAGAGAGGGCCTGGGAGCTGAGCAGTTGTGTGGTGCAGTTGTGAGGGACAGGGTTCCTGTGGAAGCCTCCACTGTTTGGATTGCCTGCAGGAAGGAAGTGGGATAGCATACAATTTGGCAAGGCGTCTCAAAGCAACACAAGAAGCTCCAGTCAACAAACCTCGCATATTTTCTTGGGGGAGAAAGAATGATACTGAGTAGAGGAAAAACTACAGTCACACCTCTGTGTACTCTGGGAGTCAAAATCCTGTGTGCTTTGCACTTGTTTACACAGCTTTATTAGCAAAGAAGGATACCAGAAAACTGAATTATTTGCTATTGTCTGTGAGGTGAGAGACTTGCACAAATAAAATAACTTGGCCTGACCCGGTGGAAATATGGGGATTAAATATCACATGGCCTTGGCAATGGAAACATAAAATTGTACATTGGGACTTGTCATCCATATAAAAGGGAAAGTTTTATTGAAATTTGGTTCAGGATTACAGTCTCTAAAAAGTTGTTGGGGAAAATACTGAGTGGACCTTTGTGTAGGTCTATTGGGTTTGCACGGCAAGGCTTTGGTAGTAGGGGACTACAGGGGTGGCTTCTCTGAGAAGCTTCTAGAAGCTGCCCCCATGTTGACAAAGCCAATGTCAGATGGACCCGCCCACTGCTGGCTAAGGCTGAGCCCATCAGCGTTATCAGTAATGCCTCTGGGATAACAGACTTAAAACAGGGTGGAAAAAAGCTGCACAGCAGCAGCCAGAAAGAGTGAGAAAACATGAGAGCAGTAACACTGCAGGCACGCAGTTCAGTGAAGGAGGTGCAGGAGGTGCTCCAGGCACTGGAGCTGACATTCCCCTGCAGCCTCTGGTGCAGACCTTGGGGAGGCAGCTGCGCCCCTGGAGATTCAGAGAGGAGCAGAGATCCACCTGCAGCCATGGAAGAGCCCAGACTAGAACAGAGGGAATGCATGAAGGAGGCTGTGACCCCATGGGAAGCCCATGCTGGAGCAGGCTCCTGCCAGGACTGGTGAATCTGTGGAGAGAGGAGCTCATGCTGGAGTAGGTTTGCTGACAAGACTTGTGACACTGTGGGGACCCATGTTGGAGAGCTCCATGCTAAGAACTGCAGCCTGTGGGAAGGACTGATGTTGAAGAAGTTCATGGCGAATTGTCTCCTGTGGGAGGGACCCCACACTGGAGCAGGGGAGCAGTGTGACAAGCCTCCTCCTGAGGAGGAAGAAGCATCAGGAGCACATGTGATCAACTGACTGCAGCCCCCATTCCCTGTCCTCCTGCATGACTGTGGCACAGGAGGTAGAGAATTCAGGAGTGAATTCAGGAAGGGAGGGGTGGGAGAAAGGTATTTTAAGAATTAATTTTTATTTCTTACTATACTACTCTGATTTGACTGATAATCAATTTTCCCCAAGGTGAGTCTGTTTTGCCCATGACTGTAATTGGTGAGTCCTTTGTCTCCCTGTCACTAACTCAGCCTGTGAACTTTTTGTTTTATTTTCTTTCCCCTGTCCAGCCGAGAAGGGCAGCAATAACAGTGGCTTTGGTGGGCACCAGGTATCCAGTCAGGATCAATCCACCGTAGCAGGACACTCCAGAAAAATCCTCAACTCTCCATAATGCTTTACTAGAGTATCATCACAGAATAATAAACATGAAAACAGCACAGAAATGGAAAGAGTTTCCCCTCCAAAAATGCTTCACCACGTGTTCCTGTTTGATGACTATCATTATCACCACGTCTCCTAGTCTTCCACACAGTCTTTCAACCCACATCTATTTTGAATTAACTTCCCACACCAGTCGCTGCTTTTAGCTCACTTCAGGAATACAAAGTTCCGCATCTAAAAACCATCACAGCAATCTTAAACATGCTTTCAACTTTCTAGTTACTTTCTTTCAGTCTCTTCTCTTTGTTACATTTACATACTCTGCTAGAGCTCATAAAAACTCCAGGATTAAAGAAAAAAGGCTCTGAATGTTAGGGAGTAGCTTTTATTCATCACCAGTCAGTAAACTGTAGGTTCGATAATATGTGATTTGCAAATAATTAAAATACAGGTTTTGATTATAATGAATCTGTAATTTAAATGAGTAAAGTTGTATTTAAGTCTTGGAATGTGATAAACACATGAATAGGAATATTGTTATACTGTAAATCAAAGTGAATAGAGTCACAGAAGTCACAACCAATTATTTTAAAGCAGCATCTCATGACAGCATGCAGAACAACTTGAGCAGCCCATGCTTTTCTCTCCCCGTGATTACAAATCATAGAATCATAGAATGGTTTGGGTTGCAAGGGACCTTGAAGATCATCTAGTTCCTGCCATTGAGACAGGAACACCTTCCACTAGACCATGTTGCTCCAAGCCTCATCCAACCTTTAACACTTCTAGGGATAGAGCATCCACAGCTTCTCTGAGCAACCTGTGGCAGTGCCTCACCACTCTCACAGGGAAGAATTCCTTTCTTATATCTAATTTAAACTTGCCCTCTGTCAGTTGAAAACTACTCCCCATTATCCTGTCACTACATGCTTTCATAAAAAGTGTCTTCAGCTCTCATGTGACCCCCTTCAGGTACTGGAAGCCTGCTCTAAGGTCTCTCCAGAGCCTTCTCTTCTCCAGGCTGAACAATTCCAACTTTCACAAGCTGTCTTCATAGGAGAGGTGCTACAGCACTCTGATCATCTTCTTCATGGTCCTCCAATGGACCCACTCCATTGTTACACTGGGGACCCTAGTGCTGGATGCAGCACTGCAGGTGGGGTCTCACAACAGCAGAACAAAGGGGCAGAATCCTGTCCCTCCCACTGCTGCCCACACTGCTTTGGATGCAGCCCAGGATGCAGTTGGCTTTCTGGGATATGAAAGCACACTGCCAAAACACACCTAGGGGTGCTTCTTGTCAACCAGCACCCCTACATCCTGCTCAGTGCTGCTCTTAATCCATCCTGCATCCAGCCTGTATTTAGGCTTGGGATTGCCCTGACACAGGTGCAGGGCAAGTGCAGGTACACTTGGCCTTTTTGAACTTCATGCGGTTCATGTGGGCCCACCTCTCAAGCCTGTCAAGGTTTCTCCGGGTAATATCCCTTCCCTCCAGCATATCAATTGCACTACACTACTTGATGTCACTGGCAAATTTGCTGAGGGTGCACTCTATGCCACATCACTGATAAAGCTGTTAAACAGCACCAGGCAACAATCCCTGGGGAATGCCACTTGTCATTTTTCTCCCCTTGGACTTTAAGCTGTTGACCACAACTCTTTGAGTGTGACCATCCAGCCAATTCCCAATCTATTAAGTGGTCCACCCATCAAACCCATGTCTCTCCATTTTAGAAATGAGGATGTCATATGGGACAATGTCAAATGTCTTGCACAAATCCAGGTAGATTATGTCTTTTCCTTTTTTCCACTGCTGTTGTAAACCCTATTATAGAAGACCACAAAATTTGTCAGGTATGATTTGCCCTTAGTGTCACCATGTTAGCTGACACCTCATTTTCCATGTGCCTTAGCACAGTTCCCAGGAGGATCTGCTCTGTGATCCTGCTGGGCATAGAGATGAGACTGACATGCATGTAGTTCCCTGGGTCTTCCTTTTTTCCCTTTTTAAAAATCTTCTTTGTGCTCTGGCCATTTTTTGCTTCAAGTGCTGCAATTAATGCAGTTTTTCACCATGCTCCCTTTAGCCTAATAAGAGCAGTCTAATTGCTCTTCTGTCTATTTTCCACTTCTCAAAGATTCACATATAAGTCCAGATACTCACATGGCCTCTGCAATGCCAAGCCCTTAGTGCATATGGAGCAAGAGGGCAGGGTCTGGCTATGACAAGAATTTCAATGCACCCCAGGTCTGTTTAGCCATTCTCTGTGTACATAGTGATATGGGTATGCAAATTTGGAGATTACTTTTTAAGCCTTGTGCAATGTTGTGAAATGCAAGCAAAGACTGTGTTCATATGCAACAAGTGTTTTCTTGGCCACTTGAAATTTCAGTTACTGCTGCTCCTCATGACCATTTGAAACACCAGGCTGAATCCTCATCTTGACAAATGAGGTGAGGCATGTGCCCGGAGTGGGTGACACAAAATGTGTAGGTGGAGATTTTTGTCTGGTGGCCCCTGAAACATGGCACTGCTGATTGTTTCATGCTCCTCCCCTGATTGTACCTGATCATTTCGGCCTGCACCTTTCTAGAGGGTAAATGATTTTCTATTCTGTTCATGACTATCCAGTTGTAGGTCCCTGTGGCTTCTAAAATTTCTTCTCTTGAACTTCTTGCTACTATTACATATTAATTATTCTCAAATTGTTTTTGTTTGATATAAAAGTATCAGTTCTCTCAAATCTGATGTCTGTAATTCTTCTATATTTTCTGTGTTCAGTGAGGGCTTTTTTAAACTTCTTTGCTTCTATTTCACATTACTGGTCTCTCATGAAAGGCCTAATCTGAAGCATTTAGTTTCTGTCTCAGTACTTCTTGAAGTGGTCCTTGCTTTTCGATCACCATGACTACAGTTCTTTTCTATGCTCTGGCCATTACCTGTTTTAGCTACTGTAATTCACTGACAGCTTCTCTTTCAGGTTTTTGTACTCCCTTGAGCCTAACCAAAAAATTGTTAATCTATCTTCTCCTCCCCTACACTTGAAGGATCCCATCTCATTTCTAATTCTTGCCATTGGCTCCCTGCCTCTTCACTCTTCAAAGGTTTTCCTTTACCCCTGTTCCCTCTCTTGCTTCCTGAGTACCTTATGATATTATCCTCCTTCAGTACCTCTTGTCTTCTCCCAGTCTCTGTTTCGTAGCCTGTCTTTATTTTGGAAAACTGAGTGAGTTGAAGTAATGCCAGTTTTACAGGGACAACCCATGCACAGAACCCTTGTCTCCTGAAAGTCACCTATGAGATCCATGGCAGATTAGGAAAGAAACCACTCAATGTTTGTTTCTGAGTGACATCCAGTCATTCAGCTCAGGAGTTCCCTTCTCCATTCAGACTGGATGCCCTGGTGATTCTTCATCTCTGCAGGATCCATTTTTTCCCTGGAGACAATTGCATTGTGTTTTTTCTTGATCACATTCAGAGTTTGTCTCTGAATTCTTTGGGAATGACTTTAATGTTTTTGTACTTACAAAACAAGTTCAAAATGTTTTTGCACTTGCAAAGCAGTTCACCTTTATAATGCCACATAAATTTTTTCCCCCATTCTAATTATAGTAGCCAGTGGCTCAGACACGCTGTACTGTACTTCGGGAGGAAGCAGAGAGATTTCTGTGCATTGTACAGAGGAAATTGACAAACTGTGTTTGCTCGCTAATTGAATGAAACATTTCACTGACTTCAGCTTGAGCAATATAAAACGGTCTTGAATAGCCTAAATGTGCCTCTGTTAAATTTCAGATAAGATCTCCTGCCAGAACTGTGATGCTGCCTTGGTAACAGTGATGATCAGTGTAAAGCGTTGGCTCCAAAGCATGGGAACATAAAGCATGACCCTATCTCTTCCCTTATCTTCTGGAATCCAAGGGACAGATATTCTTAGAAAATTCTTCATCTTTTAAAGGATGAAAAATCTTCATTGTTTTTCTGGATTTATTGTTGTAACAGGTTCAGAGACCCTCGGTCCTCCTTCCACTGTATTAGCACAGCACTGACTGGAGGAATGGCTGCTCCTGTCTTGAACTGGGAGAGTTCCCATGGGACCACAGTGTGTTAATCCCATGTAGTACCCAACTGTCTCTTTGACTGTCTTTTTCCCAGAAATATGCAACTGGGTTAAGGATGGACCAGCCTTGGTCCACATAATTTTATACCCAGTCTCAGGAGAACCAGAGTCAATGAGTGAATATCAAGTACATTTATTCAGATTGTACCTTAATAATTTACCATAAAGCTGGAAAGTGTCAAAAGGATCTGTACTGACGTTTGGTCTTTGGTCATTGCCTGTCTGTTCAGCTGCCCAGAGATTCTGCAAAGCCTCCATAAGTGGAGATTTGCAAAATCTGACTGAACATGGTCCTGAAAAACCTGCTCTAGGTGATGCTGCTTGAGTAGAGGTTTGCACTAGATCACATCAACAGCCCCAGGTATTCTGTTACTCAGTGAGCTTCCAGGTTTATATCATCAACAATCCATATGTTCCTTACAGGCAGCAAGGGAACTCCTGCACAGGATGCAAAGTCCTTTGTCCGAAATCAGACAAAGGGTGGGGGAGGAGGACCCCCGTTCATCCTGTAAAGAAATTTTAGCTGGAGAACTGTTCCTTTCCTATCCTTATTTGCCTTATTCACATATTTTATAGGGAACACTTGGGAACCCAGAGTACAACAGGCTGAATTTATTCATAGTCTGAGCATTATGAAAGCACCCTCTGAGGCAGTTTCCTCTCGTGCTGCCACACCATTGAAGGCAGCCCTGACCTTTGGGGACCACCCTCTTCAGGAATGGAGGGTTATTCAGCCTGCATCCTGTTTAAGAACCACACGCCCCTCCTGAGTACCAGCTCGCTGCTGAAGCACGGGCCTCACCATCTGTTTCAGTGTTCTCACTGTGAAGCAGCATTCCTAAGGCAACCAGCTGTGAGAGTGTGACCCACTCTTCCTGGTGCTGGGTCAGAACTGAGCTCCCTCTGGGTGTACACAGCTGAAGCAAGACTGAGCCCACAAACCTGCAGGTAGAGGTGTCAGCAACTTGGATGGCATCAGCAGGAAAACACACCCTTGGGATATAGCCTTGCATATCATTTAACCTCAACTGAATACATGTAGGAAGCAGTGATCTGGTTCCCTCAATTCTTATTCAAGATAAGCCCTTTGAAGTCCTTGTATTTTGCAGGCAGGGCCAGCTTGGCATTTTTGCCAAGTCAGTGAAACATTTTGACATCAACTGCTTTCCTCTTCCCCAAAACAACAATGAGCTCTTGTTCTGCTTATTTTAATCCTGAAAAAAACTTCATCGCATTTCCGTCTTGCTCTGCATTACTATGAGGGAACACCATTGCTGCCACAGTTTCTCTCATGCATGAATACACAGACTCATTGCATACAAATCTCCCTTTTCTCAGTGTCCAGCCCCAAGTTTCTGTACTGGGTTTCACACTGATTCCAGCAAGAGGCTGGAGAAGGAGAGGGCAAGTTGCAGAGCAGAGAACAGACTGTGCTTGCCATTCTTCATGCTGCAGAGAGTCAAACTAGTCGTTTTTTACAGGAAATAAGGGAGTGAGGGATCTAGTTTAGGCTGACTTCACTATGGCAGATACTTGTCTAGTCTTAAAAACTCCAGTGCGAAGAATCGTCATATTTCTCTTTGGAAGCTCGGTCCAGTGTTTCATGATGTGTAGGAAGCTCTGACTTGGGGCTACCCTCTATCCAGATTTGCTAGATATTTTATTTTTCTGCCCAGAAAGATGTTTTTCTGCCTGCACAGATGTTTGAGGATTGTCTGTATTGCAGCTTGGATAGGAAGGCTACACATGTGGAAAACCTGAACATATCCCCAGGACCTGTGCTGACCTATTGTACAATCTGTGTACAGGAAACCAGACCAGGAAACACCGATCTTATTCTATGAATGGGATGTGGTTGCTTGGTGAATACACAGTACATTCAATGTCCCAAAAGTGTGGGATTTACTACATATAAGCAACATACCTGATTACAAAACCAGAGAGCAGTGCTGGATTCACTGCAGAGCATGACTGAGACATACTGAAACTGGGATCCTGAAGACGCACACCAACAAATTGTGTGATGCTGAGGTTATTAGACACAGACACTTCTGCAGTATCTTGGTTCCTGCTTTGAGTTGCAGTTATCCTTTGTGGCCTGGCCCAGCCCTCCTAGGCCTCTACTTTCTCATTTTTACCCAATTATTATTTTCCCCCTATATTAGGTTTGGTAAGTACCAAATATATTTTGGGAGGACACCCTGAACAGAAGCACAGCAGTCCTGTGGTGGCTGCAGGACATGCCACAGTCACACTTACCTTAATCATCTGGAGGTGCTGCAGCCCCAGTGAGCACTGCAAGTGAGGGGTGGCAAAACACTGGGGTGAAGAGCAGAAGGAAATCAAAAGGTACTGGGCAGCAGTGCTTCCCTTCTTGTCTTCCACCCCTCCTCACTGTCATGCTTTTATACTGACACAGCTGTTTGCATGACCACAGGATGATCTAGAAAAAGGGAAATTCCACAATAAATAATGTTTTGGGTTTTGCTTGGGCTGTTTTTACTTCAGCCAACAAACAATTGTGCTGGTCTCATTTAAGCTGCCACTTGACTGTCTCTGAGCAGAAGAGTGCAGCAGGGCCAAAAGTCCCTTAGACCAGTGCTGTGTAGAAGATCACAAATGAGGTGGTACAGTAGCAGTGCCTGTCCAGCTTCTTCATTCCCACTCTGCCATGTCCCCTTTACTCTTGTCATCTCCTCCACTGACACTTGGGTATACTGTGCAGTGCCATGGGTGGCTGCTTGGCAAACCAGCCCAGGCAACCATTCCAGCTGCAAAAGAATCCATTAGGATAAAACTAAAAGGGACCATTTTCAGTGCCACCCCTTCCTCAGTGGGGTCCACTGCACAGGTGGAGAGGAGCAACGAGGGTATGGCTTGGTTCACCCTGTGCTCCTGCCTAAGAAGTCCCCCCATGACCCTCAGGCTTTGCTGTATGAAACAACAGTCTGAACATAGGCACTTTCCTCACATCTAAACTAACTGTATTCTCATATTTTGTTTCTCAGCACAATCTTCCATTCTGAAGGGAGGGTGGTAATTTTTCATGAAAATTCACATTGTTTTGTTAGCAAATAAACTCATGTTTGACACAACATTTGCCATGTCTGCCAGATTGGCAGGGGTTTTCTTTCTCTGCTCTGGCTCTTTTCCTCTTTGTTTTATTTTTCCCTTCTAGTACTCTCTTAATTTAGACTGGACACTCTTGTAACAGCAAGTCAGCGGCTTGCTTTGGGCAAAACAATTTGTACACTAGATTTATTGTCTTCCTGCTTGGATGTCCATCTTGTAATGTCTTCCACATCCAAGTCCATCCAAGTTTCTTTCTTTCTTTTTTCATCTGTACTTTGAGCTTAGTGTTTTGAAGGAAGTTGATCAAACTGAGCATTCTTGTGAATTTAAGCTGGGTTGCCAAGAATGTAAGTGATTCATCCCCCTGTAAGGAAAAGTGCTGGCAATAAAACATTCCCCATTCCCCTTTTTTACATGCAAAATACTGTTACTGCTCAAAACAGCAGATCTTTTTACTTAGAACAAAGTGTTACCCTATTAATTGCACAACAACTAGAATTCTTAAAATACCTTTAAGCTCTATTCTTAGAAGGAAATACTGCTACCAGAGGCCTTGAAAGTGATGAGATGTAAATCACAAGCACTAGTAAAGCACAACAAAATGGTACCTTGCCTCATATCCTTCACATTGTTATCTTACCCTCAGCAGGACCAAATTCTAACAGTTTTTCCTTTACGCTTTGTGGCATGAATATTTTAAGAACCCTTCAGGGAAATACAAAATAATTTTAGGGGAGAAATGTGTTATTTCCTTGCATGAGGACAGTGCAGGGGCTGAATCAGCTGTGCAGTGAGAGGAGTTTAACATCCTAGTTTGTGCTGTCGTGGCTGGACAGGTGCACACCTTGGCTCAAACTCCCCAGGGACCTGCCATAGCCACATTTCCTGTGCAAGGACACGCTGCCTGAGCCATGCTTGTCTCATTCCTCTTCTGCTACAGCACTACAGTGAGTGAAAGTTTGCACATGTTCATCAGATCTTGAGCCTGGTGTTCTGCACACTCCTTCCCCAGAAGACAGAGGGCTTTGTTTACAATTTGGCAGCAAAAGACAAGGTGATTTGGGATTAGGTATGCATTGCTACAGTCAGGAAAGCAGGATTCATCTTTTCTGCATGTCTTTTAAAAGCAGAAAACATTAGCAAAAGACTCCATTGCTATTTGTCATAGTTTTGGCTTTGTTCCTGGCTGGGCCAGGAAATGGTGTGCACGAAGTATAATTCCCCTGTTTCAGCAATGCCCCTGCAGCCTTGCTCCAACAGTGACAGGTAGGGCCAATAACAACTGCACCTGATGTTTTTCAATTTTGCCAAGGACCAGCTGCTTTCAACTGCATTTTCCCATCTATTATCTCTGCCAGCTAGCCGGTGATGAAGCTACTCACAGTCCTGGTGGCTGGAATCATGGGATTGCTGTCCCAGCAAGAAGCCAAGACTCATTCAGGCAGCCTGAAGAAACTGTAAATTCCCCTGCAGTTCAGCTGTCAGCATGTGCACAGAGCTAACGGAGCTGTATAGCTCATAACCCACAAGAGAGCAGGAGGAAGATTAATTTTGGAGCTCCCAGGAGCAGGTGCACAGCCCATTCTTGGTGGCCTTCCACCACTAACACCACCAAAAATTACCAGCTTAAGAGGCTCAAAGAATGTGGGATAAAAAAGCATTCACCAAAATCCAGGCATCCCTGAGTGAAAATTCAGTAGGAACTTCCCCATGACTGACCAAAAATGTCATCTGCCATCTAACCATAAAAAGAAGAACATGTAATGCCTCCACTGGCCAAATCATTTGCATCAGCTGGCCACAGCTCAAAGAACAACTACAACTATGTTAGCACAAATACAGAAATCTTCCCACTTCATTTGCAGCCCGAGATGGACAGATGCTCATAAATCTCTCATTCTGACTGGTCTTCATGGTTTCTAATCAGAAACCAATTAATATCTTTGACAGTGTATTACTTCATCTTTGGCCATGGCTAAAATCCTTGCTGAACCTCATTCATGTGACTGTTTGAAGCATATTTGAGCATTGGCTCCATATTTTTTTTGGTGAAGCCAGACACAAGTCTGAGAGAAGCAGCCAGACTGCTGAACTTCATTTTAAGATCTAGCCCATACATCAGAATCTGTTTGCAATAATTTAGCAATAACTGTGTCCTGTGTTCTTAATATTTCACTTTGAAATTTTCAAACCTGTATGCTTAGCAATTGCTCACCTCTAACAGGCAGGGGAATTTATCCATGTCTCTGGGAACAGAATTAGTGTACTTTTCATATTCAGGAGTTTCAATTCCTTCCATATAAGGGGGCTTCCTTTTTCCAGTATTTGTGTTTTTTGAATTTGAAAATTCAGAGCTCTCTTTTTAACTCTGAGTTATTATCACTCTTTATCTTTAAGAACTCTAGACATCTGCATTAAATTGGTGTATTAGCTCATAATTATGCCTTTACTTTCCTTAAGCACAAATAAAACAGAGTTTATTTTATCTTGTTTCACATTGAAGAAATCTAATCTAAGACATGACATTTCTCCTGCTCTTCTATGCCCTGAAGTTTTGTAGAAATTATTGAATTATTCTTAGATTTGTAACAGGCATAACAAAAAATGAAGCTAAATGTAAAGAAGTGTTAACCCAAGATTTTTTTCCTATCCACTCCTTTTCTTTTCTCTCCCTTTCTTAATTTGCAAGAATTTTCTCTTTAGCAAGTCTGTGAGGCACTTATTTATTTTTTTGAGTACTGTGCTTTCTTTCACAACTTGTGAACACAAACAGAATGCTGTTCACAGCAATCTGAAATGTCACAGTCTGTCATGCTGTCACATAACCTGTCACATTGTACAGCCTGTCATTTGAAAACACCAGGTTATGGACAGATGTCATCTTCTGACTCCAGCTGAACCACAGCAAGAAGGACGCCTTTTATCACCATCCCCTCTGGCCCACTGATGTGCCAACACAGTTGCTTGTGTGAACCCTTTCTCACCCAATCCAGGCAAGAGCAGTAGGATTTTTGTAAACTCTTTAAGTATGAAGCCTTTGCTAAGCTGCTTCATTGCAACAACTCTATGGAGAGCTCATCATGACCAACTCTGCCAAGAGAGATGATAGGGAAGGAAGAGCAAGAAATGTAAAAGCAGTGATTTCTTCCGCCAGCACCCTGGACACTGTGTGTACTTCTTCCCATGCCCTTACAATCACTCATCTGCAACCCCAGCCTTAATTGCTCTGCTGCAAGACTTCCTACATTTGCAATTTCCACAGCACCTCCTGCCACTTGCAAAATGGAGCATAATACATAACCATTGTTATGAGAGGTTATTCTTTCTTGGTCTAAGGAATAGGCATGCACAAATTTTCTAGGAACTTTTGAAGTTACTATGTAGGGGAGCCAAAGCAATTCTGCCTTGCATTGTGCCTGCAGCACATTCTGTTTTACTGGTGCTATTCTGCCACTACCATTAGGATTATTTCAGTCTTTCCACTAAGTACTGTGTGTCTGAGGAGCTTATGGTAACCAAACTATCAGAATTAATTCTGGACTCAATCATCACATATTGTAAACTCCCAGTGATGGACAGTTCCTTTCTTTTAAAAAGATTGTGAGAGTTAATTGATATTGTGCAGCATTCAGTAAAGAATTTGGTTTTATATTAACTATTCAAAATGTTGTGGATGATTTATGGCAGCCAGAACATTTTCGTCATAAATGGCCATTCAGAAAAAACAAAATAAACCAAAAAGAGAAAAAGAGAATTGTGTTTTCTGACCTTCTTGTTGAGCCACATAAGATAATTCTGCAAGGCAACTGAGCTGTCTCAGGGTGCTGAGGCTTTGCTTTGTGCTTGACAAGTCTGGTCACATGGAACTACTTATTTTGGAGAAAAATTTTCCTTGACTCTTTATGACAATGCTTCTGGAGGCAGGTCACATGTAATGGCTTGCACAACACCATCCTTTCTTATGAAGGATACACACTGCTCTCATAAACCTTTCAGGGGCTGTGTGAGCCCCATAAGGAAGCCAGAAAAAACATGCCTCCTACTGGGGCTACCCAGAGAGGATTTATTTGTCAACAGTTCCCTCATCATTGCAGAATCACTGTGAAATGTCACAGACACAGGAAGTTCTTTCTCTTAGCATCTATCATACTGGGGTAGCAAACAGAGAGGGAAATACCTTTTCTTGGCATGTGGGACACATCTTTATCCATTTACTGTTTTCAATAGGAACTGTTTTCAATAGTGTGTGCCACAGACTGGAAACTTCTAGGAGTGTATGGCAAGATGAGAAGTGTAGCCAGGGAGCTGCATATAAAATATGTGTATGTTGGTACACTCAGTTGGAGTTTTCTTCTGCAGGAAAAAAGCTTAAGTACTTTAATCTGATTCTTCCATGGGAAGGGAAAATAACAAATATGTGGGGGAAGATACTTAAATAACCACCAACCTAATCTGTTAACACTTACTCATGGAAATGTTCCCACCAAACCATGAACAGGAATGTGTCTTTGATGAAGACACTCACCCCCTTCTCAGACTTTTGTGTTGTGTTCAAGGATAGGATCACATTAATCCAGGAAGCAGGCAGGGAAGGCATTTGTCTGCACAGGAAATGTGGAAGACAATATTAAGAACATCTCTTCCAGCTGCTGATGTTGTGAGGGAACACACTGGCTTTGCCATGCAGGGCACTTGGAGGACAGTTCTGTTACCTCAGAGCAGTCAGCACAGGGGCAGTGGGTCAGGCAGCTTCTGTGTCCCCAGGAAAAATCGATTCACTCAGTGGATGGCAGCAGCATCTGCAACTGAGGAAAGCACCAGCAATGAAAGTAACCTTCACACTGCTTTGGTTTCTCACTACTGCTTCCAGTAGTGGAGCTGACCCAGTGAAGGCAAACCAGGAAACTCAGCTCCCAGGGAGTGCAGGCAGGGACCCACGCTGCTGACCTACCTATCTGCAGTGAATTACAGGCTGACCAACTTCCAGTGTTGATTGTCCTCTCTATAAAATATGTCTCATACACAATTTAAAAATTTCCATTGATTGAAATGACAACCCATTTGTTCCTCCCTCACAGTGTATGAAGGCTTTTGTACTGAGGTAATTTCAGACAAACAGTAGGGGGGAAATCAGGAATCTATGGAAGAGTATTACCCAAGTTATAAAAGCAGTTTATTACTCTATTGTGTGGCTAAAATTTCTGGAATATTGTAGCAGATGTATTTTATAGAGAAATGACAACATGTTTTAATGAAATCCAGGTTTAGAGTCTGGCAACCTTTCTTCCTTGATTTTATATTTTGTAACCAAGTCCACAATTCCACCAGGAAAAATTAATAGAATATTTAGCACACCTCACCATCTCATCTTAACGGGTATTTGTATAGAGAAGAAAATATCTCTGTGTAACAGACCAGGAGTTACTTTTTCTTTACTTGAAACTGAAGTCTGTTTTCCTCTGCTGATAACTACAAGCTCCAGTTTGCTCTGATCCGCTCCAGGTGTAATTCAAGCATTAATTACAATTTTTTGCTGGATCTCTCTTGCATAAGTTGTACACTCTAGCTGATTTACATTGTGAATAGTTTTGCACTGGATCAGCCTGAAGTGCTGTGGCTCTCCAGCTCCCTCCTCACACTGATCAGGCGATGCAGGCAGGGTCACATCCTGCATCCTTTATCACTGCCCACTGTGGGAAGCAGCACCCTGAGGAAAACAAGATAAATCCCCACTGTTCCCAGCTCCTGTGTTCAGGACTACAGAACTCAGGAGCAGTAGAGTACAGTACCAGAGCTCAGGAGCAATGTAGACATCCTTCCAAATCCCTTACATGCCCAGGTGTCCAATATTAGTCTCCTCAGACTTCAGATAAGTTGCAGGATTTTTTGGTATTTTTTTTAATATTACTGTTCAATCAGTGTGTCTGCTTTATGACAATATTTCTAACAGGAGTAAGCATAACTAACAAATTGTATTTCTTTCTCAAAAGTATGTGGATGCTGCAGGTTTCTGACAAACTGGTATTGGTATCTAAAATGAACGGAAGTAACAGAAATGTGAGTGATAATGCTTATCTGCCTAATACATTATTCCTTGAATATTTTTTTCTGAAACTGAAAAGAAGTATCCTGAAAATAGTCTTTTAGGAAACACCTGATATGGAATACTTCCAGCAGAATGGCAGAATTATAACATTTGGCAACATCACAAACCACTTTCAACTTTAATTAAGGTCTTACACTGGCAGATATGAGGCAGCTTGTTTACAAGGCACAGCAGCGGCTCTGCCTCGCGAACGCCGCCTGTGTGTCTGGAGCAAGCACAAACCTGCACAGCCTGACTGGTGCTGCTGTCACATTAGCAGTCAAACCATTTTGCAATATTGTAGAACACTAAATCACCTTCATTTTTATTAACTTTCGGTCCTTCTGATGACTTTGCAGAAAAAAAAAAAAAGAAAAAGAGAAAAACAAATATGTAATTTATAAACAAATACAGATTCCTCCCAGGTAGCTAAGTCTTGGTGCTCCTGAATCAGGATGCTGCCTCGGGGGTGTCTGTAGGCTTTACACATCCAGTGCCAGAGTCCTTTTCTACATCTGAGCCCCACCAGTCTGTCCTGCACTGACTCATTCACCTGCTGCCTCTCAGGCAGGTTGAGTAGGACCACGGAAGAGTTACAGTGGATTTTCTGAGCCCAAACCATCTAAATTCAAATTAGGGAACAGAAACTGAAGCTTATATAAAACCAGTGTAATTGTCTAGCAGCACTACAGGCTTTTTGAAATTCACACTAACTTTGGTACAAAACACAGGAAATTAAAACACTGTAGTGAAATCTACTGCACTTGGAGCATTCTGAACATAAAAACACACCCATGATATCACCATGACACAAAATGTAGGAAATACCAGTGATTGCATTTGCAAAGAAGTTGTTCTTGTGTTGCATTTGCAAAGAAGTTGTTCTTGTGTTCTTCCTCCACTAGTTAAAGCTGGTTTGCAGTAGAAGCTCCATCAAATTTGAGACCTTGCTCTCTCAATTGATTGTAAAGATATTTGAAAGTTGATTGTGCTGTTGCCAGAATAGGGTAGTTGAACTTTCCAAAACCAAGTTAAAGACCAAGTCCTCTATCAAACAGACTTTATGAGATACACATACAACTAAGAAAAATTAAGGGGCTGTATGTAGTCCTGGTTAGAAAGAACTCAGAAACACAGCCAATAAGCCAGAAGTCCTGGGAGTCTTGGGAACCTGGAAGTAGTATGCTGCTGAGGCTAACTCATCTTCCTTGAACTCGTATTTGATACACTCATGGGTCTGAAATGTATGGAGTTCTTTATTCTGGTCATGATGTAATATTTCTAGTTTCTGGGAGTTTTGTCTCCATAGCTGATATCCCAGGTTCAGCTACACCATTACTTCCTGTGTCTTCCCAAGGATATTTGTTATTTGCTACAATCCTGTTCTGCCTAGAAAGTTTTAAGTTACCCCATCCCAACTGCTCCTTTTGTTTTTCCCTTCCAGTCACAAGTTACAGTGTTTTGTAGGCCAATGGGCTCCTTGACTCACAGTGCTCCTCTCTAAATGGCAGCTTTGCCCAGTTCCATATCCTAATGGCACCAACTCCCCAACTCATTCATGCCTGTCTCAGGTGCCCCAACAAATAACTCACAGTTTGCTACTTAAATAACCAGTTCCTTAAGAACACGTGTTAACAATACATAAAGGGACAATTCACGCTTCCAAACCACTCATCTCCTTCTCTACAGGCATTCCCAGCTGGAAAAGTTCTAGTCATATTTTGGGTCTTTTCACAACAAAAGCTGGAGACTTGCTTCTATGCACATTCTCATCCTGCCTCACTGCCTCGGTGAGGATCTTTCATTTTCCTTACAGCGCACCCTATATATATGTGTGTTTGCATGTACAAACATCTGGTGCATAGCGCACAGTGACCATGAAAAAGCAGAGGAGACCTCTTGGCCCCCAAAACCTAAGGAAATGTGAAGGGAGGGTGAAGCAATCCAGCATCCCGCTGCCACTGAAGGGACATGGCTTACTCCAGTCCTATTCTCTCCCTCCGCCCCCCAGCTACTCCTGGACATGTGTTTCCCACCACTCGCCTTGCACCAAGTCTCCGATCGCAGAATCAGTTTAAAAGTTTCAAGTGAAATTAACTGACAGAGAACCAGCCCCCACTAGATAGTTTTCTATTAACTTGTATTAGGAAGCATCTAGTGAGAGCCATGCCTGGCAGAAGGGAGGGAAAAGCCCGTCACGTGAGTAAGGACAAGCTCAGGAGCCAAATACCCCTCTGGCAAAAGCAAGCACTTGGACCAACTCCAGTACACTTGAGACCTCAGCCTCAACCTGAGGGAACCCCCTTCATGGTGTTATGCCTTGTTGAACCACACAGCCCCATCCCGAGTAAAACCCACACCTTGCAGCCACACCACTGCATTTTCATTTCCAAATAAATTTCAACCTTTGCTTCCAAACATAAGAATCTAAGATTTTAGACTGAATATAAATTGTGTTAATGCATAAAAAAAATCAATGCTTTAATTTACTTAAAACTCAGGCCCACTAGGGTCATATTTCATATAAATAATGTACTCCAAAAGTTCTAGCAGAAGGAACTACTCAGATTTGTAATGGAATTGTGCTTTATTTATTACAGCTGTTCCCTTACAATACTTGACATAAATTCTTTTGCTTCAGAAATGGTAGCTTACACACTGAGCCCAAAGTGTGTATTATCATGGCAGAGATAATTAATTTTAGCAGAGCAATAGACTGAATTGTTGCTGGTGAAATCAAATTCCACAAATGGTGGCAAGGCTGACTCATTGCCTATGGTAACAAAAGGATTATATGATGTAATTTAATGCAGATTAAAAACTGTACAACACTATCCGGACTACTACAAAAGGAAGGTAATAAAAATTGAGGGTGAACTGTAGAAGGTTGCTGGCTGTCTTATCTTGTATTTGGTGAGCCATAAATCAATAATTTAAACCAAGTACTGTTGATGATATTAGAGTAAAATGCAAGAGGTTTTTTTTTGTTTGGGTTTTTTTTTTTTTGTAGTATGGACTCATAACACTTTTTCTTCTTTATGATAGACACATAAACATAATACATTAATATATTTTTATAATATCTATCTCCCCTAAATATTTTTTCAATAAATAATACAGTTGAAACGTATTCAGAAGAGTGAAATCAAACCCGCAGAGCACAGGTACTTCAACACTTACAACACCTTAACAAGCACCTGCTTTCTGCTTTTTGCATGGTGCAGAACTTGGAATACTTCCTTCTGGTGCTGGAGGTACACTCGGACAGCAGCCCAAACTCACCCGAGCCTCCTGACTCAGGGACGTGCACTGCACAACGGGGACCCGAGACACGGCTCCGATGGCGCACGGGCTGTTCTCTGCTGCAAGAACCAACAGAGCATCGTGTGAGGAGCGCGGGCACACCGCAATAATACAGCATCAAATACGGCTTAACGGGGTGCTTAGGGGATGGGAGGATGGGGGTACGAGGACAGGCTGAGGGAGCTGAGACTGTTCACAGATTCGGCTCACCATGCGGGAATACCTGGCGGGCAGGAGCAAAGACTGACAGCCAGCGATGCCCCGCCACAGAACCGGAGGCAAAGGGCACAAACTGACATAACAAGAGAATTTGTTTTTTTTAACTGCAAAGGCCAGAGAGCACTGGAGCCGGCTGCCCGGAGATCTCCATCCCCGGGCACGCTCGGAGCCCACGCACCCTCGCCGATCCTGCTTCGCGAGGGCTTTGGTCCTCCAGAGCTCCCTTCCAGCCTCAGCAAACCTCTGAGTCCCTGATATGGGATTATTTTGCACCTGCAAGAGCGCTTCTGCTTTATTTTACAGAGAAACTTAACTTTGTTTTACTCTCAAAATGAGAAATAAATTCAGATGAAATAATCCAAGCGTAAACTCAGTGAAAACTGAGCCCCTCTGTCCCCACCGCTTTGAGTAACAAGCAACTCTCGACATTTTAAAAAAGCTATCACAAAACCACATATTTCGTATTCTTTTATAGATATTATACATTCCCCGCTTATTTTATAAGACACAACCACAGACTCAAATTTAACCCAAAAAAAAGATTGTGGAAAAAAGAAAAAAAAGAACGTAGCGGGAAGCGTATGCATTTGACCTTTTCCTGACTGTAAGGGAAGGTAGGCCCTAAGGCGATTTCGCGCCCGTTTACCCCACCCTGCCGGTGGCTCCCCGCGGCTTCCCCGGGCCGGGCGGCGCCTCAGGGCGGGGCGAGCGCCGCGGGGCCGCCCCCGCCCCCGCCCCGCTCTCGCGGGATGGGCGGGGCGCGGCGCGACATCCGGCAGCGGCGCGGCAAGATGGCGGTGGAGTCGCGGGTGACGCAGGAGGAGATCAAGAAGGAGCCGGAGAAGCCGATCGACCGCGAGAAGGTGTCCAGAGTGCGGGTGCTGGTGCCGCGCCGCTTCGCCGGCCGCGCCAGGGCGGACAGCGGGGGTGGGGGGGAGGTGGGGAGCGGCTAGTGGCGACGTGAGGCCTCCGGCGGAGGGGGGAGGGCGTGGCGAATGGCCTCTGATCCTAATCCCCACCCCTGCGGCTCCTCGCTCCCCTCCCATCTCCATCCTCACCCCCGCCTCACCCCGCAGACGTGCCCGCTGCTGCTTCGCGTCTTCACCACCAACAATGGGCGGCACCACCGCATGGACGAGTTCTCCCGCGGCAACGTGCCCTCCAGCGAGCTGCAGATCTACACCTGGTGAGTGGCGCGGGCCTGGCCCGGGCCCCAGCCCCAGCTGGAGCTGTGCGGGCTCGGACATTCCGTGCGGCTGAAGTGCCCAACCACCGCTGCGTGTAATCGGTGGCTTCTGCTGTGGCGGTGGTTATCGCAACACATCCATTCGACGCAGAGGTTTTCCTTTAATGTGTATATGTTGTTCTGACAGCCCCGTTTATCCAGTTGAAACAGCTGTCCCAGAAGGCTTGAAATGTTATGTGAATGGTTCGTTGGTTGAACTCAGACCCTTCTGAGAGTGGAGCAATGAGTATTCTTTTTGCATCGTCAGGTAGCAGTGCTTTAACAGACATGTGCCTTTTATTACTCTCAAATTTATTTTGGAGAACTGCCTTAGGCTCCATTGCAAACACGTTAGGTTTTGTTTGTATTCTTTTGAAGGATGCCTTTGAAAAGGAATTATGCTGCTTTTTAAATCCTTCATGATGTTTGCCAGACTTGTAACTTGTATGTTGTGTAGTTGAGTAAATCCATCTAAGTGGGATTTATGGACTTTGTCCAGGCTGTTGGTGGTGTCTGAGTTGTTTCCCATGTGCAGAAGTCAGTATGGGCATTGTCTGTCAACACACTACTCCTTGGTTGCCTGAAGCTCGGAGCACCGTCTGTATAATTGGAGTAAATTCACTTGCGATGACTGAGTACTTTTGTTCTTGAAATTCTAGACATGAGCTTTAGCCCTGCTCTGGTTGAAGGCTGGGTAAAGGTCAGAAACAGAAAGCTATTTTACTTTCCTGCTTTTCTTACATTTCCTCTAATAGTTAATAACTTTATTTTAATACAGATGTCAGTTTAGGTGAGGAAACTCACACTGTGGTTTGTATGAATGTATATAAAAAAAAAAAAAGGCTTCTGCTGTTTAAATGGTAACTCTTCAGAGAGACCTGGAAATGCATATGTTGAAATGTATACAGAGAAGAAGAGATTAATCTGAACATTGCAGTGAATCAGACACATTTGCACTAGAGCAGGTTGCCTCCAGTGTGCAGTAAGTGGTGAATTCTCCTAGGTGTTACAATCAATAACTGTGGACATAGGGTATGCCAAGGCAAAGAAATATGGTTAGGTTGTAGCAATATATTGATTCCATCTTAAATGTTTTGGGAAGCTTTTTTTACTGTTCCTTTGAGAGTATGAAGTGCTTTGGTTTGTTTGTTTAATCTAGGATGGATGCAACTCTCAAAGAGCTGACCAGCTTGGTGAAAGAAGTTTACCCAGAAGCACGGAAGAAGGGCACACATTTCAACTTTGCAATTGTTTTTACAGATCTCAAGAGGCCCGGCTATAGGTAAATGGCATTTCTTCTCTGAGTTAATAGAATACTTTGGGCACCAGAACAGTAAATTATTCTTCATTAACACTGATACAAAGTTCGGAACCCGCATACCAAATGTCTGAAGTTCTGTGTGATGACCTCTACAAACCCTTAAGTTGTGCTTGGTGACCATCCCTGTCAATGTGTTCCCAAAGCTATGAACATGTGTGCTTGAAGGCTTTGGTTTGTATTGGCAACTGGTATGTGGCCCTCCAACTTGAGATAATACTTTGTTCCTGGTAGGTCTTTCACCTGAGTTACAGCAGTGATCTTGTAGCAGGTGTTTCTCTTCCAAAATGGCATGAGCTAATCTTTGTCAGCATCCCTGCTTTGGAATCTGGTGGGGTGTCTTGTTCTTTGTCTGTATGGCAGGGGATAAGTGGTTCTTACTAGTATTTAACATAATAGGGTAGGAGGCTTCTCTGTGCTGTCAGAAAGAGCATTTGGCGTAGCTTTTCTTTTTCTCTGCACCCAGGATTGCAGAGAAAACCTGCAGTGTTTTGAGTACACAGCCACATGTGTACAGTGCAGAGAATGGCATGGGAAGGGGGTTATGAGCCACTGCAGTTCCTGTTTTGGACATCTGGAGAGATTGGCCGCTGATAACTAACTTGCCTTTCCTCTCACAGGGTGAAGGAGATCGGCAGCACCATGTCGGGCAGGAAGGGCACAGATGATTCCATGACATTGCAGTCGCAAAAATTCCAGATAGGAGACTATTTGGATATAGCAATTACTCCTCCAAATCGTGCACCACCCCCATCAAGCCGCATGAGACCTTACTAAAGTCTCGATTCTCGTTCTATGATTATGTATTCTGTTTACTCCTACTTGCTGTTCTAAAGCAGGCTTATTTTTTTGCTTTTGTTGCTAAGCACCTGAAGACAAAGCTGAGCATTGTAGAAGAAAGTTAACTCTTAAACATTAACTTTTAGTTTGTTAGAAGAAACTCCTTCAGCAGTGCCATCATCCTATCCCTGATTGTTATAGTTTGAATAGTAACTTAGTGTTTCACCAGTGTTCTAAAGACTTCCATTAAATATGACCAGGAGGATTACAGGTGTTCTGTTGTTCTGTCTTGTTTGGAATAAAAATTGATGTTATTATTCCTTTGCCTGTTTAGTGGTGTATCAATGCTCAAGGCTGCTCTGTGTTAGAAGTTACTAATGGTGCTGGGGGGTGTTGAGAGTGTTCAGCAGTCAGCTTCTAGAATCTGAAAAGTGAGGAAAGGGTAGCGTAGAGATCTCAGTTGTCTATGGGGCAATTGGAAGACTGGTGTGTGTGGTGTTGCCTGGTACCCTAAAGAGCAGGATGAAGAAGGGGTGACCTATGTCTCAGCATAAGTGATGCTTGGTGCTTGCCAGCCTGACTGCCTCTGTCACTGCAGGGGGAGATGCTGAGATGTGCTGGTGCCTCTGGTCTTCCAGTAGGGTCCAGCTGTCCTTGGCTGACTGGGAGCATCCAGCTGGTCTGGGCAGGACCAGGTACTTGGTTTCTACACCTTGAGCTGCTGTGTGCCAAGAGCAAGGCAAGGGCAGGAGCAGAAGCAGTAACTCATTAGAATCTCTACTTTCCTTGCCTAAGGCCTGAGCAGAGGCTAGAACTGAAGTAAATGTTCCTGTCTGCTGAGAACAAGGTGTGCTTTCTGTCATGAACTGGGGTCTATATAGGTTTGGTTTTTTCCCCTCTCAGGAATCCCTTGGTTCAGTATAGCCTGAGGGTGTTCTGCCCTTGGCTTAACCCTCTTCTGTCCCCCTTCTCTGGGTTCTAAATTAGGGAGTTGCAATTTCAGCCTTCATGAATGTCTCTCATTTGCAGAATCACCTACATCTAAGTCACTTCTCCCCTAGGACTGAGAAGTGCTCCCCACCTTTTTTTGAAGAAAGCTCAAGAAGACACTTCTAAATGCTGCTTATTGAGGAGTGAGCCTGGAGGTGGCAGTGGAGCTGATTTATTGTTGTCAGAATTGGCATGGGCAGGATGTTTTCTTGTGGCACAGTCACCTCTGGTGTGAGGCAGTGGTCCTTCAAATAGTGATGCTATGAAAAACCCATGTGTTGGAACAGCTCAGGGATTTGTGTTACCAGGGAAAGGCTTGCTCAGGTTGGGGACACTTGACAGACTGGACAAACAGAAAAGCAAAGGCTACTGCTAAGTGGTCTCACTGATTGCCCCAGGGCATCATCTGTCCTGCAGTGTGAGTGCGGTGAGTAACCAGCATATAATTACAGTGCACTAAAGGGAAGGACAAACCTCCCATTAGAGGTACACAGGAATATGGCCATTTCCTCAGTTTTGCACCCTGGTTTTTGCTTCAATTGCATTTAAGGATAATTCTTAAATGTAGTCACTATAAAAGGCAACAGTGACAACTGAGCCTGTGTCTGTGACTCAGCTGCTCTGGGAGGTGACTTGACTTTGCTGCTGGAATGGGAGCCATGGCCAGGAAATGCTGGTGCCTGCCCAGCTGGCAGAGAAAAAGAACCTCTACTGGCTTTATATGTGGTGGTCCATGAAGCAAAATCACCAGGAAATGAAAGTACAGAACTGTCTTCAGTAGCAAATACTTAATTCAGCATGTTTGGTTGAGGAGTTTACCTTCCCTTGACTGCCATGAATGCATAAATGTCAGCTGATCTCTTCCCCAGCTGTTTCAGGATAAACATCTTTTGGGATCTCTTGCTCTCAAATCACACAGAAAGGTAATGCAGATGTGCAGAGCTTATTATTATGGGAAAAGACACTTGAGAGAAGAATGTAGTTCATGTTAGGGGTTTCTTATATCAATATATATCAGCTGGCAATCCAAGCTGATGACAGCAGCTGTGAAAGCAGATGTGGCAAGAGGTGAAAGGGAAGTGAAAGTGTCACCAGCTGAGCTCCTAGTGCACAGGAGAGGATTCAGTCACAGTAACCTGGTTGTGTTTATCTCTGAAAGCTGCTATAGACATTGAGGAGGGATGTCAGTCCATAAAAAGAGCAAAATATGTAGAGCACTGTGGTTTGGGGAAATTAAGACAGTGAAAAATCCCATATGCTCAGGAAGTGGTGTAGACAGCACTGCATCCCAATCTGTCAATCCACAGGATTTGCTTTGTAAGCAGCAAGGCAGCAATTTGATGAGGAATTTTTGTCCCTCATCAAGGCAGCTGGATAAGGTGCTTTCCTTTTTTTTATCCTTAAAGGCCTAAAATATGCAGTTCTGTTACATATCTACAGTGTCAACAGCAACCACTCCTCCAAAACTTTTGTCTCCCAGATGAGTAAGGCAAAGAACTAGGATGATAGGATGACAGCTGCCCAGAAAAGGTTTCCTGACTTTGACACTTCTCAGAGGTAATCCCTCCCCTGCCCAGCAGTCCAGACAGCTCTCACTTCCTGCCAATGCGCTGTGAGGGACACCACACCTACCCCCACCTCCCTTGCATGAGTCTTTCCAGGCCTCCCCTTCTTCCTGTCCTTTCTCAGAGGGCCATTTTTCTCTGCCTCTAAGCAGTGACAAACATCCAGATCACTCCTGCAGGTCCCCCGCCTGTGTTCCCTGGCCTCTGGCTGCAGCAGCAGCAAGCCTGGTGAGCTGTGCTCCCTGGCAGGGCCAGTAGCATTCCACATCCTGCCTGTGGGGTGCAGCACAGTCAAATAGACTCACCTACAGAACCAGGCTAACTTCCCTTAATTTCTTTTTTACCCTCAGTAGCACCTGCTGAAGGCTGCCCTGCTCCCATAGATGGGACTTCTTCCTCTTTCTATGTCCCTTCTGGCGTGTCTTTCCTGCCTGTCTAGGTTTGTCTTGTCATGAAGGACTCTGCTGTGCTTCCCCAAACAAACTTGACTCTTAGTTCTGATTTTCCCCCCTCATTTTGTGCACCTAAACCAATGGGTTTTTTTCAATCTAATAAGCAGAAAAGAAAGTGTATAAAAAATACTATTTTTTTTCCTCACAAAGAATCCTCACACTATCACCTTGTTACACCTTACATAAATAGTGTTGATGTCACTATTGATCATTAGCCAGGCTTTCAGTTAACATTGGGAGGAAAAAAGATTCTTTTCCACATGCTCAGGCCTTAATTAAGTTTTCACAGTCACTGTCTGATTTCATCACCCCTCTAGTACAGGCACATACAAGTGTGTATACACACATGTATGCATGTCCACAAACAGGGACTACAGCATCAGAAAGCCAGTTCCTTTCTTGTAGTGGCAGCACGAGCCTGATATAAGTTCTGCAACATTTCTGGGAGAGGTCCGGGTGTGGAGATTAATTCCCTCCATAGTTTAAAGAGTGAGGACAACTCGCACACTTTTTCAATAACCTGGGCAGACATAGTCCTCCCTCTGTGTTTGCTATCTGACTGAAGAAGTTGTGAAGAATTAAATTTTACAACTCTTGTCAAAAGCAGATCCAGCTGCTATGCAGCAGGAACATATTAAGCATTATCAGCAAATTCTCACTTTTGCAATGGAAAGCAGGAAAAATTAGGAGGTCTCTGAAATCATGCTGTATCAGAGCAGGTGAATGATGATGGCTAGGGTAGTATTCAAAGAACAGCACTATAAGTAATACAACAACTAAGGCTCAACTTGCCAAAACCAAAACAATCCAATTATCTGCTGTTATCTAAGCCCTCCTGTCTGGACTTTGTGCAACTCAAGATGGGTTAAAAACAAGAATATCCATTCCCTCTGAGGAATGTGCCTTGCAAAACACTCATGTAGTGCTGTGCACCTGGCCACAAACCCCTGTTGGTGGTGAGGAGGTCCCTGGCTGGCCCACTGGGGCAAAGTCCTAACTGCCTAAGGGCTGGGTTCAGAGGGGCTGGGGTGTTTCCCTCCCTGGGATATTTCCAGTTTCACAGGCTTAAATAGAGACAACCTGACCCAAATACTCAGTTGACTTCCTCAACACTCAGCAAGAAAACCCAGTGCAAATGACAGCTTCCAGGGCTCCTCTGGGTGAGCTCCTCCAAGTGCTGGCTGTCAATTCATGCTGTCAATTCCCCAAGCTTCTGGCAAACACAAAGTAGTGTTTTCAGACTTAAAAAGACTTGGGGGTCTTTAACAGGGTCCTGCACCTGGCCCAGGCTTTAGAGGATGGGAGGGGAAACCAACAACAGTGGTTTCAGGGAGGGCATTTGGGGAAAGAGCACCAGGCACACAGTAGTCCCCGACCCCCAAGTGCCTGCTCAGCTGGGGCTGTGTAGAGTCCAGGTTGGGGTCTGCTGCCAAACACGCCCCACTCCTGCTGTCTTTGCTTTAACAACTGCAGGGAGAGCAGGAGGCTTCTGCTAGAACAGGAGAAGGGAAGCAGGTGCTTAGAGAAATACTAAAGGTTGGAAATAGGTCCCACCAGCCAGAGCAGCCTACATGGCCAGGAACAAACCACACCACTCTGCACCTCTGCATAGGGCCCTCTTCCAAGTGTCAGGTTGGTCCCAGCAGCTCTATTCTCTCCAGCCCAATTAATGCACAACCACCCAGTTGTCCCAGGGAGGGGGAAAGAGAATTTGTGAGGAGCGCAGTGGTGAAGAGGAAGAGTTTCTTCAGCTGCCACTGAAGTGATTATGGAGGAACAGCCTTAGGCAACCTTACTAAAGCAGCCGGACAGACAGGATAGGATTCACCAGCCAGGGAAGGAGGGCATCCTGGCTCCCAAGCCTGTCCTTTCCCTTCTCATGCCTCAACAACCACCAATGCCTTCACAGGCAGGCAGTGATTTGGGTCAGTGCACAGTCCCTGAACAATTTAATCCTGGAAAACTGTAATTAGCTCCTGGTGGTTGTGCAAGCAGGAATGGATTTCCCTGCAGTCACAACTGCTGTGATGCAACCAACAACCTACAGCGTGGGACCTGCAGCTGGCGTAGGAAAGGTGGGAACATGCAGAAGGCCCTAGATTGGCTTACAGCAATGGCATAAGCAATCATTAGAGAATGTAACCCCAGGGCTTTAAGCCAGGAATACAATATGCCAACAATTATGGAAGCATCTGAACACCCTCCTGCTGAGTATTCTGCAAACTATGTTTTCCTTGGCCCCTCCCCAGGATAAATGCCTGTGTGACAGAGCACCTTATTCCATGGATCATTTCCCATGCAGACACATTTGTGCTACTTTTTAAAAAACTCTTCAACTTGAGTAAGGCAAGATAAGTTCAAAGAAATTCCTGGATCTGGTCAGGTCCTACTATGATTTCAACTCCCTCTTTGTAAAAGTAGGTATTACTGTAAGAAAAGCAAAACGTTTTACATTTAAGTTGATATAGGCAGCATCAGCCAATGTCTTCCTGGCAGAAAATTGTGCTCCTTTGGACTAACACACATGTGATTCCATAGTGTGGCCACTGAATATTGTCTTTGCTTCTTGTAAATGCCATAATATCTGTATTATTATCCCATGGGGAGCAAAAAGTACTCCCAAAGCAGAAGGCAGATCCAACACTAGCTACTGCTGTTGATGGAGCACGTGCAACCACCATGAGTGCTAGAACATTCAAATAGTGACAAGTGAGAACAAAACAAATATGACATTTTACAGGAAATTTAAAGCAGTGATGGTGCTTTAAAAAAAAACAAAAACAAAAAGGAAGCCCAGACTCCACTTCCTTCTCCAGATGCTTACTTCCCAGATGCTTTTAAATACTGAAGAGCAATTTTGTGCTAGGTTCAATTTTTTCTCAGAGCAGGCACTGCTTGGAGATGTGTTCCCTCCTCACCCTTCCCTTACATCTGATCCAGCACTCACATGGGCAAAAGCTGAGCTTGAGATTGCAGTTGGGAAGTACACACTAGATGAGAAAACAAAAATAATTAGCCTTTCAGTGTCTTGGCAAATGAAGAAATCTATTGTAAAACTTTACAACCCCTAAATTCTGTGCAAGGGAATTGGTGAAACAGTTTCTAGTGGAAGCAGCCCCCAGTTAAACAAAATAAAGCACAACACAAAACTGTACTCTGGCAATTTTGCTTATTTTCAGGTGATGACTGTCTCTTACAGAACCACTGTGTTTGCTACTTATGTAGCTACTGTTTATCCAAACTGCATTTTCCACAGGCCAATGCTGTTAAAGAGATTCACTCCACAACAAACCAACTTGAAAATTTAAGATCCTTTGCATCATTCCCACTTTGACATGTTACGAACTTCAGAGTGCAGCTGATGAACCTTTTTCCAGCAACACTGGCTTAAGAGGAGTTTTACTCTCCTCCAGCCCCATGGCTGCATCCTTGGTTGTTCCAATATATCAGACAGCCACACACCCACCTGTCCCAACTCCCATGCTACAGCAGATTGCACAAGATTGCATCCAAGTGGGTTTTGAATATTTCCAGAGAAGGAGATTCCCCTGCCTTGCTGGGCAGTCTGTTCCAGTGCTTACACATTCACTGCTGTCAACTCCCCCCTCCGGCCCCATCCCATTACTCAAACTACTGTTTAGGACATCCTGAAACCTAAAAGAATTTCAAAGGTGAAGTATAGCAAACTAAAACTAGTTTTTGTTTTGCTGTCATGATTTTATCTGTCTCAGAGCAGTGCTTTGCCTATTAAAAAAAAAGATACAAACACAAACAACATGACATGTATTACAGTAATACTGAAGACAAGAGAAACAAAACTGATGCATACAACTTCATTTCTTGATTCCAAAAGTCTCATCCCTGTATCACGTCATAACAGCTTAAGTATACCAGATGATTTTAAGGTTTCAATTGTCATATTGAAGATAATTATTAGTTAATAATATGGCACAGAAAATGTTAATAGGCAAGTAAAATTATTCAAGTGCCTTGCAGTGAGAAACCCAGCACTGCAAGGTACAGCTCCACAGTTTCCTAATGAAGGAAAGCATGGTGGAGTGTTGAGTTGTTCTCAGTTTAAGGGAAAAGACTTCACTAAACCCTTTTGTGAATTTCATTAGTTGAAGGCAGGGGGAATACAGCAAGGTTGCAGTGGTGCTGCTTGTTCCATTTCATGATAAAAGGGTATCTGGCTTGCTGCAGGGCAAGAAAAAGACTGCAGGCTGTGAAATCCCTCCTGTTTAGTGCTAGTAAATCTGTCTGGTTCAACCCCTCTTGCATTGCAGCAAGAATACTTTGTACCTTTCCAAGGCCATGAAATGCCAGAACCAGCACTCACCCCATCAGGTTTTAATCTACACAAAAGCTGGAAGCAGGTGTGGCCCTCACTCTTTGAAGAAGATGGGTAGAACAAATAAATGTTCTTATAGCAGACACCAAGCATTTTAATCAGATTTATTTAGTATCCAAAAATGTTAATTAAGCTCACAGACTGACATACTAATACTTACATAATTTTAAACAGAAACTACCATTTTCAATGACTGCTCAGGTCAAAGCTAGTAGAAAATTACCTTCTCCAATTAATTTGATGTACACTTATCCTGGAAAATGAATGTAATAGCAGGGAAAAGGCACCTTTACTTGTTAAGTTTTAACCAGGACAAGTCTAAGCAAATGAAGAAATACCTGTGTGGCTCTCTAGATGTTTGCATATCCTGAAGACTTAAAAAAAAATGTGGAGCTGAGTTCAGAAAAACATCCACTTATCCCCATCTCCTAGGACAGTCTCTCCCTTCTCATGTGTTGCATGTCTGCCCTCAGGTAAATGACAGAATTTCAGTTATCGACTGGAAGACAAATAGTAAGAACAGTCCTGGAGTCACTTAGAGGAATTGCTGACAGTGGAAATTGCAAACTGGTTCCAAACAAGGATACAAAGCTGGGTTTTCTGGTGGAAAACAAAAATGCTAGTAGGAAAAAATTCCTAATTACTACGACTATCAAAAGAGTGCCAAACAGTTCTGCAAACTTCAGCTTGGTGAGCTACTACAGGGTTATATCTGCACATTTAGAAGTGACACCAGCACTGAAGAGAATACACATGGGAGCAGCAGGAGAGGAAGCAGGAGAGGAGACCTGCCAGCAAGTTCTTCCAAGCAGCTCAAGATACATATAACCAGTAACAATTGCACATTTTGAACTGATTCACAGTAGAGCCAGAGTCACCTTCTAGGACTACAACTAAACCAGATGCATAGCACCTGATTGTCACCCGATACTATGTAGATACATAAAGAGTGAAGCTGCATGGGAAATGCCTGTCTGCTAGAGAGGCAACAGTCAGTCTGATGCAGGAATGTGTCAGATACATCTTAGCACTGCAGAAAGGACTAAAAGCACAGAACTGCTTTAAACAGTAAAGCAGGACTTAGTCTTCCAATACAAAATTTTACTTGTTTCTGTTGATGATACCAAATACTGTTGAAGTACTAGACTTCAGCCTCAAGCCCTGAAAGGATGTAGAGTCACCAGAATAGCCAGAGACATCCACTTTTTAAAGCAATATACAGGACTTCCTTTTATTACAACCTAACTGCACTCTACAGCCTACTGCAAATGCAATCCTACACAACAAACAACTGAAGTACCACCTTGTACATGGACCTTCATTCCTCTTTGAAGTGTAATATATTTAAAACTCCTCAATACATTTTGCCAATAATGTCAATAAAAAATTAAGCACAAGCTGTTAGTTCAAACAAGTTTGTCCATGCCACGGATAAAAACCTTTTCTCAGTATGGCTCCTTCTTCCACAAGTATTTCCTTTTGCTTTTTGAACTTGTGATGATTTGGTGATAAGATCAATGAATGTGAAAGTTTCAGCATGGTCTTCAGCTTCATTTCAGATGTTTGTCTTGAAAACTCCATGATATCCTCTGAAAATATACCCAGATGTGTTCATGAGCTTATTTAAATCATATTTTGAATTAGCAGAAGATAAAAACATTGAAACCTTGTCTTTTTTTATCTTGACAACAAAAAATGAAGGGTCAGGTAAAGTGAGATTACTCAAATGTATTCTAACTTCCAAGTATAGTAATTTTTTTATCAGTCTTCCTCTGGGTTGTTGTTCCTTACATGTTCCTTGTACCTCCTATTTAAATAATCTTTATAGACCCTAAATTTAACAGATAATCAACAAGCATAATATATATTACATTTAATCAAGAATATGTACACTTTGATAAAGTTTTTATTACAACTTCTTTATATTCAAACTGATGGTGCTCTTTATAAAACTATAATTCAATTGTTCTAAGATTACTTTTCATTTGAAGAATTTTGTCTTTACCAAAACAAGTGTGAAATCAATTCTCACTTAGATACTTTTCACCAAATTCTTTCATTTTATTGCATAAATTTACCTAGAAAGCATCCACTGATGCTTTGATAGCCACAAAGCAAAGTATACCTACAAATAAACCTACAGTAAAATTCTGTCTTCCTTTTTTATTTTTAAATTTGGGAGGATCCAAACACACCATCAGCTATAATATTTGTTCTTTACAAACAGGTAGTCATATACCATGCCAAAACCCCAGTTATTTAGTCACAGAAACAAGAGCTGTTTGGATAGTTGAAGAGCAAGCAACTACATGAATTTCTAAGTGTATTAAAGCCTCTTTGTACCTCCTACAAATTAAATTACTTAACCAAATTTGTAAAGTGTAATCATACCTGTTTTCTTTGTTGCTGTAATCAGTGGAACAACTTTCATATCTTCTTGTATTTCCTGCCTTGGTCTCCATTTCCTTGGCTTTAGAAGAGTCTACCTTTTGATTATATTGGGAAAGGATCTATAGGAAACATTAAATATGAATAAAAAGAATTACCTAAGAACTCAAAACAGATGTATTACAGATAGAACTAGGCCCTTTAAATTATTGTATTTTGATATTAAAATCAGATGGGGGAAAAAAGGCATATAAGCTAACCTTTAAAACATTATCTGGTATCCTTGTTATTTCTGGAGGTGGAGGAGTATTGAGTAAATGGTCATAGTGTTCCAGATTGGGAGGGGAAGGGTCCTCAGTATGTTTAAGATACTCATCACAGCTCGCAGCAAAAGGAATTCTTTCTTCTTTGTATGGTGTATCTTTTGCATCATTCTTTTTCACCGACTCAAGCTTCCCCCCTGGTGTTACCTGCTGCTGCAAAAGAAGAATTAAATGTCTTAGTAAACTTATGTTAGGTAAAGTACTTAGCAAATGTTCTTACAGAATTACTATTAGAAAGAGCTTTTATAGTGACATAAGAAAAAATAGTATTGGAAAAGAACCCCAAATTTACATTTTATAATCTGCTTTTGGCAAAGTGTCTGAAAATGTACATAATTGCTATTTGCTACCTTAGCTTCTGCTGTTAACCATCTTGTTTGAAAATCTGGACACTGTGGTGTTGCTGCATGACTGGGAAGAGGCAGTTCCTTTGTCTCTGATGACCTTGATAATCCTGTATTATTAGTTTTGGAAGAGTCCTTCACATCAGGAGTACAGAACACAAATACCATAGGAGAATCCATCCAGTCAGCTGCTGCTATCAAGGGTGAGCAGAATAAAATTAAAAATATATATGTACACACACACATATGTAACTGTTACCAGTTCTAGTTTCATTTTCTAAAATATGTGTATCCTTTTAGTTGATATTTTGCTTGATTCATCCAAATTACAGTATTCCTTAAAGGCAGTAAATGCAAAGTAGTCATTCTAGTCCCACTACTGAATATAACTGAAGAAGCCCAACTTAAATCAGCATTGCTTTACCTTCTCATTTACCCAATTGTCACTATGTTTGTCTCAAGATTTAAAAAATAACCTATTTATCCTCTCAAAGAAGTTCTAGCATTACTCTTGAAAGTCTTAAAGTACTGTCTTGCTATCCCCTTTCAGGAAAAAAAAAAGGCTAAGTTGGCAAAACAGTATTTTTATTTCAAATATGGATAAGCTGCAGTTACAAAATTATTAATTCCTCTGCATAATTCAAATTGGATATGAGTACAAGAATGAGAAAAAAAATTATAGGGAGTAAGAAACTTTGCCATAGAAGCCACCAATATTTTTAGACATTACTATTCATACAATGGCTTACCCTGAATTAACCATATTTAACCAGAAACACAATTTAAGTGAACCATGTGTTTACAATGCATTTGCACATGCATTCTGTAAAAATGCATACGTATATTAATTTCACAGATTGTTAACTTACCATTTTTAGCTCTCTTACTGGATTTTGATGCAGGAGTAACCATGAATTCCTTGACTGTCATTTCTGGCAAATTCCCTCCGTTATCATCTCCTCTTTTAACCAACCTGAAAACCAAATCCCCAGTTAGCTCTCAAGTATTATGAAGAAGTCACAGTTAAAGGAATATTGCCATCCTAGTCACCTTTCTAGTATTCATTATGAATATGCAAGTAAAAAATTAGTTTTCTCAAATGTTTTATATGAATATTTAATATATGTTTAAATGAATGTTTTATAGATTTTTTTAATCTGTGATTCTACTGCAATTTGTGGTATGCAAATGTTCGGTCCAGCCACAAATGATCAAATACACTGAGATTTCAGTCTAAGGCATTAAGAAAAAGCCAAACCCTAACCAGATGTACAGGGTAGGACAAATGCCAGAGATTATCAATTCTGTATTAGGGGTTTCACTTTGGAACTGCCTGTAGCCTATGAAATTATATGGAACAAGAAGAACTCTTTTCTGCTTTTAAACTAATAAGGGTCTTGTGAACAGGAAAAGATTTTTTAATTGAATTTTTAAGTTTAAGTAAGATTGTTTATCTTGATCAAATACTATAGAGCTTTCAAGTAATTTTAGTAATTACATAACTATTTAAAAGGAGAGATCCCCAAATTATTTTAAAAGAAAACGTAGTGATTTCAAAGTGACAAGCTATTTAATATCAATTCTATAACACTGGAAAGAGAAACTAAAAAAAATATTTTTTTGTGTCTAAGATTTTCTAGTGAAAAAATGGCATATACACTTAAGAGAATACTAGGCAAAAGGTGGAAACTTAACTAACATACACACAAATCTGTGTCTTTAAAGAAAATTATTTTAAATGCTTAAAAAGTAATTTAACTATCATAACCAGATTTAGATTGTCTCTACAAAATGTCTAAACTGAAAACATCCCCCAATAAACAGTATAGGCAGTATATGAGGCAGTACATTTTACTTAGATGAACACACCTCAAACTTTGGGTTAAATAAAAAAGTAACTTTTCAAGTCAGTTTTGTCTTCAAAGCCTTAGAGGTAGTTGAAGCCATATGATTTTTAGTTTTTACAGTGAGTAGAACCAGTAGAATTTTTAAAGTGTTTTTCATGGATGTGATCCTTGTTTTCAAAACAATTTCTCTAAATATCAAATATTAAGGTACTGTCAACTTTTAAAATGGAACATATTGCTAATACTAACTATAAAAACATGACCTATTAACTACATGCATGACCTCACTGCTGCAATTATTTTCCTTTATAATTAGAACAGTGAAAATCTAGGTAAGTTCTTTCAAGAGAAGACTGGAGCAAAAGAAATAAACTGTAAGTTGAGGCTTATGTTAGAGACAATACAGTGCTTCTACAAATTCACTGAATGCTTAACAAACTGTTTTCTGTTTATATTAATAAAGCTTCTGCAACCTTTACACTGGCTGTGTAATATCTGTAGTAGACAAGCCCAGGCTGAAACCTTTGGTTAAGGAAAACAACAGATCACATTGTGTTTTTCTCTTTGTAAATACATTGTGTATGGATGATTCTTATGCTGCAGTCAAGGCAAGCAGCACAGCAGATATATTTTAAGTCAGCATCTAGCACTGCAATGGGTATGTGAAAAGATGTGTAGGGAGTTAAATGATATAGGACCCAGCACCTGAGAAATATCACCTGAGCAATCGCCCACCTCAAGACAAAGAAGAAGGCAATAGGAACAAGAAATTAGTACAGCAAGAAGAAAATACAGAAAATTCAGTAGAGAAACAATCTGAACTCCAGTAACTTACTTTTTTAATGTCTGAGAAGCTTTGTGAATAAGTGACATCGTATAATCTTCATTCATACACATGGTATGTTCACTAATGCCGAAGTGCTCAAGTTTTGGTGTTACACACTCATAGTCATCCATCTTCAGCCTACATTTTGGTGTTTTAGGCAAAGCCTGCGGCGTCCGCAACCTTAGTGGAGTCTCATTCTTTGCCCTCAGCTGGCGCGCACTGCTCATGTGCTGTGCACTGTGCGGCGCTTCCAGCGCTCCCCAAGGCCTGGGGAACGTGTACTGTGAAAGCCCAAAATCGGAGAGCTCGGGGATACGCAGGGGGTCTTTGGGCAACGGCAGCTTCTCTGTAGAAGCAGATAGGTGAGGTACATCATTTGCTTTTTCGTCATCAGATTTATTCTGCACAGACATTGCTGATTCACTGTCAGCTTCATCCTCCTCTTCTTTTTAAGAAAAGAAATGAAAAAAAAATTACATCAGAAGTTTGTTTTAAGAATTTATAAAATAAATTGCAACACTTCCCCAGTATTCAAGTTCTTTTACTTGTTGTTGTAAAAATTAGATTCCTTCTTTCCCTTTAAAGTACTGAACCTGAAGTTACAACAGGTATCAAAACCTTATATGGCTAAGCTATATTTATAAGTCACACATTTACTGAGTTTCACTCTATTGGTAAATATTATTTCTAGGGAAAATTAAATTAAAAGATGTTTACCTAAGTGTATTTTTATCCCTGCATGGAGATGAAAAGGTTTTTGGAGAAAGAGCAAAGGCTGCATACAGTACTAAAATGCCCATTCTTCAGAAAAACAGTATTGAGGAAAGGTTGTGAAGCAGCAACTAAGAACTTGTGAAAGGAGACAGCTTTTTCAGTAACAGTAGTTGACTGCAAAAGTATGTAAATGCGTAATTTGTACATCTTTGGAGTTAGATAAAGCAAACAACCCAAAATGTTTGTGAATTTCTGCATGATGTAGTAAGTAAAGGACAATTAAAATGGTGAAGGATCTGGAGCACAATTCCTGTGAGGAGCAGCTGAGGGAGCTGGGGTTGCTTAGCCTGGAGGAAGGGAAGCTCAGGGGAGACCTCACCACTGTCCACAGCTGCCTGACAGGAGGGTGTGGCCAGGTGGGGGTCAGGCTCTTCTCACAAGTAACAAGTGATAGGACCAGAAGACACAGTCTTAAGATGCACCAGGGAAGATTCAGGTGGGACATTAGCAAGAATTTTTTCACAGAAAGGGTAATTATTCATTGGAATGACTTCCCAGGGAGGTGGTGGAGTCACTGTCCCTGGAGGTGTTTAAGGAAAGACTGGACATGGCACTCAGTGCCATGGTCTGGTTGACTTGGTGGTGTGCAGCCACCAAGTGAACTTGATGATTCAGATCAATCAACTTAATTGAATCTGTGAGGTGGGTAGGGGGAGGGAGGCTATTTAAAGTAATATACCTTCTGATGTGCAGTGATATGTCTGCAGACGCACTTGGCTTAAAAATACAACTTAAAAAATAATCTAACCTTGTAGCTCTGTTTGGAGATTTCTTTAAAAGCAAAGAGGGTATAGGAAGAAAGGTACTATAAAAAATCAGAGTCTTCTGCCCTATCTGTGTAAAACAGCTATAGGAGCTTAACTTGGACATCAATATGGTTCACAACCATAATTTTGTTTTGTGTAATGACTGGATAATAATCAGAGAAAGTTAAGACCACGTCAAAAGCTTTTTGAAGTCTGATTGGGCCCTTGATAACAAAAGGAGTAAGTGTAGTATAGACAGGTATAATACTTTAAGTCATTTGGCATATCTGGATTTTTCAGAGAGTTCTATGTATATTTTCTGACTGGATTAAGGACCTCCTTCCCCTCCAATGATCAAGGTGCTACTGCTTGTCACATGCCACCTAATACCCCAGCATTCTTCTCTGGTCCCATTTATGCTGTGAAACAGACATTTTAGGATTTTCTCTAGGGTGATTTAAGTTAATGAAACCATCACATGTGAACACAAACCAACTCAGATGCATCTACAATAGTTCCTCATGCATGAGAAGTTGAAGCAGTATAATTCTCTGGGTTATGAAAACATGCTTGCTAACATGTTTTCTGAATATATTTATTACTGAAAAAAACCCCAAAACCCAACAGACACTAACCTAACGGCATGCCAGAAGATCTAATTTCAAGTGTTTGTGTTTTAGTTAATTCCTACAGTGCTAATCACAACCAAATCTTTTACCCTCTGGATATTATTAAAAAGCAAATAGCATGGATGTACTTGATCTCCTAATTAATAGAAATATACACATAGTTAAAGAGAAACATTTTATAAAAATGATACTTTTTTGCACATACTGTACTAACAAGAAATATTACCTGTAGAGCCTTCGACATGTGGTTTGTAGCCATATTTCTGGAAATGCTCTCTTATTTTTCCAAGATCTGCTGCATTTCTTTCTATCAAGATTTCACTTGCCTTCATAAACTCATGAACTGCTTTATTTTCATTGGAAATCTTACCAAGACTGGCACTAATATCTTCCTTTGGGGACACAGAAGGGAACATAGAAATAGTGTTTTTCAAATCATCATGATAGTTGTTTACACATGAAGCATTTTGGAAGTATTTAATTGCAATTCAGATGAAGATAAGCAGCAAATTTAGGTCTTTTCTATACCTGAAAACCAGCAGGCATATACATCTATGGAATACCAGGAATATACAGAGCCTAAGTGTATGAAAACTTACAAAAGTAACTGTAACGATAGCTCACAAAATGATAACTACTTACTGGTAACCTTGCCAAGGAAACTATATACATTTACTCTGGAAAAATATGAGGTAAGAGCAATTAGTACAGACTCTTACTCCATATGTACAAAGAACTAGTGCAGAGCAGAAAGTCAACTTCATTGTTATATCACTCAATTATTTCTATATTGCTCATTTCTATAACCCATTTTTTCTACTTATGTATTAGGAATAGACAACTTTTTTCACAAATTTAACTGAATGGCTGAAGGTACTGAAACTTCTGTGAAGACTGATTTTATTCTAAAGGCTGGTTATGGAAGACAAGCAAGCTTGTCTCTTTTGTTGGGAGCTGCTGTTCCAGAATCATTCTCCTCATACCTTGGCACCACTCCAACTTCCTTGTAACCTTTGTTCCCTGCTTACATGAGCGACAGTAGTGACTGCAAACTAAGAAACATTCCTAAACTTACTTTGGGTAGCCCACAAGTTTTTTGAGCATTACCCCAATATCCATGGCCATTATGAGGACTTAGATGTGAGTAAAAATAAGGGTTATAACTACTGACTAATGAAGTTGAATTGTGACTTAATGACCAAAACAGAACCACAAGTTTATGGAACATGCACACACATATAATTTTTCAAGAAGGAAGCAGGCAATGATATTACCTTCTGAGTCTTGACTTCACAATGGAGGTCATGCAAGATTGCTATTGGAGATTCATCTTCACAGTCTTCACGATGAATGTTCACATAAAAGAGTTTAGAAAGTAAAAGAGGTGTCTTAGTGTTTTAGCATGAAAATAGCATTCTACACGGTGAATGAATGTAATCTCCTGTATTAGCAGAAGAGAGGCTGGCCATGAGCTGTCAGTGTGCATCCACAGCCAGCCCAGAAAGCTCAAATGTGTCCCGGGCTGCATCCACAGGTGGGCAGCAGGGCCAGGGAGGGGATTCTGCCCCTCTGCTCTGCTCAGACCCCACCTGCAGGGCTGCATCAGCTCCGGGGTCACAGCACAAGGAGGACAGGGACCTGCTGGACTGAGTACAGTGGAGGGACACCAGGATGTTTAGAGGGATGGAGCTCCTCTCCTGCAAGGAAAGGCTGAGAGAATTGGAATTGTTCAGCCTAGAAGAGAGGCTGCTTCAGGATGAACTAATTGCAGCCTTCCAGTACCTGAAGGGAACTTCCAGTACCTAAAAGATGGAGGAGGACTTTTTTTACAAAGGCAGGTACTGACAGGGCAAGGGGGAATGGATTCATACAAAGAGAGAGAAGATTTAGATTAGCTATTAGGAGGAAGTTCTTTGCTGTGAGAATGATGAGGCTCTGGAACAGGCTGCCCAGAGAAGCTGTGGCTGCCCCATCTCTGGAAGTGTTCAAGCACAGGCTGGATGGGGCTCTGAGCAACTTGGTCTAGTGGAAGGTGTCCCTACCCATGGCAGGGGATTGGAACTAGGTGATCTTTAAGGTCTGTTCCAATTCAAACCATTTTATGCTTCTATAATATTAGAGATGTTGGAAGCATACATTAGAGAAAGAGAGTCCATATAGACAAAACCAAAGAGAACTAGTTCATGTCAGGTACTTGACACAGCAAAAAACTGTTCTTTGTACAATGTGTTAAACTCCACAGAGAAATTGCCTGGGCTTTCACTTCAAGGTTGCAGCTAATGCTGTATATGACAGATATTGATAAAACAAATATGACCCTAGGCTGTCAAGAATTGCTTGTGTTAAAATTTTATCATTAAAGGGGTCAGATGAAATTGGACAAATGGCGATATAGAGACCAGTGGAAAAAAAAAAATCAGCAGAAAATTGAATTCTTCCATCGTATTTGCCCGTGGGCAGATGCATCGCTCACGTACACAACACAGCAGACATTACTTTTTAAACTGCAAACCAAGGCTGATGCAAACAGTATAGCAGAGGGCACCTGCTACGTGACAAGACGTAGCATAGAGATAAACACAATTAGAAGCCTGAGCTATCCGTCCAGAGAGAATATGTCCTGCAAATGTTTTCCTACATCGATCCACGAAAAAAAGAAAAAGAAGCAAGAACGTGAGTCCCATTTCATCCCAGTCACTGTTTTTCTCCGTGATAAGAAAACTCAGCCACACACCCACAAAGGAGCTCAGAGAGACCAGGAGGAGCCCGAGCAAGCCGCAGGCTGAGCTCCGGGCCCGCCGGGGGCGCTCCCAGCGGAGCGCGGGGGCAGCGGCGGGCAGGAACGCAAACCGAGCCAGGGGCCCCGAGAACAGCCGCGGAGCCACCGGCCTACGGCCGCGGGCTGCCCTTACCCGCGTCCTCCCGGCGCAGGGCCTGCTGCAGCTGCTTCACCTCCTTCTCCACCGTGAGGGCCAGCTCCCGCAGCTTGCCGAAGAAGGCGCCGGTCACGGCCATGGCTCCGTGAGGGGCGCGGAGGCGGCGGGGCCGGGCCGCGCGCGCCGCCGGGGCCTTCAAACTGCCGCCGGCGCGAGCCCCATTGGCGCCGCCGCGCCCCGCCCGCCGCCGCCTCTCGCGAGAGCCGCGCCCCGCCCGCCGCCGCCTCTCGCGAGAGCCGCGCCCCGCCCGCCGCCGCCATCTTGGCCGCTCCCGCGTGCCGGCGCGGGGGGCCGGGACGGGCCCTGGCGCGGCGGAGCCGCCGCGGATCCGCTTCTCAGTCGGGCCGGAGAGTGGGACACCGGCGTGCACCGTGGGAACGGGGTGGGGTGGCTTCTGTTAGCGGCAGTGCCGGTGTGTGCCGTGCTGGAAGTGCTTAGGTGACTTGTCACGGCAGCAAAGCTGACGGTTCATGAAGGGTTTGGACAACTCTCAGGTACGTGGCGTGGTTCCTGAGGATGTCGTGTGCAGGGCCAGGGGGACTCGATGATCCTTGTGGGTCCCTTCCAACTCCGCGTATTCAGTGATTCTCTAAAGCTGATGAAATTCGCTGTAATGTGAAGCCCTGGACATTAGCGGGTGTGGGATTGATGAACAAAGAGCATTTCTGTGAAGTTTAAACGTCATTCGGTCTTCCTGCCCCTTACACCCAGCGTGTTGTGTCAGGGTCTGTTGGTGCTTTCCGCTTACGCCACTTGGTCTAATTCAGGATATTGCTTCTCCCTAGCAACCAGATTTCCCTCGGCCAGGATACAGACTAGGTAATTACATACTAATCAGTTTACGGAGAGACTGTAGTCCAAAACCTCATGCTGAGGAAAGGCCAGATTTGGATCGAGAAGACAGAGCTGGAATACTGTTTTGACAACACAGCTATTTGAAGAAGGCATGAGGGAAGTGAACCCTTCATTCTTGAATATCTGTGATTGGATTTTTCTTAAATAATTTAGGGAGGATATGCTTTAATTGCAGTGTAAGGATAACTGAATAAATTCATAAGTTACATAATTCTCAACTCCCTTTTTCTGATTGTTAAGTTTCCAGTGTGTCTGGCCTTGTGCTGCCTGCTGTGTGTGATGGTTTGTGAGTACCCGGCTCTGAGCTTAAACCTTCAAACCAGCCAGCTGAAAGGCAGTGGAGTGAATGCAGAGCTTTTCATCTTTCTTGTCAAAGTTTTATTTTTGTCCCTAAGGTAATGAGTATTTTATATTTCTGTTTATGTTTTAAGGCAAAATGTTTTTAACAACAGTATTACTGCGGAAGAGAATTCCTGGGAAACAATGGATTGGGAAGTACAGGCGACCAAGACAGGTTACCATTTCAATGAAGCAAGCAATGATCCGAAGGTTGGAAATTGAAGCAGAGAATGAATATTGGCTCAGCCAGCCTTACCTGACACAGGAACAGGAATACAAACACAACACTGAAGAGAGACGTGCCAAGTGGGAAGCTTTCAAAAGCCTGAAACAAGCCAAGTTTCCTGAGCACAGATACATCAGCGATCATTTAAACCACTTAAATGTGACAAAGAAGTGGACATGTTGAATAATACAGCATATTTATATTTGGCAGGTGTTGTGCACTACCCTGGGATCTGCTCTCATACCTGTTATGGTATTTCACCATAATTATGGTGGGTGACAAATAAGATGTTGCTTTGGTGTACAAAATACTACATTAAAAGTAGTCCTCTGAAACAGCGTATGTTTCATTACTATTGCTTTGTTAGGGAAGTTCTTTGTATGCCTCTCTACCATCTGCCCACCCTCTGTCCTTCAGGGCTTAAACAGCAAATTACCAGGTGCAGTGGTGATGATTTATAGATAACCAAGTTTATAGCTTCAGTGATTGCCTTCTGAAAGCCTGGAGAACACTCCTGCTGTGTTGAAAAGGCTCATCTGCTGGTACTGGCCACATGGCTTGGGCCAGTCACTCTCCCTTCCTCAGGGATTGTTCTGTGTACACCAGGTACTTGAGACATGACTATCACACTTGCCATCAGGCATGCAAGGACCAAGGGGAACTAGGACTGTAGAGACAGGGGTATGAGGCTGGAATTCATGGAATGTTATAAATGTTCAATTTTTAAAAAAACTTTCTGGAAAGAACTGTTGATCTTAACTTCCAGTGTCATTGTCATGTCAGTGCCAACTTGGGTGTTACAGCTCTCTTACACAGATTATTCCTGACCTAAAAGGAACACGGCCGATTCCTGTTTGAGCAGTTGATTTCTAAGTCAGGTTTAGTGTCCTGGAGGAATAAGATTTAGCCACAAGTCAGGCTTTTTATTTCCCCACAAGACCCAATGACCTGGAAGATGCGTCAAGAGTGAGTGTAATCTTAGGTTTGTTGTAGCTGGAGTGTAAAAACCAGAGCAATGGTGCAGTGTTTCCCACGTAGGCAGTTTTCCTTGGTGATCTAATAACACAGATGCTACAGCTGATCACTTTCCAGATTCTTTCACATACTTTTATTAAGTTGATGTTGCATTCACTGATGAATTCAAGTGTCAAGTCTATTCATATAACTTTGGAAAAGAGGCTTAAAATGGTACTTTTTTATTAAACACAGATTATACTTCAGAGAAGTATGAACAGGTCTGAACACTGATGTACAAAATCTTGAATGCACTTTCATTGGTTGTAAATGGCTTAAGAGAATTTATGGAAAAGTATACATATGGGGAAATTGCAAATACAATTAAAACATGAAGGAACTTCCAAGCAAAGCAATGTGATTTTGTATTTAATTCATTTATAAAAGCCCATTTCAAAAAGTTACTTCAAGTATTAAACTATAAATGGCAACGTTTTCTCTGTGCATAGGATGAGTCCTATCTGTAACATACAAAAAAATACAACAAGTGCATCATTATTACAGGTATCTTTTACATATCATCCCAAACTTAAATACAGCTCATTCAAAGTTTAGGCAGCACAATTAAAAATAACCTTGTGGCAATAAAACAGCTGAGACATTGTGATTAGTGCAAATGTTGATGACCCTTGCTGGAAAATACGAAAGGAACTTCAGAGATAACCCAGGGATGTTTCATTCATCTAAGTTAAAAGCGGAACAGACTTAACAGCAGGAATGCTGCCCCTCTCTGGGATAGCTTCATGATTGTAAATTCCCATTTCGGAAGATTTAAGTTTCCCATAATAAAGCTGATAACAGGATAAGGGACAGGAGAAATCACAGAGGACCATGCTTCAGTGTCTTTTTGTCAGCTAAGCAGTGTAAACGGAAGGGAATCAGCATGTCACTCCCAATGCTTTGGTGACAAAGTAATACAAATTCTTCATCTCTGACACATCTACTTGACTGTTAAGCTCCGTTTCTTAGGGCAGGGGGTAGGAAGAAAGATACGGAAAGCTCCCAAAACCGAAGAAAGTGATCTGTAAACATTATCAGACTTCACTACCTAATGGAAACAAATTCAAGTAAAGGCTTTAGAAAACAAATGACCAAACACCTGTTTAATCCACATGAAAAACTACTCATAGCTTCATGATGTTTCACAACAGCTACATAATTAAGAAAAATGTGTATAAAAAGCTCTATATACAAAATAAATGGATAGAAATGAGTGTAACAAACGTGTTCAGTACTAAATCACTTCATGTGCAGCTGCTCTCTTTGGTGCCATTTAGGGATAGAAGAGCCTCTGAAGTTGCACACATTGCTGTTTTTTAGGTACTGCAAAAAGATGTATTTGTGAGCTAAAAGCAACTGCTGTTTGGAGCCTCTCTAAATGCACACCCAAATCCCCCAGTCAGAACATACACTCTCCCCCTTGGAGAACATATGCTATGAAACTCAAAGCTGTTGTGGTTTTGCTGTTACCCAACTTTTAAATAAAAGTCTGGTCAGTTGGTGCTCCAGATCCAGGCAGATTTGGTCAATCTGTGTTGGAACCAGCGCATCTTAGTAAATCTACCAGACATTAATACTGCTGCAACCACTGCAGTTTTTGTCCTCTTGGGGCTCTGCTTAGCCACAACTGGACCATACTTCGGTTAGATCATGAAGTCTTTGTGTACATAGTCAATGGTACTGAAATTCATCCCAACACAAAAGACAATTTATAATTAATAGAGAACCACACAAGACTAAAGGAAAGAAACAGTACCTGAAAACTGAGTATTCAGCACTCTGGAGAACAGGACCAGTTTGTAAAAACGGAATACCAAAAATAGCTTGGTACTTGCAAATTCCACACTTGAGAGGCAGCTTTAATAAAAATATTACTGTGATTTCTATTCACTAAAAATAGAAGTGCCCAAACTTCCTCTAAGTAACCCTCTGATTATTTTAAATGGAGGTTTCTAATCACATCTGACTTGTATCAATACAGTATCAAAATAATACTGTAGGAAGTCAATTAATGGCAGAAACCTATTCCTCTTCCTGCCCTCCTCCCATATTACGCCTTTGGTAGGCACAGCAATGATGTGTGTCTTGTACACTCTGTGAGTAAGTAACAATAAGAAAAAAAAAACAGTATTTTGCAGTTTGAAGTAATTTCTATTTGTGGATTTTCCTGCCTCATATTCACAGGGACAGGTTTGTTTCAAGACATTTCAGAAAAAATGAAATCCTCCCCTACATCAGGCTTCTGTTCTCTCACTGGGAATTTAAAGCCTTTTTAAAATTATTTTTTGAGTGTATGTAGATTTTTTTTAAAAGAAAAAAGCAGAAAGAAACAAGAAAGCAGTTTCTAACTGCAGCCAATGTCAACTATCCTACAATAACTACTACGTATGGCTTGTAGTAGTCATTACTTTAATGGATCTAAAAGCTTAAGGGCTGCTATTTTTAATGACAACCTAAGTATTTTCAAGACTCCCTGATAAAAAATAGGCTAAACCACAAAACCAGCATTTACAATACAGCCCAACACCCTAAATATTTGCTTTCTCAGGATCCATCCCCCTTCTGATCTGACCATGGGGCAAAAGTACCCCCTTCCTTCAGCCCCTGCCTCTGCTGGCAGGGACACATGGCTGCTTCAGCCCAGCAGCCAAAGAGCCATCCTGCTCCCCCATGGACTTGCTGGCACAGCACAGCCTAGGGAGTGCTCAGGACAGAATCCAAAGGCAGAGGATGTTATCCTGGCTGCCTTAGCCATGATACCTCCCCCAAAGCCCAGGCGTGCCAGGAAAACCTAACTTCACTTACTGGCATGCCCTTGGAGTTCAGCAGTACAATTCCCTTAGAGAACTTAATTCCTTTAAATCAACCTGGGGTTTCTCTTAGTCCCCAGTTCCCCAGGAGGAAAAAACCAAAAGTGATTGTGGGTCGTAAATGTGGGAGAATCATCTTTCAATCATTTTACTATGTTTCCTGGTTGTCAAAGTGACTTTCAGTAATGCCTGCTTTTACACCAACAGTAACTCTGGCCTCAGGATTATCCTAAAACCACTGCTCCTTTTCTCACCTCAAATATGAATTAAAACCTAGGACAAAATATTCCTGTGATCTGCATAAACATGTCAGAAATGTCAGTTCCTCATGAAAACCCACAAAAATGTCCATCAGATATACAAATAAGTGGTTTCAGAACAGCTGCACTTGTTAGAAAATGCACATGGAGATAGCACAGTCTGTTTGCTTGCAGTTTTTTCCTGTAGATTCACTATCCTGACTAAACAAATCAAACAAGTTCTCCTGATGTTGGCCTACAGGATACATACATTTTGCTTATAGTTCTGCTGGATGATATCTGTGCATGGACGTGTTATTTCAGCAATAATACATGGATGCAGTAAAAGCCAGATGATATCCCAGACCCTCCATGACAGTTCCACCAGTGTTTGGGGCTGCAAATTTTGGTATTCAGAACAAGCCATTTGAACATGCAGTCTTTCTTCTCTGTTATCTTCCCCAAGAAATTTTGCTGGTACAATACTGCTGAGAGCTTGTGTTAAAATGGGCACTTCTCAATTAACATTTAGAGAAGAAAAAGCTAAACCTTTCCGATCAATGTGTAGCAAATGCTTTTGTAAATTTTGGAATTAGCAAATGCAAAATTTCTTATACAAGGTTTGAAGAAACATTCTGCAACTTTTATAAAACATGCAAGTTTGGACCATTCCTTCTGTCGCAAGAATATCCAACAGTGAAATCATAGGTTCTCAAAGAGTTCTTGTTCCAGAAGATTAATATTTAAGAAAAATTTATTATATCCAAAGACAAAAAAATACTTATTTTAAACCTTACATACTCGATACCTTAGTATTTCCATCATAAACATATTTAACTCAAGTAGCAATCAGTCTGGGAGACAAACCATACAGGTTCTTTTGGACTAAATCATCAATTTCACTACTACCTTCAGTATGTATCAAAAGGACTCATGTCTATTTGTAATCATCAGCAGCTGAACATCAGAAATCTCACAGACAGAAAAGCAGTATTTGTCACTTTTTCCTGGTGCAAAATTCCAATACCACCCAAAGATGAGTTAGCAGTCTTCTCTGTAGAGAAGTGAGGAAAAAAACCCCCATGTTATTTGCTGTAGGTCTTGAGCTAAGAATGGGATGGACTTGAATCCTCACACAGGGAACACATTTCACCTTTTGTAAGCATTGCTGCACAAAGACATCGGTCTTTAGCAATTTCAGCATCATTGAAACTGGACTTGAAAGTGGGAGACTAAAGGATGCAATTTTTCAGTGTGCTAACACAGATCTATGATGTAACACTAACCTTCTTGTAAGTACCTGATATTTGTACTTTAGAACCAATAAAACCTTGTTCCTTTATTAAAAAGATAAAACAAAAGTATAAAACAGTATTTATAAACCATCAAGAGTCCCATGGAAAAAACAGTACTTTGCTGGTTCTGTTTTCTAGAAACACACAACTGCAGTATGGTTTTTCTCAGGGGTACTTTACCATTTTGTTGCTGCTTTACACAGAACACAGCAAACAGTAGCAGAAAATGTAAGAACTGTTAATTCCTTTTTGGACTGCCTTTTCCTTGCATGCTGACTGACAATCGTTGGAAAGAAATAATCCATGTTTTTTTCAACTAAAACACAAGTTTTCTTTTTTGAGCTCTGTCCTTGGTATGGTTAAATAAATCAAGTTAAAATTATGACGAAGCTCAATCCTATAGCAAAAAAGCAACACCCAAGTTAAAGGTTTTTATGTTGTTGGCATTACCTTGCTCCAAAGCACAGCTAGTAGAAAGTACCCTCAGTCCCAAAAGACTTGGAGAGCTGTGATCATGGGGTAGATTGGTTAACAGGGAGAGAGGAGAAGACACCATCCAGTCTCTTCCCCATCACCTGGCATCTGAACTATGTATATTCTCACTTCAGACTTGCTGACCATGCTCTAGGCTGACTCTTTTTTTTTTCTTCCTTTTCTTCTGTACTCTGGAGACCTGCTATGGAAGTGCCTTCTGCAGTGCCTAAGGTATGATGTTTGCCCGTGAGGAGGTAAGAGTCACTGCAATATACCCCCACCACTGCAGCATAAAAGAAATGCATAGTTCCCACTCTGGACCTTGTGCATCCAAGCAGGGCACTTCTGGATCTGGCCCTTTGGTAGCAGTATATAATTCAGTGTTGCATAAATGCACATTAAGCATCTTAAGGCATCTGTCTTAACTTCCCTGCTCTGCAATAGTGCTTACAAGAATCCATTGTACTGTGCAGAAACTTGAATTTCTTGTCTCTTCCTAAAAAGTTCATGTTCCATTTTTTCCTGCTCAACTTCTTCCAAACAAAATTAAGTAATATTCAAGCTCAAAATGTGTTGCAGAAACCTAATGAAACAAAAAAAAGGTAATTAATGGAATTATTCAATTAGCTTTGAAGAAACACATCATATTGCATTACACAAATGCATCTGGGTAATATGATTTACAGACTTCTCATTAAGGTAAGTAATTAAGGCAACTTCAACTCAGAAACAGCTTCTGGGAGGTGTGGGGTTTTGATCTTTTTATGTTTTAGAAGCTTATCAGTGCTAAGAACATCAATCCATCAGCACTGATCTGCATCTAAATCATCCTGGATCCCTGACTAGCAATTCAATTTTTTAATTAAATTGATAGATGTGAAGACAAAAATGGTATTTACCTAGGTGAGGCTGGGGGACTGGCCTTCTTCTGCAAATCAAGCTTTATACGCTAGAATAAGCCATGACTTTGCTTCTGCTGTGTTACGGGCCCAATATTTAAAAATACAACTATTGGCTTGCTACACCATTTTATGGAAGTGCATTGAACAGATCCTGGATCTCACAGCTACTGTACAGTTGCTTAGAAATGCAGGATTGGGATTAACCATCTTGGCCTAAACCATGATCAAATCCAACTGAACTCAGAATGGTTTCAACATTGTGTTACTGAGTTGATTTAAGGTAACACATATCCAAATGCTTTTTAATTGGGTGCAATTATGCTCTTTTATTTATACAACTTTTAAAACTAGTGTAGGTTGGGAAAGTGCAACACAAAGTACAGATTCTTCCTTTATTAAATCTGGCCTCATTTTAGGAAGTGAGCAAGATAGAAAATAAATTGATCTCAAAATATTACCAAATAACTGTCTAGCTTAAAACAGTCATCTATGCTCCCTCTCTAGGTCAGTGGAAAGAAAGATTAAGACCTTTCTATAATACCCTATCAAAGGCTGCTGGGATGAGCTGCTCTCAGAAACTTCTATTCCTCTCCATGAAGAACAGAAAATCCTTTGTAACCTATTTAGATCAGATTAGGTTTTATATAGCTGGAGACTGAAAGGAACCCCTTGCTTAGGATATTCTTTTGCACATTTATACAGCATTTAAAAGAGTTGGAAAGGGGAAACTTATCATTGGTGAGTTCTCATGGTTGAGTAGGTTTTTCAGCAGTTATAACTACTTAGTCTAATCTTGGTCTTGTATGAGTTTACACTGAGCAGTCTGACCAACATGAGCCAAAGCATCACACTATCACCCACAAAGACCTTTTAGAAAGATTTTTTTTCCTTGAAAACAAACTAACCCCCTCCCAAAACTATAATTTTAGGTCAGAAGGCTCCTTAAAAAAATAAAAGGAAAGGAAATAAAAGTAATCCTAAAACTACTTACCAAATTCAAATGTAGTGTTTTATTTCTGAAAAAAATGTGAATTACTTGCAAAAACATCCCTCCCACCAAAAAACCCACAACAACTGAAAAAAAAAAAAAATAGGGAGGAGAGGGAGGGGGTAATGACTCAGCTATAGCTTTTACAGCTGTTAGTTGACCAAATAAGATTTGTTTCTCTTCCAAACAGAAAAACTTAATGGTAACTTATAAGCTCACTACAGTAGAAAGTCAACATAAAAGAAGTCTAATTTAGTCCCTGGAAATACACCAAGAGAACTTTCACATAGGCATCAGAATGCACTGTATTTCCTAAATGCAAAGTGCACACAGGGCACTTTAATGCAAGAAGCATTCCAGAAAATCATTGTCAATTCCAAATGTGACAGAGCAGTCTGTATGCAGAGACCTGTATTCACTTACTGGCCTTCCTTCCTCATGCACATGCACCTTCCTAAAGAGCAGAACATGGCCCACCAATATATGATTAAGAAAAAGACATTTAAGGAGCTCCTCCTCAAGACAGTGTTTCATCTCAGAATTGCATTTAACATCAGATTATTTTCCCTGGTCAGGTAACAAATCCAGCACTACCCACTTTAATCTAAATTACATGATTCATCTGACTCATCCCAGGCCTAGCCAACCCATGTTTCCTGCACTACAGCATTGCTCCCATTCTTGTCTTCTCAACAGCCATTCTGAATTTTGTTTAGACTTTGCTATTACTCATCTAACATCAGCGGACTCCTCTGCATTCTGTGACTAGTTGATTTTTGACTTTGAGATGTTAATTTTATTCATACATGTACAGAAATAGCAATCAATTATGTTAGTCTTACCTGTTTCTCATTGAGATGATTGGTTAGTAATTAGCTGAGATCAGCTTTCCAATGAAACTATAATATGCTTTTTTGCACCTAGAATGTGAGAGAATCTCAATTATGTGTTTTTGCAGATTTGCATAACAAATAGCAAAGATTTCAAACCAGAAAGCACATTGACAGTGTTGTGCTTACTTTTACAAAAATATTTTCCTCCCCCTTACTAAACATAAAAGATCCCAAGTCTCAGAACTGAAGTGCAAAAGTGGAATTACCTATCCCTCTACCATACACTCACTACCTTAACACAATAACAAATTCTAGAGCAGAACATGGGATGCAAGTTATCCTTAAGTTCTAAACATTCTGACTTGATACCATGAAACACATTTTCGTCTCTATCATTCCAGCCAATTCCTAAGGACTTTCTTTTTAGGTGCAAAAAATTAAAAAATAACAACAACAACAACAAAACAAAACAAAACAAAAAAAAAAAAAAGGAAAACCGAACCACAAACAAAACCACTACCTGATTTCACATTTTCCTCTTCAGGACCAGTTTCCACCCACTGACAATCACCAGATAGCAACCGATTTTGTGATTCACTGAGTGGTCGAGTAGGAAAGGACTGATTGGCTACAGAGCTGAAAAGTAAGCAAAGTCAACAGGAATTCTGTAATACCAATAGCTGCTTCAGACATTTCTAGAATAGTGAAGTCACTTAAAAGCAAAGCTGATAACAAAAAACCCTACAGTGCAAACTGGAAATGGCCATCTGCCCTGAACCCTAATTCCTCTACAGGCTTGTTCCAGTCATCAGTCTAAAATAAACCCCGACCTGACACAGGCCACTCACTTCTAATGGAAAAAACCCATGGATTGATACACAAGAAATGGCACCCTGACAATAAGACTGCCACACATCTAAAAAGAAAACCTACACAATTCCATCTGGAAGAGCAACCAAATGCCATCTTATCCCATGCAAATGCCAGGGCCTTCTTCCGAACAATCTTCTGAATGTAAAAAGATACTTTGCACAAGGGTCCTGTTCTTGTGTAAATTCCACAGGTTATGTTGCACTGGAAGCAACTTCTTCTCTGTATTGCCTTTGAATCCTCTAATATCTGGTGACTCAGGTGACTGCTGTTGGCAACAACCTTCAGCTTACAAATTCATTAAACTATGCAGAAAACTTCTAAAGTGGCAAATATAAACACCCCCAGAAACTGCACACAGACTCTTGTCACTTTAAAAGTACATTAAAGATACAAAACAAGCAAATTTGGGAAAGATAAAAAGCAATGAGCTAAAAATCCCAGCATGAGAGATCTACTTCTCTTGCAAACTGTCTCAGCATTACTTGTTTAAGCATGCTTCAGGAGATGAAATACATATAATACCTTGTCTTTCACAAAAAAAAAAAAAAAACCCAAACCAAGCAAATAAAACACTTTTTTTTCCCATGGACAATTTTTCAGTCTTCCCTAGGGCTTCTTTGATTGTTGTTAAGAGCCAGTAAGCTCCCTTACTTTTCTCTATTACTGCTTCCTTAGAGCCTTATCCTCTGTTACACTAAACCAAGACACAGTAAAGTTTTTAGTCTTAATCAATTCTGTCCTTCACTGAAGACTTACAAACTTACTCTGAAGATGATAAGAAGCATAAAGAATTAAAAAACTAACTTTGAAACAGATTTTTTTCTCAAGATAAGTACAAAACAGTGTAAAATCAGTATTTAAGTGCTATAGTTACCTTTTGGCAGGTTCATTTTGGCTTGAGACTGTAAGTTGCTCTGGATCCATAATCACCAAGCGAGTTGGGAAATTACATCCATCACCCAAACTAAGTGAGAAACAAAGACTCTAATCACTGTTGGTAGCAGACTTAAGTGAACTGAAACAAGGACCCATGGAAGAGGCAAAGGCTACAGGGTCAAATCAATTAGCTGAGCACAGTGCTAAACTCCAGAATTTAGCAAGGCAGTTCTACCACTAAATCAGATGATCAGTTAATTAAATCTTGGAACTCAATTGATTCACACTTTACCAGTGAGTATGGATTGCTGTGCACAAGCACAAGTCTGTGGATTTCAGAAACACAGATGTATTTCAGTAGACTGTAGTAGCCCTAATCTTCCCCCAAACCAGCATGCACACATGGTAAGACTCTCTGGTATTTACAACCTCAGAAGCTGTATAATAAATAACATTCTGGTGGCCATGTTTTCCCCTTCACCCATAACTTTGAAATTAGTTAAGCCTTCTTTTAAAGTTTATCAGGATAAAATGCAATCAGCAAAACAGATTGAGCCATCTACAGTGGAGCTTCAGTCTTTAATCACATGGTAGTTGAGCAAACAGCTGAGTCAACTAAAGCTGCTGGTATTACCTCTGCTGCTCTGAGGTCATACCAGACCTCAGCTTCGCAAGCAGGTTCAGCAACATTTTTACCTGATACATAGCCCCCCAAGAGCAGTGTTGAAACACAATTCCTACTTCATTCTTCTGAAATCTGGTAGTGGTTGGAATGGACAGCACGTCAGTCTTGCTTCATCAGTCTTGTCTGCAACTCCCTAATGCTGGCTCAGCTGACATTTTAATTCCAGCATTTTTCATAATATCAGATATTTTTTCCTCCTCTGTTTCTTATTTACATGCACTTTCTTAGATAGCCTTTAAATCCTAAAGTGTCATCTACAGCAAAAGGAAAGCTGTCAAGTTTTTCCAGTGGCAAGAGAGGGTGTTTTTTTGCTGATGTTATGATGCAACTGTTTGATCGCCTCTGAGCTGCTGATTTCTGCTCTATAATCACTGAAACTACCACCAAAAGGTGCACAATTTTTGTAATACACTTCTCAAAGCTTTCCAAACTTCTTCATCTAGAAGCTCCCTGTCAGGAATGTCCCTGTCTTTGAATGAAAACCCTGTACAGAGTTTGATAGTTTTCTCTTGCATATTTTCCCTGCACCAGTATTTACTGTACTGGATATACAAGTTGGCTTTTCAGCTGTGTTTTATTTTTTAGTAGAAAGGGAAGCATGGTGGAAGTCATGGAATCAATTCTCTAATTCATTACTGTTTAGACTGAATACCTGGTAAAGATAGGAAGTAACCAATACTTCTTTTCATCTCCAAAAACCTCCCTTAGATTTTTGCTGCATCCAAGAGAAAAGCCATTTTTATCAGGACCATTTCGAAATGTGGGTGCACGGAATGTTTCTGTAAAATAAAAACATGTAATTCCTTAAACCAGTAAGGAATCAGGGAACATGAAGAAACAACCCCAAACTTCTCTTGCTATGGAGCCATTTTTGGGCAAGGTGAGGTGATCTTGATTTATATATTATAGGGGAAAAAAAAATTTCAAAATCTTAAGTAAACAGAGGAAAAAAAAAATCACAGGGTTAGTGAAAAATAAGAAAATCAGGTAAGGAGAACTGTCACCTCGTCAACTTTCTCTCTTTACATTTAACAAAGACTGAGATAAAGCTAAGTACCATCAGCATGCCAAAGATAACCACATCCATCTCTTATTCCTTGGTGATTTGCTCTCTCTTCAGCCTTTTTTGAGCAGATGATTTTCCCTTTTAGGAGTAATTTACCATAAGCACTGCTGAACCTAAGCCCATACAGAAGAGGTTTTTCCACATCTGCCAAGTTAGGAAGCTGAACTAAGAGCATTCCATACTATCAGAGGAAGATGAAATCTATTACGTTAAAAACAGACACATTATGAATTATAGCAAACCACCATAATTTTGCCATTCAGTCCAGTTACACCCTTGGACAAGAACTGAGAGGACTTACTGCTCTCCCTCCATCTCAATATCTTGTCTTGTAAGATCATGATCCAGAAAGCAGATAAAGAACTGTGTTGCCAATTATGACCATTGACTTTTGGGTAAGGAATATGTTGAAGTTTTCAAAGCTAAAAAGAAACAGTGAGTATTCCTTACCTGTACATATGTCAAAAGAAAAATAATACAAATAACTCTCCTATTAACCAATCAAAAAATTCTAGCAAAAAAATTCTAGCTGAAAATTATTTTACTTTTAATCAACCCACTTATTTTTGAGATTAGAAATTTAAATTCCAATGAAAGATATGAGATTTTGACTTACTCAGTTGTAGAAATACTCATCAGTCTCTGTCTCCCCATACACTGCAAAAACCACTCTCAAGTGTTTCCTAGCAAGAGCTTCGAATACTTTAATTAAATGCACATAGCTTGTTTATGCTGATCAATGCCATTTAAAATGTTTAGGCATAAAATTATGGGAATCTTTTATTATCTGGAAAATGTGCATCAGTGTTTTAAATTTTATCACTCTTTTACAAGCCACTTTATAATAAGGTCAGCTTTCTTTCGCAGGATTTAAGAATACTGGTTTGTATCTAGTTCAAAATGTAGTACATGTTCATGTACAACAGAGCCTCCGACTTGGTAGGGGATACCCAGATACTTAAAGTATTAGAACAGAGTGGCAAGTAGCAATTGGGTTGCATCACACTTTAAAATCACAACAAAAATGCATGATACCGCAGAGGGCTCAAAAATACAAACTAAAGAAATGAACAGTTATCATGAATCTGAATGATTGACTCCAGCAGAGGATCCCCCACAGGCTTCATCTTCCCATTTGTTTCACCTTTAATTACTTCCACCAAATATGCTTTTTACTGCACAGTATTGAAAAAATCAATTTATATGTGATCATGTAGGCCTCACATTCTCACTGAATTGTCATTTTTCTGGACCAGGAAAAGTTTCATACCCCAATGAACTCACCTATAGTTGATCTGTTTTTGCCAACTAGCCAGCAGTGGTAGCTGAAGAGTGACAGTATACTGATGAAGAACATGGCTGCCACAAAGAAAAGGAATAGTACGTGGAACTTTGCATGGGTATCTGGCAATTCATTCTGGGGAGAAAGAGAGAAAGAGATTAATATGTTAACACTTCCCAGCAACTAAGGCACTATTGTCGCTGAACATTTCCTGCCACACCCAGACTGCTATAGGTCATTCACCTCCGTTTTTGCCAAGGAAGAAAAGCAGCAGCTATTCCTTTCACGTCATGTTAAACTGGAAAACTACAGCATTTAAATCTCATTGGTATCCCTTCCCCCATGTTTACTACTGTGAGCGCACTTGTTCATCCGTGGTTTTCAAATGCACAGCAGGAGGCAAGGCAAAACATCTTCTATACAAGAAAATGTTAACTGTGCAGTCTCAGCCAAAGAGACATGGGGAAAATATGTCCAAAGTCACTTCCTCTGAAGGGGAAAAAAAGTGCAATTCCTGCCACAAGGTAGTAATACTGAATCTAATTCTTAACTGGTATCATGAACATAAAAGGTAAATGGCTGTCATGAACAAGTCCTAAACAAGACATAGGATAGATCTTCAATTTTTGATCACCTCTAATGTTTAAGCAACAAGCATGTACCTAGCAAAACAAACTTGTCATATCTGACCAGGTAGAAGTCGATCACCAGAAATCTATGTGGAAAACAACAATTTCAGTATAACCACCATAAAGAAACCAATTCCCACCCATATCAGATTGTCAATTCCACCCCAAACTATTTTCAGGCTTTCAAAAGGCCAATGGGATTTGTAATAATACTATTCCAGCTCTATATCCTCAAAATCACAGCACTTTCAAGCAGTTGACCTTTAACAACATTATGAAAGCAGAGAGGCTATTTTTACTCAGCTATTTACTTAGCATTACTGCCATTACTTTTTCCATTAGCGTATTCAGTACACCCATTTATCTACGTCTGACTTTCTTTTTTAAGCTAAAACACATTTCAATTAAGATCAAGTGCACATAGATATATCCATTTCTCTGTACATGGTTTATATTTATAGGCAACAGATTACTAGTCTCTTTCCTTCCGTGATGATGTAAATACCTGCCATGAATGACGAGACTAGAAAAATTGTAGTACGAACCACATTTAAATAATGATAGCAATATTGGATTTTACCTTTGGACAATTCTCTGCAGCTTTCCTGCGGCAAAGCTTTGCGCAAAGAAAGACAATTTATTAAACACTAGTATTATGTTAATACAGGGTGGTTGAAAACAGCACAGGCTTTGCTAAGAACAAAATGGCTGGTGTGCAAATGTGCTCTTGCATGTGCCAATTTCCAAAGCACATCAGAGCTTTAGCCCCTGTTCTCCAAGAGAATGAAGAAATATGCAAAAGCCCACTACTAACTTCCAAGCCATGAAATCTTCTACTGAAGCATAAATGTATTGGAATTCAGATTGTGACTGGATCACTTTCAAGTGGTTGCTCAGCTTAGTCAGCATGACTACACCAATTTCCTTCTTTGCTAGTTGTTTCCATCACAAATAAGATTTATGTGAATATTCTGTATGATGAAACCATTCACAAAGGTCTGAAAAGCTCAGGATACTCCTGAGGTATAAAGTAATGGCTTATTAATCAAAAATCTTTCTGACTTCAGAACATATCAATTACCATTAGATGTAGTTTCAGCCAAAACCATAAAAAATAAATTGCCATTCTTTGCACAATTTTCTTCATTTAAAAGAGATCTGATAACGAATCAGTACAGTTTTTCTTTTCCCCAATTTCCTTCAATACAGAGCAGTTTGTAGGGCATATCTTTAGTATAACACCTGAAATTGAACCAGTGCTTGAGAAAACAAAGGAAGAAACTGGAAAGCTGGGTTCAAATTAGCTTTTAAATTCTAAACTTTATACTTAAAGAGCGGTATCTTGGCTAAGATGCTAGCACTTAACTGATCTGTTGTAGGCAAGATGTATGGCTTTTAAATTCCATTAATATGTGCAAAAAGCTTAGGGAAAGCCCAAGCATCTACATTAGTCAGGCAGATATACACAGCATTTTCAAAAGTGCTAGCTGCCATTAGATAATTCTACAGTAAGCAAGTGACAAGCAGAGTCCAGCTCTCTAAACTGCCATTTAAGTTCAGTTTCCTTTTTACTGTCCATTTTATTACTTATTTACTGACAATTTGTGCAACAGTCCCTCTTCCACCTGCAGTAGGGATATGTTGGGTTTTGCGATCCACTGAAATCCAGCCTAGCAAAATACTCCAGTTGCTGCTTATTCCTAAGCTTCTTGTTGAAGCAATAGTAACTCTTTCTGACTCAGAGTACACTGCAGTGTTCCCCACCTGCCCAACTGATTTTTGTAACTTGAATTCCTATGACTTTTTTGAAATTACATATTTAAACAAAATAATTCTCTACAAGGAATTCCCAAGAACTTATTCTGATGCTAAAAGAGCAGCAGCAGCTTAGTCTTTGTGTGTTCTGTGGATCAGAAAATCTAAGTTTGCTTCACTTACATCTTCCTAAACCAGCAGCTCTAAAACCTGGAGGATTTTTTGAATTATGTATGATTATTCTGCATGATCCCCAGGGAGCATTTACCTCTTCTGACTACCCAATTTCAGCCACTGGTTGTAACTTCCTGAATGACTGTTGCAGAACTGAAGCATCTTTCAAAAAAGGCCAATTCTTTACTGGAGAGAAGCATGCAGTCTTTCAGTGTGTATAACAAGCTTATTCACAGTGGTGTTCTAGCAGCAGTCCACATGCCCTCCGCATGTGGAAAGAGTGAAACTTCAGACATTGGTTATTTAAGATCATTATGCTCAGCAGCAGCACACAAGCAGAGACTTGCAGGTGAGAGAGCTGCAGAGTTTACAAAAGGAAGCAATTTGCACAACACAATCTGGACTACTGAGCACACAATAGGCTGAAGCCAGTCACTATTCAAGAGTCTCTTACAAACTCTTTCACAGAGTAATTTGATTGCTACCAGGTCATTAAACCCCTCAAAGAAAAAAGTGCTGTCTGAGCTTGATTTGTTCCTCATTTTTCAGTACATAGGTCTAGCTTAATCTTTGAAAAAAACTCAGACCTGGTCTACCTCCTTAGTATAGGCAAGAGGAATAGTTCTAACTACTGATGTGGAACCACTCCTTTTTTTTACCCCCCTATTATGAATACAACCAAAGTTTTGCAGAAGCACATGCTATCCACCCAGGACATGTATCACATCCTTTATTTAGCTACACTCAGGATTGAAAATTAATCTGGAGGGCAGTGAAAGACAATGAAAATGACTGGAAAACATAATGGTTTCAAGGAGGTGGCAGTGCAGCAAGAATAAGAGTAGACACAAATATAAGCTGGGAAGCATCACCATGCACTGTGTAAACAAGACATCAAGCACTGGGCGTCTGGCCAGTGCTGGTGTTTGTGTCAGACATTTGGTTAAACTGGCATTTTATCTTTAACAACCTCTGAGGTAGAAATAAAAATGTAATGAATATAGAAAAAGCAGTTATAGGTATAAATAAAGAAATCAGTCACATTCCCTTGATCTGCAAAACAGATTTTAACATCAGCATCAGGGTGCAAGCCTGTGGTAAACATTCCCAGTCTGTGTTGTTGTTCCACTATTGTATGCACAGAATCAAGACCTTTCTTCAGCACTTCTGCATAGAGCATGATATGTACTGTGTAAAAGTAAGTCCTGCATATGCAGGTGAGAAATACAAAGGCTTTCTTCAAAAGAAGAATTTGGTAGGTGTGCAAGTCTCACAATGTTTCCAAGTATCTGCATAGGAGCATCATGTTTCTATGCTAGTATTATCAACAGTGCAAAACAATGGATTGCTACATTTGTGTAGTTAGCACATACACCTCCGCAACCTCATTACAAGTTCTTCCCCCAGGCTACATTCCCCAAGAAGCAGTCAATACTTCTTTCAAACACTGGATATATCCAGCAGTTTGTTGCACAGTCTCTGAAAAACATCTGTGAGGAAGCAAAAAATAAGCACTACATTCTGAAGGTATACTGTAACATTTCCTATAGTCAAGCTTTGTGGGGAAAAAACAACCTTGATTTTGCTCAGTTTTAGAGCATGATTCTAATAACATCAAGCTTGTGGGTTTTTAATCCCCATATGGGCTGTTTAATGAAGATTTGGACTCGATGATCCTTGAGGGTCCTTTCCAACTCAAAATATGCAGTGGTTCTGTACATCTAGACAGCCTCAACAGAAAATGTCCAAACAGCAACTGTCTGATGCTGTAGCAGACAAAGCTGAGGATTAGCAATATACTGAAGCAGTCTACAGACAGCATGTGTCAGCAGCATTCTGCTTTGGTTTGCATACAGATGTAGAGAGAACCTTCCAAGAGAGCACTTACCTAAAAGCTTACGTACAAGAGACACACAGAATTTGCAAGCCTACATGATTATGGAGCTGCCACCTCTTTCTGGAAATGTACTTTTGTAAGTCAGTTATAAGCTCAGAAGAGTCTTAGCTTTGTGAAGTGGGTGACTTAATATGAGTAAAGTGAGTCAGAGACCTATTCTACTGATAAGATCAGGGCATTCCCAGGTTCTGTCTTGGAAATATCCGGAATTGAAAGCAAGTACACAACTACATTGTCTATTGTTACATTTCAGAAGTAGCCCATTCTTGCAGGAAGCATTTTTAACAACTGAATCAATAATAAAAAAATAATCCCTCTTAAGTTTACTTCCTCTGCTTGAGAGTCCACTTCAACATTGTGTCAGATGAGCTTTGTAAGAGTCCTGCTGCAAATGTTGGTATTAAATGTTCATTCATTGTAGACAGTTGTCCTGTGGCCTTTTTAGTTGCACTAATAATTATAAAGTAATGTAACAAAGCAAATTCTTTTTTTCACTCAAGCGCTGACTGCTAAGTATGTAAAAGTGCATCTACAGTTTCCTTAGAAATTGCACACAAAGCACTGGAAAGCAGCCAGGCAGATGTTTGGAAATGGCACATTCACAGACTGAAAATTTAACTATTTACAGCCAAGCAAGACTGAACAGCAGAATCAGACCATTTAATTTGAAATATCTCTTAAGAACCCAGCTATGGCTGATAAACATGTTTATGGCTTTCATCTCACAGTACTGACAGGTCAATTCCTGCATGACTCCTTGCTCTCCAGTGACAGGCTGCTATAAAGAATTCACAGGTTAAGAGAAATACAGTACTTTGGCAGATCAGACCCACAAGTTTAGATGAACACAAACTTTTTTGCACAGTTTATCTTACCTAATGCCAACTGTCTCAAAGTACAGCTATTTTGAATACATGATCAAGCTTCTCTTACCCTGACATGGCAGCAACCTTTTGCTCCAATAAAGCAAATATCAATATCTATTGCTGCAGATAATTACTAGTTTTCCCAGTTACTCTGACAGCAGCCAGCATTTAAGAAATATGTGGTGTTATTTACCCAAAGTTGTGATTGAGACTCTTCCACTTGTGGTAACTATTTGCATGCTCATTAATGGAAATGGATTAAGGGAATTCTGCCACTAACACTTCAGACTAGAGATAGGAAGGTACACTACAAGTTTTTGTAGATGAAAGGGAACAGCTACAGAAGGAACTGTGTTCAGTCTGGAATATGATAGGAACAAAACTGATAGGAGCAATATAACACTGACATATAAGGATGGTTCCCTTCACATGAATGTTATTAAACATACAAAGATGTTATAGGTCTTAACCATTTGACAACCAATAACAGCTGCAAGAAAGATGTATAATATCCATACTGTACATATCTTAGCTTTCTACTCATACCAGATCATTAAAGCCACTAATATGAAGTTCAAACATGCCTATGTAGGGACTCCAAAAAAGAGCTCAGACAGTTCCCAACAAATTAATCTGCTTTATCTGGCAGCAGATTATCCATAGACAAGTCTGGGAAGATACACAATTATTATTTATATTTCACATTTGTCAGTATTTATATATATGAATACATAGAATTGTTTGATATGGTCTGTTCTTTCTTTATCTACATATCTGTATCCCATAGTCTCATAAAAACTGAGCTGTGCCACTCAATTTTAATAGAGCATAGAAATTGCACAGTGTCCTCATCAAAACTCCTTCCCCCAGTTCCTCATCCTGGGCAGTGTAATACATTTACTTCATCAAAATTCATAAGGTTCTCCTGCTTCAGTCACTTTGATTGATGTCACTAATGATAGTGAACCACAGAACAGAGTAAATGGTGAGTGACAACATGCTGATGCAGCCTCCAATAACACATGCAAGATTAAACAAATTTAAAACAACCAAAAAAAGCCTTAGAACTTACTGTCCAAAACTTTATGAAGTACTGCAAGACTGTAGCAGCAACAAACAAACAGTACAGTAAGGAATACATTAAAAACAGGAGGAAGAATTTGTAGTTAGAAAATCCCACACAATTATTCACCCTAGAAGGAGGGGAAAGAGAAAAAGGTTACTAAGATATACAAAAAATAAAACAAACAAAAACCCACAATACATTGTAGAGCAAAATGTGTATGATGTCAGTGGTATGTCCAAAACATTCTGGCACCAGTGTTTCAGAAGCATTTTAAGCCACTGTTTTGAAGGAAATTTCTCAGGCTGAATGATCTGACATGAATTTTGCCTCTCACATGAATTTTGCCCCCCATGATTCTGTAGGACAGGACACGACCTGGCAAAGCATTACAATACAGACAGTCCATATGGGAAGCAATTCTCACTACAATCTAACTGCAGTCACCACAGAAAGTAAAAGGAACCTTGCCATCAATTTCAGTGCATGCTGCCTTGGTTACAAAACCACCTCTAAGTCAACTACTGGTAGTAATGCTTTTCACAGTGATAGCAGATAATATGTTTACTAACTACCAGTGAACACAAACTGCAGAAGAGTCTGAGTGGGTCATACACATCATCTAGAATCCAGAAATTACTCTCCCATTGCAGTGGGTATCTCCTCTCCTGCTAACACCAACAGAGTAAACAAAGGAAAGAAATGGACTTTTTCACAGCTCTTGTCAATGTCAAGGTTTCTCTACACAAGGAGAAACTGCATTATTTGGATTACTGGGCTTACAACTTTACACAGCATCATACATTTATTCCCACATATTAAAGAACTTCAGTGGAAATAAAGGTTTAATCCAGAAGTACATTTTTGAAGCAGCATGTAATTCATCATTCTTATACTGTTTTTTGTAAAAATAAACTTACCATGGACAGTGGTGGTCCATTTTTAATACACACCTGAAAGAGAGAATTTCCAGCAAGTTAAGAAAAAAAAACCATTTTCTTTCCAAGATACGTAACTTTAGCTTCTACAGTTTCAGGTGTTGTTTTTTAATGATTTTTTTCAAGTGTTTTGCCCTAGTGTATCTTTTTCAAGCCCTTCTCAATTCATACCAATTCTCTTGATTAGAGCAGCTGTTCTTTCACCCAAAAGGACAATTGAGATTCAGAAGACTTAAGAGGAGAGTTTCTTAAATTAGCACGGGGAGCATTACAGAGCAACACCATGTAGCAGTTCATTAAGCCATACTAGTTTTATGTGCACACAGAGAAAACAAATCCAAATAATCTGTCAGGGTTGTGTGGATAAGGTGTGTTAGTCTGGCATTCACTTCAACTAAGTCTACCTTAGAGCTATTTTTTCTACCATTTTGTTTGCTGCTTGTCTTTTTTTTTTTTCTTAAAGCTAATGGAGGAAAAGATCAGCACAAAGGGCAATTTGAATAGTTCACATGCCACTTTAATCTAGTTTTAAAGTAAAGACCAATACTGGACATTTCAGACACAGAGACATTCATTGTATTTGCTAACAAATTTGATTTTAGCCAAAAGATGTGTATTAGGTTCTCCAGCTAATGAGATTTCCGCAAGTTCAGCCTACTGAAGTCTCATGCATAGCCTCAGCCTTCAGTGCCTGTGCAGACTCCTCTGATGATTCACATTGAAAATAGGGAATAGCAGTGATGTTTTTGAAATGTTAAAGGCATATGATTTTACTGTCAATTTTTGAGATAAACCTTTTTAGCAGAACACATCTGTTTCAATGCTACAGAAACAAGATACAATGAGCTGGTGGCTGTATCTCAGACCTACCTTTCTTGACTTTCAGTCTGTATGATCTTTTACTTTTTAATTAATTAATTTTTTAATAAGCTTTATTTTACAACGCTACCAGCAGGTTTCCTAAAAAGTTCTGCCACTTTAGACAATCAGGCTGTACCATAATATTGCACCAACAGAAGGAACTGACCCACTGAAGACATGAACACACTAAAGTGATGATAGCAGGAAAGAGAAAATCTGTAATTCTGGATTCAGACACTTACACGTCACATGCAGAACAGTGGTGGCAGCGGTCAGGTTTGATCAGCTGGCATCGATCACAGTATCTGATTGCTGTATTTAAGTGCAAGAGTCAGGTCAATAGAACTCATCCGATTTAATGAAAGCTTTCCCCCTTAACATGAACTGAATCTTAAAAGAGCTTCCTGCCCTCCCCTGCCACACCTGTTCTCACAGACTGTCACACACCTAATCTCATATGATATGTAGTTTTGATTTTTTAAGAAATGTGACATTTGAAAGTATTCAAAAGTATCTATTACTACTCTGCTGAGTCCATTTTCCTTTACTCTTTGACTCCCCAGTCTTCCCATCCTTCATCCTCTGGCACTGCTCCCCCTTTCACCTCTGCACAGGGTACTAAGGCATCTCACTGTGAAACTACATTCTTTCAGCAAGTCAACCTTCTGCACTGGCCTTCTCTATCCACTCCACCAAACAATGATCTAGCAGACTGTTCAGTAAATCAGTTCTTCCTCATCTTTCCTGAATATTTTTAAACAATCCTTCAGGTTTTTCTCAATGGAAATAAGATACCAGTACAGGCAGTTTGAAAGCAGGAATAAAGCCAACACCTACAGCTAAACAGAATTGATAAAAGCTGGCAACAGCTTCCCAGACCATTCCAGGAACTTAAGACTGGGATTCTCTTGAATGGACCACTCCAGGAGCTTAAGACTGGGATTCTCTTGAATTCAAAAGAGCCAGGTGTCCTTAGACTTTCTTTAGAAAAGTCACAGTAAACTTTGGCAATGGTTATTCTGAGAAGTTTACATTCTTAGAAACTCTATAGTGTTGCGAGTTTCAAGAAAGAGAAAAAGATACTACACATATAAAAGCTACAGATTTTTAAAGAATATACATATGCATAAGACAGCACTTTCACAGAACATTAATCTATAAATTGGAATAAAATGCCTACATATAATAAAAGCAAATCCAGAAACAGTCCCTAACTAGATTTGTACTGCATTGCAGATGGGAATGAAACAACATTTAATTGTTTTTAAATTACAAAAGTATGTTAAGAGCTTAAGTATGTTTCTCCTCATGCTGAACCAAAACAACTCAAAAAGAAAAGTTTAATTGAGGATAACAGTGATTATAAAATTGAGCAACACATTTGATTTTCCTTTTTTCAAGCTATCTTAGCTATATTCATTTGCTGTGTTTACCTTTAATTGCCACAGCTGGAGATAACTGCCGTCATCTCTCTTCTTGCTAGAAGATATATTTTTTTTTTAAATTTCAAGTAGTGGCTTTATGTTGAGAACCCCAGCAAAAGGACTGCTCTTTCTCTCAGGAGGATTAAACACCAGGGCAAACAAATTACAAAACATCACAGCATTTGTAATATGTCCTTAATATATTGTTCATTCAGTGGCAACAAATGAATAAAACACCAACTTCAAGAGCATACAATTATCTTTATATTTCACCTCTCGATGCTGTTGTCGTATAGATAGGCAAGTCTTTGGCAGCTCTTCTTAAAATCTCCTGCTGGGATTCTGGTCTCTCTTCTTTTTCATATTGTTCTTTATCAGCTTTTGACAAGCAGAACTAAGAGGGATATAGAAAATGGATAGGAGGGGAAAGATTAATTACTACTTTGCTTTCGAAAGAAAAGAGCCTTTGGGTGTTCTCATTCACTGACCCAAAAGCACCACATAAACAAGAAAAAGAATGCTACAGGAATTACGGGAGATCCTTAGAACTCCTAAGTTTCTGGATGTATTCTGGATGTATTTTCAAGAAAATAATCTTTATCTCTGTTCCATTATCTATAGTATTTTCTCTTCAACACAAGGGAACACAGACTCAGAGTGAATTTTAAGGTACAAACTTTCCTTTAATTCATGATAAGCGTAATTTAAGTGAACTGTGAACAAGAGGAAGGTGCAACAGTCCTTTGCTGCTACAAGGCACTGAAGTTCTCTTATCCCACTTCCTATCTAACACAGAGAGGGGTACAAATCAGATGGGGGAAAAAAAAGGCAGGCAAAGGATGTGGTGAGCTTCACAGCTCCAGCACAGAAGCTGGAAGAGTTTAACTGGATTTTTAACTCAGAAGTAGTCAACACTAGTCTCAAAATTCTTAAATTGTATTGAAAGCAACTGTACAGTTTGAGAATGTGCTACAATTCCGAGTAAAGCCTGACAAGCATTCCTGTTGAAACCTCACTGAAATGTAAGTGTTTACCAGAAAATCCTGGAGAGCTTTTATTCATTTGTGAAACACTTAGTTTGGTATCTGCTGAAACAGTATTTCCCAGCAAGCCCCACAAAACCCAGCATACTGACAAGGCTCGGTGCAGTGGGGACCGAAATGATGATTTCCTTTGGTATTTTTCTGTTCCAAAGCACTTCTAAACTCTGAGCTTCCTGCATGGACTACAAGAGCCCTCTTTATGAGCACACATAGACAAAGCATTCATGGTAGAGAGTGGAAAATGCTATGTGTGCAGCTGGAACAAAAACTGGCTTAGTGTGGTTTAATATGATCGCATTTTCCGACCAAAAACATGTGCATGATTAGTTCACATGGATTTTCCTCTCATCCTGTACTTTTTCCTCTTTTGGATTACAGTCAGTTGGCAAGCAACAAGGAAGACTCCACTTAGAGCAAGGAGGAAGCAGTAAGACATTGCTGCAATTTCTGCTGCTATTTCCTAACCCAGAATGCAAGCAAGATGCCTCACAGCTCACAGGATCTAGTTAGGTCTCCTGTCACATGTAGTACCATCCCACTTATTGCACCTACATACTCTTCAAGTGTGAAACATGAAACACCCTTTTAAATAACCAGACACTAGAATTAATCTATGTGAAGGGTGAAATTAAAGTTTAACATTTCAGCCATCACCAAGAGTTTGACCTAATTATTTAAATTTAACCACTCATATCGATATTTATTCAAGCATGAAAAATGGAGACACTCACATCAAAAGTTTAAGAGAGATGTGAAGCATCATTCCAGCAAACAGTAGTGCAATACACCTTAATCCCTACTACCCCTATGAGTCTGCCAGGTGACCCAGATCTCTGTGACCTGCAATCAAGCAGAGGTTGCAGGAAACATGAGTACTCCCTCTATATGACATTTCAAGGCAAAGCATTCGTGTACAGAAAAGGAACCCAACAAAACTTTTTAAATTTGTCATGTAATATCATAATATTACTCCAAAAATCCTGGATAGGATTTTGGTTTTCCGAAAAGCTGCATTTCTATTCTAATTTCAGAACTTAATAGGGCTATGAGACCACAGCTTCTCAAGACAATAGCAGGATATGTTCAAAGGCATCAAAAGTTGTCTGCTACCACACAGCAAACAGAATTCCCAATGAGGTTCCAGCAGTTCTTACTGAAAACAGAAAGAATCCCTTTGTTTCCTTCCTCTTTCTGGATCTTGTATAATGCTGATTGTTCTTTCTTAGGGCATATGCACAGGGATTACACTAAGACAACAGCAGCTGAAGAATCTTTATTTTAGTTCAATAGTAAGATCACAGGATGCTATTTGTTTTGCAAGAATGGCCAATTTGAATGATTAAAAATATATATATTTACACTCTCACACAATGGAGAGATACTGAAGTCAGGTATCTCTAAGTATAAATGGCATAAATTACTCACTAGTACATGAACAGAAGGGATCTGCTCAGAAACAGAAAAAGTGGTGCTGAATTTTAAATATGGTTGTTTTTTTGCTTTTTTAAATTTTTAAGTGTGTTTTTTTGTTGTCCTGATGGAAGAGTTTTTTTTTTTCTTTTTTAACTTAAAGCCAGCTGTAGAAGAAAATTTTATTAAATCTGATCTCTCTCCACAGTTAATATACAAAAAATTCATTACATGCCATATGCCCAAGCCATCCCTTTCACTTGCTGAATACAAAAGCCTGCAACATCATCACTGTAACTACAGGAAAAGTACTGTCAGAATAAGTTTGCTATTAATGGAGAACTTAAGAAGACAGTAAAAGTTACTAGGCATTAGCATTAAGAGCAGCTCTAGTTCATATAGCTTTATAAAACCTAGAATAACACCATTTTGACCATGTTTTAACTAGTTAACCTGCTTAATTCAACCATTTTCCTGAAAAAGCAAAACCAAATTACCCTGAAGACAAATCCCTTTGAATTTTTAGGTTTAGCAATTCATAGAATCATTTACGCTGTAAAATATCTAAGGTCATCAAGCCCAGCCATAAACCCAACACTGCCAAGTCCACCATTAAAGCACATCCCCGAATGCCACATTTATAAATGTTTTAAAACCTCCAGGGATGGGGATACAACCACATCTCTGGTCAGCCTGTTCCAGTGCTTGTGACAACAAGCCTTTCAGTGAAGAAATTTTTCCTAATAGCCAATCTAGACCTCCCCTAGTGCAACTTGAGTCCATTTTCTCTTGTCCTATCGCTTGTTACCTGGGAGAAGAGACAGACCCCCATCTGGCTGCACCCTCCTTTCAGACAGTTACAGAGATCCTCCTTTTCTCCAGAATAAACACCCCCAGGTCACTCAGCTGCTCCTCATAGGACTTGTGCTCCAGACCAACAGCTGGTGCTCCAGCTTCAACAGCTGCATTTAGACTTTTTGCTTAGTTAAACAGCAGAATAGTGTTTAGCTGTTATCACTTTATATTCTATAACTTTAACATACAGATCTCTAAGTCATAATTAAGCATTACAGAGCAGTGTTTGCTTTTTTCTTCAAAACATGTCACAAGAATGTTTGTGAATAACATGAATAACTCGTCTCAAGAATGTTTAAGGTTGACATTAGCACTGGATGTCACTCTTGCTGAAAACAGAATAAAAATTCAACCCCCACAGAGCAGCCAACACCTCAAACAGTTTAGGCAGTTTAAAAGCTCTGTTAACACAAGGAAGAGAAGTGCAATATTTTAAATTCAGTGCCTGTATTTAATCCTTACATACACACACATTAGAGAAAATGGAAAACAAGGTAATCCATCTCAGGCTTATTGGAATTAATATGGTTCTTTTTAAAAACAAAACTTCATAATGCATTCTTTCGCTATTATATACAGCTTCTTTGTGTAGACATATCTCAGTGTTCCTAAACTTTAACCCTTGACTAAAAAGTGGGTTCAGTCATCCAGGTCATAAGTATACGTAGCATTACTACCCTTTCTTAGTCGAACAATATTCAAACTGCCTAAAAAGGAAACATAAAAATGCTGTCACTGTATTTCATTTACCAGTTTTAAAAAAATCCAGATTTCAAGCAAGCTACTTCATAGCATAGCACTGTACAAGACTGCTAAACTTTTGATGGTTTAAGCACACATTTCGTATAAGGAAATGTCATTACACAAAGCATATGGTATTTTAAGATTAACTTGTTCATTTTCATTCCTGATACACTGTCATGCTGTTCTATTTTAGACAATGAGAAGGGAAAGGTGAATCATGCAGTACTGCAAACAAATTTCATCACTGAAAACAGTTCAGCTATTTATAAAAAAAGGCACTGACATTTTCATAACATTATACTTACCTCATTAGAGGGGGTTGCAGGAGATGTGAAAATTGTCTTCCCATAGGACCATACAAACATGACGAATGACAGATGAAAAACTACAAGGTAGACAACTGCAATAAAATACAAATAAGAATTTGGTGAATACAGCTGAAAAGTACAAAAAATAAACCCCTTGATCTTTGAGGAGGGCTAAACAACTGCACTTAGTACTCTAGAAATGTTCACTTAAAAGAAATTAAATGAACACCCACCCTCACTCCCCAAATGTTATAGCTGATCTTCCTCAAGGAAATAATGTTTTTATTATAGATTACAAAGTGACCCTGAATGCTTCCAGAGATGGAGCATCCACAACTTCTCTGGGCAACCTTTGCTGCTGCCTCACCACTCCCACAATAAAGAATTTCTTTCTAACACCTAACTTATACCTGCCCTCTTTCAGTTTGAAGTCATTCTCCCCTTGCCATATCATTCCATGTCCCTGTAAAATGTCTTTCCCCAGGACTCCTGTAGTCCCCCACTTCAGGTACTGGAAGGTGCTATTAGGTCTCCCTGGAGACTTCCCCAAGATAATAAAACCACAGCTCCCTTAGGCTGTCTTCAGCTGGAGAGGTGCTCCATTCCTCTGATCATCTTTGTAGCCTCCTCTGGATTTGCTCCAATAGGTCCATGCTCTTCCTGTGCTGTGACCCCAGAGCTGATGCAGCCCTGCAGGTGGGGTCTGAGCAATGCAGAGGAGCAGAATCCCCTCCCTGGCCCTGCTGCCTACACTGCTTTGGATGTAGTCCAGGACACCACTGGCTTTCTGGGATGCAAGCACATGCTGCTGAGCCATGTGGGGCTTCTCATCAACCAACATCCCCATGTCTTTCCCCCCAGATTGGATTGCTTCTCAATCCATTCTCTGCCCAGCCTGTACTTGTGCTTGGGATTATCCTGACTCATGTGCAGGACCTTGTTGAACTTTCCAAAGCAGATTTTGCAGGAGAAAACAAATTGACAAAACCCACCCCCCAAAAACCAATCAAACAAAATACACCACTGAAAAAGGCCCCCACAAAACAAAACCATACCCTCTTCTCCAAAACAAACAAACCAACCAAAAAACCCCAAACACAAAAACCCCAAACCTCAGAACTGAACACAGCTTCACTTCTGGCATGTAAGTGACTAACCTTGGATAAAGATGATGCTGTAATTCTGTTCCAGATTATCACAAAGTAATTGATTACTTACTGACCTACATAATTCAATTTAATTTCTACTTCTAACAGAAACAGCACAGTACTGTGCCATTACAGAAGGCACTGGTCATGAATGACAGTTAAAATCCTCAAAAAGGGATTTGGAGAGTACTCCACTCCAGTCATGCCAGAGTGAGTTAAAGATTTTCTTACTATCTTCTCTCAAATCATCTGAGAAATACAAGCAGGAAAAGTCCTATTACAGTCACAGTGACTAAAGAATGTAGCTGGGTTTAGGAGGGACCTCAATAAATTTTCTATGAGTATACATGATATTGCTGTCTTAAAGACCAGAAATGCAGACCTTATGACCCAGGAAGTTCCTTCCAATCTTGTTTCCTCTAATGGTTTATTTTATCACTTGTCAAGAGGAAACAGATCAGTTGTGCCAGAACAGCAAATCATAGAGAAGTCACATTAAAATTTATATTATCTTCATTTATATTATCTTCAGTTGCAGTAAAGTAGGAAATTTGACCTACTTTTCTGTACAGATAGAGTACTTTAAGAAGCTGTATGATATACTTAATGGATAGCAAAAAAGTCTCAAAACTTTGGGAACCTCCAACAGCTCAGAAAATGCTTGTGCACAGTGACAGAAGACATAGCTTTAATTTATAATCTTTCAGGATTTTCACTGTTTATTGCAATGAAAACAAACAAATTGCATTTGAGCTTTTGTCAGAGAATTCTTTTTACCTTTGCCTGTGACTCCTCTAACCTCATAGGCAGACTTGGCAAATTTTCAGCTGTGGAGCTGATGGAAAATGCCAGAAACAAAACCCTTTTCTAAAGCCCTCTAAATCGGTTGCCCAACAGGGAAGAACTTGTGTATTACTGTAGTAGGCACTGTGTTATTAGAAGTTGTCTGTTATGAAAAGCATATTCTACATTGAAACACAATGTGGTTAAGCAATTAAAGAATGAGAAAATGCTTTGGAAGCAAAGAGAAAAGGACATAAAACTGGAGTGGAATCAGTGGCACAGATCAGAACTTTGGTGGAGAAGAGGGCAAGAGAAATTGAATAGAAGGAAAAAGGAAATGAGATACAGGGGAGGGCAAGGCACAGCAAAACTAACTTACACAGTAAACAGTTCTACTCTGTCCATAAAAATCACACCAGAATTCAGAGGCTTTTGAAGGATTATTTTTAGTGTACACACAATGCGTCACACAGCAGAACCTCAACGCTTTGTCACAGACTGTAAATACCCCTAAAACCCACAGAATAACAGGGACCACAGCCAGCTGCATCACGGTACAGATCTGTGCCAGTGCTACCAGGATTTAATAGATATAGGCATGTTATTAAAGTGCTTTTCATATAACTGAGCTCTTGCAATCTGTCACCATCATTAAAACCAAGGGCCAATAGTCAGTAGCCACTGATGGGCACCACCCAGGCAAAGACCCTGCAACTGGCAGTCCATAGTGGCTTCTCTCTGAATAAATTCTTGCTTCTTTTCCTACACCCATGCTGCCTTTCCTACTGTGATTACGCATAACTGTCCTGTCACTGCTCCCCAGGAAATGAGAGGGAGGGAAGATACCATTTTTAACAGCTTCACTTTAGCAGTCCATCTATCCATCACTTTGGGTATTAAACCTCAAACCCCAGTATCTACCAGTTTAGCCAGACTCAGAGTCACAAGGAAGTACTGGTTAAACTAAGGAAACCCAGGATTCTCAGTGCCATGCTGTGATCTAGTGATATCAGTTCTCTTCAAAACGCACTGATGCATACTATAACAAATTTATGGCCTCAAGAAGACAATGTCTTAAGACATGCTCTCAGAAGTCTCCTAAAATATGCTACACTCTCCTGAGATTTGCCCTTAACATTCTTTTCTGAATCATTCTTAATACTACTTTCAAGACAGAGTCAGATTACAGAGAGGCAATAATATATAACATCAGTATAATACACTGTTAATAGAGATTCAGAGTTGACTTTCTTCCTCTGTCCTGATGGATATAAAACTAGACAAGAATATAAAATTACAAAGAAAAAATGAGCCTTAACGGGGTGAAGAAATCACCACTAATTTAATCAAAAGTTGTCATTACATTAAAATAATTTTTCTGCACTACTTATTACACTGAAATATGGAGCAAAGCACACTTGCTAAGATGCACATTATTGATTTACATAGTAATGTTTCTGGTACTTTGGTCTTTCAACTCTTCTGATGGCAATTTCTGGTTACCATGAGCTGGCTTATAAGAACTTTAGAAAACTTACGGCAGCTTTCTTTTAAAATGAAAAAAGACTTCACATGTCATTTTAAAATCAACTTTCATAGTTGATAAATTCATGCCTATGACATGATTCAGAATGGGAGGTGCAAGCAGCATGCAGGTGACAGCTATTAAGAGCCTAACAGGTTCCAGTGATACTGTCACTCTCATTAATTAATCTCACATCTTCCCTTCTCTGGTAGATTTAGAAGAACCTGTTCCAGTCAGATAGACACTGCATTTGAAATAGAGATCTGACTGTGTGACACAAACATTGCTCTGCCAGACTTCCTTAACTGATACATGACTCTTGCTTTTCCAGAAGAAATTGGAAAGTAAAACTTATTACTTTAATAAAAAGTAAAACTTATTATTATTAATGTACAGGTCAACAGTAAGTACAGCAGCAACTTGCAGAATTTTTTGAAGTCAAGGTAAAGCCCAGCTGTAAAATGGGATGAAAAAAATCCAGTGTAACACAAACTCACATCTTGAATGGCTTACAGTTTATTTTGAAGATTTTCCTACTCTTTCAGGTCTCCATTAGAAATTAAAAACCAACAAATTCCATCAAGATTCCTTCTTTTTACAATGTTCTGGTAGACATTCACCAGGAAGAAAACTGCTAGATTAGCTTCCAGTTCTGTGCTCGTTTGCAAAATATTTAAGAGATGAGAGCTTTTACCAGTCTGAAACAACCCTCTGTGGATAATTAAAGTGCAAATCTGTGCTTAATCTACCTCTAATGTTCCCCCATAAACTGGAATAAACTCCCAAACAAATATCCCAGCAAAAATACGCTAGAATTTTTTTTGGTTTGTTTTTAACTCTATCACTGTGTACTACTATCCACTGTGGCTCATACTTGCTAAAACCAATATGAAGATTAAAATTTCTCAATATAAAGCCTCAAACACTTGACCTGGAAATTTAAAATTATAATGTGTAGCCATTTTTGAAATGGTTGTGTTTTGCACAATTCTAACTACTCCGTAAGAATGGAGTTCTGAGGAATTTCGTGAGCTTTTTGGAAAATATTAAGCAGTACAACAACAATTCATCCTCTTCCAGAAATCTTTCAGGTCACAGGCCTAAACAGAAAATGGAATTGTGGATGTGCTGCAGTTCCTTCTCTCTTCTCCTTTTTCTGTTCTTAGTAGGTACCCATTTAAAAATAAATGCAAACTTAAATCATAAGTTGCATTACTTGGATTAGTCACAGGTCTTGTCATCATCCCAAGTTTATGGTATTAGAAACAAAACAATATTTACCTTGTTTCTTAGCACTAATCTACTCACCACACAAGAGCTCACACATTAAGGAGCACATTTAAACTCTATGTCCCTTAGGATTTGCATGCAAAGCAGCTACTCACATCTTCATAGAAACTTCAAAAAATTACCTTTTTCGGCAGTTGAAGAAATAGTAACTGGAAGAAAAAAAAAGAACAGTTAGGTAAATTTGTACAGAATTAAATAATTGGCTAAAAGTGACATATACAAGGTTGTTGACTTGTTCCAAATCATATTTCAGGTGTTAGCAGAGCCTCCCCACCCAATACTGGGGTAAAACAAGAGTCAATACTCCTCCTGCCAGCCCCTGATGCTTGGTGAGTTACTGGAAGAGCTGAATGGATGCAGTTCCCCAGGCTAATGAAGCGAGCACATTCCAAAGACAATAATTAGACAGAATTTATGCATATTTCCCTTCCTATATGCTGCATCTAACTCATTTTTCTGAGTCAACAGCTAGGCTAACAGGTGTACCACTGGAAAGCAGAAAACAAAATTAGAATTTCTTACAGAAATCCCTGTGAAACTGTTACACATAACCTTCTTCCTTAAATTTCCCTCCTCTCTCCACTTGTCTCTTCCTGTCACATACTATTATTTGCTTTTTTTCCCCCTGACCTGAATTCTTCATGCATAGTTAAAATCTCTCCACCTCCTTATCTCCTATAGTCTCACCTTCTTTTACGACAACAGCAAATTCCATTGTTCAGATCTACCTTGTACACTGCCTGACTACTACATCTTCCTGCCCTCAGGCTTCTCCAAAACCTTCATACTCAGTTTATCGGTTCAGGGATGATGCTGAAGAGAGAGCTGCTGTACTTGTTGGTTGCTGTGTTCATATAACTTCCCTTGCTGGATTTCTTCCTTGGACATTGAATTACTGAAACTCAGTGAGGAAGGGATCCTTCCTGACTCCATCTTACACAGTAAATTTAAGCTTCTGGTCACCAGCATAAGCAAAATCTTAACAGGGCACACTGTGCCTCCTGCAGTTTAGCTCACTACACACTACTTCCCCTCTCCCAGCTCTGACAGTTCTACTGTCATTAACCTGTGCAACAATTCCAAAGAGCTTTTTCCAGATGCACATTAGACTGCTAAATCTGCAGGGCTTGAGTGTGCATTGTAGATTTCCTTCTGAAGGACAGCTTTGTTACTGAGGTGGCATTTGTCACTTACCTGTAGTTATCTACAGGGAAAGGGTCTACAACCACACTATGCACCTGTGCCTCTTTTCATGGGCAACAAGAGGCATTATGAGATGATATATCAATGTATAGATGACCTCTTTTTGTTCAGATATGTTTTGGGGTTTTTTCCTTCTTTCTTGCCCCCCATCCCTTTCCATTAATTATCCACCCTCTGTCTGTATACACAGAAGCCTCTACAAAGTTAATGAAACAGGCTCCGATTCCTCCCACTTAAAGGAGGAAGAAATTACCATTTGGGATAGAACAATGTTGCCTTCAAACTCAAGGAGGTCAGTCCTAAAGAACAGCTTCATTTCACGTTAGTTATGCATACTTGCACAGCCTGCTCCCATGTTTCTGCCTGGAAATCCAGTGCACAGTTCAGAAGTCATTTTATTTTTAAAGCAAATCCTGTGAGTGCTTTTGCTTAAAATTTTACTAATGTGTTATTTCTCCAGTTAAAATGTTTTCAACAATGCAAGGAGAAGAAAAAACTTATTTTAAAAGTGAGAAGTAAAATAAGTTTGCAAAGTGTGTTTAACTTTAAAAAAATACTAAAAGTATTATAGATTTAACTTTGCCTTTGGCTCCTCATATCTTAAGTAAACACCTTTGCACACATTCATTTATACACATATATTTCCTTGGACAAGAAATATAAAAAAGTTCTTAATTATCCTCTGTTGGGGGTGGGAGAACATAGTTATCTATAAAACTTCAGGATATCTGGATGTAATTGTCATTAAAGTACTCCTTAATCTGTAGCCTAATTTCTGCTCTCAGCACAAAACAAAGCTGTGAGACAAATCTGAAGACTCAAAATAATGAAAAGGTTTTGCATGCAAAAACAAGGCAAAAAAAAGACAATACTTTATCACATGTGGGACTTCATCAAAAAGATTCCTAAATAACCTAAAAAAAATTACTTAAGCTTCACAGCACCAGGAAGACAATTTCTCTTTCATACATAGGTCCCTTAGGTTAGAATGCAGTTATTAGACTGTGTAGAACAATTTTCATTTGAGAAACTCCAGCAGTTTGAGGTAAAAGCCAACATGGAAATGCTTATGACTTTCATCCTGTCTTAACACCCTCAGATGAAATAAAAGATGTCCTGTCCTCTTCTGCCTCAGAGGCTCATGCAAGTTAATGTTCCTGTTTCTATCCTTTTCACAGTACTAATGCCCATTGTCAGGTGGATTAAATGAACAGCAACCATACTAGTCCAAATCTACTCAGCAGATGGCACATGTACAATTTTACAGGATCTTTATACTACAAAGCAAAGCCTTTCTTCACATAAGTTAATAGTCAATCTTTATGTAAAAATGACTTTTTAAGTATTTGCTAGGCTGGCCATCTAACAAGAAGCTTTGTACCATCAATAAATCAATTCTTGCTTTTGAACTCTACACTGGGGGAAAAAACCTCACAGAACATGACACTGCCATTATGGGCCCCATCCCTGGCCTGGTAGTTACAAGTTTGCTCCATATCACTTTTCTCCTCTACTGCTTGTGATGTTTCGATGGCTGCCAGCTTCTCCTAAATTAGTGCCATTTTCACTTCCAACATTTTTGAAATATAGTCTCTTGTTTGGGGAAAAATCCCAAGGCAGCACTGCCTTTTTGCTTATTGATTTTCTTTAAACAAAATAAACATTGCTTATGATTTAAATGTTAACCTTAGGATGCAACAGCACTATACACTAGATAGATGTATCAGCAAAAGTTAGTGCCTTAAGCACTGCAATCAACACAAACTGTTCATGATTCAGAAACAGAAGTGGTGTAAAACAGCTGCTCTTTTAAGGATTTTAAAACATATCGCCATATCAGTCTATTGATCAGCTACAAAAGGAAAAATATTCTTTGGATTTGTTTCTTAATATTAAGTTCCTGGTTTGTGAGAAGACTTATGAAGTTCTAGAAAGATATTGCCAGGGAAGGATAAAACATTACCATATAGTGAAAGCTGCAGTTTACTTTAATGCAAAGAGCTCAGAAGGAGGCACTTGCATGCTCAGGCACAGAGTTTTCACTATGGCCTCAGAATTTTCAGCCTCTCAGTGCTACAGCACCAGAGGAGTTGAACAAAGGGAACAAGCCCTGTCTGTCTGACTGCAGTGCAGAGCTTTATCTTGGCTACCTCAGGGTTTCCAAAATCAGTCCAAGGAAGGAGTGTAGCAAACCTGTTTGTAAAGAGAGGCAGACAGGCTTACACTGAACTTCATGCTGCTGCACCTTGCCCAGAAACACACAGGTGCAACACACTGCTGCTGGTCCACTGAGCAGCTTACACACGGGACCTCCCAACATTCTGGAGTCCCTCCAAGATGAAGCACACAATTTGAAGTGTGTGGAATCCCTTTCTACAGATTACCTCTAAAATACACCATACAGCCTATATTAGGCTAGATTCAAATGTACTTTATAACTCTGTCCACTTAGGGGACAAGCCCAAATTGCACATTTGACTTTCACAGAGGAAAAAGTAGTTTAGTTTTGATTTACACTTAGCATCACCCCTGGCAACAAAGACACTCTTTCCTTTATGACCCCAGCTGTTGGTTATACTTTCCTAGATACTCTTCCTCACATTGTTGTCTGTTATCTTTCATCTCACCTATGTCACAAGAATGAAAGAGGCAGGAGCCCACAGCTTTATCACAGGAAACAATCCTGGAGACACAGGGACATCATTAGCTGTGTAACAAATGAAACTGGGGGAAAATGTCACTTGTTGGAAGCATTCCTCTTGGAGTGTGAAGTGATAGAAATGTCAACTTCAGAAAACTTTGGAGCATTTTTAAAGTTGTTTCAAGGAAACACTCTCAGAATATCTCATCTCTAAAAGAAAAATATGTTAGGGAGCTGGTTTGCTTTTAGTTTCAGGCTAATTTTCAGGGCTGCTATGATGTGTTCAAGCATCTTCCAACTTACTGTGTAATCGGAAAAAACCAAATCTCTCTATTCTGAGGCAAGGAGGTGCTATGATCTCCCAAGACCTTGCAAGAGGCATGCTAAAAGACATTTATCTTCAGGCTTGGAATAAACTCCCCCCTCCCCAGTCACATCTTCCTACTTCCCTGAAAGGCATGTTCCAACCATAGCTAGATATGCTTCTTGCAGAGGAAGAAATTCAACTCCAACTAATATAGAAGTATAGCAAAGGACAAGAACTGATCTTGTTACTGAAGTGCTATGTTTATTTCCCCATCCACGCCCACGATGGCTCTTAGCAGGAGTCATACTTCAGTTATTCCAGCCATTCCACAAATTTCCAAGTAACATTCACATTTTGGCTGACATTCCTTAAGGGTGGGAAGAAGGAGTGATAAAAGTGTAATTGCATCCCTTCACCAGCTACACAGCCTTAACTTCTCAGCTTGTCATGAAAAGGGCACAAATAAACAAATAAATAAACATAAATATATACATACATATTTACATACCTATACATACACACACACACACACACTCGTATTTCCAGAAGTTACCAGTACTGAAATGCAACAGAAACCCCCTACAGGCACTGCCCTGTCTGCAAAGGCAAACACCACTAACATAATCTCACTGTTCAATTTGTTCAGAAAATGGTGTTTTATTGAAAGTGTAGCTTAGATTTATGGTAATATAATTTCCATTTGCAAAAGCAGACCTTAATCAGTCACAGGAGGCTGATAGAAACTATTTACTGATACAAGCAGGACAATGAGTAAGTTTTGGTGAGCAAATACTCATTTGGCTTTTGTTACAGGGCAACAACAGAACATGAAGACCTTAGCACTTCTGCACTGCTCTCTAAAAGCCTTAATTCTGTGACCTTCCCACACTGAGATATTTCTTATTTCCCAACTGGCAGGCACTCACTAGGTGCTCTCCTCCCTTAACAGCTGGGAATTGTTCTAGAGAAATGATTCAAGATGACTAAGCTGACAGCATCATGTAGCCAAAAGCCTAAGCAGGAAGATCCTGCCAGGTCCCTGTTAAAAAGCTATGGGAGTCCAGGAATCACACACTCAATTACCACCATGAATGTTCTTTGCAGAATTTTGAGCCATATGAACTTAGAATTGTATTATCTTCATATGGTACTAGTCTGTCTGATGTATTTCAACTTCAGGTACTCAGGAATAGGACACAGGTTTCTCCGCTTCACAGTGCATTGCCAGGGGATTCAGAAAGCAACATTTTCTAGAATGGTGCTGCAGATGTGGCTCCACAGGCATTTGTACTGAGCCAGCATGAAGGGTCACATTGCCACACCATGTGCCTGAGCAGCAGCACTGCCTGGGGCTGGTCTGCAGCATGTCTGCACCATCAGCCAGGTCTGACACGATGCTTTTCTCAGAGGTGTGGCCTGTGGTGGCCAACTCTTGCTGCAAGAGTGTATAAAGTTACCCCTCTTCACCATCTATCCACTGCCCTATGGCAGACAAACAGCAAAAGTGAGAGCTTGCATTTGACCTACCAATGAAGTTGGTAGCTACTTCTCTAAAAGTTTGCATGACAAACAGCAGGGCATTGCAGGGGTGAAGGGGGGATGGCAGTGAGCAGCCTCTCACTGTCCCGGGTCATACACAGTCATGAAAGGGGAAAGAAATGCTCTCAGGGCCACCGATGCCTTAAAGCACAAGCCAGAGCCCAAACTCCTCACACATTCGGTGCTCAGCAGGACCACTTGAGAGAGCTGCCTTGTGACTTCAAATGATCACAAGATGATGCCTTCAAAGGCACTGCAGGTAGTGTGTATGTGTGAGAAATCTGGGGTGGGAGAAAAGAGGAGGAAGAAAATCCAGCCAGGGAAGAGACATGGGTATAAAAGGGGATGCTCTGTTTTATGACCACATTTCCAATGCTCATGATTGCCATGCCCATTGGTACAGGATTCAGAGAAGCATTATCACAGTGACAGGCAAAATGAATTAATATTTCAAACAAGGCAGTTCAAGCTGCACTGCAGAATGTTTCTGTTACTTGTTACCAGCTATCATTATGATTTGTTTTATGGTTTAAACAATATGAACATGATTCTTTCACTAGAACAAGTAATTGAGAGCAGCTGGAGGCTTGCTGCCCATAAAATACTCTCCTATCACAATAAAAAAGCAACTTTTTATTTAACCAAGGTCTTTTCAGCCTCAATACAGAGAGTACATGCATAAATACAACCAGTCTACGGCAGAAATTAGCATAAGCAATGCAAGCTACTTCTTGGGTACTGAGTTACATTTAGCAATGAATTTAGCTATGACAACTGGGAAGATTTCTGCCATGTATTGTGGGAACAGTAAATTCCGTGCTACCACTTACATAGTTCAAAAACATAGCTACAAAGGCAGCTTCTGGAACCCACAAAATCCTACAGATGTCTCCTTACCTCTGCATCTAAAAAACATTCTTGAAAGTTATACCAAAGGTCTCCTAATGGTCTTCTCAACAAGAGTGCCTGCACTTTTAAAATTATTTCAAAACCAAGACTCACACATGGTCAGCATGCAGAAGGAAGTGTGGCTAGGTCTTAACCTCATTCCCACACTTGTGTCTGCACCAACTACTGTGTATTAAGAGATGTATCAGCCCAGATAAGTAAAGGATTTTTCTAAATATGAAGTTAGCATTCAGCTCCAGCAATGCTCCTGGTCTGCTGTCCCTGAAAAGCCCCATTCCTCAAGAAGCACTACTCACTTTCAATTTACCATAATTGCTCAAAATGCCCCTAATGTAACTTGGTTTTCTTTGGCTGTTTAATAACTATTGACACTGCTCATTCTATTTGCATTTTGATGGGTTTTAAACCCTAGAATTACGTATACGTACTTTCTTCAGCTGGTTACTCATATTACTGGACTTCATTCAATTTTTTACCAAAACCCTGCTTTATCATAACAGTAACAGCTTTATTGCTCAGTAGGATGGAAGTGCTGTGCATAAATTTCTTCCAATATTGTCTTTAAGCTATCAGACAGAGCCAAAAGAAAGCCTGGTTTCTTCTCAAAAGACAAAGAGAGCTCTTACTTGCATCAGTCAGTGAGCTGTGCTCTCTCTGGCACATCAGCAAATAGGAAAAAGCAGAATTGTCAGAAAGGCATGGAAACTCAGAAGCATCTGAGTGGAGCTAGCTAATGTCCACACCACTAATTAATTACATTTACATTTGAAGCAAAGGTATTTATCCTCAGGCTGGCCAGATCAAGCTCATAGTAACACTACACTCCAGTATCTACACATGTGAAAATGCTTTTTGTGATAGGAATAACTGTAGCAGTTCTGTAGCTGACACTACTAGGACACTTGCAAGAGAGAGGAGTGACAAACAGGATAATCAGCTGGTGTTGACAAACACTGCTGTACAGAGCTGTTGTAAACACATCCTGTACAAGGTCAGGTGTTCTGCAGGTAATGCCAGAAACTGTCAGTATATTTAAAGTAAAAACCAAAGCAAACTAAAATTCCACCCAACCAACATACATTTTCATGACACTATTTTTCAAGTAACTAACAATTTACCAATTCTTTTTGATTAAAAGAACACCAATGTGCAGTTTTTGACTGCCAGTCAATACCTGCCTTGAATATAAAGGTCACTTAAAGCTGACTGTCTTATGGCTGAGGACATTACTAGTAAATCCATTTGCTTCTACATCAGACAAATGAAAATAATAATTTATTTATCCATTCCACACAGCTGGCAGGAGAGCAGAGGTGCTAGTTCATGGAGAACAAAAATTCTAGTCACAGCTGCTGTGACCTGCAGACCTGAACCCTCACTCAGCAGCGAGAATGGTCAGCAGTCAGGAAGGACCTGCTTTGCTAATCAGGCACCTTTTTCATGTTTGCCTTCAGACTCTTCCAAAATCAGTTTCCTTGCTTACTTACTGGCCCAGCTTGCAACAAGTGTTCCCTGAAATGTGAGGATAAAATCTCCTTGCAAAACTCTGTGGATAAAGATCTCCGTGTAAATCTCCTTACAAAGTATTAGGCACTCTTTTTTCTGAGAGGAGGATTTTGCTGTCACCAGGTTCACTGAGTAATGGAAGAAATCAAACTGCCCATCAGACTGACCTCCTCTCATGCATTATATCACTAGATTCCCTAAGAGAAGCTTTAAGTTTGCAATGTTGGTCAGGTTTGACTGGTATTTGCCACCTGGGGTTAAATATAGAACTGCCTATGATAAGAGCTAATTTTCAGCCAGCAGTACATTGACACCAGAGCAGCCAGTAATGGAATCTACATGGATTCCTATCAAGATATTAATAAGCCAAGCTCCTGGACTCAGCCCTTTAAGGAAGTTTTATATTGAAAAACCTGTCATTTTAAAACAAGTATATTAGTTGTGGGAGAGTAGTGATGGGGAACTCCTGTCTTCAACAAACTGGACTTGTAGATACTAATAAATATTTAGTATTTTTTAAATTATAAAACTATTTATGGAATAAACAAAGGTTCAAAAACTTCTCATGGTGATTTAGGGAATCAGTTCATATATGGCATATCAAGTTGATTGATAATAAATGCTGCCATCTTTTGATGCTGGAGGCTTTGCTGCTTGTTCCTTTCATAAAACAAAATGTCATACATTAAACCTTACTTAGACTGAGACATCCCAAGACAAAGCTTGACTAGCTAAATCTACATTCTCTAGTTTCTTTGCAAAAAGGAAGAAATAAGAACAACTCCCCAGGAACATAAAAAAATATCCAGGTGCTACAGAGGGAAAAAAACCACTGGTAATAAAAGGACAGAAAGTTTTGGATTGAGGCCAAGGTCAGAAGGACACCATTTTGTTGCACCAGGTCTCATTTAATTACCAGATTGCTTAGGAATATGAAAAAGTGTCAGCAAAAAGACTGTACGAGCCACTGCAAAGGGGTTTTTGGATACTCTAGAACATCTAGACTAAATATTTGATGGTAGTCCAGAGCTAACAGAGAGAGGCAAGCATACAAAAGAGCAGAGCCTATCATCCAAGAGCTCTCATTCAGTAACTGTTGCTTCCAGCAAATAAATAAAACTAAAAAAATCCTCAGAGCTCACCTGCCTGCTGACAGCTCATCACATATTCTTGGAAAGTATAAAGTCAGGACTCCAAGAACGTTAACTGAAATACTGTAAATCCTAATTCAATGAGTGCCAAGGGGAGAACAGTTCTGCCTACTGCTCCTCAGAGATGCATTAGGGCTCCCAGGGAAAAGCAGGGCTGGCAGGCTGCCTAACAAGAAACAAGCAGGGCTTGATGCATGCATGGTTCCTACTGAGAGAATTAACTTCTGTCACCTTGCTAGGCTACTGCCCACCGTAGTAACACAGTTGCAAGAAGATCCTTGGTTGGAGATGAAGTAGTCGGAGCGGGGCACTCTGGTGGGAACTAGTGTTTGTGATGTCCAAGAAACGACTGCTGCTGATTTTAACACAAAAGTCAGCGACCACAGTGAGTTGGAGGAAGTTAGATCAGGAGAGTGGTTGCTTCTAAAGACCTACAACTAGTTGTGAGTTGGCCCAGATCCTTAAACCTGTTGTCTCCTGAGAGGATACACACAAAGACATCATTTGGGATGGGGGCAGGGTGTGCATCTGCTTGACTAAAAACTCCAGAGAAGGCATGCAGCAAGAGGAGAGCACTGTCACAAATTCTGAGGCATGGAAGCACAGCTCCTGAGGCCCTGCATGTGCCAAAAAGCTCTCCCAGATAATTGTTTCTGCTCACAAACAGATTCCCACTTCCACTCTTAACTTGGCAATAGGGTTCTGCAACTGTGGGAAGTAGTGAGAAACACAGCATATTTAAACTTTGAGGATGTTAACAGAAAATAGCCACACAAAAGAGAAAACAGAACTGAACCTAGTACTCAATGGTCTTTAAGCTTTCAATTGCCAAAATTTATGATTTGTCTAAATTATTAATTATTACAGAAGTTCAAGCCTACTCTCTGCACCGCTTGCTGCTTTAGCTTCATCTCAGCAGGCATCTACCACAGAACACAGCCATAATATCTCTGTAAGCAGTTACAAAGCTGAAGCCAAACTTTTAAAAAACACAATTATTTAAACCCCCCAACATGAAACTTAAGGAGCAGCAGATTAAATAGATAAAAATATACATACATAAAACAGACCCACAAAAATCCTGTGCATACCTTGCATCCTTTTTCAGATACTGCAAAAAAACCCACTTGAGTGTTAGTCACGTAGGATTTTTCAAAATAGAACAGAAATCAAACTGCTCCAAGAGCTCTCTTCCAAGTCTGGGCTCCTTTGCAATGTTCCAGGTAAATCTGAAGGTCGCAAACCAACATGTGAAATTGTTCTGTCAATCACAAAGCAAAATGTGGAAATACACGTCCTTTGTCTCTTTTACTAAAGCCAAACTTGACAAAGCTAAAAGCAATGACTACTTGTCATGAAGAATGATACAGTAACAGGTTCTCTGCAGTCACACCCATGACAAGTGAGTAGATGAGGCACTTGACATAAGTTTTATGTCCACCACACACAACTACAAACCAGCTTATACAATAACTGTGTTTAGGTCTCCTCAAACAAATAGCGTCTGTTTCTTTCAAGGTTATTTATATTTAATCTAAACATTGGTTCATTCTCTCTGCACTGGCATCTTGCATAATTCTAGATTAATTTCTTCAAGCTCTAATTTTTTTTGGTCACAAAACGGTTTAAAAAAGAAAAAACCAAACCCCAAACACCTCTCTCTGCGCTTAGCACTCCACAAGAGCTGCATAAAAATTCCCCACACTGGAGAAAAACACACATCGAGATGCACAAGTGAAATACCACAAACAAAAGAATGCTGCTTTGAAACCCTCTCTCTGTAGATCATATGATTGAAGTGGTTCCATGCTTCACATTTAAGACAATGCTGCACCATCTACAGCACCAGAGAGACTGCTGCAGAAACTGCAAAGGCAAAGCATGCTGCTCTTGTGATCTGCTTGCCTTTGACAATCTCACAAGACAATTTCAAGAGTCAGAAGAAAAGATGAAAAAGGAACAGATGAGCCATTTGGTCTTTTGAGAAAAAAGGAAAAGCAGCGGCTTGAAATGCTGCAGAGTGGGGGAACTTGACTTCTAACACAGATAAGGGAAGACGGTCAAAGATTAGGTATTCCACTGAAGATTGTGGGGAGGAAGGAAAGTAGAAAAGTCGGGAAAATCTGGCTTGTTTGTTTCTTGATGTGGGACAGAAGGAGTTAAGCACATCCCACAGAAAACAGTTTAGTGACAGCAGAAGGCGGTAAATATTGGGGAAGCAGCTAAAAGAACAAATGAAATTGTTGCAATATCATTATCTCTTTTATCCCTGAATCACACGTCGGTGGAGATTTAGCTTACACAAAAAAAAAAGTGGTCTGTACTTACTTCCTGAATGTTTCTGTTACATTTATAAATTCTAATGAGAAAAAAAAATGGATTCTCATCCTACTACAGGAAGATTATGCAACAGCTGGAAGAAGTTAATGACTGAGATCAAAACTCCATAAAAGCTGTTACAGTTTGTAACACTTGTAAGAAAAGTACATGTTAAACCAGCATAAACTCTTACAGTTGTAGGACACTGTTTAACAAAGCGATGCACTGAATGGGTGAAAAATGAACGGCATGAACCCTCAGCATTTACAGGCACAATTTTAGGTAGACAATTAGAATCTATCTTGCTCCCATTTTCCATCACAGTATCAAGTTCCAAGAGTAAAAGCAGGTCCAGTGCCATCCAAGCATTTCAACTAGCACAGGTATACAAGAACTCAGCTCTGAGACCTATATTTTAATGCTGTAAATTCTTTGATTATGAAAAGCATATTACATTAACTCATAAAAATATAACTCAGTAGAGAACAAAGTTTTAATTGTTGAAATTTCAACAGACAGAAGAACCTAAAATACACTGTATATAGAGGGTCAATGACCTCAAAGTAATGGCTACTGAACATATATGCTTGAAATTCTGGTCCTTTTATCCATAGCATCTTGTAGGAAAACAGAGACTCGTAAGTGACGAAGGAACATAAAACCCCTGATTAAAAATGAAAGTGACATTTAGATCACTGTTCTAACTCTAGAGGCATACAGAAATCTCCTACTGCTGTTACCAGAGGAAAATTTGAGAGACTTTATTTTCCATAATATTAAATACCCATGCTATCCACGCCCTAGGAGAAAAGCTTTATGCTCCACATCACATCTAGAAGGCAATCAGGAAGCACTGCAGCAATGAGTGATCATGGCTACAAGAAAGTAAAACCACAGGAAGAGCTCCTGCTTTAGCTCAGCCACTTAGCTCCTTGCTTTCCTTAAGCCCCTTCTCTTCCCTACTCCAAAACCATCCTGCCCACAGACCAGTTTCAGACAGGTGCTGAGGCTCAGGGTAGGTCTCACACAAAGTAGGGACCACTAAGTTTCATTAAAGCTGTTGGACAGCAGAAGAGACAAGCCCAAACTCCCTGTTGGCAGAGAGCTGCTCTGAGCTCAGCTGCTCATTTTCTGCCTAGTCCCCTGAGCAAGCTAAGCAACACCAAACTGGTCAGTGCACCACACTTCTTTTTGACCAAATGGTAATTAGGGATCAAGGAAAGATGCCAACTGCTGCAGAGCTGTCAAGAATGGTTAGCGGATGCAGGGGCTGGGGCAGGCACTGCAGATAGAGGGCTGGGAGGGAGAAGAGGGATGGAGTCCTTCTGATGACAGAAGAGAGAGCAGATACAAGGTAACTCCTCAAGAAATCAGGCACTTGGAACAATTTTTTCATTAGAGAACTGCCAAGAGAGCAGATTGCATTTTCATATAAAAGACACATATCCACCTGTCCCTATAAACTAGTGCAAGGCACCATAGAAGATAATATTTCTCCTCAGCTGAGCATTTAGTTTTCCAATAATCTGTATCCAGTCTGAGCACTTCAACAGGAATGCTACTTATTTATAATAACATAAAAGGTTCTCATTTAAGATGATTATATGCATGCTTATGCTGAGAGATTACAACAAAATTAAGTGTATGCAGAGTGGTTCAATTTCTGTATTTTTAAATTCACGAGAGGCATGTAAATATAGTTAACTAACTAATGATCTAACTTGTTCAATTTGCTTTCCTTTTCTTGACAGGTAACTCTCTTTTCCTACAGGAATGCCTTTTACATGTTTAACATGCAAATATTGCACCTCAGTGCCGATACTTCAGCTTTTTCTGTAGTTGGAAATCAGAACTGCTGGTGGTATCACCTTGCCATTGCTTGCAAGATACTGCATTAGCATTTTCAGTAGAAATTTCTTTTGGAGGAGGCAGATGGAATTACCTTCTCTCTGTTTATGCAACAGACTCTTCAGATAGGGAGCGTTAGGAGGGATCACCATGTGCTTCTCATAAGGGCTGTACTTTGGGGAAATCAGAGCTAGCTCCCTACTGACAAGAGACATTGCAGTCTCCTGCAACAGCAAGGAGTATAATTTGTATTACTAACACAAAGGTATGCATTCTAAATTACAGACTGCTTCATTTGCCAGGATTTTAGACACCCTAGATATTACACTGTATGAGAAAAAAGCAAACCTTCTGCAACTAGATGCCATGCAAAGAATACACAAGTTTCTCCCATAGCTTTCAAAATCAGAGTTTTCCATACTTTGCAGACCCCGAGGCATGAAAACACTCATCCATTCACAAGCCTATGAAATATATAAAAAAGTCATTGTCCTGAAAATTCCTGGCTCAGGAGAAGAGTCAGGACTGCGATTTTGAGAAAATGTAGTCTTCAGTATAGAAATAAAAAGCTAACCCGATCAGGATTTTTAGTTTTTTTTTTCTTTTTAATAACACCAGTCACAACACTTAGTTAGGGGCTGCAGATAACCCAAAGTTAACTTACTCCTCTTTTTCCCAGTGCAAGGCTGCACTACAAAAGTCTTCAAGTGTTTTAGCAAAAGGGTTGCTTGTAAGAAACGAGCTGACTTCACCCACAAACTACATGTGGAAAAACAGTGTTTTGTGACCACCCTCTAACCAGTCCGCATGACAGCCCACCGCCTACAAAAATGTTTGTGATAGATAATAAGATCCAAGCCAGCCATAAATGAAAGCGAACCACGAAAGAAGCGCTTCACTCTTTCTGAGCATCTGAGGGATGTGGTAAGCAAACACAATCAGTCCAATTCAGCATCAGCATAATATAGCCATTGTTTACAAAAGCAATGTTAAAAGCAAAACATGTTTTGATAACACAAAGGAACACATGAAATGATTTCAAACTAGCAAAAAGCTATTTCACAACATCCTTTATGTATTGCTAGGTGTGTTTTCTTGCAAGCAGAGCTCTGGGCAAGTTATGTGTGAAAAGAAGAAATAGTCTAGTAAGAAAGTGTTCAGTCAGATTTTTCTACTTCAAAGCATTTAAAAAAGCCGCCTGAGACCTGCCTCGAGTCTTTTGTAGTTCCTTCAGTTATACATATTCACTGAATTTTTACACTACAGTGACATTCCCTCAAGTTACATTGGCTGTTTTCACCTTTCCAATTAGCTTAAAAGCTAATTTACTTGATGGATCACAACTACACAGCAATAGTGGTCTAAACAAGCCAGTGCCCAGTATCTTCAGAGAGACAGAATGATCCTGGCAGTTCCCATGGGAGGAAAACAACAGACAAGCTGATGAGTCTCCTTTCATCTCATCCACACCAGTCTCCCCATTGTTCACAGCCAGTGTCTAAGTGACATAATTTAGGGTTATAGAAGAGGCATAACCCAGTAAATACATACTAGGAGTGAATTACAGAGAAGCCCGAGTCCATCAGACACCCAAAGACATTGAGCAATATGTGAGCACCCCATCAGAGGAGCGTGGGGCCACAAAGCACAGAGAAGCAAAACTGAAAGCAAAAGGGTGAGGTGACAAAAGAAGCAGCCCCAACTTTACCATCTCCTTTATGATACTACACTAAGTCTGGCTTCCCACTTGATCTACTATATATATATGTATATATTCAACGGAATATATGTTCAACCTTTAATAAATGACCAAGGACTACAAGGAAAGAAAACCAAACCAGGAAGAAGTAATAATTGGAGGAATACAGGCTTTCCCTCTTCCTGTTTCCTTGTTAGCATCACATCTAAACAGTTACTGATTTTTTTTTTAAGAAAAAACTTTGAAAAAACACTGATGTCTGTGGGGTTTCAGTTTCTTTTACCCAGATTTACTCGAATTTTTCTATTGTGTCTCATCCTTTCTAAAGCTTCTCTTCTTCCATCTCTCTTTCCTTTACAAGGCACAGATCAGCCTCTCACCAAAGCCATAAGCCCCGCTTCTGCACCCGCCCCATGTGAGCATCAGCAAAGGCCAGTGTGGCCCTCATTCATTAGCTGTGTGCTGGAGGCACATCCTTGCTCCTCTTCGTAGTACGCAGTGCTGTCCTTCCCAAAACAAACAGAACACAGGGAGCACCAGCAGAAAGAAAACATACCTGCCAAGACAAACAGAAAATCCTGTATTTTGCTCTAAGTCCTCTCAATCCTGGTTTGAACTCAACCGCAGAGTGAAAACATGCAAAGGAAAAAACCCACAATGTCAAAAAGACCCAAACACAAAATCTTTCCTCTCCCTTGGTGAGATGACTTTTTCTCGAGAGAGTAAACAAAATTCAACAGATAAAAAATAAACAACAAAAGCCAAAAACCTCCAAACTCACAACAGAAAAAACTCACAAGACAGATAAAATCCTTGGTCATCAAGCATGATTTAGACATGTGACAACTGAAAAATTCAGTGACAGCAACAGAAATCAGTAAATATTTTGCTTATTAAATGATGCTTTTTCTTAAAAGCCTGTATGCACAGACATTAAGAGCAAAAAGTGCCAGTCTTCTAGAAACCAGAGACGCAGAAGTTTTTGCATCAACGGGAGCCAATCTTCTCAATAATTTTCACACAAACAAAATCTTAATAAACTCAGAAGAGCTCTTTGCAGCTTCTCTATGATCATGATAGACAAATCATTCACCAGCATCTAGTCCTGACCCACTCTGTGATCAAAGACACAAATCTGGGACTCAGAGCTTGAGGCTCTGTTCCCAGTTCAAGCAGAGACCACCTGTTCGACCCTGGGCAAGCCTCTTAATCCCTGAGTTTTTGTTCTTTGTTTAAAAATAGCCCTAATCTGCCTTTTGTCATACTAATTAGACTGCAGTGGGTACAGAAAACTTGTAAAATGTGAGTCTATAACCTCACACAGCCCCTTTCAGGACTACTGTTACAGCCACCCAGACCTCCAGTAGAATGACCCAAATTTATTTTCAAATGTTTAAAGCATGATTTCCCAGAAAACCTATTTATTCACATAGACAACTGAACAGTAGTAATTTGGCAAGTTTGGATACACAGATATATTTGCAACTATCTCACGTCAACATTTCATGTAGTACGTCAACAAACATTATTTTACAGCTGTGTGTCTGCTATTTACAGTTTAAATAACATTTGTGCCAGTGGTTCATGTTCTGGTCTAGATATCCAAATACAGAAGGCTGTGAAATAACATCAGCATACAGAAAAGTTATCCAAAATACTAAGTCATCACAGAAAAAAATGAACTGATTATTGCTAATGGAAGGCTGTCTATACCAGTTTACCCAGATACAAAACACATGCAAACATTTCTTTTCTAGCTAGGGATATCAAAGCATGTACTTTACACAAATAAGTAGTACCATGACCTACAGATATTAGACAGACCTATATGTAGCTTAGAATAGTTCTTAGCACTTTCGAGGTTCTTCCCCATTTCAGCTTCCTTACTTAAACACACCAAATGCTCAGCAACCCGTTCCTTAGTTTTGCTATCCAAGTTTCAGCAATGCTGATGAATACTGCACATCACAGTTCCCCTCCATTTACCCTGCCCAGGGAAAGCCAATATTCTCCTGAGCAGAACTTGCCTCCTGAAGACAGCAAAGGGAAAATACCTGACTGACATCGGCTGCAAGTCAGATTTATGTAAAGACGAATCCTCGTCCAGACAGCCTGGATACGGCCTGACAAAACCCCGTAAGACTTAAATCCTGTCCCCAGCCCGCTTAAGTTGGATGTTTCCAGCCTCGTAATGCTTCAATGGCACCGGGCTTCTGAATGAAAAGGAGGAAGGGGAACCTCCTGTACACCCTTAAGGAGTTATTTGATACATCAGATGGATGAACAACAGTAAAACAGAGGGGAAACTCCTCACGAGGAGACACGAGGGGCTGAGTTCTCGAGATGTCCCTGTCCCCAGATGAAGCACCCCGGGCCTCCTCCTCCCCGCTGAACCCGCTCCTCGCGTCTCCACGGGCGGCCCCAGGCCGGACCCCGCCGCCACGAGGCACCTGAGGGCGGCGGACAACAGGTAAGCCCGGCCGGAGGGAGGGAGCCCGAGGCAGGGTCTCCTCCGCCGCCCGAGCGAAAGCCCTCGGGGCGCAGGGGGCAGCGAGCCCTGGGGGGGCAGCGAGCCCTCGGGGCGCAGGGGGCAGCGAGCCCCGGGGCGCAGGGGGCAGCGAGCCCTCGGGGCGCAGGGGGCAGCGAGCCCTCGGGGCGCAGGGGGCAGCGAGCCCTGGGGGGGCAGCGAGCCCTCGGGGCGCAGGGGGCAGCGAGCCCTGGGGGGGCAGCGAGCCCTCGGGGCGCAGGGGGCAGCGAGCCCTGGGGGGGCAGCGAGCCCCGGGGCGCAGGGGGCAGCGAGCCCCCGGGGCGCAGGGGGCAGCGAGCCCCCGGGGCGCAGGGGGCAGCGAGCCCCCGGGGCGCAGGGGAGGGGCGGCCGCGGAGGGTCCTGCCCGCCCGCCCCGCAGCTCCCGCGCCGCGACCCTCCCGCTCCACTCACACACACACAGCTCCACCACGTAGGCGTAGTAGGACCAGGCCACGACCAGGGCGATGAAGGCCACGGGCACCCAGGCCAGCACCTTCTGGCAACACTTGAGGACGTGGGACGGCGCCATCTTCCCTGGCGGGCACGGCGGCAGCGCCGGCGCTGCGGCGGGCGGGCGGCGGCTGCAGCTCCGGCCGCCGCTGCGGAGCGGCCCCGGGCGGGCCCTGGGCGGGCCGCAGTGCGCGGAGAGGGGCGGCCCCAGCGCCGCCACCGCCCCCTTCGCGGGGCGCCGAACGCCTCGCTGGAGCGCAGCGCGGCCAGGGGTGGAAGGGACCTCTGGAGAGCGCCCGATCCAGCCTCCCTCGCCAAAGCACGGCCACCTAGAGCAGGTGACACAGGAACGCGCTCAGGTGGGTTTGGAAGCTCTCCAGAGAGGAAGACTCAATGATCTGCCAGGGCAGCCTGTTCCTCTGCTCTGCCCACCCTCCAAGGAAAGTTCTTCCTCATGTTGAGGTGGAACTTGTGTTTTAGTTTATGGCTATTGCTCCTCGTCCTGTCTCTGGGCACCACTGAAAGGAGCCTGGCACCACCCCCTTGGCACCTGCCTTGGAGATATTTATATGCATTCCAGAGACTAAACAGGTCCAACTCCCGGAGTTGGAGAGGTGCTCCACATCCTTAATTATCCTTGTGGTCCTCCACTGGACCCTCTCCAGTAGCAACTTGTCTTTCTTGTGCTGAGGACACAGCACTCCAGATGTGGCCTCAAAGGCGCTGAGTCGTGGGGGAGGACCCTCTCCCTTGACCTGCTGGCCACATTCTTCCCGATGCATCCTTCGCCATTGCACCGGCGAGATCCTCCTCCAGCCATAAAACCTGGTCTCAAACCTCCAGGGTTGGCTCTTTTCCGCGGTGCTGGCCGGGCGGGTCGGTGTCGGGCAGGAAGGCGGTGGGGCAGCTCCGGGTAGTCGTGCCCGGGCTCTGCCGGGCTGCTGCCTGCCCAGCACCTCCACCGCTCGAAGAGCCTGTTGGGTGCCGCAAAGGGAACTTGCAAATGACTCACTGCTCTTGGTTTCACCGGCTTTTCCCGAGCGGGGCGAGCGCCTGACAGCTGCGGCCGCACCGCGGCCTCGGGCGGGCACTGCCGCCGGCGCTGCCTTGCGAGGCCCAGCCTCCGGAGCGCCTGAAGCCTTTAGCCTTACTCCGGCATTGCTGTGGGTGGGATGCCGGGGTCGGAACGGTCCGCGTCACGGCAAAATTCCCCGTATCCCTGTATCCCTGCCGAGCCAGAGGGTGCGCGCGCCAGGAGCGCGTCCCCGGCCCCAGGCGGCTCCCGCGGCGCTCCGGCGCCACCTGGCGGCGGAAAGAGGGACCGCCCGAGCCGAGGGACACGGAACAGAGTATCCATAGGGAACAGACGGCACCCATAGGGAACAGACGGCACCCCACCCACAGGGAACAGACGGCACCCATAGGGAACAGACGGCACCCCATCCATAGGGAACAGACGGCACCCCACCCACAGGGAACAGACAGCATCCCATCCATAGGGAACAGACGGCACCCCATCCATAGGGAACAGACGGCACCCCACCCACAGGGAACAGACAGCATCCCATCCATAGGGAACAGACGGCACCCCATCCATAGGGAACAGACAGCATCCCATCCATAGGGAACAGACGGCACCCCATCCATAGGGAACAGACGGCACCCCACCCACAGGGAACAGACAGCATCCCATCCACAGGGAACAGACGGCATCCCATCCATAGGGAACAGACAGCACTCCATCCATAGGGAACAGACGGCACCCATAGGGAACAGACAGCATCCCATCCATAGGGAACAGACAGCACCCATAGGGAACAGACAGCATCCATAGGAAACAGACAGCATCCCACCCATAGGGTACAGACAGTATCCATGAGGGGTGAGGCTGGAACTGCTCAGAAGAGTGCCCTGAAAGAAGGCTTGGACAGAACAGGACAGGGGGGCTGGTGACATGTAGTTCCTCTGAGCCCCTGGATCTGCTGGTAGACAGCAGCAGTGAGATTGCCTTGACAGGACAGGGGCAGTTGCTATGGCCTTGCCTGTTCACAGAATCATCGAGGTTGCAAGAGACCTTCAACACAACAACTGTCAACCCAGCACCACCATAATCACCCCTAAACCATATCCCCAAGTGCCACATCCAGAATGCCCTTGAACACTTCCAGGGACAGTGATCCCACCACCTCCCTGGACAACTTATTCCAATGCTTGACTACTCTTTGAGTGAAAACAAACTTGTTCTCATGTCAAATCTGAACCTTCCCTGGTGCAATTTAAGGCCATTTCCTCTCACCTGCTGTTGAAATAACAAATACTCAGATGAGTGATCAGGAATTCAGAAGCTTGTGAGCAATTTACAGCCCCATTCCTGGATGAGTTCAAAGCCAGACTGGGTGGGACCACGAGCAACCTGATCTAGAGGAAGTTGTCCCTGCCCGTAGTAGAAGGGTTGAAACAAAATCTTTAAGGTCCCTTCCAACCCAAACCACTCTGTGACCCTCATCAGCTAACAGTGAGGGGACACCCTGGCCAAATGCCCAAGACACAGCATCTGTATTTGTGGGTGTGTGTTCATCTGGTTATCAGAGCAGAGGAACGAAGCAGCAACCTGTGGCCCTCATGTACAGAGTAACTATGGAGCAGGGACATGTGCCCAGGGATCAGGGAAAGATGATCAGTCTGGGATCTGAACTCTGGGTATGGGCATGCTTGTGCATGCTGTGTATGGGAGCACGATCAGGAGGGTAAGGAAGGGGATTGCAAGACCGTATGCAGTAATGCAAGGGCTGCAAAAGAAAGGGACTGCAGGAGAGGGAGAGGTGTAAGAATTTGGTTTGGCCCATTCCTAACAGAGAGCTGTGCAGCAAGGAGGAGTGACTGGTTACACAGACAGCATCTTGGTTATGGAATCTAGTCACTGTGATAAGAAGTACTGAAAAGGATGGAGCAGTTTGGATTTAAGGTAAACTAGGACAGTTTTGGTCTGATGTGCTGGTTAGCACATCAGGGATATAGCTAAAGTATTCCAGTAATTGTGGCTAATTGTGGCACCTGGGGACAGGCTTGAGTGGTGAAGATGGCAGTGCTGAGTTAGCAGTTGGATTTGATGGACTTGAGGTCTTTTCCAATCCTAACAATTCCATGATTCTGTTTCGTAAGGCTGTCAAAACATGCCACAACTGTTGGCATGTGCTTTACCTCAAGATCTGATGGGACTTTTAACACTTGGCCTCAAGAAAATGTGACAGGATTTAAATTCTTGGTGTCAAAATAATATTTGTTAATAATGCATTTAGAAGTACCTGATTGTACCTTAGTTTGATACTTCTATGTGCTTTTAATTATTTAATTGCTGTGTTAGTTTCTTAGTAGTGTATTCAGTAAAGAGACATTCCCAGCCTTCAGGAATCTAAGGAGAAGGGACTTGGAGCTGGGAAGCAAAGTTACAAACAACTTTTACCAAACATGTCCTGCGTGTTACTGTGGCTGTAACTGTCCCCTGGCTGTTACTGTGCATTGACCATCCTCTTGGCTGTGCTTCCACCAACTTTTCTGATGAAATCCCATTCACAATAAGCACAGTTCCTAACAAGAAGACTAAGGAACACAGCCATGAACAAAAAGGCTTAGCCAGCAGTTCACTATGCTAGGGAAGATGTGAAGAGATCCAACATGATCCTCCCAGTCTTCCCTGCTGATGCTGACTGCAGTTTCACCCACAGAGGAATCAATGGAGCCACGTGTGTGCTGACATTCCCTTGTTAGCAGGTCCATACTGAGCTGCAGGACCAGCCACCACGTGTGGTTTGGATGGAGTCTGACGCTGGCAAGGCTGGAAGCTGTGACATGGCTGGTTTTTCAGTTCTGGGTCAGACAAATGCTTTGGGCAGGATGGAAGGCCAGTGGCTGCAGCATAAATGTTGAACAGGACAAACTATATCAGCTACAATCCTGCAGCATTTCTGTGCAGCATTTCCGTGCAGCATTTCCAGAATGACAGGAACTTAAGTGAGACTGAATTAAACAAGGACAACACCAAGGTTGTGAGGTGGCAAAGAGGGATTATTTATCCCCAGACAGTGCTCCCCACTGAGAAGTTTTGCTGCACAAGAAGCCCCTTGGCACAGCTGGCAGGAAATATCACCTTCCACTCCTGAAGCCACCTGGGATGTCTCTACAAAGACCTCTTGAGAAGAAATCAGCTCCTTGAATAGAAGTCACGCAGGATGGAAGGAAGCTCTGCTAGGAATCGCTGAACACCTGTTTGGCTTCAAATTACTGCAGTGCAGCTTGTGCAAACTTTGCTGCCTCATTTGTGGGGAAGGACAAGAAATGACACTTGAAGCAGACTCTGGGAAAGTGAAGAGCAACTCAGAGTGCCATATTGTGGGAATAGCTGCTCACCACACTCTCACTGGATCCCATGACTGTCAAATATTGAAAAACAAAAGGCATCTCCTGTCCATTTTCACATCACACCTCCACTTCTGGCTGCCCATCTGCTTTAGCCACATTAAAAATGTGTAAGAGAAGTGAAACATTTCCCTTTGTAGCCTCAGCACCAGTTAGGGTCTGTTGCAGTCTTCCAGATATTTTTTGGTCCCAGAGCAAGGCCCTGCAAATACTCATGTTACTCAGAATTTCTCTTTTTACTATTTAGAGGTTATAATCTACAATAATTTCATCTCCATTTTGCTTCTGTATTTTTTCTCTCTCAAAGTAGGTAATCTTAAATTCCAGGAGCATGCAATCCCCAGGCAGAAGGAACCAAACCTCTTAGATGAAGGTTGATGCAAAATCATAATTTGTCTAATTTATTCTTTGTAATATGAGACAAATCAAATTTTTGGAGGCTTTGAATTTCTGAAGTACACGTACAACCAACAGTGATTATATGAAGTATTTGCTCTTCACATTCCAGTACAGATAATGCAATCTTGTACACACCAACTACCAGGGGTTACTAGCCCTCTTTTGCATTGGATCAAATTTATAAATTGTGAGGATGCATCTTTGGTCAAATAGCATTAAAAAAACCCTAATTTCAGCCACATTGTTTCAGTTCTTGCTTACCTAGCATCCTTTAGTTCAATGATATTGACATTTGCTAAATTTTTAATTTATTCTAATAGCTCTTCTTTTGACTTTAGGACTTATCATCTCCTTTTCTAAAGATTAGTGGCAAAGCGTTGTGTTTTGGTATTCTTTCTTTTCAATAGAGAATGTAACCTACCCTGTGACTCATCTGCCATTGCTCTAGGAATTACCTTCTGTGCATTATTTAAGTGATGTACAATGTTTTCAGTAATGTTTGCTCATTCCAATAGTATCAATTTCAAAGTAGTTAAAACACAGTAAGAGGCCACATAATTTAAAACAAAAAAATCTGTATCCTGAAAAAAGATTTAAAACACTTAATTGGAAAGTCTTAAATGAAAACAACTGGTTTTCTTTGGGGTGATTCAGAGCTACCAGTTTCTCCAAGGGCTGACGTTAAAGCTGACAAATTTCCCCTAGAGCAGTGGATCTGAGGTGTTGTGGTAGAACGCCTCTGCAGAACCTCCTTTCTCCAGGAAAGTGCTCGTGGCATTCACAAAGTATAGGCTTAGTCCAGTGAGGCCCATCTTCTGTGCTCCCTTTGCAGTCCATGGAGAAAGGCCAGGCCCTCCAAGGCTGTTTCAGAGCAGTGAGCTTGCATCTGAAATCCCATGAGAAGAACTCCCACACGTTCCTCTGAATTATCTGTGAAATACTCCTCCTTCCAGCTTTTCAAACCTGCGTGTCTGAAATCTGGTTTATACCCAGTCATAAACAGTGTTCTGCAAGGTGTTGTGTCCATTCTCCCACAGCCTGATGCCATCCATGTTACTTCCACCACTCGGTCAGCCTGGAAAGGCAGGCCAGCCTTCTGCCAGAGGCAGAAGAGAATCACAAAATATAAAAAATACTTCCAAGATCACCAAGTCCAGCCATTAACCCAGCACTGCCATGTCCACCACCACTAAAGCATGTCTCCAAGTGCCACATCTACACATCTTTTCAACACTGCAGGGATGGTGACACAACTGCCTCCCTGGGCAGCCTATTCCAGTGCTTGACAACCCTTTATCTGAAGTATTTTTCCCTAGCATCCAATCTAAACTCACAAGGGGGACAAAGGTGAGGAAAAACACGGCCTTTTACTTCTCAGGGCATGAGGTGCTGTGGCTAAGCCCACGCAAGTGACAGCAGTGCTGAGCAGGCTCCCTGCGATGCCGGTGTGCAGGAGCAGCAGCCCAGGACAGCAAGCAGAGCTCTGCACCAGGGCACTCCAGTTAATGAACTGGAAACATTATTAACTAAGCCAACATCAACCTAATGGGAAATCTGTCTCCACATATGTTGTACGATTTTTTTTTAAATTATTGAATCAACTAGGAATTGTTTAATAAACAAAGCCAACGGGGAAACATTCAAATAAATGAGTGAAGAGACATGCACTTATTTGCTGATTAATTTTGTGCATGCTCAAGTCTCTCAGGTTTTTTGTTCTGCAAAGGGCTTTCAGCTTCTTGTTGGATGACATCTTCAGCTTCTGTAGGAGGAGCTTCTGTGGCCAGCTAGGCACTAGAGGAGCGTGTCTACATCTGCCATGTTCATCTTCGTGCTTCACTTGTGACCAACTGCATTACAGGAGCTGTTTGTGGGGGCAACTTGGATAACTTGGATCTCACTAATAACAACCACAACATCATTTGGGCATGTATATTCTGTTTAGAATGACTGAAGGTTTTTTCCTGAATTAGAGTAGTTTCCTGACCCAGCTGTGACTATTTTAGAGGAAAAATTAAAACTGAAGGTATGAGGCATGCTTGCCCTCTCCTGTGAGAACTCCAGCATGAGAAGAAAGTTGTATTTTTATATTTTGATGTACGCTTATCAATCCATTTCTATGTTTTAGTCAAAGTATGGTCAATATACCTGAATTTTATACTTCCTCTAAGCAACAGGGTTGTTCCCATTCTTGACCTTTATTGGGCAGTGATCCTTTTTATGTTATATGCACTGAACATGTGAAGTGCCATGAAACCACAGTCCATGGCCTGGTTGTTTGTCTGCTATGCAGAACATGAACTCCTCATTGTTGCCTGTTTTTTTAAAACCTGCCAACTTGGTTTGAATCCAGAGGGACTTTTGCTTTTAGAAAGAGGCTTGTACAAATTGAGACACCCAAATTAATTTCTAGAAACAACCAATGAGTTTCTATTACTTCTAGTATACCACATTCAATTTTTGCCTTTGCTTCCTTTGGAAATGAAGAATAAATGCTTCTTAGACATTATCTTGAAGTAAACAAAGAAAGAAATGTAAGAAGTGTTATGGGAATACAAGAACTAAAATTCTGTAAAGCAGTTATATGCTGTAGGTGACTGCACTTGATTTGTGTATCCTTTCAATATGTTATATCAGTTTTTGAGACTTTTGCAATGTACAATGTGCTCATCTTTATTCCATGTAAAATTCAGATGCAATGTGGTAGATTAAAAAAAAAATCTATTTTATTTAGCTTTTCAATACATTTCTGTTCAGAGGAAGAGTTCCTTATGTTAAAACAAGTCACAATTTATATATTTAGACTGGTAGCTGGCATAAGCCTTAACTAAATTGTGTTGAGTAATGCTTCCAGACAGGCTGCAAATACCATACAGTGATTAAAAGGAACTAAAACATCAAACACTTAAACTATAATGAATTTCTTAAAAAATGGTGTTTATCTAAATACATAAGTATCTCTTTTAATCTAAGATATTAAAAATGAGAGATTATTTTAAGACTGTTTTATAAAGCATTTTAGTTGACAAATAACAATAAACTTATAAATTAAACACAAAGATCTGATTCTTCAAGCCTGGTGGACAAGTCATCCCTGGACTTTCCTTTAAAAGAGTTCATTCCTGGCTGCACTTTGAGGATAACTTCTGAAAATTATTCATAATTCTATTTTAATTTCCAATAATTTTTTTTTTAATTTAACTATATACACAAAGTTCATATCAAACCCAAGCATATTCCTTTGAACTTGAAATCAAAGCTTTTGCTGAAAAATAAAACTTGAAATCCCTGAAAGCAGATACTGCTGATTGCACAAACCCAGATAGAAATGAACACTGAGGACTTAAACTTCTAGATACACTAAAGCTAAATGAGCTGATTTTTCCAAAAGAAAACCAAACAGCTCATAAGAAGGAAGTAATTAGTAAACAAAAGAAACCACAAAAGCAATACAAAACATCATAAATCTATTAACTTCACTCTGAATAAAATGCTAGGGAATAATTTCCACTCCAAAGTAAAAATGATTTGCCAAAATATTAACTGCAACAAATAAAAGGCAGCCTTGCATTAAAGCCAGAGCTGGCACAAAGCACACTTTGGGTGAATACATACACACTTCTGTGCCACGGAAGCTCTTCTTCAATAGTGTCATTTTTTGGATAATTTGGTGAAGTGCAGTGGTGCCAGTCCCACTGCCCCACCTTTGCTCTCACCACAATAAGCAACAAACAATTTCAAAACACACAAAGTAAACCAGCCACCTGCTATCCTGCTGCCCACACAGCACTGCATGAACTTAGTTTGAGGGGAGGAGGCTGAGGCATTTACTGCATTTGGATTCTTTCCACATGGTTAATTTCATTTGGATTTTTTCCTAAGCGAAAGGGATCCTTGATGGTCACTGGTTCCTGATCTTCCAGACAGTCTCGGGACATCCCCACAGGCATGGTCTTGTTTCGGATGCATGTCCATGACAGGACCCAGCATTTTCTCCTTAACACTTTAGATTAAAGCTCCAAGCTGAGGCCATGAGGGAAGAGTTGCTGGCCTCTCACTGTGTTGCCTAGGAGAGATTACTATGCCAAGGCTCGGGCACTAGGACTTGTCCTCAGCACAAACATGACAGCTACCAACACATCAAACACATTCTCAGTAATCTCAGTATTCCTTAGGTGCAACCTTTAGGGTTTCCCAATGCATTCTCTCCTGTCCCTGCACCAAGTGAGAGCTGCCCAATGTCTTACCTATCATGGAAATTGCCCCTCTTCTCACAAAAGAAACGTCAACCAAGCACCACATGTTGAGCTCATTTACAGCTTTGAGGCAAACATAGCTGATGTCATGCAAAAAAAGATGGATATTACTGCACTGAGTGGTTTCTTGGTTATTTTTCTTGAGACATTTCCCTAGTCCATGTTTTGAGTCTATTATCTGTTACCACAAACCTGTCCTGAAAGGTTAAGCTTTCACCCCAGTCAAGACAAAGTCAGACAACTGAAAGGGGGAAAGAGAAAAAACCTTGACAGCTTTACAGGTAAGTTTATATCCTATATATCATGGCCAACCAGGAAGAGTGATCTGGACCTGGCTATTGGCTCCTGGGATTGTAAGAAAGGCAAAACACATAATGTGCACATCTCTGTACACAGAGATGCACCTTATGTTATTGCTAAAAAATGTTCATCTGCAATTTCTCAGTGTTAATCTTGATTTGTTCCTCCTTTTAGTGTTTAAGATTTTAGGTCTAACTTTGCATTTGGAGTAATAAACATTTGTATTTGGTTTTTTTATTGGACATGTTACCTCAACAATGGCTTATTATAACCTTGAATTCCTGAGATACTTCAGGTTTTCCTGTCACAACCTTTAGTGAGATAAACCAGCTATTTGTTACACATTCATCTTCTGCAATGCAACTAAAGCAAAATAGTCATGAGTCAAATAGTAGCTACCACTGTGTTCAATTGAATGAAGATTTTTTTCTTCTCATTTATACTATGTGGAAGAGGTCTCAGACACTCAATACACACTCATTGATCAATGTACAATTTTTAAACCCTGCATCAAGCCTATCAGTCTTGTATTTCCAGTTTAATATTAACTTGATGAAGGCAGACAAACCAGACATTCACACAGGAACTGGTGGAATCAAGCACCAGGAACCAGCACATGAGCAGATCCCTACAATGAGGTGTGAATTTTCCTTTTTGATTTAGGATAACTTGGTTTAAAATGTGTTGTGCAAGTGATTTTACCTTGTGGACCTCTGCCCTTGCTGGAGAAGGAGAGCTGCTGTGTTGGTGGCTGAGATGATGTCCACTCCTTCAATGGGAGATGATACTGCCGTGATGTTCCTGCCTGGGGCCATTATTCAATCCTATGCATCCTACAGTGCAGGGTCAGACTCCACAGAGCAGTAAACAACACTATTTCAGGACAACAGTACTTCTGTATGGAGGTCAAAAGCAATACCAGTTCTGTAAACCAAACTGATTGCACTGAAACAATTATAAAATTATTGCATCAGAGTCTGGGTTAATTAAACTTTAACTATAGCTAAAAAAAAAGAACATTTTTGATTTAGTCATTATGTAAACAGGACAGACAAACTCTTCCCTAAAGAAAAAACACTTAAGCAAAATAAAAATGGACTGCTTAAAAAGGACTTTTCCCAGTTTGCTTCCACAGTTCTTTGACTTCTTTAATGCTTTCTTTCTTCACACACTTCCAGAAACCTTGAATGCCTTGCTGCTGTGGTACCTGTTAAGAAAGTTAAAGTATGTTTAGCATTTACACAAAAAAACCTCCTATTCCCAGACTGTGTAAATACAATATGTAATGTTGTGCTGCTGCTTCCGTAGTTCACATGTGTAATAGCAAGTTCTTAGCGGCAGTACTCATCCCAGATTCATAAGCAGTAAGGACTTCCAGTTTAAAATATGTATCTTTTTCTATTCATTAACTCTACTCGTGTTTCTACAAGCATTTACACGAGAGTTGTAGCATGAGAGTAGTGGTATTTAGAAACAATTATATCAGCTTGTTACCCTCAAACCTCGATGAATTCGGTTCCTCAGGACTCCAAGAAACTCGCTGTGGCTGAGGCAGTCATCTCCATCCAGATCAAAAATCTTGAAGATGGTATCCAAAACATTATCTGACAGATCCTGTCCTGTTGCCACCTTCACTGCTCTCTTGAATTCAGCTAATAAAGACATAATATTACATCACAGGTGATTGAACTTGCAAAGAAAATGGAAAGCTTATAAATAGCAGGATGCTGCCCAATTTACAATGGCTTGTGGGTGTCCTAACTGGAGAATTTGGGATGTGTAAACTAGTAAACTAGTAGGAGGCCTCAATTCATGCATTCTTGAGCTTGCTTCTTCTTTTGTAACACTATCTTTATTACTTTATTAATTTTATCATAAGCTTTAGCAATGCACTACTTCTCAAGCAACAATACAAGTGATATTTTTTGCTAGAAATAGATAAAGACTTACATATATTTTTGGCTGCTTCCTTTTCATATGAATGGTGTTTGCCTCACTATCCTCTCATAAAAAATCTTACCATTTTATATCAAGCCAGCTTTATGGCAACTCATTTTACAAGAAAACTTTTCTCCTCAGAGAACAGTAGGTTATGATATTCTCCACTTCAACTAAAATCCCCTCAGGAACTCTGCAGAAACACAGACCATCAAATGGTCAGTGCACTGCTTACAGCACACGGCTTTATATACCTGCAGTTCTGGTTTTGAGAGAAGCTGGCTACCTCCTAAATGATGTTGATGAATTACTGAAAATTTGCAGCAGAAAAAGCTGCCATATCTCTCTCTGGAGATGTACTTTCATCTTCAGCTCTTTTTTCTTCTCTCTTTACACCACCATGTGCAGTATAGAAACACTCGCTATCCCCTTCTTTGGTCCTGTGGTGCACAGAATTCGGAGTTTTGGCTCAGGAAGATGAGAAAGTGTGTGGGGCTGCCACAAAACAGCAGCTCACAAGAGTGGAAGGATTACTGTTTATTATAGCAAGCACAATCGCAACACATTAATTGGATGCATTTTCGAAGGCATCATGGAAGTGTGAATTTCAAAAAGGAACTAGAGGTTATTGAAGTACAGCAGTATTGTAGATTATTACAGCAAGTTGTCCAATGAAGTCATAAATGCAATATTAACATGGTTCTGCTTTCATAAACAAGCGCTGTTTATAAATAATGCTATAAATATGATTAGTTCTGAAGCTTACTAGAGGGAATAGCATTCCTGACATAGCTCTCATCTTTCCCTCTTTCAACAATTCCTGTATAAATGTAGTTGATTATTTCACAGTTGGTTTAAATAGAATTAAGTTAAAAGTTCTTCTGTTAAAGTATAAATTAAAACTTGAAAAAGACATAAAACATGAGATGTTTATAGTGTTCTTAATTCTGTCTTTGAAAAGCTGTTAACTGTTTCATCTCTTGAAGCTGAATTTAAATCCAGACATGGCATTGTTGTTTCTTTGATTGTAGCATGAATAAAAGAAGATCTACAACAATGGGGCATAACACTATTCAAGCAAAGAAGGGCCACCTTATCAGTGAGAAAGACAAGTTGTGAACTTAGAAGAAAAAGAAGTCTAGAATAAAAGGAAGTATTAAAAGACTGTCTTATATTTAGATAAATGTTCATATGTGTGTGAATACACACATGTACATGTATGCAAACAGCAAGACAAAGAACTCAGCCAGATTCAGGACAGAATTAGACATATAGGCATGTAACAAAAACTTTTGATGCATTGCTTCTCTTTCTCCTATATGGGAAGGAAGCAACTCCCCTCCTTGAAATCTTTATTTTAAACCCCATTTTACGACATTGTTTCATTTTGATAGACATAACTGCATAGCACACCCTCCTCAGCACAGGGAGGACATGGAGTGAGTCCAGAGGAGGGCCACAAGAATCATGTGATAATTTTTGGGATGGAGCACTTCTTTAGTGAAGAAAGGTGAACAGAGTTGGGGTTATTCAGCCTGGAGAAGAGATACCTCAGGGCAGACTTTATTGTGGACTTTCACTATATCAAGGGGGCTTATCAGAAAGAGAGTTTTTATCAAGGCTTGTAGTGACAGGAAAGGCAAAACACTTTCAAAGTGAAAAAGGGTAGATTTAGACTGGACATAAGGAAGAAACTTAAAAAGTTGTGGCTGTCCTATCATTTAAAGTATTCAAGGTCTGGCTGGGTGGTGATTTCAGCAACCTAATCCAGTGACAGAGTTCCCTGCCTATGGCAGAAGGTTTGGAAAAATGACCTTTAAAGGTCCCTTCCAACCCAAACCATTTTATGATTTATTAGTCTGCTGTCATTAATCCACATATGACAGCACATTAGAACTTTGAAAAAGTTCTAATGAAAAGATTTTGAAAACTTTATATTATTACTTTTTAATGAAACAGAACTAAGTCAAATACAGAGCCGTATAATATTTTTGGACCTTACTGGGATAACTAATTTACATTAATTCTATAACTAAAATGATTTTTTTCCTTAAAAAACCCTGTTGTAGTTTAACATGGAAATTTTTTTTTTTCCTATTATTAAACTTAAACCTACTTTATTCTCAATTACATTTCACAACATTAATTTAAAACATCACATTTTCATAGATGCACTGGCATTGTGCCAGTGTCAAACCATAACAAAACTGCACATGAAAGGTGTACAGCACTTACCCCGCTTAACAGGACGATTGGCTACAGTAAACATCTGCATGGCGATAGAAAAGTCTTCCAGATTATTTGTAAACTTGCAAAAAGTCTTGAATTCTTCCAAACTGATGTTCTAGAGTATCATAGAATTCAGATGATATATAATAAACATACATTCAAATCCCAATTATTATATGTCATCAAATCTGGTGGGACTTAGCGTTTAGATGTGACTGCCTACTCATTGCTGACATTTGTATTTCCCAGTTGGACAATTATCATTGCTCTTACTTGTGTACAATTCAAGGGATGCAATACTTCATTTGGCAACTGTTTACTTCATTGGATACCCATACTCAAATGAAAACCTGTGCATACAAAGGAGGAAGCAAAACAAAGTATACTTTGGGTACCAACCTCTCCTGCTTCGATTCTGTCTTTCACATTCTGCCAGTAAATTTCATTGTTTTCCTCATCAGTGAAGTACAGCAACCATGCCGCAAAGTCTTCTTTTCTCATGAAGCTCAAACCCTTTGAAAACTTTATGAATTCCATTTCTTGGACTTCTGTTTGCAGATTTTCCATGAATCTAAGTGTAAACAGATATTACCCACCACTTAATACTTTCATCCCTGTATCACCACTACCACCTTAGCTACCAAGTGCCGCAGACATAAGCTCTGAGCCACAGACACTTTCGACATCGTTGTTTAAAATTCCCCCACTGGTTTCATTTTCCCCGCGCTGGCAGATGTTTCCAGGGCTGCATTTCCACAAGGATACCAGCAGGAGGCGCTCTCGGCCCGCACAGGCGGCTGCTGCCAGCCGAACTTGGGGACGCATTGGAATCTCGGTTTTACTTGTGTTTAAAAATGCGCAGATAAGGAGATTAAAAAAATCGGTAAGGCAGCAGCATGATGCGTGAACGAATGAATGAAAAAGGACCTGGTAACTGAAGGCCTGACACATGATTTATGAGATTTCATATTAATAAGAGAGGAATGACAAGATTGCAAAGTGCCTAAAAAGATGAGGCCATAATAATCATCACAAAGGTAAAAGAGGAAACTTGAAATCATTGCTGTAGGAGATGATGGCTGAAAGTATCAGAGATTATAACTACATACATTGGTGAATCAGTTCTGTGCTTACAGGAGGATAGATCAGAAAGGATTACAATTGAGTTGTATGGGGTTAAGAAGAGCACAGAAAATGTTACAGGGGTTTGGGAAGGTAAGAAAGCAGTCTGAAAAAGGAAAGAGTCAATATCAAGGTTTTTAGAAGGCACCCATTATTTTGAGAAAGAAAGAAAAAAGTATTATAAGAAGCAAGCAATAACTGGCAGGCACAGAGCTGTGACTGAGTTGTAGCTTCAAGTTTTTTCAGTTTGGCCTATATGGCTAGTATTAATTTAAGAAGTTAATGCAGACAATAAATACGATGTGATCCACTTGATATTTTCCACTTCAGAAATGGGGCAATCCAAAAACAAGACGTGATTTTTTAAATAAAGCCTAAAACCAGTGGTGCTCCGTATTGCCAAAGAACCCTGCTTTATTGAGTTGCAGAAATTATTGACAGGAGGGAATGAAATACTCCTATATTGGGACAAAGCAATTAATTGGAGAAGAGGACAGCTAAGGGTCTGGTGTAGCCAATATCAGCAGAGACTCATTTGCTCATCTGTGTTTGCCTGGCCTCACTGGGGTTGAATTCTTTCCCTTGAAATTACAGCATTTGAGTCCACACAGCTATCTTTAGCTCTTTAATGAGATCACTCGGACAATTAGTAGCTTGAAGCTCTGTGAAGTCTATAAGGGGTTAGCTAAAGACTGCTCTTGCAGCATAAGCTCTCTCTTGTATTTTTCCCCTCTAACAGGTAGAGCTGCACATGCAGATAAAGGTACAACAAATGCTTCACAGCTCAGGACATGGAGGTAAATGAAAGCCTGATAGTGGAGGTGAATTTAAGTTCCAGGCTAGGGCTGAATTAGGGTAATACCAAGGAGGGTTACAAAATGCTGCCACATTTTATACATGCCTTTTTCTGGTCTAGTAAAGGGGATGATTCTACAGTATAGCCAAATACTAAGATGTTCCTCCACAGTTCACCTTAAGACCTGACACACTTTCAAGTCAAAGGACCAGGTAGTGCAACCAGTGTGACTGGGCAGCCCTTTGTCTAGCAGAGTGGGGAGAGCTGCCTTGCACAGCTTGCAGAGCACTCTTCTGTTTTCAGGCCCGGTCCTGTCTTTGTAACTCACATGGAGACTCCTGCCTCTGGCCAGCACCACAGCCAGCATGTGCCAGGGAGACCAGCTCCATGGGCTGGCACAAGCAGCCCTGCTACACTCACAGCCCCCAACAGAGTCCCCACGTCTTGGGAAGGGAGGTCAAGGTGCAGAGGGAGAGAACAGCATGGATCTGGCACATAGACCAGGCATGGAGTCAGTCTAGGAGAGACTGAGTAGGGTCACCTGGCTACATTTTGAGAGTGGCCATCACAGGCAAGGAGGAGATGGTATCTGGTATGTGTGGTTTGTGGTTGGCTTGAAGGTACAGCCAAGACCATGCAGAACAATTTCTCTGACTGTAGTTTCTAACTCATGTAACGTCTGGTCTGGAGGAGAAGTTGCTGAAAATGAGGTCATAGAAATATGCGTAAAACTTGGATGCAAAGAAATGAGACAACATGTGTTTTATTTTCTTGGATTTTTATCTATGAAAGGTGGACATATTTTGCAACAGACTTAAGGTCTTGAGAATGGAGCTATTTATCTTGGGGAGAAAGCTCTCAGTCATTTACTTTACTGGTTGCTAGCCACAGGCAACAACATAGAAACAGAGTCTTCCATGTTTTCTCAATATTGCATTTCCTTAAGCAGAGAAGCCTTGGTGACCTGCCCTCTAGCCACAGCCAATAAAGGCAGGAAAGCTAAAAGATCAATCATTCCTACATGATGAAGAAGGAGCCCACCAAGCTGTACACATCAACCTGCTGAAAGGGGCAGCAAAGCCAGAGCAGACAGTGAACAGTTTGGCTGTGGCATTTTCAGTGTCTTCTTCCTTCTGCACCCTTTTCTAATTGAAGTTGATTTCAACTTGCAGGCTTGCTCCTGGCAAGCCAGAGTGGGAAGACTTCCTGCCATATCAAATCCTACTTGGAGCAGTAGCTGAAATGTGCAATTTAAAATTTATGTGATAGTTTCCCATATTACAAAAATTAAAATACTGTGAATCATTGCATCAGAATTCTAGGTCACTCTTATTCCCAGATGTGAGAGTTAAAAATCCTAATGAGGTTTTTTTTTCAGTGAAAGTTATTAAAATTTATTAAAAATAACTTTCTGGTTAGGAAGTAAAACTTGATACATAAATGTCAAGCCACCACTAGGGATACTTGCTTTTGTATCTTCTGGATCACAATGCAATGAGTTTCAGCTGTAAAGTCCTCAAAATGTGTCCAGATATTAGGAAAAACAAGCTCAGGAATAAAATTCCTGCTCTCCCAAAGTCAGTGGGATCTTGGCTGGGGACTTTGTAGGGAGTCAGAATTCAAGTACAGGAACAAGATTCTGATAGTAGATATGCTCTACAATTAAAAAATTATTACACTGGGAATACTCTTATGCTATAGTAGGTTGAAAATAAAACTCTGAGTTTCCAAGTAAAAAAAAAGAGAGGTAAACCATAAATCTGTAAGATGGGGAAAAGGCCAGGAACAGAGAGCACTTTCTTTAAGACAGCCCACTTTATCCACACTCTCTAAAACACCCACGTTGAAGGCCAATGGCCAAATTTGTTATCGTGTTACAACAGCATCCAGAAACCTTATCATTTTGTAATGGGTTCTAGTATAGAAAGAGGGAGTCTCCCAAGGCTTTTGGCAACTCAGCTTTAATAGTGCTAATCCACCACAAACAGAAGTGAAAATGCAATAAAAGAGGGAAGAGCTCAGGAATGCAGCTTCTCCCCCTCCAGTGGAGAAGTGTTACCATTGTATTCTTTATGGCACACAAAGAAGTAGATTGAAACACTAAAGGAAATGTTAGCAAAAATTTTTTTTCCACCTCTTGACCTGAATTGTCTGTGCAGAGCTTCAACACTCTTTATACAGAACTGACCAGTTCCTGTCACACTGATTTATAGGAAGGGAATCTAACAACAGATAGTGGTGGATATACCACCCCAGTATTTGCACCATGCCTTGTCTCCTCTTTGGACACCAAAGTCCTTTTCAAGAATTGATAACCCTCTCTTCACCAAAAGAGTGTGGCAAACCAGCTGCAGCTTGCCTTTTTGCAATCTGACTTTCAAACCAGAATATAGAAAATCGAATAAAGGCTTGACCAATTAACCTTTAGAAGACATTTAAATCTATGCTTGTAAATTCAAGCTTGCAAGCATTAAGACAGTTAATCAATCTCACAATTTTCAGAATTGCAAGCAAAACCCTCTTTGATTTACTGTCCTTAGCATTTTCAAACAAAAACTCACTCTCATTTTTAAGTGTTATGTAGAAACTAACCAAGCTACTCTTTTGCTAAGCTCACACAAAAGGAAGAAAAATATTTTTTTTGAGAAATATTCAGATTGAATTATGACAGGAATATCATGAAGCCAGATTTTGTTGCTGTTCTCCCTCTGTCTGATCTTGGCTGTAACTGATGTACTCTCTATGTATTATGGCTCTCTCTATATGCACACACATAGATAAAAGTGTAGGAACAGAGACAAGCAATCATACTCTATTTCTGCAAAGCAATTCCAAATCCCCAGATGAAAATCACTGAAAATGTACAAGCTGTCATCACAGCAAAAGCACAGCATGCTGGCTGATGATGACACCTGAAAGAGATCCTGCATCCATGCACTGGCACACACACACCACAGCCCCTCCCAAAAATGTCAGCACTAGCAGTGGGGTCCTGGATAATTTTGGCTCCTTATATGAAAGCTTCCAAATAAAATGTATCAAGGAATTCAAAATACTGAAGCAAAGAAACAGGATAAGTAGGGAAAAGGCATGATCTCTGTATGGTTATACAATTTGTCAACTTCAATCTAAAGCAGGAATTAAAAAAGAACCATTATTAAAGAATATTTCTGTCACAAAATTCTATTAACTGATGAAACAAGATGCAAGAAATCAGGTAAGAGAATGACGTAAACTGGATTTAAATGTTAATTTCCCTCATGCTATTCAAAGATGCCCATTGTTTAACCACACTGGGAAGTACCTTTTTGTAAGACATCCCAGAAAAAAATACAACAATTAGAGAATTTTTACAATACCCTTTCCATACTCTCTGCACTTTCTTTTTTCCTTCAAGGAGAATGTAAGAGATTTAAGCTTGCTTGGGGACAGATTACAGAAAGAATCACAGCAGTCTTGAACTGTTTAGGGAGTGAAATACTGTCTCCTCTTTTATTTGGGATTAGACATACTTAAACAAGATCAGTAAGGGACTTTTTTTCTGGGGAAAAACAGCCCCAGTGTCTGTCAGGAAGAAATATTTCATATACCTAGAAAACAAAATTGTTTTCTACTCAGAATAAAAGACAGTACATTTGATATACTTGGAAATTAAAGAAGATTTTTTTTTTTTGGAAGGAAAAGACCAAAAATTATTTATGTATTAAAAACCAGGAGAAATCCATACAAAAGAATAAAAAAGCCTTGCATTCTGGGGACATTCTCTAAGACAGGACCTGGTATTAGAAGATGTCATTATTGTTGAGGTGTAAAACTGAGTGGTGTCATCTGAAACAGAAGCTTGTTCAGATCTTCTGAGAAGAAAGATGGCTTCCTGTATTAAATCTACCCTTCTTTGTTATATGATTTCAGACTCACTGTATATTCTTCTATATTTTCTTAAAATGTTACAGGAGAATACTGTTCCAGCTGTATTTGACAAAGAGGCCACATCTTTAGTAGTGATATACATAAACATACTCCAGAAGTTTTTATTTCCTAACATTTGTCAGGGAAACATTTGCTTTTGGAATTGTAAATTCTTATTAATAATTACTATAATGTCCTTGAGTTAAGGACAATATAACTAATAAGAACTCATCTAGCAGTCTGGAGCTGAACATATGTTCCCTGAGTCCTGCCTTAGGAAACCTGAAGATCTCTGAAAGTACCTTTACATTTGATGAAAACACTGCCTGAGGATTGTGTGCATCAATACCTGGGATTTCCCAATAAGTGAGCACTAGCTGGAGACAGATGCCTGACCATTTTCCCTCCCTATTCTCAGTGTGCCTCCTGTGCTCAGGGCAGTAGGGAAAGAGGCACAAGAACTAGTTTACAGCAGCCTCACATTGCCCCAAGAGATGTGGACAGTTTCCATTTTTTTTGTGCCATCTGAATGCAAAGAAAGGAGAACAGGGCAAATTAATTGCCCTGGTATATCGACTGTGGTTGACTGACATTTTTTAAATGTTTGGACTGTGGGCTAAAAGGCTTGGACAATGCTGGTGTACATGTAGATACAGATGATTGCACACTTACAAAAGGATTTTTTAATGCCAGATAAACTGAAAAGAGGGAGCTTGAGTAAAATATATGTAAGTAATGAGATAAGAACAGTGGTCTCAGCTTTCAGAATTCCCATATAAGTAGACTGAAATTTCAGAATGAAAGCATTCCTGTTTTTTGAAGTGAATTATTTTTATATTTTTTGTGCTTTTTGCCTTTTTTTTTTTTTTTTGGGTGGTTTGGGTTTATTTTTTTTTTTATTTTTAGTTTTAAGGACTCTGCAGAACAGCAATATCTGTGTATTTAACTAATGTGACAAGTTTTAGTGCGTCCTAATCAAACATAATCACCTCTATTTTCTACTAGGTACTACACTAATCAATGGAAAAGCTTTCTAGGCAAGAACTTGGAAAATGATAAAAGCATTTGCCATCATTATTTTTTGCTTTTGAGAATGATCTATGTCTGTACAGTTCATCAGTCATCTCTTGTAAAAACAATGTGGCACTTTGATCAAACAGCCAACAATAGCTTCCCGCAGAAGGTAAAGTGTTATGAGAGGCCATCAGATAGAAATCACATTTTCTCTGAACAATAGGAACCTAGAAATGATGTGCTTGATTTACTTGCAAATAAAATCATGTGAAAGGTGATATCCTCGCAGAGGTTAAAAAGACAGCGATCCTTTTATTCACCTTTCTGCGTGTTAAACAAACTCCACTGTCACATTGCAGCTGAGATGGAGTGTCTATGTAGTGATAAAGAGGCACATTCCAGCCTTACGAAACATAACTGCCACTGTTGAAAAATTACCTGCATTAAACCTTACACTTATCCCACAAATTTTAAGAGCAAGATGTGGGAGTTTGATTTTGATTACAGGCCTCTATCTGTGTGGCAGGCAAAGGTCTTTAACCTATGTGTTCTGAATGTACAAGGTACATAGTTTCATCAATGTCATGCCTCATTGGGTCAATGTAGGATTTTATCTAAAACCTGAGGCTTTTCAGTTTACACTGTATATGCAAACACAACCTTTTACTGGAGCTCTCTGCCTTTTGTTTCATTGAGAGGATCTATGGTATTTATAGAAAAGGGAGCTGGAGACATCTTAAACTTATTTTACTTTTACTCACTTAGATTCCTATTGAGCTGAGGTCTTCAAAACAGAAAAGTTGTTTATTTGAAGACTGGTATGTACCAGAGCCACTGGAGCCAAACACTTTTTAGTCTACTGATTGCAAAAACATTCATTTTTAAGAGGGCTGCCACACATTCTCCACTTCTGAATACAAACTGAAGCAAAACACATTATTCTATTTTTTTTTGCAGTTTGTAAATGACTGATTATTTTTGTAGAAAAGATAATACAGATGTAAATAATCTTCTCTTGATGCCCTGCTACAATACGTATATCAAGATTCAAACAGATATCTGCACAATCTCATTGCAAAAGTAGTACAAATGGTAGAGGAAAAGGCACTGGAAAAGTTTCAACAGAAGCTGGAATTTGAAGCAAGTGGAGAAGTTGCCTATAGCTTACCATGACAGCTGTAAAAGGAAAAGAAGTATCTCAACTCAGAAAATATTTTCTAATTGATTGGAAGCCACTTTTTCTGTGACTTGGTCACAAAAAATACTCATGAATCACATTGTTTTAAGGTATGCCACCACAAAGCTGCCAAGAATGGGAGTCTCAACCCTCCTGGCCTGCTGCTGCTAGGAGTTATCACAGTGCTCAGCTCCTGCAGACAGCAGACTCTAGGAGCTAAATGGGGAATTCAATCATGTAACATCATGAATAATTTCCACTTCATTGCTTAATTTTCTGAATCAGCTCAGTGTGATATCAGATAAATGCCTGAGTTGGGGTAAAACACAGGGGTAGGAACAAGACTGGCTCCTGTTAAGCTTGCCTAGCTGAAAAAATACCTGAAAAACTCAGAAAAGCGAAGTTTTTCCTTTCCCTGTTTTCCAAAGAAATGTACCAGCAACACGGTATTAACTCCACAGCTGTCCAGTTCTGTTTCCTATAAAACAAAAAACTGTATGATTATTATGCATTGCATGATGATTAATATTCCCCATTAATCTAAAAATATTTATTTGAACTAGATTTTCCCAAGAGATACTTGAAATTTAACTACTGTTTCCAAAGCTATCACACAAATTGAACAACACTTTCACATTTACTGCTAACAGAGTATTATAAGTTCTGCTTCTAAATACTCTGTATGAAAGATAAGAACAATTTCAAATCACCACCAGTGCATTTTATTATCATATCTTATTATTTTTATTATTAAAACAGAGAAGGTTGCAAGTTAAATCTTTAAGAAACTTTATTCCTAGGTGAATTAAAAGGCTTAAATAAAGTTAATATCTGTAAGGAACTTTTTAGTTAGATATTTCTAACATGTTACAGCCATTTTAAAACATTCATGATAGTCTAATAAATGAAGTTAGGACAATACTAACACTGATAATGCTCTGTTATATTATGGTCTTACACAGCTTCTGGGAAATTTTCAGGGTTAGTGACTTTTCTATAACTATTTTTAAAATCTGAAGAAGAAGTTTCTGCAGAGAAGGGATACACACTATTTCAACTTAATTTTCAACAACACCAAACCCACACATAATGCTGTATTTCTGCTCTATGCTTCTTTCAGCACCAGCATACTGGCATTTCTTTGAACACAACAAAACACTAAGCAACACGAAGAGAGAAATTTTTTTAAGCCTGTAGGGATTTCAGCATACTATTCTTATGACATCTAAATAGCCTCTGTGTCTTTTATCTGGTTGAAGAGGTAAGATGAAAGACAAGAGTCTATTCATAAGATTTAATACTAATGGTTATTTAGCTTTCAGCATCATCAATAACAAGTCCCATTAGTCCCCCGTGTTTCATGCTTACTGCATACATGACACAGTTATTTTATAGCTAAAGCAGAAACATTCCTCATTTCTACTACAAGCTACAGTTCACCAAATGCCAGTGATATGAGTTATGTGTGAGTGAACCTAGAAAAAAACACTTTTCAAGCCATATGCAAACTGTACTTACTGAACTTTTATCATTTAATTGCAGGCAAAAAATATTTAAATACCCACAAGACCTATCCTTCTGAAGTTTAAACACTTCAGATTACTGTGAAGACTGATGCATAAACATTGGTATATGCTTTTTTGAAAGCCAAGAGTCAAACATTCATGTATGCTTATTTGAAATTCAAACCCAAACTATTTATATCAGAATGCAAAATTTTCTAAAAAGAAACAGAGAAGAATCCACATATCCCTCACTGCAGCTAGACTGTAATCTGCTTTTTGTGGGTTTTGCTTTATGTTTAAAGGAGATTTGAAAAATGCAAGGAATAGATTTGCTAAAGTAATTTAAAAAACTGAACTCATGATTACATAACTTAATGCTTCTAATTTAATTACTTCATATTATAATCAGTGTTGTATGAAAACAAACTGAAAAATGAGGTTTAAAATAACCTTTTCAAAACTAAGTCTGTGACAGCCAAAGTTTTTTTCTTCTATTAATGTTTCTCTAGTTGCAAACTAGAAGAAGGCATACAAACAATACCTACCTCCTCTTATCTAAGATGACAAAGCCTATCCCAGGATTTATAACAAATATGCACCTACTTGCTGGCTACCTTCTTTATCAGTTGAAATTTCACAGTGAAACTGGCAGATGTCCAAACACTATGTTAGCGAGAGTTAAATATATTTTAAAACTACAAAACAGTACATTCCTTTAAAGCATAAAATGCAACAGGAGACCACAGAGACTACAGCTTAAGGGTGAAATTAAAAAAAATTGCTTTTCCTAGAGTTAATGCTATTAAATTAAAGTACATGTTAGTACATAATTCCTTTTTGTCCACAGAATCATTAGGAGCTTTTGCTGCTGATCTGTATAAATTAGTACCGACATGACAAATCCTTGTTAGAAGATAATGAGAATTCTATTAATATTTCCAACACCTCGCCCTCGTGAGCTTGGGTGAAAGAATGGAATGTCTCTCTTGGCAATAAGAATGAAATGGTAACCCAATCCCAGGCTGCAAAGCAGACCAGACTGGTAGACTTGAGTCACTATCTACACTGAGTGAAAGTTTGTATTCTGGTGTATCTGGCTGCTTCAGGCCCTGGGATTGTGCACCATTGGATTCTTTTGATCAGTGTATTTTACAGAAAGCTGAGGCACAGAGTGGAAAAAGGATCCCAGTAAGTCTGAGTTGCATCTTGATACAAGCACAGGATGGGGCAGAGACATGTATCACAACTGGGGAACTCAGACATGTTCCAGAATCCCAAAGACCACACAATCTGATGCCACACAAGTCTATCAACTAATGAATATGTGTGTACATATTAAAAACATAGGATAATTTTCCTAGAGTAATGTTAACGCCTCCTACACTTTTCAAAAGTATCATGAACTGCTGAATTATGCAATTATTCCTTTTTAAGCAAGATCAGATAACACAAGTTATTTCCTTATTACATTAGAGGCCTGATGCTGCAAAAACTGAGTCATGGGCAAAGACCTACCTAATACTGTAGCTTTCCACTGAGCTTTTGACATTTAGGACTTGATACTGCAGCAAGTACCAACAAGTGTCACTGAGAAGAAACTTTATCGCATGGTGAGATGGGACTTTCAGAATAATGTATCTAACTGATTTCCAAAACTCATCTGAAATGTTAATAGACTTACTGTCTCTAGATTTTTACCATTTTTCCTTGCAGAATTTGCCTGAGGCATGACTGGAAAGCATTCATCATGATTAAAATCTGCAATTCGTTTCTTGTTCTCTTGCTTGCTTCCTGAGACATGGTATTTGCTGTGCAATGTTTTACTTCACTAGAAATTTTAAGAACAATATGCATTTTGGATTGAATATTTTTTTAATTAAGACAGAAGGAGACTAAGTAGATGGAAGAATGGGCAGGGAAGTGAGGTTGGGCAAGGAGGACAATACCTTAGTTGCTGTCTGCTAGTGATGTCCAAATATTTCCAAAGTTAAAACTAAATCTTTGCAAATTTTTCTGAGTATGCTTCTCTGCAATCCTCTTTGTTTTTAAGCTGCTAGCTCAGTCAATTCACCATACCAGGCTTCTATCCCAGACTAGCTTCACACACTGCTAAAGAGAATTCAAGCTTTCTGTCATTTTGAGAATCTCCCAGATGCTGGGATATATCCTGACTCAGTTCTGGTAAGAAGGTTTAAAAGATGTGCCCATTGTGAAATTAACCCTAACAGTTACACTCAGTCAAAAGAACTGTAAGCAGGCCAGCTAGTGGGACCAGGAGATACAGACCTCCAAAAGCAGTCCTTTTTGGCAAAGCCCAGTCATTCTCAAGTGGGCCCCAGAATTAAACTGTGTCTTTTATGGTAAATCAACTTTCATCCTAATGTGACTCCATACTGAAGTTTTTCATGTTTTGCAATGCACGTTCTTAATTGGGTAGGATTCAAGAATACCTCAGGTCTGATGCAGAAGGGCTGAAATGTGCACAGATGATTCTACAGAGGATATAACAGACAATATTTGAGAAGTCTGACAGAACATCTTCTAAACGATGAACAGCATTTAATAACCCCCATAATTCCTATTACTGGGAGTATCAGTTCTTTTCTTAATGACAACTAATGCCATGGAATCACTCTGCTGTACACTTAGGGCCTTGAGTAACGAAGAACATGTAACTTCACAGACATCCTCAGGTTTCAGTGCATCATTCACAATTCTGCATCAATTCATAAGGAGATACAGAATAAAAACGTTTTCCAGGCAATGGAGCTAAAACTAATCTGGGAGTAGATGCTGCAGGAGATACTGTAAGCACCAAACAGAAACAGGTTGAACCTTGTCTTCTGAGGAGGATGACTACACCAAGCAGTTGGGGAATGGCACTGCTGCACTGCAAAGCCCTGCTGGCAGCCTGAGAAAGCAGCTCCTACACACACCTGGGGAACCCATGCCATGCCTCTCTGTCGTGGCATACTTTAAAAATGTGACTTTGCACCAAGAAAGAGATTCCATTATGAGGACCCCCTCAGGAGGTGTGATGTGCTATGAAGCTCACTCTGATCATGGCAGACTTGGCCTTGAAGGCCAAGCACATCCATCCTCAGGATGCACAAACCCTCTTGCTCTCGGTGCTGAAAATGGCTCAGGTGGCCTGCCACCAGCTCCCCAGCCAGCCCCTGCTCAAATACGTTTCCTTCTCTCTCAAGGTTACAATGTCATGAGATTATATGGAAAAATAAAATAATATCTTTGCCCATGAGGTAAAAAATGACCCAGTGCTTTTTCAAGAATCTAATATTTTGATGTCTGACAGTTTGGTTCTTTTAGGGGGTTTGCCTGTCTGAAGAACTTTCTTTAAAGCATAACATCACGCTGCTCCTTGGTTTAAAGTATCTAAAAGCTTTTTAACAGAATTCAGTGTTAAATTGCTGACACAAAACATACATATTTATGTTGGAGAAGATAGGTCAATAAAAAATGTGCATTCCATTTGAACTCAGAGGTTACAAGATTAATGACAGACTCTTTGGGGAGGGATATTAATTTTAGTCTTGGACTAGATTCTTGTAAAATTTGATGTGCTGCACCCCTATTACAGAATACTGCTGCACTAGAAGAGCATAGCTCCCAGCCACCACCTTCCTTCAGTTTTAAGCAATCTTTAGTTATACTGAGATAGTAGACTTAGAAGCACTGAGTAGAAAACTTTAAACCAGGTAGAGATTCTAGGGAGCAGATGAGCAAGTTATCATGACTTGCACAATTCCTGTGGTTGAGGAGATGCATCACAATTCTACAGTTTCTGAAGGTCCAGGTGTAAAACCTTGTCTTGACCAGGTAAGCAGAGAAATGTGTGAATGACTAATGTCATTTACTTCTTTTAGAACCATAGGAATAAAAAAAAAAAAAAAGAAAGAAGTAGACAGGCTAAAACAACTTATACTCAAATAATATGAAATTGTTCATGTGTGAGTCTAAAAGTACACTTCATAGAGTCACACAATTTCAGTTCATAAGTTTTCTTATGTTTAAAAGAGATGAGCAGTTGTGTCCTCAGCTACTAGTTATATATATAAAAAAAATCCCCAATCATACTTCTCACACTTTGTATGAAAATGTATTCACTAGGGAATCCAGAAGCATATCTTTAACCATTTGGAAATGAAATAATTCATTTATTTCACAACACTAATTTCATTTTAAGAACAAATACAGAATGCTCTGTATTGTCAATCATCTTCTAACAGTAGCTAAAAGTAATTTGTAAGTTTACTCATTAAATAAAGCATATTAAATGAGAGGTACTTGATAACTCATTATTCTAAATTCAAGGGCTTGAGAGCAAATTCCCTGATTTAGATAACTGGTCTGTCCAGTAGATATTTGCCACCACTAGCACTGTTTTCACAGCCAGGACACTAAAGCACCTTATCCTGTTAGACTATCCTTTTAAGGAACTCAGGGCAGAAACACAAAAGCAACACATGCTGCTTGTGGGGCAACACCTTTTCAAAACAAACAAAATCTTCTAGTCCATGCACTTTCCAACTGCAATCTAGATCAGTTCCAGGCAGGGAGTTAGGCTCTCCTCTTCCATTGACCATGGTCATGTGTTCAGCTGGATGTTCCATATGAGAACAGTTCTGCCAGGAAGCCAGATGGACCATTTCCTCTGGCCTATGGGGAGGGTGCTCGAGCTGAGGCAGTCACTGCCTCTGTTGGCTTCTGCACCATTTTCTCCAGTCTGATTAGAAAGAAGCAGGCTCTAGTGTTTTAGGTCTGCCTGCAGCTCTCCTTCACTGTGTGCACCTCTGCTATGAGACTGCCAGATTGCCTGCTCTGCAAAATTCAGCATGGAACTTCCTAAAAGATGGAACCAGTTAAGGCTGGGCAGATTATTATTTCTGCTTTTCTTCTATCATCAGTTATAATATTGGAAAAAGAAAAGCCCTTAATTGAAATATATGTATCTGGATAACCAATTCCACTGTAATCCCATTCAAGGGCCAAAACTAAGTGGTGAAAATTTGAATTTTAGGTGTGTAAGTCAAAGTGTCTGTAAAAAAGGCAGATATACAAGCACCCCGGGAGAACAGCAAACTGATTTTTCTTTTCCTTATACAGTAACTCAATGAGTATAAATTATAAATTTGTGTCACCATAAAGTAAATAAATGACTGGGACCTTTGTCTACACAGGGAATACACCTTCATATGGTTAAACAGAGCTGCAGACTACCATTTAAACTGTATTTTCCTAGGTTGGTGACATTTGCCATCTGGTATCAGAGACTGGGTTTACTTTGATAAAACAGCAAACTCATAAGCAAATTGAGAAAGCGTTGTGGACATAAAGAACCATTCCAAACACCAAAATTCTAATGCAGTATCTCAAGTTTTAAAAAACATAGTCAACTTAAATGCCATATTTTTATGCTTCATCTGTTTTGCTTAAAGGCAATACTATGACTTACCATAATTATAAAAAATAAAGGGTAAAACATGTCCAACGACTACACTGTATGGTCAGATTCACTGCTTATAAAGATAATAAATTTCTTTAGTGAAAAGCCGAGACAGGAAGAAAATAAAAATTAAGAGAAATGTGATAATCTGGATTTTGCCACATAGAAATATAGAGACCATAATAATTTCAAGTTAGCTGTATTCCCCAAAGCTATTTAATTCTTTCATACTAGAATTCCATTTATAATCTTCTCTGACACAGTATTAAATAACATTTTCTGGTTACAATAACTTCAGATTTTTCTCAATGGAGAACTTTGAAGACAAATTTTGAAGCAAGACAAAAACAAAATAGAGACATTCCAGCTCAGGTATTTAATTAGCTCACAATAAGCTTATGTGTTTATAACTAATCTGTCCAACTGTATCAAAGTTTCTCTGGAAATTTTATACTATAGCTGTGCATTCATGCAGAATAAAGATCTTTTTTCTTTCACTGTCATGACATTTAAGTCTCAATTGAAATAGGTTTTGAGGAGCAGACAACCCTATTAATCCTAGCTATTTTAATCTGGTGATTGATGAAAAGATTCAAGAAAGGAGATTGTTGTTTGTCGATCAAATAATTTTAAACTCAACTTTGAATATACACCATGGGAGGAAAACTTTTGTGAATCAGAAGACAGTTTATGCCTAATAAATTTTAAAGGTGTCAGCAACAGCCACTTCCGCTTTTTCCTCAAGTAAAGAACATGAGTATCTCTTTGTAGAAACTGCTGATGCATGATTTACAAAGCAGAGCCCTCTATAAATTCCCTATTGAATGCTTCCAATATGAGCAGCCACTGCCTCATGCCCAGTGTAAACTGAAAGTTTACAACCAACAGCAAGTTGTTGATATAAGCAGCATCTTTTAGTAATAGATGGATATAATCTAGCTATACTCTCCCCTTCTTTAGACTCACAGAATACTTTAGATTGGAGAAGATCTCTTAAGATTATTGAGTCCAACCATTACCCCAGTACTGCCAAGTCCCTCACTAAACCATGTCTCTATGCACCACATCCACATGTATTTTGAATGCTTTCAGGGATGGTGATTCCACCATTTCCCTGGGCATCCTGTTACAGTGCTTGACCAATGTCAGTGAAAATTTTTTCCTAATATCCAATCTAAACCTCCCTTGGTGCAACTTGAGGACATTTTCACTAGTCCCATCAGCTGTAACATGGTTCATTAGCTTCTTCTGAGGTGTTTCAGTATGCTCAGGATTCCCCCTCTCTGTTTTCAGTCTCACTCAGTGTCACCCAGGCTACAGATTATCTTGTCTCTGTGCTGACTACGGACTCAAGAAGACTCTACCTGAGAAGAAGGGAGGTTGCAGGTGGCTGGATTCATGGGAAAACAGAAGAGACCAAGAACTTACCTGTCCCTTTCATTGATGAGATATATTCACTATTTGTTAGTGGTCTGCAAAACAATGCAACTTCTTTTCCAGCTGGACAATCATACTCTAGGATTGTTTCTTCTGGTCAGCATCTATGCTGCCTATTTCTGGAAACTGACTTGACTAAAATAATCCTCAGTTACAATAACCAAATTTCAAACCAACTCAGAATAAACTGATATCACTACAACAGCAGCACTCAGGAAAACTTAAGCTATAGATTTCTGTTTGGAAAGCCCTCTATTCTTATACGGCAATATGGAGCTCTTCCTGAGCTTTTCATAAGTAGAGGAGAGTTACTTTAAAGAGAGGCTCACAGAAACCAACCAAGTGAATACACAGTCATGAAATACTCTGATTGCATCCATTTCATCAGAAGGCTCAGAAATGACAAACATTTTTCTCCCCCAGTTAGAAAGCAGTTGACAAATCATGGCCTTTCATTTAATTAAAGCACTAATATATACTTATCTAAAAACTTATATACTAATATATATACTTATATGTTTATCTTAACTTTAACTTATATACTTATCTAAAAACTCAGAAAAAACAACAAAGTTCATGGGAAACATGACAATGTTTTTGTGAGGAAAATGTATCTCTATTTCATACCCGAAGTACAGTTTCGTCTCCAGCTGCTTTCAAGTCATCTTCCTTCCCAATGATTTTCTGTAGCTGTAATTATTGAAACAGGAGAAAAGAACAGGAAAATTACAAATCTGATTTTATTAGAGCCTTCTTTTTCTGAACCTTGATTTAATTGCACCTTTTCTTAATTATACATTTCTGCAAGGTTCTCTAGTCATGACAAAATATTTGCATACTTGAAGATATTTTGCTATTCAGACACACTTTTTCCTAGGAATGTCATATTTACTGTGGTGAATATAACCAAACATGAATCTATCTCTTGCAGCCCAGTGCTTACTCTATTTTTAGAGGGTAGATTTCCTAGCACCAGAAGCTTAGTTTTCACTTCAGAAGATTTTGGAAGTCTAGGGTGTAACATCAAGGATCATTCCAGAAATAAAAATTATCCTGATTTTCATGCTGTCCTTCTAGATAGTTTTACATAGTTTTGTAATAAACATGATCTTCTGGACATGAAAAACACATGTGTTCAAATGAGGTGCTATACAACTAATAATAAAGTATAATTTAATTCAATAAAAAACCATTTTTTTCAGAACTGGCATTAGGCAGAATGTGGTTTGAGTTTTCCCCTCCACCCTTGGAAAAAAATTGATCTTGAATGTATTAGCTAAGAAGATTTTTAGAATTACTGAAATGACTCACATTTAAAAACATAATTTCCACTGTCCCAAATAAAGCTTTAAGGTAATATAAACTGTGCACTAATTTGCAGTACCTCAAGCATATCAGAGCTGCAAGGTTTCTTTGACTGTGTTTCAGCTTCAGAGATGAACACTGCCAGAGGAATGATTTAATATAGCACAAAGTACACCTACCTTTCAGACATTTGCATGAATCCTCAAAAGGACAGCAGAAACGAAAGAACAAAGGACTTAATACATTTCAGGTAGAGGTATGGAATTACACCTATCACTCTGAATTTGGAGGCATTAAAAGATGCTTTTAAAGTTCAAAGGATTTCAAAACTGCTGGTTTGCTTCTCAAACATTTCTGAGTGATTCCTCAAGCTGCTCATTAAAACTGGGAAAAGGTTCATTACCAAATTTCCACAGTCATTATTCTGGGGAGTTTTTAAACTCTCCTGTGGTGTTATTTTTGTTTTTGTTGTTTTTATTTTTTTTTTTTGGGGTCTTCAGAGAAGCCGTATGAGCTTGTAAACAGTAAGAAAAACATGCTATCGATTTGTGCTGCCAAAGGTCATCCCTAGACCTCAAATTTTGAGTAATTAACCAGTTCTGGGTTTGTTTGGATTTTTTAACCTCATTTTTTTGTTTCTCAGCATGCTTACTATGCTTATTATTAGTTTTAAATTGCATGTCTTGATAGTATTTACCAAGAGAAATGCTGTAAAGCAAGGCAATTAAACACCACTTGCTCCTCCAAATTGTCTTAATTTTTGATCATTTACAAACCAAATTACTAGTACAGTAAAAGCACTGTGAATTTCTTCATAGCAAAATAGCATTATAGAGCTGTGGGTAAAACCACAACTCCTTGTCCATATTCTCACTGAGAAATCACATTTGTTCTTACCTGAAAAATCAATCATTTGATCACACACAAGGAATAAAGCTGCAAATACTTTCCAAACAGGAGAGAAATTATATTTTTCTCTTTTGGATTTAATTTCTAAAGGACTCTTCAAAAAATCTGCAGATTAGATTTCAGTAGCAGAGGCTACTGAAGAGCACAGACACACAGCATAATTATTTTCACAAGTATTCTGAAAGATTTCACTTTTTATTTTCTTGCACTGTATGAAAATTCTCAGAGTGCTTGAAACTATTTCCAGAAGTCTTGTTGATTTTTTTTAAGCATAGTGCAGCAACTACTCACAGAGGGAGAAGAATTCTACCCTCAAGAAATGGACTCCTCCATGTAATGTATTTGTATTTAATATTTATACCTGCTCACCACTCACTATAATAATGGCTAATTCAAAGATAATGAGACCTACTATGCAAAAGTGAAGCCTTTACTGAAGACAGAAGTAATCTGTTCTGAACAAGCCTTTCTGGCAGAAAGACTATGTCTGTCTTTAAAAACAAAAAAAGTTGCTTGAGAGAGATCAATGCTTGTGGATGCTCTAAGATTACACAAGTGCTCTGTGCCACAGCTGCTGAGTGTTGGGTGCTGGCTCATTCAGCCCTAGATGAAGCTCTACAAGTATTTTGTGGTATCTGCTCTCCAGCAGAAGTGTATAAGACTGTCTACTTAGCTCTTGCATGTGCCATCAGAGCTACTCTGCCTTTATTCCCTGTAGTTTTGAATTGTCATTAATTTTACTTAGACATCTTTAATCAGGACAGATTTAGAGAGTTAGGGAAATTCCTTACTTGCTGGGGATTTTGGGAACTTTGGTAGCCTTATTCTTGGTGGGAGGTCTCAGATTAATGTGCATGGGTTATTATGTGTCTGGAAATCCCCCTCACCAAATCTCAAGTAAATGTCTTGGAAGTGCAGAGTTCACAGAAGTATCTTACTGTCCTCACAGAGATGCAGATAACATGGCTCTGAGAAATGATTCTACACTCTGGCAGGGGCTGATTAAAGGGTGGCAACTAACATCTGTGAGCATGCCATTTCTACCTCTTCTTCTTCATCCTGGAGTTCCAGGGCAAAGCAACAAAACCCTCTTGGCCCTAATACTGAAATGTCTCTTGTACTGTGACTGTTTACCACTGAAATGTGGATTAAGCAGAATTACACTGGCTTCAATACAAAGAAATAGGGAGGAGAGAGAACAAGAGTATCCCTGTGAAGAGAGAGACTTTTACTGGAAATGAGGAAAATGTGCACTGAAATGGAAAGGCTACAGAGGACAAGATAAACTCCCTTGTTGAAAACATGGGATTGCATTCAAGATCTCCTTTCCCAAACATCCATTTTGGTTAGCAGAGAACACTGGGAAATTCTGCATCTCCCACTCCTGAAGTGCCTGATCCATACAGGTTTGAACAGCCTATATCCCATCACATAATGCAGGCACTGAGGACTGACTGGGGTTGGAGTTTCTCTTGTCACGGTCTCCCTTTCCTGAATTACCTGCTTGACACATCCTGTGCCTGTTCATCCAGGAACATGTGAGAATTGAGATATACACAATCCAAAGAATGATGGACATTTTGCAAACCATAAGGGAAGTTCTTACCTCTAAGACTCTACAGTCAGACAACACAGACATACATAGAAGTCTAATCAGTAGATAACGGTGGGAAATGGGGAGCACAAGAGGTGACAAGGAAAGAAAATGAACCAGCAATGAAATTTCTTTTCTCACTGCACCCTGTCTACAGACACTGCCTCCTGATTAGTCCTTCTTTACTATTCTTTTCCATTGCATTTTCCTTACTTATATTTCCTGATGTTATTGTCAAATATAGTGTGGAAATCACAATAGAATAGTTCAGATATATTTTCCTAGGATGCCAACTGGGACAAGACAAATGACAGATCAGCCACATAACTGACTGATTTATTAGCTATCTAGAAACTTTCCATGATGCCTACAGAACTAGAGCATACAGATGAACATACACACTTATTTCCACAGTCTTACATTATCAAAATTTTAATTTTAAACCTAATCTATAAAGTTTTGCTTGAAAATAGTTTCCTCTGTAAATATTAACAAAACAGTTACAAGAGAAAACTCATTCTCTGACTGACTTGCATCCTGTGGGACTTCTTCGAATTTTATGATTCTTGTGAGTTATATGTTGGTTTTATGATTCTTGTGAGTTATATGTTGGTTTTTTTTACCACGCTATATTATTTTATCAATACAGCCCAAAAAGGAAATGCAAAGTAACAATCTATCTAACCAGAATAATTTTCATTTAGCTTGATTGACTCTATAGAAATGAAATTATTTTAATGATTTATATAACATTTTCACCTCTACATTTGATGATTTTCTGTTGTTTATACTGGCTGATTTAATTATAATACCTGAAATGGGTGATGATGTTAAATATATAACATATTTCACATTTCCCCAAAAGAGCAGTGTAAGAATCTCCTTAGTTGTTTAACTGATAGTACCTTTTTAAAGAAAGCACTCCTAAGGTGGCATTTTGGTGCAAAGACATTACAAGCTGAACATGTTCACTTGTGTTCATGGAGTTACGTTCGCTTGTAACATATTGTTTTGCAGCTGAATAATACAGCCATAACAGACTTATTTTGGTAATCAGGACACTGCTAGTCTGATAACAATTCACTATGATTGAACCTTGTTTAGTAGGTCAAAAATACAGGCTTTACTAGAATTTAATTTATTTTTAATCAGCAGAATAATTAACACTTTACGGAACAAATTCTTAAAAATTAAAAGATCTTGTGTAGCAACAAATGGGTGTAGGGCTGTGCTGCTTTTGGCTGGGATATAGTTAATTTCCTTCACAGTGGCTGGTGTGGGAGTGTGTTTTAGATTTGTGCTGAGCAGAGGGCTGATAACACAGAGATGTTTTTGTTATTGCTGAGCAGGGCTTACACAGAGCCAAGGCCTTTTCTGCTTTTGTACTGCCATGCTGGGGAGGGGACTGGGGGGGACACAGCCAGGACAGGTGACCCCAGCTGACCAAAGGGACATTCCAGACCATCTGACATGCTCTGTGCATAAAGTTGGGGGAAGGAGGAAGAGGAGGACATTTGCAGCAATAGCTTTTGTCTTCCCAAGTCACCATTACATGTGGTGGGTCTCTGCTCTCGTGGGGATGGCTGAACACTGCCTGCCCATGGGAAGCAGTGAATTAATCCCTTGTTCTGCTTTGCTTGTGCACATGGCTTTTGCTTTGCCTATTAAAATGTCTTTGTCTCAATCCATTTTCTTACCCTTCTGATTATCTCCCTGATCCAGCTGGTGGGAGAAAGAACATGCAACACAACAAAGGTATCTGCAGGTTCAGTTAGGGGCTTCTGGCAACACTATCTTGGAAAATGATCTAATTTCAAGTATTATTTTCAAATAGTACTACTAAGCCTAGAAGTATTTTTGCAACATTTTAGAATAGATTTAAAGTATGACTCATCAATTGTAACCTTGCTAAGAGACAATTCACTGAAAAAAAGGTGCTAAGTGCAAAACATGCGAACAGCTACTCTATTGTTAATCAACTGGTCCATCTTTAAAAGTTTTAGATTTTAAGATTCTTTAGAGACATGAGTTTGTGATCAGCTTTAATGTCACCCTAGTGACAGAAAGTAATTTGAATTGTAGTAGCTATGTCATCTTCTTATAAAATTGCGTCTCCACTTACCTCCAACATGAATTAAGGATCTGAAATAAGTTGAGGGAGTCTATTAAAAATTATGACTGTTAATTCTGCATTCAACTTTTAACAAGAAGTATATAGTTAGTCTTCTGTTAAATATTTAATAGTTGAATAATCTATATAACGAAGCCTATTCTTAAAAACATCAGAGCAAGATTTTGTTAGTTTTTAAAGTATCTACCTTTCTCCCCCATAGTTTGGATATTATATGGGAAAAAAACTGCTGTTTCTCTTCAATGTGTGAATTGATAAAAATCTTTCTGCAACAGCAAGTAAAATTAATAAAGACCAAAAGAGGATGGGGAATTAAAGAAATTATTCAACATATTAAGAAAACAAAAGATTCTTCCAGATGATTATTTAAATTAGCTCATGGGATTAATGGATATACACTAATTCCTACCTTCCTAGTAGCAGATATTTACCTACAATTCTAAGGTAACACTTACACAAGTGGATTCAATTATGATAAGTAGTTCTATCACAATACTTCAATATGTGCCCCTTTCATATAAAATATGTTAGTAAGCATGTGATCATAAACTGGACTGAAAAACAGGCTTGATGATTTTAATAAATCTTCATTGAGCAAATATAACCTATGGATCAATTTAAAATTAAAACTTATGTAAATACACCTACCTTAAAGAATTCTTTCTTTTCAACTTGTTCATTGCCATCTGCATCCAACATTTTAAAGGCAATCTGAAGTCCAGTCTGGGGTTCTGCAGCAAATTGCAAAAGAACTTTATTGAAAATATCACACACTTACACTAGAACTCAAATACCAAATGTAAAATGATTATTGATCTGGTTCAGTTCTCCATTGTTATGTACATACATGGTATTTCCAGTGAACCATACACACCTCTTCCAATACAAGCAAACTGTTTAAACACCTTTTTACTATCATTTCAAGGGATAATTAATGCAATAATGGCAAAGTAAGAAAAGCCAGCAGTGCCTAAGTACAAGCCATGAATGTTCATCGCACTCCAATGAAAATACTGTATCACTTACTGGCTGGGTCTTAAGGTATTCCCAAAGGGTGTCTCTATAATCCCATCTGCAGTCTAGCTCTGCCTTGTTTATAAGAGCTCCTTTTCAGGTGAGAAGAATGGAAAACTATTTCTGGCTGTTTTTGACAAAAGCATGTTTTGTGTGACTCCCATCATGATGATTGATTTTTCCAGGAATTCTACAAAATTTTACCCTGCATTTCCTTCACCGAGTGGATGTTTCTTTCCAACACAAATGTAACGAGTTCTGAATCTTGAAGATGCTATAAAAGTATGGTGTGTTTCAAGCTCCTTCCCACAATTTCCTGATCTTAATTTTCTTACTCCTGTAAGGTGGCCTTGAACATTGGCAAGCCCACACAGGAGCAACATGCTGCTGAAATGTAGCTACAGTTCACTGTGGTAGCAATCCCTTATCCCAGTAATCTCTAGAGCAGGTGAATTAATGCCACAATCCAGTCATGTCATATGAAAGCCATGGACTTATTGTCTCTGGAATATATTGATGCTTCCAAGAACATGAGGGCAGTGAAGTAGTATTCTAAAAAACTCCAATGTCTTCAGAGTTTTTATTCTGGAAATATATTCTTCTAGTTGCATTCTGTAAAGTTTTAAGCCTTGCTTTTTTTTAAGAGAATCTTTCTGCAAAGGAAACAAGTTAAAGAACTATACCATTTTTTTTAAGTCATAACAAGATGATTAAAGCAAGTACTATTTTTACATTTTGAAAATAACCACATCTTCAGCAGTCAACTAATATTCTGTGTGAAGCAATCTTGTGATGCAGGGGTATTTTATAAATACCGCTGCAATCTGCACAGCAGTGCTGCCCCCAGCAATTGGGTTGATTTAATACTCAAAACTGGCTTCCTATCCATGGAAATGCCACATGCTAAATTTGTGTTACTAGTACAAAAGCAAGAAAAGGCTATCTAATAGCATATTTAGAGAATATTGTAATTGATGCATTTAATAGCAATTCATACCATCTGTGTTCCAATTTTCAGATAAGAGAGCTGTTAGTGAAAATATAGACCTAAAGCTGCTTATACTGTTCAGAGATGACATACTTATCTGATATGATGTAACCCCAAAGGTATGTGTTTGTAAAATAAGCATAGTTCAAAGACTACCACAGATATATTTGTATTTAATTAGAATCAGGCAAAATTCCAAAATCTGAACAGAGAACTTCATCCTGGCTGTGAGTGCAAGTTAGACCTAGGTGCCTCCTCTCCTAATATTCCTTCATTGACCAAGCTGTCAACTTGTATGACTGGGCAATTGAAACAAAGCTCTAAGTAAAGGTGACAACTTCAGTTCCTGGGCTTCTTCACCAGGCAGGGCTCCATTAACCTATTGCTAGAAATGAAATTCAATATAGCACTGGAAGAAAAAAGACAATGATGACACAAGGCACACAGAAAAGAGACAAGAAAGTCATGGGGGAAAAAATAAAACCTTTGTCTGTCACAAAATTATATTTTCAAGTTCAGTGTTTTTACAGACTCTGATTTTGTACGACAGACAGCACAGTTTCATCAGCAGCGTGGAACCAGGAATCTGATGACTCTTTTTCCACTTCCCTATTGCTCAGTTGGTGACTTGGAAGCAATTTAAATATTGATGCCTGCTTTAAGAAATCTCACATTAATTCTCACTAGTGAGAGAGACAGGTTGTGTAACTTGGGGCTGACTGACAGGGGATACTTGTTAGGCAAAGACAGAGGCACTAACACTTGTTGACATTTGTTTTCAAACTGATCAGTATGATAACCCTCTGTGTAACCAAAGCAGCAACATTACCACTGCATTTTTATCCTGCATTAAAAGATGCCTTTGTTTTTGAGGTTCAATACATTCCTATATAAATTATGTGAAAAACAATGTTTGTCTGGAGAAGTGAACAACTTTCTCTGATACTGCTTTGATTTTCTAATTGTTTAAGCCAATAAGTCAGCATGAATTCACTTTCAGCTGCCATAAATTTCTAAAAATAGAATCTTTGGCACTTATTCCTGCAACTTTAAGGTATTCTTCTAAAGTCATAATTTGGCTGTCATAGTTGTCCTTTTTTAACATAAATTCATGTTTTTCGAGTTGCAACAAATACTTTGAAATCAGAATCCTACCTGGGCTAAACTCCTGTCTCTGATTTTAAAAGCCACTTGAACACATGGTATAACTCATGTTCAAGCAGTGTATAGCATGGGACAGTCACCATTGCTGAAGCAGTGTATTTGTATGTTAAAGCTTAATGTATACCTATATATACGCAATTTAATACTGCATACTAGCTAAAGTTGCCAAAGACATTATCCACTCTTCATGCTGTGCAACAGGAATGAATGAGGTCTGCTGAGAAATGAGGTAAGGTGCAGAAAGGCCACTTGAATTGTGCAGGAGGTGCATAATAATAGAGGGCTGGACATACTCTTTCCACTCTGTGGAGACCATCATTACTTGTTCATATTACAACATGAGAGGATGGATTTCCAGAGCAAGGAAAATGTGTCAATTTATTTAAGGCCCAGCCATGGACCTTGCAGCCATGGAAGTGATGGGGGTCACATGAGAGTGATGCCTCTACAGTCGGTCAGGAAAGAAGTGACTGCTTCCTTCTCTCCTTTCCCCATGCACTGATACAACAAATCTATTATGCCTGGCTTTGTCCCTTGCAGAAACTGTTAGATTTGTATAAATCAGTCAAACAAGACTGCGTGTGGACAATTCTGTGGACTATTCCATGGAAATGCATAGGGACTACTTCACTACTGTTCTAGGGGTCTTGCCTGTAAGGCTCAGTGACGCATCTCAAATCTTGGTGTTTTTAAGCATCACCTACAAATCAGAACAAAACAGGGGGATAGCAGGCATGGTACAGAGAAAATATCACACAATCCCAGATCACTTCCATGCAAAAAACAAAAAATGCCTGTTGCTTGTAGATTAAGCAAGTACCAAACAAAAGTTGTTTAAAAAAAAGTGCTTGAGAGAAAAAGAAAGGAAGTAAAGGAGAGGGGCTGAAATACATGTACAATACTTGGAGGAAATAAAATCAAAAGGAACAGAGGATAAAGAAAATGGACTTTAAATTCAGACAAAAAGACATGGAAAAATTCTGCTATTTATATATTGCATCCATTGCAAATCTGAACACAAGAAAAACAGGCAATTACCTCTAAGACACCCCTGCATAAGCTATATTGCTAATGTCTCGTTGTCCAAAATTATTATCCAGAAGAAAAATTCTTTATCTTCCCATCCAGTTCTTCTCCTTATTATGTGATTCTGTAACCAATGTCTCCTCCCTCTCAAAGGACTTCAAAGACTTTTCTGATCCCATGGTGCAGGAAGTACCATAATTTTTGAAGTATTGCTATGGGCCAATGATGATACTGATGTCCATTTATATTTATGCATTGTCACTCTATATACAATAATTTTTTATGTTTTACCATAATGGAGAAATTTAGAAGCTAAAAATATTAGAAGAAAAGTTCCTGGTAAACTGTTAGTAGCTGAGTATTTGTGCCTATATATTTTAAATATATAATACTTACTCGTAAGAATTGTCAGCAAAAACAGATACTCTGCATAAGATATCAACCCTGAAAAAAAACATTTAAAAATTACTTGTGGAAAACCCCAAAAACTTACAGCAAAATTTGAATGATCAAATCTTACAAATATAAGAAATGTAGTTTGACATAGTATTAAATATGTACATTAAAGTAAGCCAAGTTACTATTTAATACATTTTTCACTTCTGTTTTTAGTACTCTGAACGTATGATTCCCTAACCCCAGACACATCAGTGTTCATGTCTAACCAAGAAAGTAAGGTTTATTTGGTATTAACAAAAGGCCTACACTAAATCTTTGGATTCTCACTGAAAACATTCAATGTTTATATAAAAGGTAAATAAATTAAATGTGCTTTGTCACATTTAGTACCTGGGAGGAGAACTACTCTAACATTACCCTGAAGGATCAAAGTCCTCCATCCTTTGGCAGGCTTGCAAAAGGCGGAGAATAGCTTCCCTCTAATTCTCAAGGGAACATGGCAACACGCAAAGCTGCCAAGCTGCTAGATTGTGCTGATAGTACTGCTGGGCCCTGTGCCAAGAGGAGGCTTCTTATTTTTTTTTTAAATAGGAACATGTCCTTTCTACAAGGTGAAAGTATTTCCCCCCCTTTTGAAGGAAAATTCCAGTGTTTTCTTTTGAAATACCGCCTTAAGTGAAAAGCCTGAACAAACACAAAGATGTGATAGTGTCAAAATAGAGCGTGCAAGCTAAAGATAGAGAGTGCAGAATGAAGGTGGCTAAACAACAGAATCTGAACCATCTGCCCTGCAATAATGTTTGGGGAAAAAAATGTAAAGGGCTTTTTTATAAATCACTTTTCAAAATAACTGAGCTACTTTTAACTTGTGAGCTAAACATTGTATAATGCTGAAGCTGCTTAAAATAATGAAGTTCAAACATGCCTATCTCTGCAAAGATAAACTATTTTTGTAATTTATATTTAGTTAATTGATAGATAAGGAGCCCACTTAAGCTTCAGTGATAAACAATTAACTTCTGATAAATTACTATGCAGAAGCAACAGCATTTGTATTTGACCTCAGATAGTAACTTAACACTTTTAAGTACCAGAGCTCAGAAATATTAAATTGCTAAATGCAAGAGTCTCAAAATACAAGAACAAGTCTAAGCTAAAGGGAAGTCTAATGCTGATCTTATTGCCAACACACTCTGGTTCCATAGCTCAGCTTTCCTCTCCATCAAAATAAAACTATTTACCCTATTATCTTACATGAATCGTGTTAATCAGCACAATACCACAATCATACAATGCACTGTGGAAATAAAAAAATATTTTCATCTCAAAGACTTAGTCCTGCTTACAAGTTTTAGCATTTCTGTCATTGCAAGAATGCAAATTATTAATTTCATTGCTGTAAAACTTGGAATTGTATTCTTAGATGAAACATCTAGGTTTTCTACAAGTTCGAAATCAAATAAATACAAAAAGAACTCCTGTCCCATTTTTTTAGCTTATATGCCTAAGACAAGATTAAAAAAAAAAAAAAGATAGAAACAAATAGGTGGCAAAAAGAATCAAGCAAATAGTGTGAAAAGCAGTGATCAAGATTCCTAATTTTGTTTTGTGCGTGACACAGCAAAAGAACGTTTAAGGGAAGAATATAAAGGAAGACAAGGAGGCAACTTCTCAGGTCTGTATAGAAAACACCTCCCAGTCAAGGACTGCAGTGGTGTCAGCACAAAAGACCCCTGACTGAAAATGTAACCACCAAGCAACGAAGGATGGCATTGCTGGGCAAGGAGAAGTGGGAGTCTGCCCCTCAGCTGTCTTGAGATGCTCTGCATGGCATAGTCTAAGGAAAACCTGGAAGCTGAAAACAAGTGGTTCATGCTAGGTAAAACGTAACACCGAGAGGCCAGTGTAGGCATGCAAAATAAGAGATGAGACAATCACAGAAGCTGTGGAAAAAAACATGTTTATCAAAGCTTTTGAAAGGATATTAACATGGCAGATTATGGTTGTCAAAATCTGAGGAAAAAAAAGTTGTAATAATTGAGATATAAAATACTGAGCCCCTGGGAGTTTGGGGCTTTATAGATAGACAGGGTTCATTATACTATATAAAATATTGCAGAAAGAATGTGCAAAATTTTTACAGAGATGGTAAGATGTGACTAAAAGATCAATTTGAAGACAACACCTTACTGACTGGCTCAAGGGATAAGCACCTGAATTAAAGAGGACTGGAAAGAGCAGCTTTGAAAGAAATGGCAGGAGTTTTCATCATCTTACTATAATCTAACTGAAAAGTTGCTATAGTGAAATTGGTAAAAAGGTATATGTAATAAAAATATGTAGAAATACTCTGGATTATTTTTTGACACTTGACTCAATGCTTTACAGAAAATTCATGGCCTGCCTGATATTTTCTGGAAGACTGATTGCACAAAAATAATTTATCATAAGAATTTTAAATTTGTGGACTAATTTCCATTAAAAAACTTACTTTAATTCTATTGTCCTTTTACTACATGCAGTGAGTGGCTAACTTACCTCATACATAATGTAAATGAAATATTTTGGTAATTTCATTTTTTATTCTACAGTAATCATTACAAATGTGCTCAAATTAGAAGATGTAACACAGCAGATTTAAAAACCCAAAATAAGACAACCATTTGAAAATTAAATTCATATCCAAGCAAAATTTAAAAGATAAATGCTTCACACACTGTTGAATGACTCAGCATACTTGCAGCCAAGAACGTGAAGTGTGCTTTGGCAAAATACTGTCATTTTCTAAAGCTAAAGGAACCTTCTCCTACCCTCCCTAGAAATATCTGTCCTCAAACTTACTAACAACTGCTGATAGTACAATATACTTAATGCTGAATAAATCATAAGTGTACCTACAAAATATGACACAAATTTTAAAACTGCCCACTAGAAGGCAGAATCCCCTAGCATTACATTTTACAAACCAGACTGATGGCAGTTTTCTGTCTCCTTGACATTTAAATAACAATTTGAAGGTAGTTAAAATAACATCAGCTAAACAGTTGGACAGGGGTAGATTCATTATTCTGGTACTTGTAAAAGCATAAATATTTTCATTTTTAAACTGTGATAATAATGCATCTCTAAGCAAAAGCATCAAAGTCACTAAACAGACATCATGACCAAAAATCGTAAAAACTCTGAGTGTTGTGGGGACATATGGATGTCTGCGCTGAATGTTTCTGCATCATCTCAAACTCCTACCTGGCCTTTGAAGGACAGAGATTCAAACACACAGAGTTAAGCAAGGGTAGATCTTTGCCAGAATGCAGAAGACACCAAATCTGAGTGTACCACTCAGCCCGCTTTGTGCCAAGCACTCAGCTGGGAGAGGTGCAGTAAGAGAAAGCTGCATTGATTTGCTGTTTTCAGTTTCTCTTTGTGGATTCCTGTTTTTCCCAGGCAGCATTCTCTCGGGATTTGCATTGTCCATCATGAGAAAAAGAAAGTCTCTAAAGAGAGAGAATATCCAAAAATTCAAGACTGAGAATACTTTAAGCAAAATCCTGGGAAAGCACGTGATGATTGGAAAAGGCACAGAAAAGGCAGGAATATTTAGTACAAAATTCAGTCTCTCCCAGGATAGGGAAAAATTGTTAATTTGTTCAGAGACGTTTCAGGGCTTTTGGGGTATGCTGGGGCTTTCAGGAGCAGACTGATGAGCAAGGCACCCAGCTGGAGACCCTTGCAGGTCTGCAAGGATGCAAAAAATGAACTGCAGGCAGAAGAGGCTGTGAGACCGAAGGGTAGGTGAAATGCTGCAGGCTGAGATTGAGGACTGCTCTCTTGGCACAAACTTCCAGCCGTGTCTGAGGATCTGCTGTGCATGGAGAGAGCACGGCTCATGCCTGCCAAAGAACTGCAGCAGTGCAATAGCAGCTTTATTTTCTAGAAACATCCACAGAATAAGGGATTCAGGCTGAACTGTATGATACAGAAAGTTTGTGAATAGGCGCTGTCAGTCTTTCTTATTAGTTTGGGAATTTTGGTCTTTTGTCACTGTGAAATGTTAATTGCTCATCTATTTGGTTTTCTTGATCCTCTTGTTTGTTTTCTCTCTTCAATTAATTTATGTTAATGAGATGTTTATTTGGTGTTCTTTAATCCCCCGTTGTTACACTAACAATATCCCCACTCTTAGTTTTCTCTTTATGTAGTCCAATATAAAGTGAAAATGCTGGGTGAAAAGAAAACAAAGCACATCAACACTGTGAAGGGTCACAGAGCTCCCAAAGAAGGAGAAATAAGTTCAACTGCTCTTGGAATCAGGGATACCACTTAATGTAACTAGGTACAAGTTTCAGTTTTATTCATAGTTTCCACACATTTAAGTTATATAGAGGAAGTCAGGTTATTAACAAAAAGTCTTAAAAGTCCATTAATTTTGTGTTCAAGTCATCCCTTTAGCCCTTTCCTCTTCCAAGTAGGCTTTTCAGTTCCTTTCATGTCTCCTCCTGCACCTGAGAAGGCTTTCCATTCCCAGCCTCTTTACTCTTTCTTCTATAACTGAGAGATTTGCCAAGGAGGCAGCTACTGGCTAGATGAGGATGAAATAAAATCTATGAAAACCTCTTTAAAAATACATTCAGCTCATACCATATAATAGGATAAAAAGCAAGACGTATTTTTCAGTATCAAAAGCTCATTACCTTTATCACCAAGCTCTCTAAAAAAGGTTGGTCCTGGTTTAGCTTTGGCAACATACAGCAGTGCAGCATCGACCTCCTTTAAAGACACAAACAAGAAAATATAAAGCCAGTTTTGGAAGAGACTTAATCACTTCAGTAACAGAAAGAATGCAAGTTCTTTTGAAGAAGGAAAGGAACATTTTGCTTACCTTTTTTGTCAGTTTCTTGGCTGAGGCTTTGCCTATAATAAAAAAAATCCATCATTCAATAACAAACTGACTTTGAACTTTGATCAGGTTCTGTGGCATTTCTTCAGATTTTTATGGGAAAATGCTAAGTAATGTGAAACAGAGTATTTCGCAACAGACAGTTTGTTTCTAATTCCCATAATGATCATGAAAGGACAAGATTTAAAAATAATAGGAGCAGGCTGTTTAAATGTTCTCTCAGCCTAGATTAAAGCACAGCCTGCTTTCATATCGATGACCAACTCACTAGTATGACTTTGCATACTGTGAGCTACAAACGTCGCGCAGATTCCAAAGCTACACCATACAGTAAGAAACAGCTGTAGTATTTACAAAGGGATTTCTATGCACACATGATAGTCGTTGAAGTGCAGGCTGAGTATGTGAAAGCTAAGAAATACTCAAAAAACCAAAAAAACAAAAAAAACCCCAAAAATTAAGCAGAAGCAAATTGAACAACTCTACTTTCTGAAAGAGCATCAAGATGAAAATCATGCAAACTTCTAAGTGTTTCTCAGCAGGTTCAAGTGTATACACTCAAATAGGGGCACCACTGGCAGTATAGGTTATGATCCTGTGTAAATCACACGTTTGAGGAGCTGCAATGTATCTGTATGTATGTATGTAGCTCAAATAGATCAAGAGTGGAACATTCCAGCTAGTTAGGCAGGGATCACAGAAACCCTATGGTCATGGGCCTGCAGGAGCTGTGCATGTCCCTTCTCAGTCTATCTCCTCAGCACTTCTCATACAGTTCTCCAAACCCTGTTGTCCTTCACTCTTACCTCTCTCAGCCCATCATGCTCTTCCTTCATCACCTTTTCCTCTGGATTTCAGCCAGCCATTCCCTCCTATTTATTCACACTGAGTAAGCACAAACGGAGCCACTTGGATGTGCTCTGTGGACTGGTGCCTCTGCATGCAGCAGCCTGCTTTGCTCCATGCTTGATCTCCAAGGCTACTTTGCTACTTCAAAGGCATTTTGCATCCAAAGGGTCACCAGCACAGCACCACTATCTGGAAATGGGCACGATGGAGGCAGCCTGATGGGCAGCTGTCAACAAACATCTGCCAAGCATTTTCACAGGCCCATAATTTGGCCAGACAGAGTGCTTTGTCAGTAAAATAGTGAATTTCCACAGTGCTGGCCAATGGCACGCCCAGCTGCAAGGGGTCTCCACTGGCAACTTGTGGCTTGGAACATCTTAACCAGCAATAGCTCATTTTTCAGCACAGGCAAACCAGTACCCTGGCCTCTGCTCCCTCAACTAGCAGTAACAGTTTTGCTGATAAATTCCACTCCTCACATCCCCTCCCCCAAATCAGCCTAAGGCAGACACCTGGCACATAACATTTCAACACAAATGTTTAAGTTTGACAAAAGTTATAAGCAACTAAAATTAGGGTTTTAATACTGGAGTGTTGAGTGACCCCAGCAACAGGTGTTGCCAGTACCACCTGTTACTGTGGATGAATACATTTTTGTGCAATGTCTATACATACATTTACACCCATATACACACACATATATAAAGCTCCATAGGTAGATACCTTTTAAGTATAACAACACATGAAATCCTCTGCTTTGCCTTATTTGAGACAAAAGAAGCAAGACTGATAACGGACTGGGAGAAGCAGCAACAACAGCTACATCCAGTGAGGCTGAGTCCTGAGCAGTGTGGTATAACACCACAGTCGCATCTAACACCAGTCCCTGCTGCAGAACATTTTCAAGAATGGCTGACTAGGAAATTAAGTGATTTAGATCTCAACTTTGAAATGTCACTGCTTGAAACGTACAGCACATTTCAATGTGAAACTGAGCTTAAGCTGGTTTTTTGGCCCTGGCAGACCCACCTAGAGAGCAGCCTTACGGAAGGGAATGAGTCAGGGTGTAGGTCTGCAAAAAACAGTACCTGAAAGAAAAAAGGGAAAACCATCCTGCAATATTTCTCATTGTACTCCATTCATTTGATTCTTCTGGTGATCCCAAGAACATCACATCTGGATCAGCACCTGCTACCACAGCAGTGCAGTGGGGAGTAGCCTTTTGCCAGCATTGAGGAGGATGGTGAAAGGAGACAAGCTGAACTCTGTGGGCTGGAACAGCAAAGGTATGGATAAGTGATGCAAGGTAAGGAGAGAGCACTGGGAGCTACAACTGAGACAAAAGTTGGCCAGGTTTGTGAGGCTGTACACTTGAGTCTGTGTTTCTCTTTGTGTTGCATTCAGCACAACAACGCTGAAACTCTTCAGCTATGTGGTTTTGGGAACAACATATCCTCACTGAGAATTACCAGATATTGATAAAAATTAAGAAAGGGAAGGGAAGTCTATTATAGATGTACAGACTCTTTTCCCAGCCAACACCTAAAACTGCAACTGCCTAGAGCTCACAGAAATGGCTGTGGCAGTCATCAACATCTGCCCTCTTACATCCAGCCACAGTCACCCTCCAGAGGATATTTAAGATGCTGACATGTTGACCTCTTTCAGAGGTGAAAAGACAGTAACAACAAAGATAGAGAGATGCTTATGCTACCCTCACATGGGGGAAAGGACTGGTAGAGCAAATGAAGTCTTTGCTGAGTGGCAGAAGAGGGAGAGAAGAGTCATAATCACCCCAGGACGTGGTGAGAGGCAGCACCAGGTGGGTCAGAACCGGTCCTTGCAGCAACTGGATGAGAGGCAGCTGCCACAGTAAGACAGGAAAAAAGGAAGGAGAGAAAGGAACAGATTGAGATAGAAACAAAGAGATTTCTACTTTTCAAAGCAGTAAACACAGCAAAGTAATAAATATGGAGTCTTTTAATGGTTCTCTTCTCACATGGGCAGATGTCGCCAAGCATGTGTACTGGAGGATAGGAATCTTATGGAAAAACACCCTGACACTAGAGACAGTAGTGTTATCTTTCATACAGGGAGTAAGATATTAGAATACAATCTTACAATAATATAATAATTTAAACTGTAAAATGAGTTTCCTCCAATTATTTTAATGCTTTCTAAGAATTATATCCAATTCTATTTTATTGTTATTGTCACCATATAAGATCATGTGTGAAGACTCAAATCTCTGTTTTCACTAGGAAACATACTTCTTGAATGCAAATTTAGCTCTTGGTGCTTATTTTCTCAATTTATTTACTTCTTAACAGTGAAAACCCTTTAAATACGAACAAGGAAAGCTCTATTAATATCAAATGTACAGCCCTCTGAGGAATCAGATCTTTTAAGAACTTGTCTAAAATAATTAGGAGAAAGTTAACTCTTCTCTGCAGAAGATGCACTGCAAAGGTTTGAACAGTTTTCTTACCCAGCTTGTACACTGAAGAAAAAATTGCCTCTTTTTTCCTATGAATTAAATATTGATGCTATCATTCCTCACACATGACTACAAATATATCAGGATCTAAGTCTCTCTCTGAAGACTACAGGCAATAGATGCAATTATTAAGGACTATTTAATCTAATAAGTAAAAAATCGGCATGATTCAATTTTCTTTCATTTTATTCTTTTACTTTAATAGATTCTTCCTAATTGGAAAATTAATGACACAGTACCAAACTTGTTTGTAGTAGTTAGAGTATTACTTTCATATGAAAAAAGAAACTTGGAATGAACTTGATTAAATAAGAACAATTTTTTTTTTTTTTTTAGGTTTTTTTTTTCTTTTTTCCTACAGACCTGCCACAATTATTATGGAATGCTGGTTTAAAGGACAGTGAGTATTTTCAAGAGTCTCTACATATTTTACAGATGCAATCATCTAATTTTTACCACCTACAGCATATCCATGAAACAATGGCATACAGAGGCACTTCTCATGGACAAAAAGTTATTTTAGGTTTTTTAGTTGTATGAATACTGAGTCTACTTATAAACACAAAAGTTCTGTGCTGGTAGCCAAGAAAGTTAGTTGACAACTATAATTAAGAAAACACTGCCAGGAGCAGCTCCATCAGTCTTCATTTGCCCAAGGCAAACCTGGGTATTTTGTCACGTTTCTGGAAACAGAAGTGTTTCCATCATCTATCGTTTCTTTACACTAAGATGTAGAAAGGACCTGACATCAATATTAGGATTACTGTTAGGAAAAGGCTGAATTAAACAAGGCTGGACTTGCACACACAGTAACACCCTTTTACACCTGTAGAGCTAAGGAACGGCTTAGATCTGACAAAAGATGTTTAGATTCAAAGAATGAGTAAAATCACGAATATAAGCAACTCTAACAACAATAATCAAAGGACAAAGTTAAAGTAGTTACTACTATTTGTAAGAAAACATAATTTTACATGTCTTCAAGATTGCTTTATTTTTGTAAAAAGGTAATTGAACTTAAATTTTGAATTAATCTTTCTCCACAGCCTGAAATTCAAATGTGAACAGTATAAAATATATCTTTTCCTAGAAGAACAAACTCCTGTCCTTTTCATCAGTAAAGTCACTAAGATGGTTTGACCTAAATCTCTTTTTAGCTCCATTTCAAACAGACAAAATTACAAAAATAAAAGAAAAATTGACCTCCCAGCTTTTTAATTTTGGATGGCATTCATTTCTCTCTTTGCTGAATATTGACTTTGCAGGTTCAAGGTCATACTGAGGTACTATAAAACCATTTGGTTTTTTATGAAAAATTAGGATGAGAATAGCATTAAGTATATTCACAAATGAAACAAACTCTCATTTTGCAAAATGATGAGTGAAACAAACCTTTTAAATGGGATGGGTTTTCAGCACAATCCTAATTTGAGGATCAGGGCATTTTAAAAACCACACCCACTGTATGCAGCTCATGCTGTGGCCTTTAGAGCAGAGCCCACCCTGCAGCCTTGCCTGCCATGGGAACGAGGATTTGCATTTCTTATAACTGGTTGCCAGCTTTCATGCAGGCTGAACTCTGAGAATCCTGTGCCAGCGAGCTGGGTTAGATAAGAATTGTGTATGTTGATTTCCTTGGGGAGATGCTGTTAAAATTTCTGTTTAAATTAGCCTGAAATAGAAGATCTTTGACATTCAGTAATTTGTATTTCATTCTTAGCCCTCTTAGATAATTTTAATGATAATGGACAAATATGTTATATTAACGAAGTGTGCCTTTTTTCACCTACCTTATTTTTGTTCTCCTTCTTTGAAGCTCTTCTATGCATTTATAAAGTACTTACTGTTAATGAAACCAATAAAGAACAAAAAATTCAAGCTAGTAATTATTTCTTTAAGGCCTCCTTTTGAAATACTGGTGATATTGCAGATAAATGAAGGATAGCAAAAAACTTTAAGATTTTTGAAAGCATGACAAACCAAGTGATCAGATTGCTATGCTAGCTCCTGGCAAACCAATAGCTGAATAATAAATGAGCGAGCAATTTAAATGAACTAAGAATCTACTTCAGCTAAAAAGCTTTACAGAACTACTGCATTGCTTCATTGAAAGATAATTGATAAAAGTAATTTCAATCACATGAATTAGTAAATTGAACCACCTGAATTGAATTCAAGTATGCCCAGTGGAAAAGGCAGTTTACAATAATAGAAGCTTCTGCTATGCTTTACAAAACAAGCTTTGCATCTGTCCTTCCTTATTTAAAGCAATCGTTCCTCTGAGGAAACAAGAAATACAGAGGGCTGGGATGGGGCCAGCACTGGCAAATCTCTATTTCAGAAGAGCAGTTGCATCAGAGCATGTCAATACCAGGAGGTTTCTCAGTGAGTCAGGCAGCCGGGGGTAAAAAGGGTGGGATGCTGATGCAGGGAGGAAAAATCAAAGGATGTTTAGGAAACTGAAACAGACAAAAGAATTAAGCAAGTTTTCAAAACCTCTTAAAGAGACCATGGCACTGAGTCACCAGGAGTTCTAAAAATAACCAAAGACACTGGGGTAAAATCAGATGCTGTGGTGCCCACTACAGTGCTTGCAAACAGCTTAGTCCTCACTGGGATTACAGCAGGAGTCTGTGGGAAAGGCAAGGAGAGCAGGGGAACACCTTCTCCTTAGATACTATCCAGGGAAAGTGACATACTCCCAGATCCTCTCTCTTTCTAATAATGTATCCGAGCTGCAAGTAAGAAAAAGATGAGAATATGTTCAAACTGCCAAGCTTATCACAAGACCTGTACTGCAAGGACATACAGGATACAGTCACTTCTCCCAAACAACTGCAGCAGTCTCACAGGCCTGTACGGGCAGCCCTGCAAAGGGAGCACATGAAGCCAGCTAAGACTTCACGTGAAACACACAAGCAGCAAGAAGCCCAGCAGAGAGCACAATTGCAGCTGAGCATTTCCCCAGCAGGAGAGGCTGCCAGTCCTCTGGACAGGCAGAGCTCAGCACTGGAGGAGCATCTGGGGGAAAAAATATGTCATGTGAAATGCAAGTTATCAAACTCCCAAATAAGCACCTCATGCTTGGTTCTTCTGGCCTCATTTAGATGTCTTAAAATTAGGTGCCTAAATCTAAGTTAGTGATCTCTGTGGTGCTTTGCTGTAACTATGATGGTGTGAGGACATACACAGAAAAAGGTTTATAATTAACTCTGAAATCTGCTGCTCCTATTTCAGATCTGAGGAAGAGCTCATATGCCCAAAAGCTTGTCTAATTTTTCTAACTTAGAGCAACTGGTCTAATAAAAGATATTCTGTCTTTCTGCAAACTTCATCCTGACTAATGACCTTAGGCTGCCTTTATTGTCAAGGGAGAGAAACAGACAGGGAAAGGACAATTTACTCCAGGTTGAGACAGGTGTCCAATCCAGGTCTTGCACTTATCTGTTTCCTTCCTTTAAAGAAATGCTACAATTAATTCCTCTGACCTGACATTCAGCTTTTATATATGTGAGTTGAGTGAGTCCTTTTGCATGCAACCAGATAATTCACACTGTGACTGCTTTCTATATTTGTTACATCTGTAATCTGGTTTTTTCCCAACTTCCTATCTAGCAGCCCAATGTTAGCTGTGCTAAGGGCATGTATTCTCTGTTTTAATAAGAACTTGATCAGATGCAAGGACAAAGTTTACTACAGTTCAAGAGATGGAATGGCTGCATAATTGCAGCAATATAGTCTTATAAAGAACAACTAAGATTACCTGGAAGAAGCTGTATCCATTATTCATATTTCTGAAACCAGAAGGGTGGAGAACAATTCCTCCAATGTACAGAGAACACTATGGAGTTCAGACTTTTGGGATTGATGGCATTTCCTGACTGCACAAAACCATGGTCCTTCCCACAAAGTGCAGGCAAGCAGAGCCACAACTCCTAAAAATTCCTGTTAAAATGTTTAAGATTGTAGTCAGTCTTATCTAGCAAAGAGAACAGTATAAGCTAGACCACGCCTTCAAGAAGAGTCAATTAAGGAACTTTGATCCAACCCTGAAATAAAGAAGATGTAATTTGTGAATCACCATTCTCTTTAAGACATCATCTCGTATTGTCAACGACACCTAGCTTTTAAATACTACAGGATCAGAGCACATGTTAGATTACTAACATCAGATGAAGGTAAACTATTATGATAGCCTCCTAGCACTAGAGGTTTAATTCTGTTCCTCTCCTAGGCAGTATTAGAAGTCATCTCTCGCCATCTACTTTATGGCTAGAGAAGACTATTATAGAAGAGCAAATAAAGAGGTGCATAGACAACAACAGTGAAATGACACACTTAAAAATCTGCATACACAACTTGAGCAAATTGCATCTTAATTATAAGCAGACATTAATTTGGATTCAGAATGAAAATGTGTGCAAATCACCCTACAATCAAAATGAAGAAAAGGTCAACATCTTAACAAAGCCAGACACTGATTCTTATCTCACTATGCAAAACTTGATTTAAGCTTATGTGCTCAATATAAAGGCCCCATTACCACAGTAGCAATAACTCCTTTTGTCTCACTCAGCTACTTCCTTTACAATATGTATTCTGAAGATCTTCCCTCTCATGACAGAGTCACAGAATCACGAGGTTGGAAGAGACCTCTAAGATCATCAAGTCCAACCTATGCCCTAACACCTCAACTAGACCATAGCACACCAAGTGCCATGTGCAGTCTTCTTTTAAACACATCCAGAGATGGTGATTCCACCACCTCCCTGGGAAGACAATTCCAGTACTTTATTATTCTTTTGGTGAAAAATGTTTTCCTAATATCCAACCTATACCTTCCCTGACGCAGCTTGAGACTGTGTCCTCTTGTTCTGTCAGTTGCTGCTGGTGGAAGAGACCGACCCCCACCTGACTACAACCTCCCTTCAGGAAGCTGTAGAGAGCAATAAGGTCACTCCTAAGCCTCCTCTTCTAGAGGCTGAACAACCCCGGCTCCCTCAAACATTCCTCATAGGGCTTGTGCTCCAAGCCTTTCATCTACCTTGTTGCCCTCCTCTGGACAAGCTCAAGCATCTCGACGTCCTTCCTAAACTAAGGGGCCAGAAATGGACACAGTGCTCAAGATGTGGTCTCACCAGTACCGAGTACAGGGGAAGAATGACCTCCCTGCTCCTGCTGGTCACACAATTCCTAATGCAGGCCAGAATGACGAACTGTTACTTTTCACATGCATCTTACAAAATGCAAACCCCCCACCACCATAACCAGTTAAAGACTAAGCACAAGAATATTAAAGATTGCTTATTACAAATTGGGTTCTCTTGCTGGCAAACATAACTGAGGTGCCACATGGAGAATTCATCCATTGTGTAGGAATGTATCATCAGGATAAAGCTACCGTACTAACCCTGGCATAAGAAAAAACATGCCATCTTTTCCACCTTTTCTCTCTAATGCAATTTATCCCCTAAGCACGAACTGCAAATCATTTCAAACTGTGTCAAATGATATGAAGTAACTGTATGGTTTATTACTCTTTGATATGTACTGAATATTCCAACATGAAATGCCGGAAATAACCACGTGGGTCAATCACTTTGTCCTATTGCTTCCAACAGACTTTGGCTCATGCAGTATCTCATCAGTTTAGGTGCACACAAATACATGTTCACACATTTAAAAGATAGTATAAATACTAAAATTAGTTTATAAAATGGCCTCAAGTTGCACAAGGGGAGGTTCAGACAGGAATTTTTTTTAATTGAAATGGTCGTCAAGCATTGGAACAGGCTGCCCAGGAAAGTTGTGGAGGCACCATCCCTGCAAGTACTTAAAAGACATGTGAATGTGTTGCTTAGGGACATGGTTTAGTGGTGGACTCTGGTGGACTCCATTGGGTTAGGTTAATGGTTGGACTTGATGACTTTAAAAATCTTTTTTAACCTTAATGATTCTATGATTTCATCATTTGGCTTCAAAAGACAACAGAATCACTAAGGTTGGTAAAGATCTCTAAGATCATTGAGTCCAGCCACTAATGCAGCACTGCCAGACCCACCAGTAAACTGTGTCCCCAGGTGCCTCACTCACAAGTCTTTTGATCACTTCCAGGGATGGTGACTTCGCTGCTTTTCTGGGCAGCCTGTTCTGATGTTTGACCACCCATTCACAGAAGAATTTTTCCCTAGTACCCAGCCTAAACCTTCCTTGGTGCAATTTGAGGCCATTTCCTCTTGTTCTGTCACTTGTTGCCTGGGAGAAGAGCCTGATCCCCACATGGCTGCACCCTCCTTTCAGGCAGTTGCAGAGAGTGATGAGGTCGCCCCTGAGCCTCCTTTTCTCCAGGCTGAACCCCCAGCTCCCTCAGCTGCTCCTCACAGGAATTGTGCTCCAGACCCTTCCCCAGCTCCGCTGCCCCTCTCTGGACACGCTCCAGCCCCTCAATGTCTTTCTTGCAGTGAGGGGCCCAGAACTGAACACAGGGTTGGAGGTGTGCCTCAGCAGTGCTGAGCACAGGGGGACGGTCACTGCCCTGCTCCTGCTGGCCACACCAGAGCTGACCCAGGCCAGGATGCCATTGGCCTTCTTGGCCACCTGGGCACACCCTGGCTCATGTTCAGCTGCTGTTGTCCAGCACCCCCAGGTCCTTTTCCACCAGGCAGCTTCCCAGCCACTGCCCCCAGCCTGCAGCTCTGCCTGGGGTTGTTGTGACCCCAGGGCAGGACCTGGCACTTGGCCTTGCTGAACATCTGCAATTGGCCCTGGCCCTTCGATCCAGCCTGTCCAGGTCCCTCTGCAGGCCCTTCCTGCCCTCCAGCAGATCAACACTTCCACCCAGCTTGGTGTCATCTGCAAACTGACTGAGAGTGAACTTGATCCCCTCATCCAGATCATCAACAAGGATATACTGAGCCCTGGGGAACACCACTTTGTGACCAGCCCCCAGCTGGATATAATTCCATTCCCTACCATGCCCTGGGCTTGGCCATCCAGACAGCTTTTTACCCAGTGAACAGTGCACCCACCCAAGCCATGAGCAGCCAGCTTCTCCAGGAGAATGCTGAGGGAAACACTGTTAAATCTTTTTCAAAGTCAAGGTAGAAAACATCCATAGCCTTTCCCTCATCCACTGGGCAGGTCAAAAATTGCTGAAATGAATTCAACTCCTTTGTTTATGAAATAGTTTTTTCTTAAACTTATTCATCCAAGCACAAACTTCAGGATACTGCTGATATTGCTTATTCCTAGTGGAAAAGAAAGAAAAAAAATCTAGTGATTTACTAATGAAGTAATTAAAAATTTTAAAATTAAAACTGGAAATATTTGTATTTATTAATGGTATCAGTATGAAAAATGCACTGGTAATTCTCTTCAGATATAGGATATTTATTGTGCTTGTGTCCAAGCAGTAAATAGCTGACATATCAGTGCATCTAGGCAATTTAAATTACTGCAGTGGGTAAGCAACCAGGAGCATTGACATTTCACATAAATTGCATGGGTTCTCAAGAGTACTGTAAATATAAATATCTACTTAGATCCAGTATATATAGAAGCTCACTTTTTTTTACTGGTTTTCCTGTTTCACCCTATCACATATCAAAATTATTTACACCATCATTAATGCTTTCTCTTTTGTTATGTTTTGTATTTTTAAAATAAGATTTACTTCCACTACAGCAAAATGCAGTAAAAGGTCTTAGAAATATTGCCAAAAATATTAAAAGAGGTGACAGCTGATTAGAAAAGTATAATGGAATTTTACTAGAAATATCAATTTGGGAAACTGTCATTCATCACATTATAGCTCTCCCTAGTCATATCTTTAGAAGAAAAAAAAAAAAGAGAGAGAGAAAGAGGTGGCTGATGTTTCTCTATACTGCTATTGCAAAAACTGGAAATCTCAACAGCAGGATGTCTGTTTTCTATTGATGCACTATTCTAATGGTGGTGGTAATCATGTTTCATTCTCCTAGTACCTTGTCCTTCCATCAAATGTCTAGAAATTGAGGCCTTCAGGGCTGCCTTACATCCCCCACAGAGCAAATACATATGTTTGAACATCTTATTGTTCTTATTTCCTTCCCAATGATAACATTCTAGGGAATACATTAAAAACAGCATCTTTTTGGTGATTTTGAAAAATGGTCACAGGACTTTCTGAGAAGCTTGCGGGAAAACCCATGAAGTGGGATTTCCCTATGGTTAAGGGAAATTACCTCATTCACAGAATAGTTGAAGCTGGAAGGGAGCTCTGAAGGTTATTGCAGTAACTACAATGTCCTTATTTTCTCATGATGACAAATGGAAAAAGCTCAAACAAAGGTCAGTCGGGATCTGTTGCGCAAGACCATGTTCAATTTGGTCTAGCATATTCTTGCAGACAGTTGTTTCTAGAAGGGTACAAGACATCTCTCTAATTTAATACAGTCACCTGACCAATCCTTCGAAAAAGAATATAATTTATGTGCTTTTGTAACATACACTAACACCAAAAACATGCAATAGTTGGTAGGTTTCATAGGCAGTCTTTGGTTTTTGCCCCCTTGCTTATACTAAGGGCAACAACATTCTCATGCAGTGAAGGTTGTAGCCTGGCTTCAATTCTCACTGACAACTTACAATATAGCATTTTTCCCTTATTTGTTGAGGTATAAGAATAGTTAGCACTGGATTTAACAGTGAATTGGGGCATTTTACTGAGAGGAAACAATTCTATATTTGTAATTTCATTAATGTGAAATGTGTGTTTAAGCTCAAGTCCTGGGACATTCAGTCTTACTGTCCAGAGCACAATAAACACCTAAGATTCAAACCCTTATTATGCTTTTCTTCCAGAACAAAAGTCCCATTCATGAACATGGAATTCACAGTGACTAGATATCCAAGGGTGTTGCTTTTGAGTTTAGAGAACAATTACTTTGCAAAATTACTTTGCAATTTATAATTGTAAATAATAATTATATAGATTCTGTTTGGGAATGAAAGGATTAAGCAAACACCCACTAGATGGTGTTCAATTACTGCATGGGGGGACTGGGCTAGTTACACCTCCTATTCACCTCTGCAGCAGATTCTTCTTGAAAAAACATCAAATACATTTGTATTAGAGGACAAAAACATGATGAAATAATTCTCTTAATTATCTACCATCTGTGTTGACTGTCAATAAGAGGAATTTCGAAAAGATATGGCAAATATAAGCAAAAGAAAGCACACAAGGTTGTTTTGGGTCCACTTGCTACTAGTCAACAGTTTTACATCAAAAACCTCGTATTTTTGCAATTGATGATATTATCTGTGTGTTCTCCACCTTCTCAAATTCTGCTGACATCATCATTCAATGCTGACATTGAAAGACAAGGGTTCATAAGCACCAAAGAAACACATCCATTTTGCAATTAGCATTATTAGAAGGATGGACTGAATTATTGGATGCATACCCTAGGAAAACCTAATGCATCACTTTCTTTTTCAACAGAAGCTAATTGCAACTATATCCATAATATTAGTGAATCAGCTTAAGGAAGGAAAGGAAAAAAAAGAAAATAATAAAACTGCTGTTTTAAGGGAAGAGTCTTTTGGCATAGGCCAGTATGGTTGCACTTCGGATGTTTTAGATTCCTGGGGATGACAAGGATGATAGTGATAAAGAGAATTGCTATTCAGAGCTGAATTAAGTTTATACTGTCATTGCAGAATTTCCAGAAGGAACTTTATCCTTTAGGGTACCTTAGGGCTTTCTAAGGCTCTGACTGCAACCATTTTAGTGCAGATGACATTATTTTTTCCAAGTGCCATTTTGGAAAGATAAGGACATTCTATTAGCCATGTTTAGGAGTTTCACATAGAAGACACTGTCTACTGCTTTGAGTATTTATTGATCCTGCACAGGCCTACTTCACTATTTCCACAGGCCTCCAGGTTCAAGCATTATTGCAATCTCTACTTTTTCTCTCCTTCTTCCTTCTCTTGTTTAATTGGAGTTCCTTTCAGTGGCTGATTTGCTTTCCTTCAGTTGATGGTCCACATCAATCTCACCTTTATCTTTAAATGAGCCTGGAGTTTCTTTCCACTTCTAAGATTAGCTCATTCTGTTATTAGCACACAGAAAATCTCCAAGCAAAAAAGTAACAGCCCCTGCTGAGTCTGACTTGTTTATACACCATTAACATCTGCCACATAGCAATTAACAGATGTTTGGAAAGCTTTCCTACAGCAGGGGCTCCAAGGGTATGTAAATGATAACAGGATGCTCCTGTTTTTTAAGCTATGAAAGGTTTAACCTATTTTTGCCATGCAAAAAGCTCAGTGAAGAGATTCTGTTAGGTTTTATAAGTTTCTCAGAACAGCAGAGTGAAGACAGTTACATAAAACTAATTTGAAACATTGCCTTTATTCAGTAGACAAGATGGTAATGGAAAGAGGAGCAGGATCATGAAAAGTCTGAGAACTCCCCTAAGACTGAAAAGAACTGAAGATAAGAGAAATCATAGATGAGCTTAAAAACAGGTGTTAGTCATATCTTATTACACTGATCAAAACAGCTTGGTAAATTTGCAATTTAGAAAAAAATTAATACTGCTAATAGTATGCTTAAAAATTACTGACATGATGTTCATCAGCCTTCTATAGCAGTAGAAACAAAAAGTCTTGTGCACCAACAAGAGTACCTCCAGTACACTAAAGAATGAACTTTGCAGACAGAATAAGAGAAGAAAAGACAAGCCAACACTTGACCTTTTGACTTCAAACTCCTCACAAAATAAAGAAAAAAATCTGTCAGAAAGAAAAAAAAATCTAGACAAAGAAGATCACAAGTTTCTTTCAAAAAATAAGTTATTTTCTAGAATTTTCTTATTTTCCCAGAAAAAACTTTTCTCTCCCTGAATTCAAATAATCTGATGAAGCAAACCTCTGAAACACATTTGGCTTTACCCTGCCTTTTATTTTACAGTCAGATTTTTTTAAGAATTCTGACCATATTAAACACCAGAGGAAACATTGTAATAGACCAAGACAGAAATAGAACAAAAATATTCATTCAGCACATATAATTAAAAAGGCAAATCTAAATGCAGAAATATACTTTACATCAAAATTCCCTCTAATGTCTCATTTAACTTGCAGCAGCCCTCAGTATACTGGGCTTCTGTGTCCACCACTTTCAATTATCCTTGTGTTGTCTCTTTCCTGCCATTCTCAGCTTCTTTGACAATACTAATTTCTCCTCCAAGAGCAATTGTGGACTGAAAAAAATGAACAATTTCTTCCTTTCCCTAAGCAAAAGTGTACCTTACCTGGAGCCATTAAGCCCTTGACCGTACATGACTCCCTAAAGAGGCTGTTCTTTGCCAGATCTCTCTTTTTGTTTTAATCACTATACAAAGACTATGTCAAAAACTTCCTCACCTAAGCTAAGAATGCAGAAAATAATTTGCTCTACCCCAGTATCCTCAGCTTGGCAGTCTTCATTTAGAAGTTCCTGACTTCTATCCTCGTTCCATCCCTTAGACCACAGTGATTGCCAGTGCATTGTGCTGTGAGCCAGGAAAAAATGTCGGCTTTACACAGCTAAATCAGACTCAAAAAAAGTCCGATTTAAAAGTATGGAATAAAGATACCTACGTGAAGCTGTGGAATGGATGGACTCATCCAGTCAGAGGAGATAAAAATAAACTCAGGCTTGTGAACCTAATAAGACCAGTGCTGAGTGGTAGCTTAATTATCCATAATGCATTACAGAGCTAAGGTTCAAAAGAAGAGAATTCACTATTTTAGGAAATGGGAAATTTGAGCATAAGAGCAAGAGGGTTTATAGAGACAGTGACTACTTTTAGGGTAGGGATATCAGCAGAGTTTTTAAGCAACAGAAAGATTGTGTCACTGTTCTCCAATATAACCAGTGGTTAAAAATGATGTTAAATTGACTATGTAAAAAATGTATGAGGCCTATATTTTAAGTTTGTTTTATTTTGAACTGCTGAAATAGGAGCTGACTTATAGAATATATATGAAAAATTTTGAAATGCTTAGCTATGAAATGTTAAAGACAAATACTAAGCCATGTAGTATTCCACTAGTAGAGGATACAAATCCGTAAAAATATATTACAAGCTATTACATGTTAACTTAGGTTAGCAGTGGCAATAGATATGGGTGTTCTTACATTGGTTTGACTAAGGAGAAATCCTTTCTCCTCTTTACAGAAATACTGGACATAAAGAATAGCGACTGTTATCTTGAAACGAGCATTTATTTTACCTGCAGAGGAGAGAGATTGAAATGACAAGTGAATCAAATTTAAAATGGGCTTTTTATAATTCTCACAGTTGGTACAAATGAAAAGCAAACAATGGAGAGCTCTCTTCTAGTGAAAGTGTAGAGTAATTTACGTAGCTCAGTGTACTTTTAAAATGACCATACTGGTTTAAAAGACCCTCTTACTTTTTCAGCAGTAGAGACTGCCTTTACCACTATACAGCTGACAAAAAATGTTTCTCCCTAGCAAATTCAAAGAAAGCCAGAGAAGCAGATGAAATTTTTGAGCATTACATTTTATAGTTTCTCCCAGGAAACTGACAGTGAAACAGAAGGAAGCTCCCACATTCTATGTCACCAATAAATCCACAGAAAAGAAATAAATGCTATTGGTAGGGTGCTAGTGACACACAAACACATGTACACCCCTTCCACAGAAGAAACAAAAATGAAAAAAAAATCCCAACATTTGGAGAGGAACAGAAAAGGAGAAAAATGCTCTGTGTACTGCAACTGGCAGTTTCCCTAGTGGGATATGTGACTTATTATGAGTTTGCCAATACCAATGCAGCAGCAAAATTTCACTGTCTCAGTAGTTCCAGAAGTATTGGCACAAAGGACATGCATTCAAGACTTGAAAAGAAGGCTGGCGCCTGGGAAAACGAGCTGCATCATTCTGAAGAATTCAAACATCAGTCCTTAAAGACAACTGGAATAAACTGAAAAACATCAAAAGGTAGCTGTCTTGGCCATGTCTTCTATTTAAATTCCATGCAAGGAGCCCAATTTAAAATTTTTATCAAGCCAAGTATGATTGCAGCTCTTGGTAAAAAAAGTGGCTGGACACTGGCATTTTATGTATACTAATCATCTGAAAAAAGCAGCTAGAAAAACCAAGAATGGCCAGGTAGGATGGATTTGGACCTACTAGCAATGCTGAACTACTTTTTGTCTGGGAACAACCCAGTGAGGATTTGTTAGAAAATGTAGTATTTTTTTGGTAGCTGTGTCTGTAAAATCCTTTCACTTTCAGACTTGTCCAGGTCTGAGAGGAAACATATTTAAAAAAAGATGCAGCCAGCAGAATGACCAGGTGCTTGCCAGCAGTATGGATGATGGTGTGAGGACCTTAGCTCTCTGAGGGACTGGACAACAGTGGATGACTGTTTGATTTGATTACTAAGAATTGTCTTGTCTGCATTCTCCTCTGTAGTAACAAAGTTGGTAACGCAAGGGAGGCACTGCCATACAAGCAGCTGGCTCTAACAAGAACCTGTGTGTTTTACACATGGAAAAACGTCTTTGAACTCAGTATTTGCTTTTGTTTCAAACAGATGAGGAAGGCTACTGAGCACAATTGGTGCTATAACCCACTGCAGGTGCAAGGCTGGAGAGTGAAAAACAGAGCATAACCTGGCCAGTTTTTCATTTAGGGATTCAGTGCCAGTGTTTTCCAAACAGGGAGCAATGGAACTTCTCAATGGTGCCTCTGGAGATACCAGCTGTTTGGTAAGTAAGGATAGCTTCTCTCACCTATCAAAGCAGGTTGCACACCTTGCCTGCTGCTACTGCCTAGAAGCAAAGTGATTGATACTCTATGGTTCTACCCTAGGCATTATTTAAAAATTCATAGAATCAGGGGAAAAATAGTATTCTGTATCAAGGTTACTCAAAAAAGAATAAATCATATGACTAATAAAATAAAAATTCAGCATTGGCCTAAGGAAAAGCATGGAACCACCACTACCAAAAGAGTTGCAAACAACTGAAAATATGAGGCTAGAATGCATGCTAGATTTTGGCAGGAGTCTGACCTGCACTCCTGGCACCTGCTATCATCCATCAGTGGTCTGTAGATCCTCATCAGTTCCTAAATAACTGAATGCAAGCCAAGGAATTTTAAAACCAGACTGTACTTCTTAGGTATAAACCAATACCTGTCTGCATTGAGGACATATGTTGCAAGAAATTAAAATACACTTAAGAGTGAACAAATTAATTGCATCTGTTTTCATGCTACATCTGTTAAGACTTAATTGTCAGTTAAGCAGGATTTTTCAGAATTAATTATTTTCCACTGAATTATTAAAAAAATACTGAAGTAATCTGTCAGAAACTATTTGGAACCTGTGGGAGAACAAATCCCAAAGATATTTTCTGTGGTATGTTGACAGTATGTTATAAAAGTAGTTGAAACAGTGTGTGGTGTTCTAAAAAAATAAAAAAATCTTTAAAGATAGGAAAAATATTCAGAGACCAAGAATGATTGTATGAGCTCTTGAAATGTGCCCATATGTATTAAAAAAATGACTTCTCTGTTAGGTATTTCAAATATCACATTAGCATGTCACAAAAGTGGAATACTTGACTAAAGCACAAACTGTTGCAAGACTCCTGAAATTCTAAGGCAGATGATGTTTATACAACAAGCAGACTCCTGTTATTAATAACCAGATCTTTCCATTACTCGCACTACAAGTATTCTGTACGCGCACAATATATTTTCATTTGTTTCAGGGAATCTGTTTCCCATTCAGATGCCATTAAATAGCCAATAACTTTCACACTTTAAATAACCAAATCCTTCAAGATGTGCATTGAGACCACTTGCCTCTTGGTTACAACTCTGCTGAAGCCCGATTGCTTTTATTTTTGGTACTATTTTTGTGCTGAGTTTTGTACTGAGTTTCTATAAATTGCTTTCATTCACTGAGAAGCTGTAATTTATCTTCTCATTCAACTGTTTTTCTGAAAGCTAAATAGCTATTAATGAGTTTTCAAATCATCTTGCCCAAGTTTTTACCTAATCAGTAAGCGCTGCAGTCAATTGAGTAAGAACTCTCAATCTGCGTCTCTCTTCAGCCAGTCATCAACACCACAAAGGGAAAAATAGGAATCAATCACAACACAAGCTCAGTATAACCTTACTGCTGTCTCACACAGACATACCTGCAAACATACAAATGTAATTAATACAATGTCAGTATAAATTTAAGGATCAAAAATATATTTTCCTATGTAACGGTACAAGGAATGTATCTCAGGTACCTTCAACATGATTGAAGACAGATAAATAGAACTGGAGGGGAAAAAAAAGACACATTTTCCCTGTGAAATGATATGCTAAAACATGCTACTTTTTAAGTGATTTTGCTCCATGGCTTCCTTTCCTCCTGCTCTCCCATCTGACTGTGCACACTTCTTTCTGCTGCAGCCACAGGGCTACAGTGCTGGAAGCCAGCACCCATCAAACACTTCTGCTTCTAGTGCTGCTCTCCTTCAGCTCTTTTTTGGACTCTCAATCAAATACACTCTTCTGAAATATGGAAGCAAACAAATAAGTTGGTGCAAAGGTTAGTGGTTAATACATCAAAAAAGAAGTCTGACCAGCAGAGCAGATTTGAATGCTGCAGGAAGGAACACTGCATTTCTCCTCAGGAATCCCATCTTTGATTCTGTTGTGTAGTATCTTGTGATGCATCCATAATCAAAGTGGATTAGTGCTTTTTTTGAGTTCACAACAAAACATATAGACATAATGGATATAAATACACATTATCAACATCACAGGAATTTCTGCCGTATTTCTAAACAAAGAACTATTTACCGTCAAATTAGTTTTTATATAAACATACAGCCTATGTACGTTAGTTATCAGAGTTAACATCTACTTGATGAGGACAAAAGAAAAAACAAAAAACTCTCTTATTTAATTTAATTAATTACCAACAACTGGCTAAGGCACAACATTAGAGCTAAACCAATATAGTATTTTATGCACAACACCTATTTTAATGTTCTGCTTGGACACATAAGAGAAAGTGAAAGTAAGTTACTTTGAAGACTTTGACAGGGTTGTGGTAGGATTTCCTAATGCTTTTTGGGTGATGAAAGATAGCTGAGGATAAAAAATCCACAGTATGGAAGACATTTTCAGCAATCAATGTTTATCTTTGTTTTTTTGTTCAGTTCCTTAACAGGAGTAGTATTTTCCTTTAGTCACAACCCCACTTTAAGAAATGAGTAAGCAATGATGACTAAGAAGCTTTGGCTAGAAATGGCTGATTTTGTTTCATTTTCTAAAATTCAGAAGAGATTAATGACCTAAAACCATCATGTTATTTCTTTGGATTTATCTTCACTTTAGCTTTCATCTACTACTGGGTAAGGGGTCATCTTTGTCATGCATATTCAGCTTTCAGAGTTCTCTATGGTGTTTGGGGAATTTGAGCAATGACATATCTGTACTAAAAAAAACACTAAATGTATAGATAGAGAAAAAACAATTTCTTTGTTAACACATTAGAAATTGGAGAGAACTGAATTCAGTTCCCAGCTGTTTCAATGGCTCCCCACACACTTCAATCTCTACTTCCCATATAAAGCTTCTCCAATTAGGTAAGCTTCAATCTTATTCTTTGACTCTGAATCCTAGATTTTAGATCTGACACTGATGCATGACTCACATCAGTCTGATTAGCTATTGTGTATGAAATTCAGGTCAAAATGAAGACACCGAAGTACGGGCATCTGAACTTGTGCCAAAAGCAAAAAACTCAAGACCCAAAAATAAAAAGACTGACTCAGCTCATTCCAAAGTGCTCATCTAATGCTTGGTCCCTCTAACACCACTGACTGCATCAGCACTGACCTCAACTAAGGACAATGGAGAACTCAATTTTTTAGCCATCACAGCCTTGCACTGTGTCCTTTCCTCGGATTCCCTCACAGCCATGCCCATGCTGATGCTGTGACAGGAAGCCACATATCATATCAAGCCTGCAAACACAAAACAACTTTGCTCTGTGTTCCCACAGAAAGCTTAACCAACTTGAACAACCTCTCCAAGGGAACTTACAACACGCTAATCCTCACTGACAGATAGGACTCTGCCACAGAAATACTGCCTCTGGTACCTTGGTACTGTAGAACATAGGAAAATCTCTTTTATCACAGCTGAATGAATGAAGATGCTACAACACATTAGCTTGGACTGAGCAGATACAGAAGGATCAAGATTTTTATTTAGCAAGTGTCAATTGTTATCAGACAAGGTAACCTGAAGGTTTGTCTTCTACTTGGAAGAGGAACAGAATAATCTTTTCCAGAAAAAAATGAACATAAGCACAGTTCAGATTCAATGCACTGCAATGTCTTAATTTTCTGGAGGACTCTTGCAGTCCTTTTCAAAAACTAATACAGATTTTCTTGTATGTTCTGCAACAGCACATCAGTGATGGTATTTCCATGGAGCTCTAACACACTATTAGTTGTCTAATCTGGAATATGAGCCTAAGTATACACAACTGTTTAAGACCCAAATTTTACATGAAGGGTCTCTTGAAAATGCTCCTGCACTGCAATGAAAATTCAGTGCCAATCAGCAGAATTTTATCCTTCCCACTACAATGATCTTAAAAATGCTAGAATTTCTGATGCAACACAGCAAGTTTATATTATTTGTATTAGATATTACCAGACATTGTGAAGTAGTTTTACATCACAGTAAGAACAGAAATAGGGAACACTTTTTCACTGAACTATCATTGCATCAGGTATGATGATTTACATAAACATCCCACAGATTACCCAGAAGAACTTGGCTAGTTTTGCAATGGTTTGCCACACATCCCTGTGGTAACATAGCTTTAGCACAAGATTACATGGCATATAGCCATGAATCCAAAACCCCAACGGTGCATTTAGTATGCACTGAACTAATTGGTAGAAAAAAATGCTGTCATATCATTTTTGCACTGGCACAAATGCTGTGCCACACTACTACATCTCATTTACTGTTTGTCACTGTTTATAAAGAGGTGGCTGCTTCCTTTTATAAAATAACTAACAGCAATAGAACAAGGCACATATTTATAGAGTAACCTGGTGTTAGTAGCACCGCCTCTAAAAGCAAGCAAATTTTTTTGGATGGTGTCTTTATTCCTTTACAGAACTCTTTGCTTTGTCAATATGCAGGACAAAAAGTCTGTCAGGAAATTCTGCATTCATTATCAGCTCATTCTCCTTACATGACAGTACTGTAAATATTTTTCTTCATTATCACCTGACAGTAAATAACTTTGAAGGTGCAATTTAATTAACAGGAATGACAATATGTCACAACTTTTGCCTATTTTAAAGAAAATGAATAATAGAGAAACCCATGCACCAGGAAACAAATGACCAGAGGTAGTGAACTAAGGTCTACCAGGCAGGGTTCAAGATCACTTAGGCTGGATGATAGTGGATATATTTGTAGTACAGTTCATCTGTTTTCTTATCTGGTAAAGCGTTCCATAATAAATCATAATTTATTGCATCTTTTGCAACCGTGTAAAAGGCCACACCTAAGATTTTTGCTTCAGTAATAAATTCCACCCAACTATGTACAGGAATTCACTTGGCAATCAGCACATAGCTAAAATATTTTGGTATTTTTCAATGCTAGCACCAACAATTCCTATGGTTTACACAACACCACATTTACTTTCTACTAAATTGACTATGTTTAAAAACTAACAGGAGATTTCAAAGTAATTCTCCAGTGACAACCACTCATGAGCAAAAAACCCTAAAGCTGACTGGCCAACATCTCCTGTTCTCAATTCATAACTGTTTCTCATCACTCTTTTTGCTTGCCTTTTTCCCTTGTGGGAGTACCTATCTCTGAAAAGGGACAGATCAACCCCAGCAGTATTTCTTGACGTACACAACTGCTTATGAGGCTGGTCATGTGTTTCTGTAAAAAGTACAGCAGAAACAAAACTTCAGAATAGTCCTAAGTCTCCCACATTACTATAAACTATAAACAGCATCCAATTGGAAAACTTCAAGCAAATATTTATGAAGATTAATGGTTACCACTAGGGTGTTTGAGATATTGCCAAGAGATTTGGTTTTTTTTACTTATTAGCAATTAATCAAAAATAGGTAGAAAATAACCAAATTATTATACCTTGAAGTTCAGCATTGTAAGACTCACCATGTGTATGCAGGATCACATGTTAAAATTGCATATAATTATGCAGTAAGTGAAGGGCTTTCTAGGGTAAGTGGTGTCATACCTTTCTCCTTTCTAAATTTACTGTTCAGGGTGAAAGAGAATTGTTCTATTATATAAGCAGAAAGCTTCCAAAATAATTGCTGCTTTGCTATTAAGTTCACTATATTGACCTACTCTGAATATACCACAAGAGACACTTGAGATAGGTCTGTTTATTTTCCTCATATGAAATTCTTTGTAACACAATGAGTAAAACCACTGCCTTTAAAATACTTCAAGTGCTATAGTTCTCTGCTATAAAATTCTGTGTCTGTTTGCAGTCACATAAAAATGTAAAATTCCAAGCAAGGGAAATAAAGAGAATTGCTTACCCCTGTGTTTATGCTACTGACCAAAAAATCCATACCAATGACAGTTAAAAAATATTTAGGAACATTGCATTTAAGTGTCAACATTTTCCGATCAAGCATCTATGATAATACTGCTGCAAGCCTGACTTCAATTTGAAATGCTAAATATGCATTAGAGCAAAGGCTTTTTTCTTGTCATTATTTATTAGCTTCTGTTTAATGCTATTTCTTACTCATATTAGCAAAGCAACTGAACTTGGCTGCATTACAAATAAATATCACCACAAACCACTTCATTAAAAATCTGCATGTATACTATTATACTTGGAGTAACCAATTAATATGGATGAATGGCTAGAACAAACACTTATCTCTCTAACATTGTCTTCAGACACAACTGTCTGAAAACAACACCTTCAAAACTAAAAGTTTCTGTACTCACTGTCTTTCAGCCTGGAAAACTCAAAGCAAGTCCTCTTTCAGGTTTTTAACTTAATGACTCAAGTTTTGAAGGGGAATGAAGTCTAACACCCATACATTAAAAAACATATTTTAAACGTATTTTAAAAATCTCCATGACTCTCAAGCTCATAAAGTTCTTCTAAGGATTTACATTCAACTTTGTGTAATATTAGAAGCTGTGTGTCAGCAGTGAATTCATGTATGCTTATCACCTATAGATTTTTGACAGATACTGGAAAAGTTCTTTTATTATTCCTATTTCTATCCAATAGTAATTGTCCTATTCTTTGATCACTTGCAGCTCTTTTAAACTGCTTTCTGTCCTAGGTTTTCAACAGGCTTCAATCAAAGTACATTCTGGTCTCCTTCCTCCCTGTCTCTCAAACCCTTCCACAGGGCCTTGAATTCCCTTCTGGATTTCCAGTTCAATACTCCCAAGTCACTACAGCATCTGCTGGTAGGTGGGCAGAGCATCCTAGGCTTTGAACAGCTTTTGCCAGACAACATGCTCTCCTGCTCAGCATGTGCAGATTGCAGCAAACAACTACTAAAGCTGGGATTTCTCCCTCTTTCCCTTAGCAGATGACCTAACAGAGTATTTGTCCTCTAAATGACAATCCTCTCTAGAAACTGGAAAACCTAACCTTTCAAAAGAAAAAAAAAAAAAAAAAAAATCTTGGAAAAACTGTAAAACCCGATTTTTTGAGGAAAAAAGAATTTATCATTAAAAATATAACTGTATCATGGAAATAGCAGAAGAAGATACAAAGATGAAAGAAGCTTAAGGAATGGGACAGAAATAATGAAGCCAGAAAACCTGCAGAAAAGGACAACAACCTATGCACTTTTTATTTGTGTGCTGTTCCTATCTTCTCCTCAGAACATACTTTTAAAAGTACTTCTTGAAAAGACACTTGTGATTTTGATTTGTTCTTAACTAAGTTATATAAAAATCAAAGGAGATTTAAAACAAAAAACGTAGAACTGAACTCTGAGCTCTATTATTCTCATTCAACTCACTGCCATCACTGCCTCCTCTAAGAAAAAAGGTCACAGAATTACTTGCTGGTGAAGTGGATAGAAAATAACAGGAATGGTATGAACGCTATTATAATACACTCATTCTATTTTCTGTGGCATGTTAGCAATTGAGGAACTACATACTGATCAGTCATGTACATTATGCAGAGATGTCATCAGGAAGTCACCACATTTCTAAATCATCAGCCTCACTTCACTTGTGTAAGGGTAGCAGTGTCTGTGAGAATCCATATGGGCAACATTTAAAAATTGGCTTCCTCTGATTTATGTAACATAAAGGATCCTAACCCAGTGATTTGCAAATGACATCTCTAAGGGGACCAGCAAGATTCTTTTCCTTCACAAACACAATGATAAGAAAACAACTCACGTTCAACTTGATCAAACATTACTGAGAACAAGAAATCTCTTGGTGTCATGTAATGTTCTCCTTCATATTCCAACGATGCAAAATGCATGAAGCGGTGCTTTCGAAGAGACAGTCTTTCATCCACATCTGCATGAATGAAATCTTCCTTCTGAAAAAGAAAAAAAGCCCATTGCATTTGTAGACTAAAGATGTAATTAGAAAAAACCCTATACCCAATCTTGATCAGCCTCAGTATTTTGTGGGTAGTAACAACAAAAAGGTACCAGCAATTAAAGCTTTTATAGCATAGTCTTAAAGAATGACATGCTTATATGATAGTAAAAGTATTTTTTGGCTTCACTGAGAGCATGCTTTAACAGAATCGAACCAAATTAAAGGCCGGATGTCACCAAAGGCTGATCCTGCTTCCCACTCTCCTGCTCTCAGCCATGTTGTCCTGCACCTCCTTGTTTGCCAGCTCTGCTGTTTGGGCTCTTGCTGAGCCAAATTCAGCTTGCTAAACTCAACAGAAACCTAAACCCACCAAACAGTAAAAAGTATTTTGCCAGGTTAGTGGCTGACTCAGCAAAGGCTGAAATGTGCTGGGTATCCATGCAAATGAGCCATTCCTGAAGTTAATTTTTGGACTGTGAAGCAACTCCTAAGATAGGAGAATAATGATGTTCTAATTTAAATACGGGCCTGTCTTTCAGAGCAGTCAAAAAATGGGAAAAGCAATGAAAACATCAACAAAAGAGTCAGAGATCAATACCACCAAACCCAAAGATTCAACTAGTCAAGCAAACAAAAAAATCTCCAACTTTTCACTCTCTCCTCACTAACATTGAGAGACTCAGGATCAAAACCATATGGGTTGACAATACTCTGATGAGTAGCACCAGCACTTACTGGCAGCAAAAGAGGACACTGACCCAGTGAAACAGAGATATTTGCACTTTAGGATTTCAGAGATGGTAAGTGACAACAGGAAAACAAGAAACTGTAAGATTCAGAACACACATTGCCTGTATTTGAACATTAATCATGTAAAAATTACCATCACATATTATATAATAGATTATTGTATTTCGAAACAGAAGGCTTCAACTTGCCATTTAATCTCATGCCTTGCAGCTCTGCGTTAGCATTAAGGACTTGTTAAAGTATTTCACTGAATGACAGACTACAAGCACCTGCTACAGTCCATCTTAATTTTCCTGCATGTTCTGGAAAATACTGCTTAAAAACAAATCAAATGTAGCAACAAATGTATTTATTATTTTTAAAACTTTAGGGGACAAGTGACTCCATAATTGCTTAGTTAACAAGACTCAACAAATGCTGCAAATCTCAAATGAATATTTCATGGTTGCTGGGTATTAACATGCTGCATTCTTATTAAAATCACATCCTTCTCAGAGTAACGAAAACAATTTTTCCCCAATGGCAAAATTAAAAAAAAAGTGCAAAATGGTTTCACAGTTGTCCTTCAACCAAAATTATGTAATGAAAAGCAATCTTTCTACATAAATACAAAATTAAAAAAGTTTAGACAAGAAGTAAAAAGCAAATTCTACATGTTCAAACCAGCTGGATTTTAAAGCTTCTTAAGTCTTGCAGTATTTATCTGAATTCTGTCTAAAGCTAAATTTGTTACTGATAACAGAACACTGAATTTCAGCAGTCCACAATTTTAACTGAAATACACAGGTACCAGTTTTGGTCACCATCATATAAGAAAGGTATTAAACTGTTAAGAGAGTGTCCAAAGGAGGGCAACAAAGATGGAGAAGGGCCTTGTGGAAAAATTGTATGTTGGAGTGGCTGAGGTCTTTTGGTGTGCTCAAGCTGGAGAGGAGCAGACTGAGGAGAGAGCTCATGGCAGTCTGCAGCTTCCTTGTGAGGGGAAGAGGAGGGGCAGGCACTGATCTCTGCTCTGTGGTGAGCAGTGCCAGGACCTGAGGGAATGGCCTGAAGTTGTGTCAGGGGAGGTTCAGGTTGGACATTAGGAGAAGGTTCTTCACCCAGAGGGTGGTTGGGCACTGGAACAGGCTCCCAGGGAAGTGGTCACAGCACCAGCCTGACAGAGTTCAAGGAACATTTGGACAGTGTGCTCAGGCACATGGTGTGAGTCTTGGGGGGTCCTGTGGAGGGGCAAGAGTTGGACTTGATGATCCTGACAGATCCCTTCAAGCTCTGCATGTTCTGTGATTCTGTGTTCAAATGTTCACATATTAACTCTGAAGGGTGCCTTGTATTTGGAAAGGAACCTATTCCCATCAGAATTACAATAACATGTGATTATGGATGCATCAAACCCCTTTCTTTTTGTGAAACTAGCATCCCTGATGTGCAAAACAGCCTTGGCTAACTTCTTATGAATGTCAGCTTCAAAGCTAGCACAAATGAGGATGAAACAGGATGAAATAAATCAGCTGTGCCATCTCCTATGTTTTTTTCTAAGCTTTAGCAAAATTCCTGACATCCTGTCATTATTAAATAAATTTGTCATCAGCAAAGAACACCCTTCAGGACATGAGCATGAGCTCAGCTAGAGTAGCTACCACCTCATTTAAAAGCTGTATCCCTTCCTCTCATTCACTATTATTTTCTTCACCAATATGGATCTCTCCAAGTCAATAAGCAGGGATGCCAGACCCACCAAAGAGAGCTGGTAAGGGATAGAAATACATGGGAAGAAGTAGGAAGTTCCTGTTTTCTGAAAAGAAAAAAAAAAAATCCAATTTATAAGCATAACTCCCATTTGTTATTGCAAGAGAGAAATGTTTGAATAACTATTCTCATGATTATTCCAAGTCCTGAACCAAAGATTAAATAAAAATTATGCTTTGAAGAAAAGGCTGATTCAATCACTTAAAATTAAGATTGATCTTCTTTTGAAGTACCAATCTAACAAGTGCAGGGGGGAGCAAGCTCCTCTTCACAATTCAGGATCCTTCCCACTTCAATTAAATCCTGACTAATTTCTAAGTAGTTTTTCCTGAGTCATCCAATGAGTCCTGCAGATAAAAAAGATTTGACATTCCTGACATTTTAAAAAGCACTGCCAAAGCTCATTTTGCTCATAAAAATGCATGTATTGGAAAAAAAAGCAGAGTTTTACTCTTTTATTTTACAAAATGAGTTTCAAGCAAAGACAGGTATACTGTAAGAAATAATTATGTATTTAAGGCTGAACCTCAGATATTAAGGTATCTGTAATCTAACACCTCAGCAGTTTCCAATAATGCAAGCTCAAGGCAAGCTGGATGCAAAAATTTAAATTTTTGAGGCACAGTGGGTGAGAAGAATCTATTACTACTACCACAAGATTCTTGTAAGCATAGTTTAAAATAACTCTGGGATTGACGTGGGCTTATTTCTGCCTCGAACAATGCCATATAGGAGAAATACAACCACAAAGAGCTATGTGGCTTTAACAGTAGGGCTTGGGCTCAAATTCCACTCCCAGGATGTTCTTCTGTGTGTGGGTCCAGCTGGGGCTTCAAACACTGGGTGCTTCCAGGTGCTTCACAGCACCCACATAAACCAAGAGAATTCAGAATGAAATTTCAGCTTTTACTTAGAATTTAGTTGCTTTTGTGGTTTTATGTCAAGCCTCCAGTGCCAATTTCAGAATGTGCATGGTAAAGCTCTGACAGCTGACAGTAAATTAGAATTCAATGACATGAAAAGGGTTCCAGGAGCATGCTGTGCAGATGACATGGCAATAGAGCAGAAGCTGACCAGCCACTGGTATCTACAAGCATTACCAAAGACTCTGGTTTCCTTCCCAGATTCCTGGACAGAGAAATGCCTAAGGGCAACAACATTACTTCAAACAATTAATTTTCACGTTGATATAATTAATCTGTTTATCAGTCTCCTAAAGTTGTGATTAAAGAATTCATAGTGTTCATGGTGTTCAATCTTTGGCTTGTGGTTTTGTTGTTGTTGTTTGTGGCTTGTTGTTGTTGTTTTGTTTTGTTTTTTTAATTAAATTAAATAAAAATGAAAGCTTACATAAATAAAACTTTTATAACTCTTACCTGTGTTTTTAGTAACACTGCTGATCACTGTGATGTGATTTTTGGTAACACTAATTTTGTATCTATTAAAAATCTAAGTAATTCTTAAGTATAAACTCAAATATATGCTGTTGATAATTAGAGAGAAATTATTTTAAAATATCATATGCACTTATCTCTCCCTTCAATTTAAAATTATGTCTTCCCCTTTCATTAATTTTAATTTGTGTCCCTTTGCACAGCATTTGGTGTTTTAATGTGCCTGTGCCTTTCAAGCTTTGTATCTTAATCTTTTCTGCTTATAAAATAGAATACACTTTCCAGTTAATTTTTTCCAAGATAAATTTTCTTTCTTCACTCCTTTCCATACAATCTACTTATTTTGTCTCTTTGTATCCTTTCATTGCCTTTGTTTCTTCTATTATCTATGTACCTTCCTTCCTTTTTCCCTTGGAAAAAATAAAATGAATATTTCCTTCCCCCTCCCCATCTGAAAACAAGATCAATATTCTTTTCTTCTTCTAATCTGAAAGCTTGTTACACTCATTTTACCTGCTACAAGAATAACTAAACCAATGTGTGGGATGTAATTAAAACCCAGTTGGTGCCAGCCAGATCTCTGGGAGCCTCACGTTTGGAGCCATTAATTCACAGTAGATCTACAGAAGGATTTAGCAACTCTGTATCAAATTTCTGTACAACCGATAAAAACCTTGCTGTTAACTAGTGTCATTATTGTATCTAAATTTCAACCCAATCCATTTCGCAATGATCAAAATAACAAAAAATGTAACTTGACCTCCAACTCTGCTGCACATGTTAACATACCCGTATGCATGCTGAATGCACAGAGGAATAATGCTCAGAGCTGAATGTTTCAAAGTTTCATATGATGCAATAATTGATAGATGAAAAAGAGTTTTGACAAGAAATCCATTTGACAGAAATATGTGACTTACAGAAAGCTCAAAATCATAATATTTAAGAAAGCTTGTATAACTAAGTGTAAAAGCAGTTGGTACTTTTACAATAAAGAATGTGAGCCAAGTCTTGATCAAATGCACCAGTCACCAAAACCAACATCAAGCTGAAGAAATAAGATCAGAATAATCAGAACCAAAATGTTCTGATGATGAGAATTGATCTGTATTACTTTTTTAAACATTATGTTTTCTGAGCTTGCAAATCAAACTTAGCCTGGACACCAAGTAAGCTGGGGAGGGGAGGGAAGAACAGAACTCATACAGAGAACATATTTCTCTGGAAATCAATTCCAAATATTTGAGTGACTGAAACTGAACAAGCAACAACATTTCTAAAAGCTCTAACAGTCTTGAAATCCGTAAATATGAAAAGGAGCTACTTCTGAGACAGAGAACAGACTGCTAAAGTAAGAACAAGAGAAGAATGAGAATGCAAAAGTCTCGTGTCTGGCTGCTCTTAACAGCTGAATATAAACACTTGAAAATTAGATGAAGCCCCTTCTATGCACTAACAGGTGCCACTCCCCTCCTTTCTTTCAAATAGCTGCTCAGTCAGTTTGGCTGTGCTGGTACTAATTAGTGACGGTTATGTTTGAAGCAGCAGCTGAGGAGTTTATTTGCATCTAAACCCCTGCCATTTCTGGTTTTAATTTTTCTCTCCCTCTCTTTGCATTTCACTGAGTTCAGATTAAATTGTACACACAGAGCAGACCTACTGTTACGAGCACCCATACCAAATGGAGAATTAACTCAAACATGAGGATAATACAGAAAACAGCCTCAGTTTATAAGGGTTTTTAATTTCAGTATTTAATTCTAGAATTTCTACCTTACCAGAGCTCATTTTTAAACATAAGCTTAAAACAAAGTAGGAAACTAACACATTTCCCCTAACAGAATATAAGAAAGGCAGATAAGGTGCCCAAGCTCTAACAAGCCAGGGAACCAGTTAATTAATTTAACAAACCATACATTTTCACCTCTACTTGCAAGTTATCACACCAGCCTACTTATACATTCCCCTACTGAGGCTGACACACCACTCAAACACACTGGTGCAGAAGTACTAAATACATACAGAGTGACAGGGGGACCACATTGATGTCTCAAAGACAACACACCCAGGAGACGTGTCCATACAACTTTCTGGGAGAGCTCATTACATTGTATTTGACATTCAGTAGATTTGGGTAAAAAATGTGTCACATCTACTTCTCACTGATCTTTTTCAGTCAATCACATTAAAGAACAGTTAAAAAGTGAAGACACAAATACATTTATCTTTAAAAGTAAGAGGAGCTAGATAATTTTGAAAGATATGTTGTGTGAATGCATAAACAATACATGGTGCTTAACGGTGTGTTTTTAAAATCACAGAAACATAGAACAGACTGAGTGGGAAGGGACCTTATAATCATCTAGTTCCAATCCCCAGCCATGGGCAGAAACACTTCCCACTAGACCAGGCTGCTCTAAGCCTCATCCAGCCCAGCCATGAACACTTCCAGGGAAGGAGCATCCACAACTTCTCTGCACAACCTGTGCCACTGCTTCATCACCCTCATAGTAAAGAATTTCCTCCTAATATCTAATCTGCCCTCTTTCATCTTAGAACCATCACCCCTTGTCATGTGCCCTTGTAAAAAGTCCCTCTCCAGCTGCTTCATAGGAGAAGTGCTCCAGCGCTTCCATCTTTGTACCCCTCCATTGCAGTCAGTCCAGCAGGTCCAGGTCATTCTTACATTGGAGGGCCCAGAGCTGGATGCAACTCTTCATGTGGGGTCTCACAAGAGAGTGAAGGGGCAGAAATCCTTGACCTGCTGATCAAGATTGTTTTGAAATGCCATAATCTTTATTTTATTTAATCTTTATTTTATCTCCTCCTTCTCAAATCAAATGATGTATGGAGTGTCTCTCCACACACCTCCTCAGAAGGAGCTGGGAAAGCCTCTAAGCCATCTGATTTTGCTTACCCTGAGCTTGCAGATCTTTAGGATTTTCAAGTTGATAGGACTTTACCTCTTAAGTGTACTTTTGCTGTAGAAGGAAACCATATGCCCTTTCAAATAACTGCTCACTTTGACTGGGTAACTCAGATAGAGGCTGTACTTCATCTGTTCTGAACTACATCAAGAGATAATCTGTTTATTACATGAGATTCAGTTTTAACTGCACACCCTTGAGAATGGGACTATATATGCCTGAGTTTGAGAAGTGCCAACGTCACACTGTTTGGCAGTCCAACTCATGCCAGCTGCATGGCGCCATATATTTACCAGATGATTTACAGCTTTAAAAGGTTTCTGCTGTCATAGCACTTGGTCCTGCAACAACTGTACAGAAAGGAAAAAAAGTTAACTGCTTTAATGCAGGTGGTTGAATGCTAGACAACTTTTGTTCTGAACAAGACAAATTCTGGACTCAGTGCTAATATGGAAGAATTTAAAGGAGTAAATATTTAATGCTGAATGTAGTGACCTAAGGAGAAGTACCTGAGGGAAGACATGTTTAAAACCCAGACTGGGAGAAGATGACCAAAAAAGAGGAGGCAACTTTCCAATAGGTAAAATAAGCAGTACAGATTCAAATTAAAAGAGATGAAACTCTGAGGATAAGGGAGCTAGATTTGATGCAGCAGTCAGGTTACATAGTAAAAAGCAGAGTGGTTACATTTTCAAGTTTTTTTTTTTTTTTTTTTTTTTTTTTTTTTGTAATTAAGCAAATGTATTGCATTGCATATTTAAATATATCCATGATAATGTATTAATAAAGAGGACTAGAAACTAGATGGCTACTCTAATCTGTGTAATGGCTGAGCAAGAAGTGGTAAATACAATAGAATGGGAACTAAGATAGTAGGAAGTTTACTTATAATTGGAGAAAAAAAGAACAGAAACATACCAGAATTTGTCTCTCAAGCTTTTAAAAACAACTTCTAAGTGTCTCTGTCAGTGGTTATATATACTTTCAAGAGTTCTGTATACCCCAGGTTTACAGCAATATGCCAAAGCTATTCCCTCAAAGTCGCTACACCAGCAGTGTGATTTTTTACACACAATGTATGCGCTTCAAGGGAAACATGGCAAAAAAACCTGCCTCTCTGTCATCAGAGAACACTGTCACTTGTGTGTTTTTGAAACACATTTCAGAATACCCAACTTGTTTAAGCACTATTCTTAACATGTGTCCACATCCAAAATGTTTTGAACAGTGGCTGATGGCACAGTGCCTCCCACAAGAGTAGATGTAGGAGAGCCTTGGATTGCTGTATCACTCCCTGAAACATGCCGTGTGCCAATATAATCATGCAAATCCCGTTAATTTTTAACCTAGGTACTTCATACTTGCTCTGCCAGGGAATTTTCCTTGTGACATGATGACAGCATTAGAAGAAATACACCCAGTGCTGCAGTTGCCAACCAGGCTACCACAGCATTGATCCAAACTAACCCTGCAGCAGCAGAACCTGTGAATTTAAAACCACTTCTTTAACCAAAGACAAGCTCCCCCCAAGTGAAAATACCCTATGACTTCATCTTCCTGGACCAAGAACTATGTTTCTGTATAGAACAGTAAACAGAACTCAAACCAAATCAAACAGAAGACATACATAAGGCCTTAAAATATTTATATGACACCATCAAAGAATGAAAAAAAAAATTAAATATCCAACTATCATATATGCTAGCTATCATCAGTTTCTTTAAATGAGTGCCTCTATTTAGCCAAGCTGCAAAGACTTTAAAAGAAACTTGTAGCTGTTATGAATTTATCCAAATTTCAGTGTTTCCCTTTTGAAAGGGTCTGACATAAAGAAAATTCAGTTTAAAAATGTGATGATTCTTGGAAGAAAGTTTTGCTGGCTCAGCTGAGACAGGAGCCTTTAGTTTATTCTTCATGCAAAGCATGATCTCCAGGGTTGTGATTTAAGGCTCTTGTTTTAATCCATACATGTATTTAACAGTGTTACAAGTCACTGTACATTATCCCAGTGAACATACCAGTTGCACACACTCTTAGGATAGCTTTCTACAGCAAAGCCACATAAAACTTAGTAAATACTGGTAAAAGAATTACAAGTTTTACAGTTTGTGGTTTGTGGGGTTTTGTAAAATAAAAAACAAGCAAAAAATACCCAACCTTCCAATAAAATGAAAACACAACAAATCAGAAGAGGCCACTGTAACTGCACAAACATTTGTTATAAACATTCTGAAATTTAGAAAAAAAAAATCACTGTTTAAAATAAAGAAGACCCCAAATAGTAGGTAAGACTCAAAACATATTCCTTGAAGAAAAAATATCTAAGAATCCTAGATGTGGCAGATTGCTGGAAAGACAAGAAAACTGTGTTCAGAAAGTGTCAGAATTCCCTTCTGTGATAATGTGAACATTACAGAGATAATCACATTACTCCTTCCCCCAGAAGTCTGAAAACTCTCTGGAAATGTGAGGGGGAAGTTAAGTTTTCTAAGGTTTTCTCAAGCCCTTTTATAACAAATCTTTCAAGATAAAGACACACACAAATTCAAGGGAGAAAAAATAAAAAAACAAAACCAAAACGAAAGAAGGACAGATTTATACGCTCCAGGTTCTTCTGCAAAAAGAACTAAATTGAAAACAAAAGGAATCCCTAACTGAAACTCACAATATACTTTTTACTCTTCAAGAATTCTATCCATCTTTACCCCCATTATTACCTATGTTATACCAAGATATTTTCTCAGTTCTCAGAGAGTCTGGTACTTAAAAAGGTGCTGTAAGTGAAGGGGAGTTAACTGATTAGGTTGCCATAGAAAAGACTACCACCACCAACCCTCCTAAAGCATTCAACAACAGCTGGGAAGTGTGAAATTCTTCACTTTATTTCAGTGAACTAACACTGTTAGATAAAACTTCCAGAGTAGCAAATTAATCAGAGAATAACAACTTGTAAAGAAAAGAAAATAGAATATCTTTAAAGCTTTTCTTTCTGTCATTTTTCCCCTTTTTCCCCCTTTATTTATTAAACATTTAGTCACACAAATGAAAAATGGTTAAGAAGTTAAACTCTTTAGAAGAGTGGTCAGAGCTATGCTCAGAGGATTTAGCAGATCCCAAGAGGTACCAAAACAAATATCCATATGTCCTGTAAGATTAATACAACAATAACAACAAAGTTGTTGCAACCACAAGAAATGTTTATACTGTAATTAAGTTGTAAAATTATATTTATTTCTTCATAAAGATGCTGACTTCCCTTCTAAACAAATGATTTGTTTTCTGTAGGAGTCACTGATCTTGTGACAATGTCATGTGTAAAACCTGAATGTCTTAAAACACACTATATTTTCCAATGGCTAGGCATATTTTTCATTGACTTGCTTATTTTTTTAAACTTTCTACCTATGTAGAATTTTTCTTCTACAGCATTTCCATTTGACACAGAAATTACATATGGAAAGACTGGATGAAGAGAGACAGCTACAACAGTTCAGCTGTGCCTCTTGTTCAGAAAAACAGAAGCCACAGTGAAAGTTTTATCTAAATTCTGGTATTCCCATTTCCTGATGAAATATTTTCATTAACATTAGTTTGTAAAAACTTCACAATAAATCAAAAATATTTGAAAAAAATAATTCAGAAGTTTAGAATTTCCTCCATTCAAAAGAACATATTTACTCTGATCTATGCACACATTATTTAATCAAAGAATTTGTGAAATAGTTGATGTTTTCAATAGGTTGCAAAATGCATCACACGCAAAACTGGCAAGGATAATCTTCAAAATTCCAGCACATTGCTGTGTAGATCAGAATGTTTAAAATCAATCTTTGACAGCCCCTAATAGAAAATCCGCAGAGAATTGAACAGGTGAGATACAGTTAAGGGCACCAGCAAAAGGTAACAGAAGTTTGAATTCATTAAATCAATTAAATTTACACACATACACTACTAGATTTACATCAGAGAAATTCAAAAGGTCACTTTTCCATTTAGAATTTTCATTTAGAGTTATCTTAAAAGTTGAATTCTGTATCAAACTCTGTGAATAGAGTAACACTGACAGATATTTATTTTAATCGGAGCTATTAGAGAGTGTAAAACCAGTGTATTCCTGATAACAGCAGAGTTGTATTGACCCTTCATTTTTTACCAGTGTTTAAAAATTCCATTCTCTAATTTTGTACTTCTATAATGAAAGTTCAAGTATGTTTTCTCAATCCTCCCTTCAAAGTCCATCACTGCTACACCCTCTGTGAGACTGCAAGATCACAACCACAAACAAAATTTCATCTCTGCAGCATGTGAATCTAGGAAAATCCCGTACCTAGTAGGTCATCCACTTCTCTGCTACATTCCTCTGCACCAGAGATAAAGTTGTTTTCAGCCATCCTGGCTGCACCTTAAACAGCTTTTGCAGAGGTTGTAGTACCATTTAAACAGGTCATCAAGCATGTGCTGATTTTCTTTTTCAAGACCTCCATAGTTATCAGTGTTGGTTCATTTATCAAATCTGCCATATTCTTGGAAGCAGACTGTGCTATTAGCACAAACCTTACATTTCTTTGGGAGGTCCAAAACTCTATCTGATGCAATTCTCTCTTCTCCTCTTCAATTTTTTTAAGATTATATTTATCTCAGACTTCTCTAGTAAAATAGCTTGACTGTGACATTTAATTCAAGAATTATGAAATTATGTAAAACCCAGACTAAGCCATACAAATGCTTTGTCCAAACTCTTTCCTCTCAACAAAAAATTACTTCTCAGACATCCTAAGACCTCAGGTATGTGTATATTTTTTTTTCAAGACAGACTGTCCATTTGTAAATGTTTACAACACTACCTAAAAGTAATGCATGTTAGTTTTCTCCTGCTCTGCTGGAGAAGGTTCACTAGCCACCAGAATAATTTAAGGTTTCAAATCACAAATCGATGACTTCATTTCTAGCCACAAACCTGAGGTTCATTCTGCGAGTAACACTGAAGGCAGTGGAGAGATGGGCAGAAACAGGTTACAGTAAGGTTCTCACTGTGCTTAGGAAAAACCTTGTTCATTTTGAAAGACAATGAAAGAGAAATCCATATTTCTTAGGCCTCCACTGCATCTAGGGCATGGGCTCCGTGAAGCTCAAACTCTCCTTGCCATCAGGCCCATTCAGGCACACAGCCTTTGGGAACCCCTGCAGTGAAAAACGGGGCCCCTGGGCACCCCTTAGTGCAAAGAGACATATTCATTTAAGGAATTACACTGATACCCTGCTTTTAACTGCAGAAAAAGTGCCTTAGCACCCCTTTGCCCAGGGCTCCATAGTCTTGACTTGGCAGTAAATTTTGTGACCTGTTAGCCGATCTACAGATTTCAAAAGCACTTCTATTCAGAAAAGCAAATAAATGCAAACTTACACTGTAAGACTTATGCTTGTTTTCAGAACAGAACTCATGCCTGTGTCTAGTCCTATCTTGAAAGTATTTAGAAAACATTTAAGGTTGAATTAGATCACAGATGATCTCAGAAGAAAGGAGGAATGACTGTGCCAGGTCAGACCAAAGGTCCACCTCATCCAACATGATTTCTCCTTCCTTATGGTGAGTGGCTGCAAGGTCAGAGCATCTCAGCGAGTTGAACATAGTACTAAAAATCCAATTGCAGCGTGCATGCATCAATTCAAGCATTTGTCAGAAGCAAATGCTTAGGAAGGAATAAAAATATTCTCTCAATATTAATTTATTTTGAGCTTGGGGACATCCTGAGCTGGATGTGGTTTCTATGTATTTAACAACCCTTGGCTATGTAAGTGCCCTTGGCACTTACCCAACATCTCCTTGAGTCCATGCAAACTTCTAGTGCTTTAATGACTTTTGGCATGGAGTTTCACACATCTATTGCCTATTCTGAAGAACTGCACAATGGATAATAGACCCTGGGAATATTAAGGTCATGTCAAATTGTATGTTAGTTTCGTGGCTGAGGCAAACTTAAATATAATTGATTATTTCTCTCTCAAATATAGATGTTTAACCCACTTCAGTCTCACAGTAGAGGTGAAAAAAATATCCTAAGTACAGTTTCCATATCAGTTCATAAACTGCATTAAAAAATAATATGATACCACTACAATCCTTTTCAGTAATGACTTTTCCAGGGATATAAAACTTTACTTCTAGGAGAAAATGCTATTTCTTTATTTCACTAATCAGCCCTTTAAGAATTCTTTTACAGGCCACCTCTTAAGTCCTTTCTTATCCATTTTAATAAACATTACTTAATAGCTCTGCACACTGCCAAAATCCATTATCTTAAGCTGTAAATTGATAGCTGGAAAAAAATGCTTTAACTTCAGGCTGAATATAAGCATTGTGCCTCCTATATGTTTTGTTTTCTGCAAAACTGCAGCTGCACATTTCAAATTAAACTATACATCAGTTTTACTCAAAACTGATCTAGTTTCTCACACTTCACTGATTTCATCAATGCAGCTAGAACAGTTTTATTATAACCAAATTGTAACATCTGAAGCTCTTCATACCTAGGTCTAATGATTATGTATGTCACTCTTTAGATCTTGGAAAAAATCTGAAATTATGTTACCAAAAGCGGGTCAAAAGCAATATGGTTGAAAATCAGATTCTATTTAATGAGTAAATATTAACATTTTAAAATACATTTTTGAGATATATTTTTTTTCCAGAATTCAAGCACTAACTGGGAGGGGTGTTAGTAACAGAACACATTTCTGGTATCTAAACTGCAGAGATTCCACTGACTCCAGAGTGACTTAAAGATCAGGCTCTTCAGTGAGGTGACTTCGATGATGGAAACAAAAAGGGAAGTAAAACTGAAAGTTTGTCTAGAAGCCATGACCTATGAGGAAAAACTGAAGAGAGGTGCAGATATCAAGGCTCATATTTAATTCTGAAGTCCTTCAAGTTCTGCTTCTGAATGCTGTCAGGAGCCACCTAAATAACAAGAGGCTACTTTCCAAGTTGCACTAAATTGCCATTCAGCGTTAACAGCAGAAGCAGTACTGCCACTAACACTGGTTTCATTTTGCTGTCTACAAAGCTCCCAGGCCTCATAACTCCCCTTTGGAGCTCTTCCACTCTCTTGGTAATGTATATGCAATGTATATGGAATTTGGGTGCCTGCCTCAGAGGCAGTCTGTTGCAGTCTCATGAATATCTACTTAAAAAAGTAAAATCACAACTGCGCTCTGTTGCATACCTCCTCATAAGTCCTGAGAGAGAATGGCCCCCGCACATCAAATGCAAATTCTACAGAAGAACTGTCCTCATTGTCACAACCATGTGACAATAGAGAAGAAGCAGCTGGGACCAAGTAACTCCAAAATTTTCAAAGCAGAGTATCAAAATGGAAAAGGTTTCCCAGAGAAGTCAGCAATTTACACCAGGTTTGAAAAATTGCTTTCCCAAACTTCAGTCCAGTGACCCACTGCATTTGGTTTAGATCCAAAGATGCAGCTAATTTTCTCCAGAGAAGTGCAGTCCACAGAGTTATCTCTCATTTATTTACATGCTGTCTTACTGCTCTTACAGCAGCTATCTAGATATTAAGAGCTAAGCATCCCACCCAGACAAGTGCTGAATCCTGAAAATAGGGAGTTTTATTACTGAAAATAGTTTAATTGTTTTAGCATACTTTTCATTTTTACTATAATTTTGCTAATTACACAAACTCTAAATGTCATATTCTTTAACATGCTTTGCCTTTCTCTCTCCAGAATTTTAATTGAAGAACCAGGATTGACAAAACAGCTAATGCTCTAAAACATTTCTAAACCTGTGGCAAACTGTGTATGTGCATCATTATCCTGGACATGGCACTAAACAGGTAGCCTTATAGTCTAGTTGCTGGTCTCTGAAATTCAGGAAAGTGCTAGCAAAATGAACATGTTATTATTCCTAATACACAACATGAAGAATCTGGGTGCTCCCCAATGTACTTAAAACTAGTCTTAGTAGACAAAAATACCATATTTCATAGATAAAAACTATGTGCTCGCCTCATTACAAGCTGTAATAAGTCTGAAAACTATGATCATTCAAGTTGCAAACCTTTAAGAGGGGTGGAAAGGGAAACAGCTTAATCTGCCCACCTTAAAAATTTAAAAAGCTCAATCACAAGTTTATCTCATTCGTCATTCCTTTTAATTATTTTTATGAAGACTTTATGAAGAATTTATGTATATTTTGTATTCCAACAGACTTTCTGAAATAATAATTTATTCCAGATCCTTACCACTTTTTATATGCAGTTCTATTTCCTCATTTTTAAGATTGCTCACAATTTTCAATCTTGGACAAAGAGAAGGCTATATATATTATATGTATGTTTTCCTAGATCATCTTCCCTAATCTTTACATATAAAATATTTATCTCTGTTACTGCTTCTTCACTCTTTCTCAGACATTGCATTTCTTGTGTGGCACATTGACCAATACTCTATACAGTATTCCAGATGGAGCCTAACACCCCTGTAAACCATATCGCCTCTTATTTTGTATTTTATCCCTCTGATACAACCTAGTAACTTACTTTCTTGCAGCTGTGCATAAGCCCCATGGTTTCAATGATTTTTCCACAATAACCTTCAAATCCTTTTCCTAGTCAGTGTGCTGAATGATTGTTCCATTGCAGCACACACTGTGTTTCCTTTGGTTTCTTGCTCCCAGACTAATTATTTTACATTTTTCCACAGTGAACCACGTTTGCCAGCTGCTGGCCCAGTCACCTAAACAGTTCTAAATCCTTTTACATCTGATTGTATCGTTCCTAATTCACTGCTCTGAATTTTACTACAAAAAGGGTGGTGGGGAGGATAAACTTCTGCACACAAATATTACATTAGTTATATGGGGGCCATATGCATGTGATCAGTATAATTAATCATATGGTTTTGCAATCTATCAGGCAGCTTTGCCCACCTCACTTGCATTTTTCCAATAATCCATCTCTGCTGGGACTACTTGGATCACTCCACACTTCTGAGCAACTTCATACAGCTGCCATAAAAAAAAAAAAAAACTGCCACAAAACCCCCTTTTACTTTCCCAAATGTAATCCTGCCACTTCAAATCACACTTACCTGAAGTTCAATATTCAACCTTGAATAACCAGCAATATTCTGTCTAGGATCTGGGACAGGTTGATGGCTTCTTTCTGTGAGCCCTTGAAGATGGAGTTGGGAACCAGGTTCACCAAACATGCACAAACTCTATCTATCTAAGCATTTAGCCAACAGATATTTCCAGATTCTATTTGCAAGAAAACTACCAGAACTTCAAATAATAGCACTGTGTTTTGCAAGACAATTTTTAGTAATTTTTCAAATATTTTAATTTTCCTTTCTAATTACTGATGCAGTATTAAAGGAGTCTCTGCTCATCTAATGCCAACAGCAAATCAAGGACATAGACCACTCAGTGTGCATATGAGGGGAGGGTAGATAAATCATATAAGTTGCTACCACTCATACAGCCTGGTCTTTATGTGCAGAAGCTGCTCCTTCTTCAAATGAAGTTCTAAATTTCCACTTCCTTGTGAATTTTTAAATTCTGAAAGTGTGATGCAGAGTTTTTCATTGCAAGAAGTATTTTCATTTCCAAGCTTGGGGAATTACAACTCATAGTTTAAATGATACCCTACCACCTTCTACCTCAATGGGCAAGTTACTGAACTCACCTAGTAGCTGAAAGCCTCCAGCATCACTATGTAATTATGCTTTTTTTCATTGTAAAAGAAGCATTTGCTTCTCTTCAGGCTATTGAGTCATGTTATTATTCATGTTAATCATGCTATTGGGTCAGAAAACATTCTAGCACTGGCTAACAGTGCTACAGCACTGGCTACTCTCTGCTGTCAGCTCAGAGTGCTTTAACACAACTTGCAGGTTTCCATGATTTCTTCCATCCAATCCTTATTCTCTGCTTTTAATTCCTCTTTCATAAAACAGTATCACTGCTGAGACTATCAAAGACGTGTTTTACAGAACCATAGATTATATGTTTGCAATGCCTTTCCTGTTGCATTACATGAAAATTACTTGTCAAACCTAAAACCTGATGTAAACTTGTACTGATATGCTGACAAAAATAGTGTGAGACGTGGATTAGCTTTGAAGACTGCATACACTGGAGAATCAGCATTTGGCAACATGATAGTTTTATATACAGTACAGAAATGCTGCAGAATAATCACCAACTCCAAATTAAATGTGCTCTACTTTTTATTTACAACAATTTGAAATGGCAGGCTGTGCTTAAACAGACCAAAATAAAATTACTTCCAGGTTTTAGTTTAATTATTACTTCTAGCTTCTGCCAGAAATCCATTAAGGTACAGAAGCTTACTCTAAATCTTGTCAATTTGTCTGATATTTGATGAAGCAATTTTGTGTTGCATTTTTAATAATTTCAGGTAGATTTTTGGTTAGTTGTTCTTTCAGTTTTTCTTTTTTTAACACAGGAAAACATGAACCTACACGTCAATGTTTTATTAGATACCACTAAGTATAAGTTACCTTCAAACAGAAGAAGTTCCACCAATGAACAGAGCTGTTAATTGACTCGTTGACTTCCCCTTTACACTCTGTTTACAGACTGCAAAGACAATTTCCTATGGTAGGGGCACTGAAGTGCGACATTGTTGCCACTTTTTAAAGTACTGAGGGTAAATAAAGTACAAGAATTTCCCAAAAGGAGTTGAAAGCCATACTGAGGCAAAAGTCACACTAGAGAAAGATAAATAAAAATTAATTTCTCAGAAGATGAAGTATAAGAAGGAGAGATAGAGTCACTAATTTCTGGCCACTGCAGCAAACTGACAAAATGAGTTCATCTGAAATTAAATTAAATTTCTCTTTGCATGTCAAACAGCAGTTAAGCAAGATCACCTCAGATGATGGACAGGTCATTAGTTCAAAACTCATGGAGTATTGTTCACCGCTCACTGTCTATGTGCTTGTGACAAATTCCCAGATCCAGAAAAAAAGAACTCAGTTACCCCTGATTCCCCCTGGCTGCAATAGAGAATGATGGGTGTCTCACTCCTCAGAGGATGTGGACACCTGAAAATTGATTTATCCTCTGACAAATCTATGTCTGCTTTAACTCCTGCTTAGCCGAGTGTTGTAAGGCACAGCATGGCAGTTGGCAGTAATAGTAATACGTAAACTATGGCTCACATTAATAACTCCAAATGCCTGGAAAAGGCAGACAACCTTTGTTGATGAAAATGAAAATACCAAGCACTATCACTTTCTTGCCATAACCCAGGAAAAAGAATAGACAACAGCTATTACCCAAACCACAACAACCACAGCAGTTGTAGCCCTGCAGACAGAGATGAAAATGGGAATGCCTATCCCAACTTGCTCTTGCATTAAAAACTAGTTTTGTTGCTCTTCATGGATGCATGAGAATACATCCTAGAAGCAAGCACTACTCAAACCCAAAGGAATTGTATCAAGAACTAATACTGACCTCTACCTTTCTAATCCTAAAGTTAGAAGAAACACCTGAAAATCCTGCATTAACTCCTAATTTCACTATCCAGAGAAAAAGATTTTTGATGTTTCTGAATTTTTATTTTTACTTATTTTTAAGAACATACACATGCTATATTTTCTAAAAGTCTAAATATATAAAACCCATATGTTGACTACTATCGTTATTTTGGTTAAAATTAAATAGTAGGTCATACTTTCTTTGGTAAATCAGATGCTTGATCATAAATATAACCTATGTCTCTGACTAGAAGGCTGCCTTCATTTTCATTATTTGACACAATTATTCTGGAACTCAGTGTAAATACCACTCTATAATGGCAATCAGCTGCGACTCCAAGCAATGTGCTGGATGACTCAATGTTCCATTTTTACTGTATTGATGGAAGAGTGAACATGACCCATCACACCACTGCAAAAACACCTCAGCAGAACATGCAGATGATGATTGTCCTTCCAGACACGGAGATGTCAGTGGACCGACACAACTGCAGCCTGCCATTGCAGTCAAAAGCAGTGCATCCTGCTGAGCAACCCAAGGGATGTGGGCAGTGGAAGGAAAAGAGACACACTGACAGATGTGTGGTGCCACTGCCCCCTGTCCCATGGGAGATACCCGTCTTAGCTGCAGGAGAATCTGTGCACACTGCAAGACACTGAGTTGCACCAGGCCACAGTCATTTTGTAAGTAGGAACAAAGGAGCTGTACAGACTTCAAGCTTCATGTATGACTGATTTACAGGAATTTTTTTACTATTGGGCAAGAGTGCTCCAATGGTACCTACAAATGCAGTGACAATATTTTGCTCTTAAACCTATATCAATATCAAAAAAAAATGCACTTACAGGTTATTTGGTAAGAGAACTTGGAGGTGCCTTAAACGGATGCTGTTGAAAGCAAGAAAACTGGCTTTGAAACATCTCACTTGCCAGAACACTAAGGGTAGCTTCTACCAAGCCCCTAAAAGTACACCCAACTTCATTCCAGCATGGAAGCACGTATTAGGATGTATCATAATCATTACTGTGAATAGCCTATTTTACCTTTTTAGCTCATCTTAGACAATGACAACGCATTTTCAAATTTCAGAATCTGACAGAAAGCATGCCTTCCTCCAAGGTCCCAAGAGACAAAGCTAAGATTGACATGCTCATTGTCTTTAAATTCCTTTCTGAAGCCAGAAATTGGTGAAGAACAGAACAGGAACTCTTTCTGTATCTAGCATAGTAGATTGCAAGCACATCTCTGTTTTAAAAACCTCCACACGGTAAAAAAACCTTCACACAGAACCAAATGAGAACAGTTATAGTAGATCATGGAGGCAGTGGGGGAAGGGGCAGAGAGGAGATATCTCCATATATCTCCATTCGTCTTTCTGATGCATTTTTAGCAAAAGGAGAAAAAGAAGAAAAGTTAAACAGTGCATAGCAATAGAAAAATTAGAAACATTAACTAATAGGATTGGAAAGGACCTCCAAGACCTTTGCTTATCTTTTTCATGAGCTACTAGGTGCATCTGAAGAAAACACGGACAATGGGGTGAGTTTACATGTGTTCAAAGCACAATTATCTTGTCTGATCAAGACTAGTGCTCCTGGGGACTTCATAATGAAATATCCTCAGAGTCATTATTGGACTTGCACTCTCCCTAGTTCCTTTGATCAGCAAGCACATACTTATCACCCACACTTACATGCCCAGCATTCAGCACTTCATTTAAATGACTAAAAGACACCAACCATTCTTGGAGGTATATGCTTTCAGAAAATCTAGAAAAATGAAAGATAAGCACAGCACTGCTTATGTTTATATTTGGATACCTTCTTCACAGTCATAGAAGACACAAATTAATTGCACAGTGTTTCTGCATTACCTATGGAAAAAATGCTGACTCTTCAGCTGAAAAGACAGAGATGGTGTTATACCACATCTTTTGCAATAAATTACTACAAAAATGCAATAAACATTTTACTATTTGAACACATTAACAAGCCATTGATACAGTAGCTTTCAAACTTCATTTAAAAGAACCTTATCTGGAGGAGTAAACAGTACTTTACAAACTCTAACAGTATTGGAACTTGAAAATAAATCTCAGATAACCTTCACAAGAGGTGATATAAGAAGCTACTAGGCTAAAGGAAACATGCTGAGGAGGAAAGAAAGATCAGCTACCAGAAGTGGTATCAGGACAGTTTCAGAAAGAGATGTGTTACAAGCCTCTCTGCATCAACACACAACTTACAGCAATGCTAGGGAGTGAGACATTTTAACACAAAATGATAAGCTGTATATTTTCAATTTATTGGCATCAAAGTAGAATATTTAAATGCTGAATTAATTTCATTAACATGATACTGAAGGGCCCAACCTGACATGTGTAGACCATTTGAAGTGTGTAGCCAAAGTTTTTTCACACTGGCAGCTACAACCCACCAAGTCAGGGTAAGTACAGGTGTGTGAGCTTGTAGTTCTGAATTTGAAGTACAGGATGCTGATGGGATGGAGTAACAAGCCTGTCCTGCAGATGTCCACAGAGCAGTGCAAAGACGGAGACGACTCCTAAATCCACTAGTACCTGTGTTTTCACTGATAGGAATTTTGGGAACCTTTCCCAAAATGAAGTGAACAAGTATATATCTTATAGGATACTGGCAGGTCACTACTTGAATATTTTCATGCAGCAAAAAGGAAAGCAAACACTTCTCATAGATTGCAACAAAGAGTTTCACTCCATGATAGCAAAAGTAACAGCAGACTTGTTTGTGAGAGATACAACCCGAGGAGTGTTGAGAATGTGAAAACCTATTTTGCTGAGTTTTACCACTAGTAGTTTGAGAACAGACATAAAATATGTGAGACACTAGAGAGATTCTGCTACAATCCCAGTTATATATTGCGCTTATCTAAGAACAGTTACTTTATTAAATTGTTATGCAACCAAAGAAAACCACATAAATTCTATGCTAGCAAAGAGTTAAGTCTTCAAATACAAAACTGACAATGCAGTAACAATGCAGGAAGTGTCAAATAAGCAAGCACAACCTGGAAGTAAATTTGAAGTTAATTCCTTCTCTGATCATCTGTTGGCTAGAAGAGCTGAGATCCTGCCTCAAAAGGTGGTCCACTCTGGAATGCCAAGAAGATCAAAGTCCCTTTTGTCCCAATTACACCTGATGGCTATCATGATGCTTTACTGTGTGCAAGCAAAACTTCAAAGCAGTCTTAAGGGCTTTTACTATCCCTCCCTACCCATCCCAAATAAATTTAACAAAATTCATTGTGTTAGCTAGTTTGGATTACCTCTGGACTTCTCTGAGAATACAAATGAAACAGCTTCATGTTAAACATCATCTGCACAAACCTTTACAATGCCCAGACTGCACTATGCTGATTTCCTTCTCATTCATCTCCCTGCTTAGGAAATGAAGGGAACTATCCTGCCATCTAACTTCTCGAAGTAGGATTTCCCTGTGATATTTTCTAAAGCTTTACCACAACTCTCCTATTAAAGAAAACCTTATTTGTGTAATATTTTGTAATATCAGAATCCAACACAAGTTGCCATTTTTTAAAAGAGAGCACATACAGCCAATGTGCCTCATTTTTCCTTTGTAGTTGCAAACATTCAAGCAAAGAGAAAGTCAATAGTTATTTTCGTGATTGGCCAAGTGAACAAGTTGAAGTGTAAAGAACCAAACTTTACTGACTAGTCGATTTTAATTTTTTAACATAAAAACAAGAATGTATCTCATTTTTTACAGGTATGTATCTTGTAATTTTACAGGTATATTCAAAACTATGTTCAAACTGGAACAGGTGTTTTATTTATGAATAGAAAATAACTAGAGAGAGGAAAAAAATTGCGAGGGAGGAGACAAAATCCTGGAAGAATGATAGGCTGAGAAAAAAGGTGCATGCTAAACACAATAGCATATTTTAATCAGGACTAGAAAAGCACATTGCATGGATTTTACAAATATAACTAGATGAACTGATAATATAACATCAGACTGAAATGATATTCAGTTTAACTATTTAGTTATCTTCCATTCACCACAAAATCATTTGGGAAAAATATTTTTTGAAAATCTCTAGAAATGTTGCTTCTGTGTCTAAAAAGATTCAAGATTTGTGCCTTCCTTGTGAAGCATTGCTCCATTCAACTTCAAGAGAAGCTCAAGCTGAACCAAGGCAAGGTCAGTTCAGTGCTGTTTATCCTGAATGATCTGAAATGCCCAGTAGTTCCAAGTGCCAAGTAATTTACATTAACTATGGAAAAGGTGCTGTACCTTTTTTTTGACCTGCTATAAGAACAAGAACGTACTGTATTTGGATACTAAAACCAGTTCCCTTTATGCAAGAGAAAAGAAAATAATGTTGCGAACATCTCCTATAGTGAATATAGACTATTTGCATATATCTTATGTGTTAAATATAATGAAAAAAAATATTTTTTTTCCAGATTGAGTTTTTATTCCTAGCATTTACATTATAAAAAAAACCCAGCATGTTCTACCAGCTTCTAATGGCCCAGTCACCAACTGTGAGTTACTATCCAAATGACTGTGGGATAGTTTGGCTAATTCAAATTTGAGTGATTTAAGAAAACCCTTACCAAAGCAGCATAATATTCTGCCTGAAGAATATAGAAAGCTAAGCATGAACGAAGAACAATACCTATTTTTCAAACACACTACAAAAGGAAAACTGATAGGCAGATGAACACCTAGCTTGGATAATTAAAAAAAAAAAAGAAAAAAGTCAGACCTACGTGCCTGATAGACACCATTGTGCTCCTGGCAATTAATATCCTTTCCTCTCTTCCTGGCAAATAATTTTCTACCTGGGAATTGTTAGCACTGTCTTCATACACTACCATTACTTAAAAGAACAATGTGAACATTATGCTCTAGCAGGACAAAAACCTAACCAAACAACAAAACCTGGCAATTAACTGCATATGCAATATATTCTTTGGTAAAGAAGAAAAAAATATTTTGCTGGTCATCAACAGTAAAGTGAATCTCCACACTGATTAATCACTTCATACCTTCAATATTCTGAATGTCTGATAGGAGGTATTTAATTTAAATATGAAGTGTAAACTTGGCACTGCATTAACTTGAAAAAAAGAATATGCCAACATTAATGATATGGTACAATTCAAGAAATTTATAATCTCTAAGAAGTGGGACAAAATACACCTTACCACAGCAGAAGCTATTTTGTAATTTGACATTTCAGAACAGCAGCATGTAAGAAGCAGATGGAAACTTTCTACAAACATAGAATGTCATTTCAAATGAACCAAAATGGGACACTGATTAAAGTCTACATGCAGAAGTAGATTTGTGATTTAGCTCATCTTAGCAGGAGTCATCTAAAGACCAGAAGCTAATTGTGCAAGCCCACACAACTTGTTCTCAAAAGACAAAATTCAGGCAAAAGCCACAGATCTATCTTTGTAACTCACTCAAACTGCTAATGGGATATTATATCTTTCCTTATTTTCAGCACCCTAAAGTAACACAATTACTTGATTTACACGACAAGTTAAAAACAAAAAGATCCCTCTGCTAACAGTAATTTTTAATACATTAAAGCACATTTTTAACCATAGACACTTTATTTCTGCACAGAGGAAATGAATCTACATGTGGCAGATCACCTACCTCCCTCAAAGCACCGTTCTTCAGTACAGACATCAACTAGAGAACAACCTGAAACCACAACATTTGTTTTTGGGACCATGAAGGTGTGCAAAACTTCTTTCTCTGGCTGAGACAAGGACAACTGATTTTAATCTACAACATAAAATATCTAAAATGTATGCTATAAAAGCCTTTAACTTATACTAACATTTATATCTGTATCATGTTTTATTTTAAAATAAAATTGTGTCAGTGAAGTCCTTTGATCCTTCTGTTATTAAGAGTTAAAACTTTTGGGCTGGTGCCTTGCATACATTTCAAACATGTTATGACTACTGTGCTATTTAACTACACACGGATTATATAGGAATTATTAGAGGAAGTTTGGTCTTTAGAGAAAAAGCAAATACTCAAACACTGATTTTCAAGGTTCATGTGGATTTCTTTTCTTTAGATAATTTTCAATGTACTGATCGAGTGAGATTCACATTAATGATCTGGCAGAACTAACTTATATTAAAGTCAGTTAAGACTGAGGTACAGTGAAAATTGCATTGTAGACTTTTGTCTAAAACTAAACTAAAAATTATGATGCATGACTAAAGAGAGTATCAACATACAAATCTGTAAAATAAAATATTTTACATTTTGCCTTACAGTTACAGTTACTCTAGAAAATAGTCCTCTTTTTTGTTTATGGTAGAAGAGCAAATGGAACACACTATTTAAAGTACTATTTATTGTATTTTACAGTAGGTGGATATTTCAGTTTCTGCTAACAGGTTGCAAAAATTAGTGGAAGGAACATGAACACTATTTATTTCACCTTTAAGATAATGTTCAGCTGTCATCTGTAACCAAAATAATGTAAATAATAATTAAAAAAAAAAAAAGGAGAAGTGCATTTAAATTTGCCAATAACAAAGCTCTTCAAAAACAACTTGTATTGTATACTACGGTCCAATTTAAGACGAATTGGTTGATCATAAATATTTTTTGCAACCATTGGTCACTTACTCCCTCCATTGCATTAACATAGTGTAAGAATGATGGGATTATGTAAAAGGAACCCTTGGCCCCAGCTAGACATTAAGTAGTCAAGTCACACTCTTTCTATTCTGCCACCTTGAAAAATATTTCAAAGCCATTGTAAATCCATGCTAGGGTCTTAAATACGGAGAGCTTTCAAAAGCCAACTGCAAAAGAAACCATGCTAGAAATAAGACAGCTAGCCATTAAAAAAATAAATCTGTGATTAATAATCTTTAGACACTCATAAAAAGCTTCAGAAAAACTCAACTCTATCAGCTATTTACAAAATGATTTTAACAAAAAACCAGTACTTAATCTAAAACCACAAGCACAAATCCAATTTGATAGATAAAAAAGTAAAACAACAGTTAACAATGTTCACAAAGTCATTAAAACACCAGTAAATAGTTATTGGCAAGTGATAATAAAGCACTTTCACAAACCAACGTGCTTCAGCAAGACACAGTTTAGGGAGGCAAACATTTCTTTATAGTGGAGAAATTCAAACATTATGGTGAATATTTCAGGATGTGTTAAGAGTTGTTCACAAGGACCCAACTTCTAAAGTCTGCCAACACACAACCATGTGGTTGTAACCATGTCCTTCACAAATCCCTGAAGAGCACTGTAAATATAATGATCTGAAAGTTGATGTGACACTGTCTGTCTTAGCTACCTTACTCCATCAATTGATAGCACAAGTATTGCTAACAGTGACTTTATGTCACTTTGAGGGTTTATGACAAAAAAAAGTTCAGTGAGGATCATGCCTTCCAGAAATATTTTCTTGTCCTTGCTGTTCCCCTTGCTGCTTCTTGGATTGCTGCTGTGCACACAGACAGGCATAAGGCTGTTTCATAAGGCTGTTTCAGAAACATCAGTGATAAAGAAGCAATTTCAAACTGAAACTGTGAAAACACAGCGTGTCTGCTTGGTCCAGCAAATACATTTACTTGTAAAATGCAGTATGCTGCAAATAAGCATGACTTCTACTCCTGCCTCTGAGGGGAGTGTCTCTACTGGGAGACCAAAAGTCATCTGTAGTCACTCTAGTTTTGACAAGTGAAGGCTACACCATAAAAGGGTGTCCAAAATACCTCTTTTGTGGTGTACATGATACGCAATGGCTCACCACTGCCACAGGGTGTCACAAGTTTAATAAAGTTTAACAGAATTCAAACCGTTGCAAGGGAGGATTCAGGGAGAGTCCAATTACAGCTTAACAGAGGCTATTACTTTGGTTAACAGCATCAGCAGCTGGGAAATTTGTTATAAATTTTAATGATCAACAGCAGCTACAAGCAGGTCTGGGGGCAGTGAAATGACTACACTACAACAGCTATCCACTTGAACCAGTTACTTCTAAATAAAATATTCTAAATGTCTTGCTCCTAACTCAACTTTTGTGCCTATTTAGTCTGGAAATTGTTACCTTTAAAAATAGTAAGAAATCCTTCTTCAGAGGTCAAAAGTAAATGAATAACTCATTTATTCATCGGATTGTTAATGCTTTTGACAGCTATGTTACTTCTACAAAGCCATCATCATTGCTTTTGATACTGCTCCTTTCTTGGAACAGATACATTTCATTTGGTAACACAGAAGCAAGAAAATATCAGGAGGAGGGAGGATGGTGGGAGGACAAGAAGGAGATGAAATGTGCTCAAATGGGTGAATTTTAACTTGGAAGAAAACACCCCACATACCCAATTTGGGATTATCATATATATGTGTATGTGTACACAAACACATACACACAAACACACACACACTCTACTCCGTGTGTACTGCATTTTATGTATGTACATATACACAAACACACAGCTGGAACATTCAATACAGAGTATAATTTTATCACTTTAATATTTAAAGGAATAGTACAATTACTTATCAAGTTATTATAGTTTTTCAAGTTTCTTGTGAATATGCTCCCAACTCCATGGCAACCCTTCACCCCATTTTCCCAAGCAATTCAGTGGGAATGTGTGCTTACATCGAGCTTCACCAACTACTCTAATGCTTGTGAACAATCACAGCTCCCTAAATTTTAGAAAAGTATTTAAATGTCAAAGAGGCTGAAAATGGATCTTAAATTCTTCTATTTTCACTCATTAACTTATTTTGTACTTAGCTTTGTAAACATTGATGTTTGATGATGACATTTCAGTTGAGAAGTCTTGAGGGCAGGAGTTTATAGGAATACCACAGACTTTGCCAGGATTCAATTTCTGATTTTTAATACTGCAAAGGCAGCTTATTGCTACAGAATGTAAAGAGAACATAAGAACTCAAACACCTTTGATCGTGCATCTCCAACCTAACAGACTGGTTTTTACCAGACTCAGAATACAGGTACTCAGTAGATCATGGCAGATCACATTTAAACACATGTAAAACTTGTTTAAGTCTCTTTCAATTTGACAAAACACTTAAGTCTGTGCTCAGCCCCACAGACACACTTATGCTCATTTAATTTAACCAGAATTTAAGCAGACTGGGATTAAGTAGAATTTAAAGATATCTTTTTCAAAAAAGCCCTTTAGCATGCTTACTTAGTTGAGTTGTTTCACCACATTTGAAAATAAAGTATAAAAATTATGTGCTGTGTATACACACAGATTGGTCTCTCTCAATGACATAGCACAGAGAAATTCCTAGGCAATATTTGCATTTTTCCCATATTCTGAATTCCAAAGTTAGGTCAGGGAGCATGGCTTCCTGCCTTTTAAAATTTGATCTTCAAAGTGACTGTAGAACATTTAAATTTTGTCCCACCTGACTTATCCCATTTTTGCTAGCTAGTCTCTGCTAAATTTTTCTCTTTCGTAAACTAGGTGAAGCTAGTATAATTCAGAAAATTCAGATGAACTCAGTGGATTTATCCTGGTTATAGATCAGTGAATATTTTTATTAATGTATAAAAAAATTATAAGCCTGGCTGACTTTAAAGTAGTGCTCTGAGAATACTAAGCACCAGTCTTAGTTACAACATACACATTTGGACAAGCAGCAATGCCTTAATTTTTAAATATATATACACACATATACACACATAAGAACAGAAGACAGAAAAAGTAGCCCTAATATTCTTAAAAATTGAACACATGGTAAACTGATGGAGGATTTTTAAGTAAATACTGTAAGCCACTATTTAACTCAAGGAAAGGGTTTTTACTTATACAATTACATTAATGAATTACCATTCTGAATTATAAATCTATTTCTCATTAATGTCAAAAATATATAAGTAAGACTTTAAAGATTTTTCATAGCTGCAAGACATAGTTTATGACAGCTTTCTGTCATAGAGTGACAGCTGAGGCAAGCTATTTTACTCTGTGAAGTTACAACTAAATTCTCTTCCTCTGGTGCAGTTTTGCACAAGCCAGTGATGTGATCACACTTCTGTCACTAAGCTTTTCCTATAAAATACATGAATTCTCTTTTTTTTTCTTGTTTTGTTTAAAACAGATTTAGGACAAGTATTGCACATTCCTGGAACAAGAAAAACACTTGTTACCATGCAGTAAAACACTTCTATCCTTCACTATCTGAGGTCTATGAAAAGCAACATAAGGAAAAACTCCCTGAATGCCCAGAAATGTACCAAAGCTATGTGTAACACAGACTTTGTATGTCTAATGTCATAAATGCCACATCACTGTCTTTTTGTTTTAGTTCTCCAGAGAGGTTGAAAAAATCATGATGGGAAAATGCTGTAACAAAAGATGTTTTCAGCATGGCCAGAAGAGAATAGACTCCCTTTCCCGCTAACAATAAATAATGTCTTCCTCCAAATCATAACCTTAATCCAAATATCGGACTGACAGCTTCCACAAAGAAGGAAGAACAGATAAACAACAATGAATTTTTAATCTCCTAAGAAAGCACAACACAACTGAAGAAAGCCAAAAATAGAAAGTCACGCCATCAAGGTATCACCAGAGGTGGTGATTGTTCACATTGTCAGTGATCTTTCCCATCTTTCCCCAGATTCTGTAAAGAGCATAAGCTAATAAAACATTAGCAATGGCCTATTAGAAATATCTGAGTGAGAAAGGATCTAGTGACTTGCAAGACCAATGTAAAAGCATCATTTAGGGAAATTTATTTTACTTACTTCAGATTTACACTTCCTAGAGAGAACTTATCTTCAATGTTTCTAATTTTTTCTCAACTTTAAGGCTCTAATTTTTCATACCCTTTTTTGAAAAGCTTATATAATTTGAACTACCAAAAGTCAGACATCAGAAGACATATATTGGACTTTTGTTCCTTCCTTCACTGAGAACTGCCACTTCACCATGATGAGGAGAATGCAATTACATTATAATTACTATTTTTTAATTAGCATTATGGTATCTACAACTTTTAATAATCAAGCTGATACAGGAATGCTCACAGAAAGGAAATAAACAGCATATGAGAAAGAGTAATGTAATCATAAGTTCTACTTCAAATCAAAGGGAAAGCATAATAAATCAAAAAGCTCTCTTACTCCATTAGTTCATCTAAACAAAATATGTGAAATTAAGAATGTGTATTAACTGTTCTTTTCAATTCAACATTTACTTCAAAATGGAACAACATCCATGAAATGGTACAAACAATGCAATAATTGTTTATATGACATTTGTAATAGAGAAAGCCAAGTTATTAATCCTTTTATGACAGGAAAGATTTAATGAAGTTCCTTTTAAGAACTATTTTAAAAAATAGAATAAAAGCATAAGTAAGAAAACCCTCATAAATAAACCAGTGAAGAGATTTCAGTTTCCCACCCCAAAACATTCTTGCTGTCGAGTCAAACAGCATTTTACAGGGAAGATGCAGAGCTTCCCTCTGAGGGAAAAAAGGAAAGAATGCCAATAATTAGCCACCCAGGAGGCATTTATTTCACAATATTTTTGTTATTCCATGGATTCCATTGTGATAGGATTAGTGAAGACTTACAAGCAGCCTTGGAATATAGCTTCTAATTCAACAACACTGGCTTGCCATAAGTAACCCTCATTTGTTTGTCAGAAATCATCAAGGTTGTTGTGTTTTGCTTGATGCTTTCAATGGGCACAGAAAAGCTAGGATTTTATTTGTGGTACAGTCTGAGAATCTGAGCTAAACCCAGCAATTATATAATGCTGTTCCCACTTCCATTTAAAATGACAAATTTGTTATTGTTTTAAAAAGCAGAATAAAATACTTACACTTGATTTAAAACTCGCAGATACAAGTAACTGAGTAAAACAAGAATTCTGAAAGTTGATTTTAAAAGACCTAAATATATGCCCAGAGGTAAAAATGTCATAAGATTTCATCAGGATTCTATCCAAAGACACTATCAAATGTAAACAAGGGAATTACAGAATAGTTGAAATTACAGAAATTAACAGAGCTGCTTTCTTTCTGGAACAATGTAAAACATCTTTTCATAACCAAAACTAGTAAAAGATGCTCTGAAAAGAGTATTATCAGTACATTTTTACAGTATCTAGAATCACAGTCTGAAAACAAAACACTGACATCAAAGCATGAGAAAGCCAAGTTAGAACCTACTGGAGAAAACAAAGAGCAATTTTCACACAAAAGTTTATGCTTCTAGAACAGGAGAGGATTTTAATTTAAACAAAGAAAACCTAACTAATTTCTTAATGATCTCAACAGGAAAGGCAGAAACAGAGCAGTTGAGACAACCACGCCAATCCATCCATAGTTAGTTAGGTGTTTCCTCCAAAACATGCATATTACTGGGACAATGCATAACAGCCATGGGAAGCTTCCTGTCTTTTTTCTCATCAGGTTCCAGCATGAAAGTGCCAACAGTTAGATTTAACTATATTTAACTTTCTTGATTTTGCTGGATTATCTATATAGTTCTCTAACACTTCAGCATATGAATGTTCTGAAATAAACCACATTGTGGTTTTGCACAATTTACTTCAAATTTTTAATTCAAACAAAAAAATTTAAAACTGTAACACACTTTAGAAGAAACCTTCATATAACCTGAAATTTGCCATTCTATATTCCAGATAGTTTCAACTTACCTGCTTATCTGCTCCAGAACAAGTATTTTGACCTTTTTAGAAATCAGTACACTCAAGTGAAACCAAACCATAACTGTAAAACTTCATACCTAGAACTTTAAGAGGATTGAATGAATCCTTACTCAAATCAACTTTTATTGCACTTTCTCTATTACTTCATCTGCATCTGTAATGCAAATACACACATATCATTACAGAAAACACAGTAAAAAGAAAAAGCACAACATTTGAATTAGTGTACATTTAATATTACTCATCAAATCCACAACTATCTGAAGCAGTAGAAATGGATTACTACTGAGTCACAATTGGTAAGTAAGCCACAATTCTTCAGCTCCTGCAAGTCCCCTAAATACACACCTTCTGTTCTTGGCCTAAAACAATTAAGGTTTCCCTGGCAAAGAATAACTTTATTAACTTTATAATAGAATAACATTTTTAACTTTGTAACTTTATCCTTCCACTAGTCCAGGGACCGCAGAAGTCTTCATCTAACTGATCTGAGCTGGTCTGATTTAAGAACAATCATTAGTTTTTGGAAGGAACTGATCTACTACAACTGCATCCACTGGCCTAACCATACTCTCAAAGTACCAGTTAGAACAAAAGTCATCATTCAAAGTAAAAGTGCTTTAAAGAACACAAATATTCTGTCATTTCCAGATGAAAACATCCCCATCTCAAATAAAGATGCTATTACACTTTAAACAAACACAGGCCTTTGACATCCATCAAATTAATGACTCAAAAACCACACTAACAAAAAGAGGTAAAGAACTCCAGAATTATTATAGGCTCTGAGAGAGAGCTAGTAGAAAGAAAATTTCTCCCATCTATAAATCTAGCATAATTGCAGTTAAATATTTGAAAAAACCCATAATTTATTGCACTATTTTAGTTCTAGTCTACATATACTTCTTCCAATTATCATTAAAAAATCCTTGTAAACACACATCTAGATTAGTGTTACAATTACTCAAAATGAAAATTAAGTTTCTAAGCAAAACAACAATTCTGCATGGAGGAATTCCATTTCTTCCTTGACCTCCAGGCATCTTCCCAGTTATTAACAAGTAGCAGCACATCAACAGAGTCAGAGGACAATGGCAATAATCAGTTTTAATAGAGGACATTAATATCACACCATATATAAACCAATTAAGGAAGAAACCATACAAAAATTTCATGGCTGTCAAACACTTCAGATTTACAGGGTAGCATTTCTTCCAAACACCAGAAATCTTATTAAAGTATACTTCTCAATTTCTACTCCACAGTCTCTATTCAGAATTAACTATGCTTTACTTTGAAATGGGTCCACTCAAAAAGAAGAAAAAAGTTCTAGTTTACATACTGAAATTAAAAAGAAATTCCACAAGCTCATTTACTTCAGACTAAAAACTCAGAAAAAAGCATTTTCAGATTTTTTTTCCCACAACATAGTGATTCAGGGAATTGACAGGCAAATCAAATTACAGCAAGACTACTTGGAAGTCCCAAATAAATTATTAACCATTCCTCCAAAGCACTCCTTACCGAGTCTGAGCTGAAGAATTGCAGTGGTATGGTGTCTGGCTAGGAAGCCACACTGTGCACTTCTGTCCTGCAAATCACACCACCTAGGCAAAAAGTGGCAGCTGGCACAACTGGAAGGGTCATGGCTTTGCTCAGCCCCAGAGGAAGTCCAGGAACCATGTGCCTCATATTGCCACCTCTGTTGGGTAGTGTGGAAGATGGTTCAGGTGAAAACTGAACCTGGCTTAGAACAGTCAGAGAGAGCGAGAACCTCTATTCTGACACATCTGGAGCATTGAGAGTCATGAAAGAAGTTTATAATTAACTGAGGGGAGAGGGTAAGCAAAAGAGGAAAACAAATAAACATAAGAAACAAAAAGGGAAATACTGAGCTTAAGCAAGGGTATAATTTTATGGCTGCAGACTGTGGGCTTAAGAAAACATCCACTGTCATCTGGTTAGGAGTGAAAGCTGCCAGTGGGACTGAAATGGTGATAATTTTCGGCAAGCACCAGCACTTCAAGAATAGCAGTGATTTTGAGCGGATATCTGGGCCCAAGAAACAGATTAAAATCAATCTGTCCAGGAGAGCTTAACTCACAATGTTAGCTGGAGAAAAGAAAATGCATTGAGACATTTGGAGCATGGCTCTACCACTTATGTGAGAAGAATAGGCCACATCTTTTCATTCCATTGCAGTTAGAAAATGCCACTTAAAAGCTATAACATAAAATTCAAAGGTGGATGTTGGAGAGGATAGATAAATATAATTATTCATAAATAATACAGCCAGGATGAGAACAGTCCTCTCTGCTAGCCGGACAATGCCCTTGCCTACAGATGGGTCCAGGGGTCAAGTGGACTGTTCCATCTCACCCCCCAAAATGTATGATTCACCCCTTCCCTAAAACATCAAGTGCCTGTAACCCCATTGGCCCGAGCCTTGTTCCAGCCCATCTTGAAGCCCCCTGATAAGGGGTCTCCGAGGGGCCAGACGCCCTCTTGGAACTTTCCCTCCTCTTGGAACTCCCCCTCTCCTAGAGCATCCTCTAGTCTCTCCCCCCCCGACTCTCTCAAGCCCTGCCATGTGCTGCGTCTGGGAGCTGGAGGCAGGACCTTTCTCCATCCCTAATAAACCTTATACTCCAAGAGCAGCCTTCAGAGATCTCTCGTCTCCATTCATCTACACCGTCCTGGACTAAGCAGAGCTCGCTACAGGTGGATCTCAATGGTGTGGAAAGGAGGGAAACAAAACGTCTTTAAGTAACTGATCAGCATGAACCATACTTAGAGAACCCTCCCAGAGATGAGCATTTCCTCATTTCTGAGACTATAAGAGAAATATTCATTCATGTGTCATTAATAAAGTCACATTTACTTGAAAATAAAAACCAAGTAATGATCAGCACATATTTAAGAGACAGAGTGGTTTTACAGGTAAGGTAGAAAAATGTGCACCTTTGGAACTTGTTGAACATACACAGTATGCAATGTTTTCTAAATTTTTCCTGAAATTTTAAGGCTGCAGAAATCCTATGGTGCTGGCAAAAATTAGTTTAAAACCTACAGGCATCTACTTTTATAACTACTAAATCACAGGACTGTTATTCAATTTCTATCATAAGTTCTGCTCTCATCACAGCCCACAGGGGTTTGAAATTCAACTGAAATGCACTTCTTGACAGAAAAGATGAAGTTACTTCAGTAGCATCTTGTTTCTACACTATGACTTTTCACTTAAATCTTCTGAAGATATTTTAAAGTATTGGCAGCATGGGCAGAACTTGAAACACTCTTTGAGGATTTGCACTTTTAAAATTTTATTTAAGTAATATCCCATGTAGGCGTTCAGAAATTTTACCCAACCTTTTTAGCTTACCAAAATGTGACCTCTGAAATGAAACACTTACATAACTGGTTTTATAACAATGAGATTATTCCTTTAATAGCAGAAGAAAATACAGCCTTGCCAAATCCATTTCCCCAATATAGCCATAGCAGTTCTAGAGCAAGGCATGACATCAGTAGGAAGAGGGGCATCTAACAGGTCAGGAGTGACACTGGCATGGGAGGAGGGAATCCCTCAGCCTTGAATTGGCACAGACCCCCAGAAAGAATCTGCAGCCCCTCCAGCCCAAACAGAAAGGAAATGTCTGAATCACCAGAGAGTCCTCCCACAAGGGAGTTTATCCTTTAGGGCAGAATTAATGAAAAAGACTTCATGAACTGGAAAGACAATTAGAAAAAAAAGTGGTAGATTTCTGCACTGCAGGGCAAGCAAACGCCCCTTCAGAATTCAGAAGGATACCCACAAGAGGCAGAGGGCCACCTCATGCCACCAGCAAACACTGCTATGGAACCACACTGCAGCATTTATAGAAATCATTTGAGAACTTCTGAATGTCAGACCCAAATTTCAAATTAAAAAAGAGACAAAAAAATGAAAGAAAAGATATATTTAGGTCAAGATAAAAAGGAATCATACTAATTTGTTTGATTTTGTTTCACCCATCTTTATGTCTCAGAGAACAATAAGCTTCACCAGGTGGCTTTGCAGTGCAGCAGCAGCCAATTCTTCAACTGCATTTCATGGACTCACAACATAAGACATGTAATGCAGCTCAGTGAAAGGTGCTCTGCGAGAGTATTTCACATCCCATCAAATGAGACCTGTGAATTTCACATCAGAGATCAAAACCACACATCTCTATCAAACCTTATTTTATAAAGACACAGAAAATGCAGCATGTCTAGAAATACAGTAATTATTTCTACACTGAAATTTTAAAAACTTGATACCTGTACAGAAATATAGCCTTTAGTACAATCTGTTGTTTTCTCCCTGAATCAAGACTTTTTCTTTGCAGCGCAGAAAGTCAAAAGAAAGATCTGCTATAAATTTTCACAGTACATGGCACAGTACAAGAGATGATTGTAAAAGAGGTTTCAGCACTGAAAATTTGATGTCTTATGTAGAGACACCATAAAACAAAGACAAGAATCAATTAAATTAAATTATTTAATTAACATCAATTTGTTCTACAGCAGTTTAAAATATGTATGAGACAACCAGCTGCTAAACAGAACAACTCATTAAATAATTTAAGTGAATTATTTTCTAGTTTTGATGCAATTTTCTTGTATGACATGTAAGTCTGTGATTTATACTCAATGTAGAAATTAATTTTGTCATTTGGTTCCATTTTTTTCTAAAATTATGACTTTGTTTCTAGCTTGAAAGTGTTTTATAAACACTGAGCTTATGATTATTTTCAAGTACTAGGAAAGGCAAACTGGCTGCAGTGCTTCCAGAAAGGGATCAGTATGTACAGTGTGATCAAATACTCATTGAAAAAAAAATCCTAGGGAGGTTTTAAGTGGGATGTGCCCATACTGCAATTCTATTATTCAGGGACAAGAAAACATAAGACAACCTCTCATTCATGCAGGACAAATAGTGCGCCAAAAGCACAAATTACACCTAATTACAGGGTATAACTCTGTCATCTTTCTTTTTATAACCTAGCCATTTACACACTTTGATTTTTACTTCCATTTGGGTTTATTAACATCAAAGCTTTGTCATCACTTATCTGTTTCTACAGACTTTTTTACCTGAGGCAATAAATAAAAACTTCACTGCATTTCAGCTCTTTGGATGCAAGGAAGGTTTAGTCTACATTGTTCTTATGATGTTTCATGCTTATTAAACTTTTGCATGTTGTTATAAAGTTTATTGCCCTTGGCATACTAATCTTAAATGTACTTTAATTAAACTGACTCTCATTGCACATAAATGCATTAGCACTATCCTACGATAAATTTTATTCTTACTGTTAAGGCTTTTTTTTCATGTAATTACACTGTCTTGCATAAAAGTGTAATGGACAATTTAGTCTAATGCATTGTTTAGCTTTTTGTCAAACATAAAATGGCAATGACTTTTTAATTAAGCTATATGGGGCTTCTCTACAGAGATTACAGCAAAAAACCCCACACAGATGACCATCCTTGAAGAAAAGGAGAAAGTAAAGTTTGACTAAAAGGCTAAAATAGTTTGGACAGTCATGTTGAAGAGATACCTCTCAAATTAAAATCAGAGAAAGATGAGGGACAGATGAAAGCTATGATTATGCAAACATAAATATATTGTTTAAAACTCATCTGAACATAACAACTGCTAGGATTCAAATTCCTGCTCAAACATTAAAGGGATATTTCAAAACAAATGCCTCTTGAATAAAATGTATTATATCTGAATCAAGAGTTTATCATTTTCACTGCCCAATATGACTAAGATCTCTAATCTAGAGCAATCTTTTAATGTTATTTTTACTCTTCCCCCTCTCCCCATTACAGTGAAGAAAAGGTTTCCTCACTTTTCTTCTCAAAGGTGAATTCAAGGAAGGTATAAATGTAACTGCTGATGTTATCTCACTTCAACTTGTATACTTTTGTTCTGGGCAGCCATTCAATCAGAAACTTCTCGAATAACAGAGGTTAAAGAAACAATGTTTTTTAAAAAAATCCACTTTACCCTCCTAAGTGGGAAAATCTACAGCTATGTATCTTAACCAGCTCTTCAAAGCCTAGCAATGACATAAATTCAAAGTCATCTCATGCAATCTACTTAATTATTTCATTAATTGAAATTCAGAAAAGTTTCTCTAACATCTCTTTTGAGTTCTTCTTGGTAGAGTTTCGACTGCTGTTACTTATCAAAGGCTACCATCAACAAAAACAACTATTTGTTTCTTCTGCAACAGTCGTTTACATATTAGAAAACCACACTCTTTTCTTCACTGATTTTCCTTCCACAGGCTAAAAAAATGAAGCATCCTCTAAGGGATTTCTCCCATCTTGTGATCACCTGTGATGCCCCTGTTCAACCTCAAAGTGGTTCAAGCTTGCCTTGCAACATCTTTCCCCGAGAAGAAAACAGTGTTCCAGCAGAGACTTCAATAACAGTTTAACTTAGCTCATTTAATTGGCTGAACTTCCACCCGTACATCCCAGTGACAGGATCATCTCTTGATACAGTATAGTGCTATTAAATGAAAAATCCTATCAAATCCTTTTCTGAAGGACCACTATGATTTATTAATGGTAATTGTCACATCATCTTCACTGGATTTCACTGACTCATGTGCAGATTATTTTTCCAGTTTTGCAAGATCTTTCTGAAATATGGTCTTGTTTTCCAGTCTTTCTCGAGTTTTGTGTCACCTGAAGAGTGATTCCAGCTACCATTAAGTACCTCAGGTAAAAAACAGAAAGGGAACCGGCCTCCAGGCAGGTCTGTAGAAAACTGCTCAATATATCTTTTCATTTTGAGAGCAATCTATTGACAATAATCAACAGAAATATGAATCAAATAAATTTTGCACTTACTGTACACTAATTTCTCCTATATCACATTTTCCTGCATTAGTTATAAAAATGTTACAAAAGACAAGCTTATGAAGGTCTTTAAACAAAGTAAAAATATATGACAAAAATAGAAACAAAGCTACTGCTTTGTTTCTATTGACAGATTCAATTGTTTGATCATACAAAGTTTAAACTAATTTAAGATTATTTATTCTTTGTAAACCCATCCTAGCAATTGTTCATCTCTTCATTATCTCACACATAAATAAAAACTGTTTTATATATTTTTTTTTTTTTAGGACATCAGTATTAGGATAGCTGAACCCTCCCTCCTTGACTCCTTTTCCCCCTTTGACAATTGGTACATTTATCTTTCCCAGTCCTCCAGTACTTAATCACCCTGCACCATATTTCAGAGATAAGGCTGCTGTAAGATAGCTTAGGAGGTGATCTGTTAATGCAAATAGCAAACATTGGCAGCACTGTCCCCAGACAAGTTAGAGGATATAGTTTTACCCTCCCTTCTCATATTTCCTACATAGGCACCAATTGGAAAAAAAATCTCAAGAAAGGCAACTTGGAAGCCAGAACTTTTCCAAGAAGTGATCTATTTGCCTCCATACCCTCAAAAAACCCACTGTAAAAGTACTGCACTAACTTGAAATCATCTAAACTTGGTAATCTCCTTGTCTTTTGTCATGTGCTTTCCTGCATCTATATTATTAGTGATTTTTTTTTCCCCTTAAGTATCTTCTGAAGTCATAAACTGGTGAGGTAATTCCAATGGGATTACAATCACCTGGACCAGCATTCCCACTTCAGTTGCAGCACCTACAGTAGCCTACAGTCACATACCAGGGGCATTGGGATACACACAATTCTGGAAGTAGCGTATCCGAACTTTGCTTCCACTTTGAAGGTGTTTACACATATAGAAGCCTTCTGCCTTTTCTATTCTGTTTTATTGTACTTTCCTAGTCTAAAATTAAGACAAAAAAGTTCATTTCCATTTTGAGGTGCTTATTTTTCCTCTATGTTTGGAGTCATAGAATAGTTTTAGTTGGAAGGGATCTTTTAAATGTCACCTCCTAGTCTACCTCCACTGCTGTGAGCAGGGACATCTCTAACTACATCAGCTTGCTCAGAGCCCCACCCAACCTGACCTTGATGGAATGTTTCCAGAGATGAGCTATCATCAGACCTGTCTGGGCAACCTTTTCCACTGCTTAACCACTCTCATTGTAAATAACTTCTTATATATAAAATAATTCAAACCTTGTCCAGTTTAAAACCATAAGTCCTTGTTCTGCTGCTACAGGCCCTGCTAAAAATGTTTGTTCCCAGTACTCTTATAAGCCTCTAAAAGACTCTATCAGCCTTCCTGGGAAGTTCCTCTATTTAATTTGCTGTTGAAACTTCAATTATTTTCTATGCTTAATAACTGGGATCCTGTGCTCTTAAATCACCGTGTTATTTAATTTTTCAAAGTTTCTGCTTGAATTTGAAACGAAATCAAACCAAAGCTCCTATGCATTTTTACATTTTATTGTTGTTTTACATTCAAATTGATTTTTACACATATATGCCATTAGCCAAGCTTCTACAATATCCTCACTGAAGAAGATGCAGTATCCAAGCAGCATATTCCTTTGAAGGCACACAGCTATACCGTGAAAAAACATGGCTGCTGCTACAACCAGGAACACACAGGCTTGGCCACTGTTAGTAGCGTTTCTTCACCAGTTATTAACTGGGGAAATTATTCCATGATTAGTCAATTTTCATAGACAATTAGTCAATGAAGCTGGATGGGGAATGCTCACACAGTTTGGCTGCAGGACTAGCAGCAGCTCCTCATGATGCTGAAAAAAATAATAGAGGTAGTCACATTTTCAGCAAACTTAGTACAGAAGAGAAACTCTGTCCATAAAGTAAATCTCACCTACTTACTGCTTTCTGCCATTTGTATCCTACTCTCATCTCTTCCTTTACAGCTATATTCTCATGTGATTAACTTTTTCCTCCACGGTACGAATAACAGGTAAAGAAACTTCTATGTCATTACTTCAAACTTTTAACTTCTTCCTTGCTCTTAAGTTTGTACACTTTATATTGGACTTTCTGTCCCAGAATCCAGAAGCAATATGTCTCTGGCATTTAGCTGGGATACCTCACTGTCATCTTTTTTCAACTGCTTTCTAGTAACTGAAGAGCCTCAAATGTGCATCACTATCACCAATGACTTCCTGATTATGTTGCATCTTGATCTTCCTTCTCTAAGGTGTAGGACAGAGTCACCAGAACATCAACACCTGGCTCCAACCATTGTCCACAACTTGCACTCAATTGCTTCATCACTTCAGCAGAAAAATTGGCAATTTCTTCTGTTGCCACAAAAGGCAGCACAGACTTTCACCCCACACACACAGCACAAAGCTTTTCTTTCAGCTTGCGTCCACATGTATGATTCTCATTCTGCAAAAATCCTATCCCTTTATGATTTTTAGTTTTAGATCCATTAACGTCTTTCTGTTGACATCGAAAATTTATTGGATAGGAGCTGACAGTTTGATTTCAGGGCTTATTATAGTAATTTTGCTAAGTATTATAAATTTAATACTTCTGTCATTGGGAATTAAACAAGAAGAATCCTAGCGTATGGGTACCATGTTGCCTTCCCACATGAGCTCATGACACCACAAATACTTAAGCTTAATTTTGGAACTCATTAAGAAAAAACAAACAAGGCAGTAGATAAGGTTCAAAGATGAGCTACAATAATTATTCAATCTTGTAAAACACATCCAGAGCTGAGAGCAATTTATTTTAGTGGTGTACTTAGCTAGAAAAATAATAAAGTTTCTTTGTTTTGATGTGTATAATCTACAGTCCTAACAAGGTTAAACAACAGGAAGATGCAACTTTCAGATTGAGGAGGGAACATAAACAACAACAGTAAAGTGGTGAACTGATGATATCTGTAAGAATAGCAATGAAGATGGCTTTCTTAAGCCATACAACAAGCCAGCAAAAAAACAACTTAAGTGTTTAAGATGGAAATATACACCTTGCTCTTTCATGCCTTGTAAAAATAATTTAAGACAGTTAACACTGGAAAAGACTATCTCTACAACTGGTTGAAGTACTAAAATTCCTATAAATCTAAAGGCTAATGCTCACTATCTGCCCAGGGCTGGGAGCCCAAAACATCAAACTTCATGCACATGAGCCCCCCGCCACACTTGCTCACACACAGCTGGAACCACACCAGCTAGCTGCCTTAAGCCATCCCTGGAAGCATGCATCTCCCCCTAACATACAATGAACAAGAGATTTTATTTTTTTGTGATAAAATCACAGTTATCTCATTTTTGAGGACTTAAATACAGACCCTCTTTGTCTTTGTGTGTACATGCACAAACACAAAAAGAGCTATATATTAACAGCTGTACTCAGTGTCCTATTAACTGGAAAATAATGGCACTGCTATAAACAACTTATGAAGTACACAGTATTAAATATTTTTGTGCACATTTTTTCTCAATATTACTGGAAATTTAAAAACCTGATCTTCAAAAATATCTACCTGCTTTCTTATTATCCTTGAAATGGAGCAGTAAAATTGTATTAGTAATAAAAAGTCTAGAATAAAGTTCAAAAACTTTAGAGGTCATGTTGATACTATGTCTTTATAACATTTGGCAAAACATAATTAGACTTTAAAGTGGATTGTATATATATTGCTTTGGCATACATAGGCAAATTGCTTTTTTTTTTTTTTTTCAAGAAAACCAGCAATTTCTTACTCTCAGACAATCTATGTTTCAGAATATTTCAAACTTAGAGCAGCACCATATCTACAAGCACCATCAAACACACAAACCACAAAAAACCACTAACCTGGGGATCTTCTTATAGAATTTATTTATACTGTCTTCTCCACTTCACTATAGGACCAGGCAACTGCGAGAGACTGGCAAGTTAATGGCTCAGACAATCAACTTCTTCCAAAAGCTGTGGGTGCTTTGCTGACAACACCCAAAGTACGAGCCCAGGCGAAGAAGGGGTGCACACCCACCACTGGAGGCTATATTGTTGCATTTCTATAGATAACAGTAACCCAAACAGCTACATTTTAAAATTTACTCAATACCTTACTCTACCTTAACACCCTAAAGCTCGCAGGTAAACATTTGTTATTGAACTTCCTGAGAATTTTGTTGTTTCTCCGTCGCGCTGCCCAGAGTAAATCAAACAACCTTCTGCTAAAGGCCACAAGAACACTCTTGTGATTTCAAGTGCTTCAAAACTGCTATTACCTTACATCCTAAACCAGATGTAATTTTTTCCAAAGATACAAACATTATAAAGAGTAAATGCACTAGGAAAGACATGACTTTTGTTGAGTCATTTGTTCTCGATTGATGAGGGTCTGGGAAACAACCACAGGTAGAATGACAGATGAAATGAAGTTAAGAATATTGAATTTTAGACATGAAGATGTTCTACCTTTTTTGATTTCTAACAATGGGAGTGTACCTCCCAATAAACTTATCCACTCTAATTTGATTAAACCACTGTCATTGTTGAGTGCGAACTGCTGAAGCACAGAATTAACAACAGTTTCTGTTCCAAAAGCTATAAAGACAGGCAGTAAATCAGACAATATTAGAAAGGGAAGACAACTGGAAAAAAAGAAGTAATTCAGAACCAAAATATGCCAAAATATGGGAATAGATCTTCAGAAATGTTAGGACGGTTTAATAGGGAAATTAAAGGAGGGAATTCATTAATTAGACATCTAAAGTAATGCAAGTAATATGAATAAGTGAACAGTAAGATTCAGAGAATTAGGTAGATTACAGTAATGGTTAAAAAATGTGACCAGAGATGTAAATGGCTGACATTTCCCAGGTCATAACACTTATCAGCAATGTTAAGGTTCAGTCATGTTGTTCAAGTCAGATAGTTTAGGCAAAAATGACGCTCCACAGCAGATGGCATTAAGGACAACAGAGTTTGAGACACAAAATTTTTAATGCTCCTGCAACACAGAGATAACTGCAAATTAAGCAAAAAAAAAAAATAAAATAAAATAAAAAAAATTTTACAGCTGAAATTCGATGTATATAAGCTGAATGTAAATTAATGAAGGACAATAGAGGGATATAATGGATAAAAACAGACAGAGATACATTAAAAATTAGCAAAGGAAAGGAAGTGCTAAGTGATGTGAAAGAATGAAGAGAACATGCACTTATCATCACAAATAATATAAATTGCTTAACAGTGTACCCAAAAACAGGTAGAAAATACAATTATTTTGCTTAAGAATAAAAAGTGATACATTAAGTTGTACACCACCAACTAATCAGGATCCACAAGGCACACAATTCTAAAACTGACTACAACTACTGGAGCATAGCCAAGACTTCAAGAGCTGATGAAAAGATCTCCTGGTTGCAACAAAACAATCATTCCAAGACATATCTGGTTTTGAAGAGTTTCAGGTTTTATTCGCCAACAAACTGTAGCATAGCAGCAGCCACATAACTGATATTCAACAAAATGCTGCAAGCAATGGCCTGCCTTAATTTAAATACCACTGTCAAAAGAAAAAGAAAAAAAATCCAATCAAATTAAAGGGAAGAAGAAATGGTACAGAACCATGCACAGTCCTAGAGTGGTACGTTTGAGCATATTTCCTTCTCAAGTTATGCCTTGGAAAGTGACTGATAATCAGCAACTGCCACACCAAGGAATGCCATTCAAAGGGGAAATAAGCAGTGTAAAAATCCTCCTTCTGAACACAGAAGAGATGCTTTATAAAATGAAAGACATTATGCATGGGCTAGAAATAAAATTATTCTGTGGAAGTACTAATGTTGGGTATTGAATTAAGGGTAGGTAAGTTTATACATGCGTCTATAAACAATGAAAAGTAAGTTCTTTAAGCAGAAAAACTGTTTAAAGGCAGGGACATTTTTTCATTAGTATTGTGGTTTTCTTGCTTACTGGTGACCCTAGCCCCTATGACTTTTTTTACAGAGATGGTTTTTTAACAGAGATGGTTACAAAATGGGAACAAGGGGAAATCCTAGCAGCAGAATATCACTTTTAAAATTAAAGACCATTAATTTCTTAAAAGAGAAAATTGCTCACAAGAACTTACAGAGAAAGACCATTTATGCAACAACACAAATCTATTACTGACATAAGAACTGGCAGCCATTACCAACAAAAGAACATTATATCCAACAGAGAAAGCTCAAATTCTAAGACACTCTTAAGAACATCTTACCTAAAGTGCAGCACAGTTTGACAGACTAAATCACTACACTCACTGTGGTGTGCTCACTGCTATTCCTCCTCCTATGGATCCCTCAGAGGCAGTAAGGCACCAAATCCTAGGCCATATATGCATTCTAAATAGGATTAGAATTTATAATATATCCTTGTTCACCTGACAACACAGGAATTATGTTTTTTGCTTCCCTTATAGATGCCGATGTATTAGCAAGGCTTTAGCTTAGCTGAGAAAGCTTACTTCAGGTTTGGTTCAGCTGACTTTAACAAAGGACTACGCAAAATGTGCTGTTCTGCAGGTAACCACAGCCCTTCCTGGCTCTGAAATCTCTACCAAGTGTAACAATTAAATGAGCATTTCTGTTGAAATTGCAACAGAAATTAAGTGCAATACTTACACTCAAGGAACCTACCAAATTGCTGGTTAGGTAAACCTAACTTAAACCTATTGCCCACTTTTAAAAAGGTAACAAGCTGGCTATTTCACTTTTGAGATTTATGGCTAGATCCATATTTGGCAACTGCTGCCTGCAACTTACAGATGGACAAAGAAACTTTTAAACCATATAAAGAAAGAGGAAAAAGGTTTTTCAGCACAGCATAGAGCACTCCCTAACTTGAATGCAGCTGCTTCTTCAATTGATAAGCACAATTAAAGACAATTCAGACCTTCCCCAAGTTTCTTGTCTGCTGAAAGCTTTCAGTGGGACAAAACAGGCATGCTGTGGTGATAAACAAGCTACTGGTTCTGGGCCATCAGCTGCCAGATAAAGCACCACTTCTGCATGTCTTGGATTAGTTTTCAACTTTGGGATCACAATGTAGACCAACCTCAAGAAATCTGTCATTTACTCTACAATGTTTAAAGAACATATTGCCCTTATCTCATGAAGGTAATGTGCATTATTTCTTGCCCTAAGAGAACTTCTGTAGACAAGAGGAAGAAATGATCAATCACATCATTATGTTCATCCAACCTAGATGGAATAAATATATTCACAAGCAGAAAGGAATGCTGCATAAGTATCTGCTGCTGCAATATGCACATCTGGAATCAGATGTGCTAGATTTCCAGAAGATTTCTGTATTGACAATTTCAATATTTATTACAAATAAGATTCATTATGAAAGAGAACATTCTTGTTAAAAAGAAACTTTTAATTTAACTTTATACCTGTCAATTATACACTTGAGATACTTTGCACTGTATGCAACCGCAAACAATAGACATCAAATAAAACATTACAGTCCATTTCTAGCCACCTCAAACATAAAAAAGAGACGGCTGTCTTGGACACCAAATACTCAAAAGCAAAAGGAGATGCTTCATGGCATAATCAGCTGTTAGATGCCACCATTTCATGCTGCAGGCACTAAAACCTTCTGCGTTCAAGTGAAATCTGGAAATGTTCACTGAAAAGAGAAAAAATCCTGAAAAGCCAGTAAATCCTGAGTAAAAGACAGTTTCTCCTTTGGCTGTCCAATCTCAAATGGCCAGCACACTACAAAAAGTGCCATATACTTTGCCCAGTTTCTCAAGTTTTCCTTGGCTGAACCTGAATGGCTGTTCCTATGTTTTCCTGAGAAAAGAATCACTTCTCAACCATGAAATGAGAAATATGAGGGAGCAGTTAGCAGAGCACAAACTACAAAATGTTGAGCTACATGAGTCACTGTCTTAAAATTGATTTTAAAAATGTCTTACAGAGAATATCAGGTGATATACTTAAGGTAAGCAAGAATAACAGTGAAACCCATCTTTTTAACTCCAAGTTCAGTAAGTGAGGGCTACAATCTTGTGCAACTATCATCAGAGGTTAGGAAAGCTTCCTCAGGAGGCTCAATCATTCAGTACTGAATTCCACCTGAAAAAAAATATGTTTGAGGATAACAGAAAAATAATACTACTGGTACAAGTTAAGACATTTCAGACAACAGCAAATTCCAATAATAGTCTGAATAAAGTTTCTATATTAAATGAAAGACTAAATAATATGTGATTTTCCACAACAAATAAAGGTAGGGCTTTTGTATATTTGACATCTCCAAGCTACTTACTGAGATTTAATGATATTTTCTATCTCTCCCTTTATGCTTACACTTTTGCAAGTCTGGAAGTGCCTGAAAGGAATTGTTTTTAGATATACATATTTTCTGTTAAGATTATTTTCATGTCTGTATTCATAACTCTCTCTTTATAAATCTGTTTTGTGAATAGCTGGACCATTAGCATTGAAATAATGACTACCTGTGGATTCCATAATCCTAAAGGTTATTATTTTCAATCAAGACAGATAAGTTACAAAAACCAAACCCAAAAACCACAGAGCCAGATACAGTCCAACAATACTGTCAGACTGCACATCATGAACACTATTCTTACTCAACTTCTGTGGAATGCAAATACCATCTAATTGAAATAGCAACAGCCCAAAACATTCCTAACTTTCCCCAGTACCCACTCCGTTTATTTAGGAAATACAGTGTTAAAAGAATGTTAGAATTACCATGTCAATCAGTTCAAAGTTAGAAGCCAAAAATTTAACATTAATTCAAGAGCCATAAAATCCTACTGTGCATGTCCACCAAACCTCTTTTTAAATCCATCTAGATCCTTCTCTATTTCAATTCATACCCATTGTGTCTTATCATCTTCACCACTCACCACTGCGAAGCATCTGACTCTGTCTTCTTGATGACCTTCTCCTGGGCAGTGGAATCATGCTATTAGCTCCTCTTGAAACTGCTTCTTCTCCAGGTTTAACAAGAGCAGACACCTCAATTTTTCTTCACTCAGCAAGTGTTTCAGCACCCAACCACCTTTCTACTGAACTCAGTCCACTTTGTCAATACTTTTCTTCTACTTGGGAGTCTAAGACTGGAAGTATCTTGGACTATGTATGTCTAAAAAAATACTAAGTTAAGAAGGATAATCCTTTTCCTTCCCTCAATATACTACTAATACAACCCATTTTAGATAGTAACATTTTTCCTTCTGTAAGCTGTCATAAAAATTATAAACCCCTTTTGATGCAGGAACACAGAGTACACAATGCCAATTACATCCTGAATCAAAGAGCCACTAATCATAACTGTAATACACTCATATTAAACCTGTTTGGAATAAAATTTATTATAAAAGTTACATTTTACAGAAGTAAGCTACATAAAAATGAAGAGGCTATTTAAAATAAGTGCCTCAAAGTGCAAATACTTGCACGTGAGAGGGATCATCCATCAAAACCACCAAAATGGTTAAACACATAACACTTATTAAAACATGCAAGCAAGAAAAACAAAAAAAAGCCCTGGAAAAACCAGCTTGATTAAAACCAACATTGCAGAATGTTATATTTTAGGTAGAAAAGCATCTTTTTAAAAATGGATGTTGCTCCTTAACAATGAGAACAGTATGGGAGAGAATTTCCCATAAACATAAGCTAGTTAACTAGAAACTGGAAGAAAGGAAAGCAAAACAAGTTTTAAAACCAACTTTCTAATAACTTTCTCAATTCACATTAAAACCAATTGTTCCAAGAACAAGCATGAAGATAAGAAAGAATCAGTCAGGAAAATATATAATCAAAACATGAAAGGAGAACTCACACAAAAACACTAAAAAAACTAAGTTGATATTTTTTCTCACTGATGCTCACTATAGAAGAGCAGATGGAATTTGCCACAACAATCTTTCTCCAGAGGGCTAGAAGAGAGACACCCTTTTATGCAATCAACATAAGTTAATCTAGATAAAACCATTAACAAGTTATAAAGATCAGACAGTATTCACCCATAATTTCCAGACAAAGTAAAATATTAAACAATTAATCTAGTGACTGTGGTGTGAAATTTATTTCTTAAAAGTGCTCTATAAGACTGCAACAATAGTCAAATAGTGTACCATTTAAATTAAAAATTCAGTTTTCTGGGAGCAGCAAGGGAGGTTTGGTACAGATAAGCCAGGTCTGCACCAAAGAAAACAATTTAAACTGTAGCAAAACCAGCAAGACTACACATATGGATAAATAAATGGGAAAACCCAGCAGCTTTTGTAGTGGGAAGTCATTACTACTAGTAGTGGCTGAAGAATTGATAAGCAGCTGCATCAGTGTAATTTCAGTATCAGGACATATGTGAATTTTAAAGAAGTTTGGACAAGCTACCTAACAAAAGGTAAGAAACCTCCCAAACAAACTGTGCTAACACAAGACAAAATGAAAGATCCTAACAGAACTAAATAACTAGTTAAAACAATTGCAAACAAGAGTGAAAATAAAGCATTCTTCATATGAAAGATTTTGCCAGCTGAGCTGCTAGAACCAGTGTGATTCAGCATATCTGAGCTCTAAAAAGCCAGTTTAAAAAAATAGTTAAAAGTCAGTAAAAATTATTCCAAATTATTTGGCATGAACAAAAACACATCTGATCAATAGGTATAAATGACTGAAGAATAAAATTTCATGTAAATGAAAGACATGATCATAGAATAGAATCATAGAATCATTGGTTGGTAAAGATCTCCAAGACCATCAAGTCCAACCTTTGACCAAATATCACCATGTCCACTAAACCAACCATATAATGAAGTGCCACTTCTACTTGTATTTTGAACACTTCCAGGGACAGTGACTTCACTACTTCCCTGGACAGCCTCTCCAGTGCTTAACCAATCTTTCAGTGAACAAATTTTTCCTGATAAAAAACCTGAACTTCTCTTGTTACAGCTTGAGGCCATTTCCCCTTGTTCTATAATTTGTTATGTCGAAGAAGACCTCCACGAACGACAAAACTGTAGCATGTTTATTTTCAAATTACTGGCAAGATAGTTTATAACACACAAAAGGCACTAAACACAGGGGACTGTTAAGCAGGACAATTTCCTAACACAGATAACCTGAAAAAAAGAAATTTGAATACTGACATTTAATAAAGATATACAAGGAAAAATTACAATTCTAATGAAAACATTATTAGGCAGCCAAACAACTACAAGAAATTAAGTGTATTTGCACACTTCTGCTCAAGGTGCAAGTCTTTCACATTTTTTACTGCTTATATATTAATGCATCTGAAAAACAGTTCTTGCAGCTGGTATGTCAATATCTTGATTCCTACACAGCAAGGTACCAGTCTCTTGCAAAAACAGACTTCTAGTAAATAGCTGTCAGCAAGTCTGTGCATGACTAAAGTCAAATTACAAATAGCAAAGGAACAGGTTTTTTAACTTAATGCCTGCAAAATATCATGTATCTAATCCATGAAAGAATTACAGACCTTAAGTCTGCTATTATTTTACTATCCATACCACTTACTTTTTGGTCTGCTCCACAGCTTTGTTTAAACTTACTAATCGATTAGACTTACCATTGGTATCTTACCAATAACTGTTTCTATAGTTATACAACAGAAAATATTTATATTTTTAATGATCTGTTATAATATTACATCTGCAAAACTTATAAATAACTAACAATGTTGCTAGTAAAATTAAACATGCCTTTAATAACAAGCAATTTGGTTAAGTCCCCTGAAATCTCCACAGCTAACTTTTACTTATCAAATGCAGGTCTTTCTTCTTAAGGGAAAAAGTGAAGAAAAAACATTACATTAAAAAAAAAAAAAAAACCCACAGTAGAAGAAACCCAACTGAAACACCACACAAACACTAACACATCCTCCACTTGAATTCCAGAACAAAAGTACAACCTCCCTTTAATTTTCTATGCTTATCATAAGCTCTTGCCCAAGATCTTTGTTCCCCAAGCACACACAACACAACATGACAGCATCAATACTGCTGCTTGTTTTCTGCATTGACAAGGCACACCAATTTTTGGCCATCTTTCTGACAGACCAGTTAAAAGCACTGTAATTCTACATAGTTAAAAGCACCTATATATTAATCTTTATTTAAATTATGTAAGTTACTAACAACTTAAGAAAACAATCGACACTGTTATTGAAAGGTACTGAAAGAGGCATGCGTTACAATGAAAATTAATCTTTTCATAAATGAATTATTACAAAGAAAATAGTTTATTGTCTTCTAACATAGTAAGAGCACAGGTATTTATTACAAAGCACTTCATAGATTCCAGTTAAATTCACTGATTGTTGCTAGGAGAGTGAAGCAGAACAAATGATTGTAATAACAACATAGGTTTGGGGATTTTTAAATACACAAAAACCAGATAAAACCACTGTATTTTGATGTATAATTTTAGATGTGATGTCAGGAAAGTCTGCAATAATTAGTGAATTCATGTGAACGACTAGGACACAGAATTTGACAGTCTGGTCTAAAAAGTGAATCAACTACTAAGATGAAGACCCAGATCAAGAAGAACCAAAACTACTGTGTTAATCCTTCCTGGGCATCACATTACTCACAAATTCCACATTCTTTATATTTAAATATGGATTTAAAGTAAGAAATGATCACAGGCAGAAGATCTGACACAGAAGATTAATGATAAGTAAGGAAGACTATGTGAATGGTCTGTGAATGGCCCAACATAACACAGGATTAGCATGTCAGAGAACAGTATCTTCTCTCACAACTGCTACATGCCATCACATCACATAACAATGCTAATAAAATGTTAGTCATCATCAAGCCTTATCCTTTTTAAGATGCAGGCATCAAGTACAGACACATATGGACACAGTAATTCAAGAAAAGCAATAAATTTTATTTTATTCCTGAAGTAAATGACATAGTATGACATAGTAAAAACTCACCTGTTTTAGCAGAAGCAAGACAATATTTAAAAGAGTTTAAAAAAACCCCTGTCATTTAATACATTTATACAAAGAAACTAAAAATATTCTACACATTAAGCAACTTCAAATGATCAATACAACTTTAGGGCTGGGAAAGAGGGGTCCCAAACACTCAAGATCCTGCCGTATCCAACAATATTCATGCCTCACAACCAAAGCACCTCATTCAGATTGGCAGCACAAAACTCAGTTCTCTGGTGAAACACCAGTGTGTGACAGATCCTGATACACAATGCTGGCCTTCACCGGGTCATAGTTTTGTTTCCTCTTTGATTAAAGTATAAAAAGGAAGGCAATTAGGTGGGCTGAGCAATAACCGGAGCAATTTTCTGATAAAATACAGATTCTTATGGTCTCTACCTGGGCTTTAGATTAAATAGTCATTTTGATTACAATCTGTATGTATGACAGCATCTGAAAGCATTATTTAAGTAAAGCATGACCTAGTCATTTCACTGTAGTGTTGCTGTCTGACATCACTTAATAGGTCACATGTCAATTTAGCAACTACATATTAAATCCATTTTTCTTCAAGTAATCTTCAATCAAGTTTTTCTAAGCTATTATTTTTTCAAAATATTTAACACCAGAGATCAGAAGCTTTGGGATGCCACTCCCACATCAGCTAGCAATGTCCATTTCTAATAAAGATTTCAAAGACCTGAAATGAGGCTTGTTTACCAAATAAGTTTGGTACAATGAGCATTCTTATAATATGTGTTATGCTTCTAGTTTTTCTCAGCTATCAGTGTTATCAACTTAGTTTAATTCTAACATCAATGAAGTGTGCCAACCAAGAGGCAATCATGAAATATGTTGTGTCTCAGTTCAAGAGCTTTTTTCTTCCCTTGAGGAACTGGTTTTGGCAGATGAACTCAAAAGCCCATCTCTCTCTCCTTCCTCTTCTCACCACCAGTACACACTATAATGTATTTATTACTTATACAACCAAGCAAATCTAATAAAAATAAAATGAAATTTCAGAGGTTTTAAAATAAGCAATACCAAGTGAGATTTTTTGAGTGTCTAATGTGTCTGCTTAGTTAATCCAGGATTGCTTTCAATGAAGAATCACATCTAATAGAGCCTACAAAGAAATTACAGCAATTTTTTCCATACCTTTTTCATTAAATAAAATCAATTTAGCATTTTAATTAAGGAAAATCTTTAAAGAAGCCTTTAACAGTTGATATTAGGCAATGCAATTTACAGTTCGTGAAATTTTAGTAATTAATTATTCTAAACCTGTTAATTACCCTCATAGCTAATGTTATGTCTAAATATTAATTCCTTGAAAGAAAATGGCTTCAAGCTAGTCACTAAAGCTTCTACTGAGGGAAGTCCAAGTTATCTTTAACTCAGTAGCTTAAAAGCCCTAACGAATTACAGAAGGCAACTAAACAGAATGTATGTAATTACTTTCAGTGTTAAAAAATAACATTCCTTTCCAAATTATATCTCATGTGTCTTTTCATTACTTATATTTAACATTTTGCACCTTTCTACTATGACATATGTGCTCACTATTCATTACAACATAAAATAAGTTTGAAGTTTAGGGATTTACTATGTAAATCACATAATGCTACATGCTGGTTGGTACAGCATTATCTGTACAAATTAGGTGCAAGAATTTTTTAAAAGTTTATTGCTTTACTTAGTTGTGCATGGACACCTTGAAGTATACTACTTATTGCAGAAAGAAAACTATTCCATTGTCTCTAACTCATTTTTTCCCAGATACTGTTTAGTTTCAAAATCAGATACAGCTTTCCATTCTTCCTCAAACAGATGTTTGTGTAATTCAAAATGCACCAAGAGAGACTGGAAGTTCAAAGTGGGAATAAGGTGGCTGAGAATACTCTTTAGAAACAAGAGGAAGATAACATAAAAGCAAACTGGAAAAATCAGAAAATTCTTACCTGGAAAGACAGAATTACAGAATGAGCTCAGTTGGAAGGGGCCTTCAAGACTCATCATCTCCAGTTCCTCGTCCTGCACAGCACCATCCCCAGGAGTTACACTCTGTGCCAGAGAGGGTTGCCCAACAGTAGGTCAGAAGTACCAGTGGGCCAGTTTCCCATGCTACTCTACACAAGAGCATCAGCATAAGATGCAGATATTTATTTTCTTATCTTTATTTTGATAGGATTATGAATGAACAGCTAACAGAATTGAGAAAGAGACTATAAGCTATTTCTCAGTGTGACAATTTTTTATTTTTGTTTTAATGTAAACACTACTGCATTTGGTTCAGCTTCATATTAAATTCTCTTTAGACACCCAACACACTAAATGCTTGGGAAAGCTCAGTAAAATTTACTAAAAAAGGACAGCTACACAGCTTAGACAAAGTAGTTCAACTACAATTTTAAGGAATGCCTCTTTTTAGAATCAGAGGAATTTGCCAAAAATGAAGCACAACTCTCCTGTTGGCACAACAGACTATCTATTCTAAGGCCTATCTGATACCATTTCACACTAATATTGCACAATTACATCTAGTTGTTCTTAAAGACTCGTCTTCTCAAGTGCTTATGGCTCCCTATATTTAACACAGATCATCTTAATGCCAGTTCTTCTAAATGTGTGAAACATGAACAGGGTTGGACAAGGGCTCTAACGAAGAAACACGGTGCTCTTCAAATATTATATCTAAAAGAAGTCTTTCCAGTGTGAGGATGAGGAGCTATAAGGATCACCAGGGCATAAGCTGGCAGCAGCTGTGAATGACTATTTAAGTCCCACGCATAAATAGCTTTGTTCCAGAACCACACAGAAAACATTCTGACAGCATCAAATTAAACACAAGTTTTTTGAACCATGGCTTCTTTTTAAGAAAGGCTATGGGAGTGGAGGAGGACAGACATCAGTGCACTAGTTTTCCAGTGCTAGAGAAGGAAAGTGCCATCCCTTCCCTTATATTATCCACTGTGCAGTATTTCTAGTTATTTGCATCCACAATTATAAATAATATTATGCAGCACTCAAAGTAGGAAGATCTTCTAAGAAGGCAGGAGAGGTGAAAGGCAGATCAGTTAAGAAGCTTAATTTATTAGAGTGCATCTTTGAATAAGGATTAATTGCTATCAACACAGCAGAAAAACAAGTTATTTTTAAAATAGATTTTGATCACTAAGCTTTTAAAAAGTGAATATAAATACTCATGCTGGAAATGCAGGTAATTTTATATTTTCAAGGCATGGCACCTCAACAAAGTGTAGGTCACAGTTACCTCGGGTATAATGATATCCTTATGTAATCTCAACCCAGCTTGACATAAGATATTTATCTGAAAGTCTTGTTACAAAAGAACTTTTCAAAAACAATGAAAAGTAGTCATAGCTGTTAGCATGAAAAGCCAAAATTAAAACCTATAGCATTATAAATATTTAGATTTTGTTAGTTTGGAGGATATAAACTCCCATTGTGGACACCTTTAGGGTGTGAGTTTTACTGTGTTGCTTAATTACTTGTTAAAATATACAGGTGCCTCGGATAATGCCTTTTTCCTTCTGTTCTTCCTCTTTGTGTTCAGAAAAATGCATCATATAGTTTTTCCTCTAGTATCACTGTAAAGTAGCAAACAGCTTTTAGTATCAGAGTAAGTTGGTAACATGACAGAAAGGTTAAGAGGCAATCCCACCACCACTTTATTTTGCAACTAAACCCAATAGCACTTATAAGACATTTATTAAAAAGCTGTCTTCTTAAGATGATTTGCTTACAACCAGAAACTGAGACCAGAGACAAGATCCAACACCCCGTTCAAAGCAACAGCAAGATGAAAAATAATGCCTGCATGGGAGATTCAAATGGAGCTCTTCATCCATGTCCACGTGTTTGGATGACAAACACTGCCCTGAACTAAAAAAGTGACTACCAACAAGTTGCACTGGTACTGAAATTACCTCCACAGAGTGCCTGGCCCCTGGCAGAGTGGACCATGGGGAAGATGAATTATACAGGGGGTTCAGCACACTGAGGGATTGCTCTTAATGCCATGGAATGTGCCTCAGCAGAATGCCGGTGTCCAGCACCACTGGCTGGAATCCAAGCAGATCCATTACCTTCCCTTTATACAACAGCTTACCACATGCCTCTCTGACACCAGCGATACGCCTTTCCTCCTCCTCTTTATTTTTACTTTAGTATCTTTAAAACAACTGAGATGCATACTTTAGGCTATACCATTAAGGAGGATTTTAAGTCCAGTTTAGCACTTGGTAAATTATTGTGCTATCTTCCCAGTGCTAATCTAATACTGTTTTAAAAATAGCAAATTAAACTAACAATACAAGTCATACAGATGCTTACATGAGTTACACTGAATTACCTGTACTCTGAATATCAAGCTATCTGCATACGAATCCTCTAAATGACCCCAAAACCCATTCTTTTTGACTCAAAAATAGTTATTTTGACTGTCTCAGGAAAAAATAATCCTTCTCAAGAAGTTCTTAGTAAACAGAAGACAGAGAAAAGATAATGATACATTTCCTTTCAAAACTGATTTGCTTTTTCTTCAGTTGTGTTTATTTGCTGCACCCAGTTGTACCCAAATCTGGTTGAGAAATAGTCTACCTTCGAAATTCTGTACCTCTCTTTTTCTCTAGTCCCCAAACAATCATATTTCCATCCCAGACTAGCAGTACCACAAGAACCTAAATATTTTTACTTAGAAAAAAAAAAAGACAACTCTCCAGAAAGTGCCTTTTTTTTTTTTTTTTTTTAATTGAACCAGTGGATACAGTAAGTTGGTTGATAACATGCTTATCTGATCTGAAAGATGCAGACTGAATTTTGTGTTTTGCTGTATCCATATCATGGATTTGAGACAAAATAGATAATATTCCAACTTTCAGACTTTCCTTATTCTGAAAAATTACTTCTCCTCTTGATTCCTGTTGTATGCAGTAGAAATCTTCCTAATAGTGTCAAAACAACCGTATTCCTACTTTGCAGACTACAACCATCTGTTTTGTTTTCAATGGGAAAAAAACTAACTGGAAAAAAAACTCCTGTCCATTCTGCAGCAAACTTACTACTACAGAAGAGTTTGAGGTTTTCTGTACAGAAATGCAGGTGCCCAGGACTCACTAGCACAGTTATTATGCTGAGGTGCAGCCTTGTTGCTTTTAACAAGGCCACTAAAACTCCATGCGAAGCCTGGCATTACGAACACAGCTGTTCATTCCTATGCTAATAAGGAGAAGAATTAGGAAAAAAACAAATTGCAACACTACACTCCCATACCACCACAAAAAGGAAAGGAAAGGAAAAGGAAAAGAAAGGAAAGGGGAAAGGGGAAAGGGGAAAGGGGAAAGGGGAAAGGGGAAAGCGGAAAGCGGAAAGGGGAAAGGGGAAAGGGGAAAGGGGAAAGGGGAAAGGGGAAAGGGGAAAGGGGAAAGGGGAAAGGGGAAAGGGGAAAGGGGAAAGGGGAAAGGGGAAAGGGGAAAGGGGAAAGGAAAGGAAAGGAAAGGAAAGGAAAGGAAAGGAAAGGAAAGGAAAGGAAAGGAAAGGAAAGGAAAGGAAAGGAAAGGAAAGGAAAGGAAAGGAAAGGAAAAAGAAAAGGGGAGCTTTTATTCCAAGAGAAAAATTCTCAATTCATAGATTCATAGCTCAGGTATCATAAGCTTATATATGTTTTGCTGCAGTACATGAGAACCCCATTATTAGCAATTATTTCAATATACAGGACACTACAAAACCAACTGACATAAAGACAATCTAAGTTTATATAGCTAAACTATTTCCATGTAACAAAAATTCCCTCTCACTTTTTTTTTTTTTTTTTTAAACTTAAGATCTTCTCAAGCTGCTTCAGCATGGGAAGTGATCCTCTCCCCCTTTCTCTCTGAAGGTCACAAGCCCTCAACAAATCAAGAAAATAAGTCACATGGAACAAACCCATACTATTAGGAAAGGAGCAGGATATTAAAAGGATAGCCAGCTAGAAATTCTACAAGATTACAGCAGTTGTCAATTTTTACAGACTTTCTTCCATTACCACAGACTTGTTTTTCACAATTAAGAAGTGCACCTTGGCACTTCAGTGAAATTTCTCCCCTTGTGATGTAACAAGTGCCACCAAAGAACTCATCAAAGCTCTTCCTACACTTGACTCTAAAGTCTAAATGCTGAAGTAAAGTCTATTTATACAACAATACTTCAATTTAGTTTAATCATGAATACCACCAAAGCATTTGATACCAATAGAATATTAAAAGGCATCATTAAAAACAGCCCTGTGAAGAAGAACTTGAGGTATGGTTGATGAAAAACTCAACATGAGCTGTCAATGTGCATTTGCATCCCAAGAAGCCAACTGCATCCTGCATCCAAAGCAGCATGGCCAAAAGGATGAGGGAGGGGAGTGTGCCCCTCTGCTCTGCTCTGGCGAGTCCAGCACAGTAATGGTGCTCCCAACATAAGAAGGACATGGAACTGATGGAAAGTCCAGAGGAGGCCATGTAGTTGATAGGAGACTGGAGTACCTGACCTATGAAGACAGTCTGAGAAAGCTGGGGCTGTTGAGCCTGCGGAAGAAGGTTGTGTGGAGACCTCATAGAAACCTTCTGGTGTCTGAAGGGGGCCTACAGGGAAGCTGGACAGAGATTCCTTCTCAGGAACAGCAGTGATAGGACAAGGAATAATGGGCACAGACTTAGACGAAATTTAGGCTGGATATTAGGAAGAAATTCTTTACTGTGAGGGTAGTGAGATACTGGAATTGGTTGCCCAGAGAAGTTATGGATGCCCCATTCCTGGTAGTCTTCAAGGCCAGGCTGGATAAGGCCTTGAACAACCTAGTCTAGCAGGAGGTGTTCCTGCCCATGGCATGGATATCTATTTTATGAATAACAAAAATTATTCAACAGATGCATAGGCATGCTATGCATAGTGTTGCTATGTTACCTTCAAATTCTTATGGAAACTATTAATGGTCTCTGCTCTTTGCAAATTATGGCCTGAAGGACCAACACCCTATCCACAATAAAAAGTGCATAATTTATTGTCTCATGGTTATGTCAACATAACCTTATCCCCATCAGAAACTCATCATCTGTCTATTCAAAGTTTACCAACAGAAAAAGACACATTCTACTGCTTGGTGTGGTGGTCAAAAGCTTGTGCAATCTTCCCAGTTACAGAAGCTGCTCAAATAAAGGATGTTGGGTCCACCATCTTTCTTTTGCCAAACACTCACAGGGACACTCAATGGGCCAGAAACACCCCAGGAGCATGCAGTGAAGGGAAACTTACTGATCTCCAGGTCTGACACAGCAGGATAATAGCTTTGCTGTGACTTCCAGAATGGCAAGGAACACCGTATGCATGAAGTTTTACACACTTTGAAGAACTGCAAGCAACTTCTAAATCCACTTACAGTGGTCTAGTCAGATCAGCTGGGCACTTCCAATGGCCAGAACTGGATGTGTGCAACATGAATTCATCGAGGTGATACGCAGCCATACACGCGCACACACACACACAGACACAGCTGAACTGTATGGAAGGGTCTCATTCCATCCTATTAATACAACATCGAGAATTTAATCCCCATGCAGCCTGGCCCAGAGCCACTGTGTCTGCTTTCCATTACTTATCACCTTCTAACTCTGCATTCAAAGCTGAGCCCAGAACAGCCTTTGCTTCAGCAATGGAAGTAGTCTTGCCTCCTGCTGCCAGAGCAGTTCCTCAATGGAGTCTGCTACTCCTGGAAGTTATGGAGGGAGAGTGACCTAACCCACAGGCTACAGGGGATGAAGAAGGAATAAAGATGCTCCATTACTTCCACACTACAGTCTCACAAATCCTACCCACAAAGGACTCAGACTTGTGATGACTCCTGAGATAATCACTCCTTGTTTGCTGTCAGTACCAGTACTCTTCAATACTAGAAGTGGTACCTCTTACCAGAGAGAATAAGTGTACCCTGCAAGGAAAAATCCATCTGTACTAGAACAACATATAATCCTTTAAAAGTTTTACACCAAGGAATCTGGCTACAATTCCATGATTTCTGACAATGCATCTTGATTGCACTGCTGTCATTACAAGAAGAAGTACTGTTGAGGGTCTCAGTACTGGAGATTATAAAGTGAGGCACCCATGAAAAACACTCAGTAAACAAATGGTATATTATCAGTGCAAGTGCATTATTTTTGACAGGACTGTTAATAGAAACAATAGAGTATTTATTGCTACACAAAGTCTGTCCAATTAACACATCCAACACCTCTGGTGCACCTAAATATTTAGACTTTTCTTTATTTTTTCATTTCTGAGGCTGAAGAGGAATAAGAATACAAATCTTAAAATTAAAGAACAATGCAACCCCATTTGGTAATGTGATATTGCCAATTTTCCAAATTTAACCGTAGTTGGGAAAAAAGTATGTCAGCAATTTCCCAATGTAGTTTTTATGAAGATTGAGTAGGAACATTACATACAATTGGTATATTCAGAAAAAATACTGTGTTTTAGGAATAGTAATTTTATACCCTTTACACTGTCTACCAGTCATGATGGTTCTTCAGCTAAATTAAAATTTTAAGTTTTAATGGATTTTTTTCAAAACCAGAAATGGAAGACTTTCTTTAGTTTTTGCCATTTTTGTTTTCCATGTGGGGTCCTTCCCAGAGGTCACAGCCTAAATGCTGCTACTTATGACTTTTTAGATCTTTAGTACTCATATTCAAGAAATTTCCTGACAAGAGCTCAAAAAGTCAAGCATAATTTTCTTTACAGAAGTGCTAACTACAGTTCTATGTGAAAAAATTAACATTTGGGTTTTTTCCCAGAAGGAGAAATACTGCAAAAGTAACACACACATACAATAACAACCAAGTTATAAAAACAAACTCCAGCTCTGATATAATACAGAAGTTGATTTAATTGGAACGATAATTTACAACACATTTTAACTGTATATGACAAAATAGAGCATTTTTCACTATTATAAATTAATCCCAACATATTTTAAGATTCTGTTGAGAAGTTTCCATATGGGAATGTCTGACTACATCCAGGTGAAATAAAGAGTTCACAGAGCTCAAAAAATTTGCACTTAAGTAAAGAAAAAATAGCAGCATGAACTGCAGATAGTCTGTTGGAAGGTTAGAAGAAGGTAATAGAAGACAAAACAAGTCACAAAGCAGAAAAAGCATCTACACATTGTACTGTCTGTATTCTAACCTACAAGTTTTCTCCTCTTTATTCTTCTGAGTCTCTTCCCCAAGAGAGAGGGAATGATAGGCTCTGAGATGCATAGTTGCCAACTGGGGTTAAACCGTGACAACAAAAAGTAGAAAAGCTTCTCTTAAGTGGAAATGGATCTCATGAACATCTAAGAACCACAGCACCAAGCCTTTATGAGTTCAAGAAGTGTTTGGATGGTACTTTGAGGCACATGGTGTGACTCTTGGGCATCATCCTGTGCAGGGCCAGGAGTTGAATTTGATGATCCTTCAGGGTCCCTTTCAACTGAGCTTATTATGCAACTGTAATGTGAACAACTAAGTCAAGCATCAGTTCTCCTCATTTATTCTATATTGAACAGTACAGATTTAATATTAATGCCTGACATTAGATAAAATAATCTAAATTGATCTGGGAAATGCTGGTTTTAAATTGATTGTTGTGTATTGTGCTTTTCATCTTTTGGAGATGACAATGTTTATTCCTGCTGTTTCCCATCTTCAGCAGAAGCCTGTAATTGTTTGCTTATTCGTAAAGACAGCAGTGATACTACTGTATTCCCTGATGCCTAAGACCACCAAGTGTATTTTTCAGTAAAAAAGGTGCCAGATGTTTTATCTATCAGCTTTACTGCATTTCCAAGTAAGAACTATAACCCAAGGGAAAGTCATTAGAGTGTAATGAGCAAGGGAAAACATTTCATTGTGACAATCCCAAGCTACTGAGACCACTGTCTCTATGCATTTAAACAATATAAGGCTATAAAGTAAAGAGCATTTTCTTAGTCTCCATGCTAAGTATAATTTTGATTTTGCATTGCCATTAAAAACACCAAATTACTAGACAAGTCCACAGTTGCTTCAAAAACAAGCCTAGAGAGGACTTGTACAGAAGCTGTACTGTATTTCCAAACCAATTATTCTGTCAGCTATGCTATTAAGGTTTGGTATCTTCTAATTTTCAAAGTTTTATAAAAGGAGAAGCAGATTGTCAGATAATACGGTCAATACATAACCATTAAGACTTTTCTCTACTGAAAAAGGAAGTTCATTTTGGCAAATTTGTGAGATCGTAAAATAGAATTACAAAGTCCATTTCACCACAGTGAGCCATACAACACGACAGAACTTAGCACTTTTCTCCTTTGCAAGATCCCACATCATCAAGCCCATGCAGTAAAGTTCAAAGCCCAGCCTGATCTGGCAGCACACAGACCTCTCTGCCTTTTACAGGGTCACCAGAAGAAGGTTTTGGTAAAACTTCAGGCAGACTTCATCCTTTAAATTCTAAGCATATCTAGCCATTTAGACTAGAAACTTTCAAAATAAATCCCATAATTTCTCCATTAGCACATTCTTATTTTTTTTTATTATTGTAGTCACATAGTCTGTATTTTAAGTATACTTTATACATATGCATACACATCCTTACTAATATATATAAAGTATAAATTTACATTATAGATAAGTATAAATTTACATTATAGATATGTACATAGCTTTATATGCAGCTCAGTATATGTTGTTTTAATATTACAGCATTATTTCTTAATAGATTATTGTAATATGTCAGTATTGCCAATAAAAGGCATTATCAAAGAAAATGCCTACTTAAAAAAAAAGAAAGACCTAAAAATGTATTTGAAAATACCAATTTTCCTCACTTCATACAACTTTTCCATCTGTGCTGGAGTTTGTGCAGTTTTTGGAGGCAGAGGAAGGAGTTTCTCTGATGATTTGGCAAAGGAGCAGGGAAAGTATCAGTACCTATAATATTTATTAGCTACATCTGCTATAAATGCTTTTCATAGACTACACGAGGGCAAGAAAGTCACTCTTGAAATTTCTCCTATCCTGAAGGGGACACAAACCTTGAGGAACTAACTGAAATGACATCTGGTGTTTGACAGGACTCCTTTCTCTTGTCTTTTAGTATGTGTAATAAAATGCTTGGTGAGTAGCAGCAAGGAGCTATAGCCTACTACACATGTTCCGAATGAGCATTTCACATAGTTCCATCTGTCATTTATCTTTGATGATTATTTAAACTGGATTCTGAGTTATTTGTTCTTTCTGGCTGGATTATGTTTCCAAAATGCTGAGCCACTTACTTGCCAGGAATAACCATATTCAGTCAGCCACAATGTTACACAAAAGTCTACAAGTAAGTTCAATACAGAGCTCTCATGCTAACCCAGCAAATGCATTTGGAAAATAGTACAAAACAACAGCAATGGGAAAACAGTCACTACTGCTTGCACAGAACAAAGCACTCCTTGACAAAAAAAAAACCAAAACAAAACAAAAAAAAAGGGTAATTATCAATAAGCTCAAAGTTTCTAGGAAAAAATAAAGGCAAACAGAGCTTCCATCTAAGAAACCAAATAAAAAAGAAACTCTGTAATATCTATGTTGAAACCATCTAATGTATTTACTGGAGAAAAAGTCTTGTACCACCAGTAAATAAATGCTAGTTTCTTCTTGAGGTTCTTTGTTAAAAATCAGAATATTATTTTGCGTAATTCTTTCTAATCAATCTATTTTTTTTTGTTTTCAGGCAAGCTATTTTCTTATCTGTTTATGTTTGTCCATTAACATAAACAGCCAAAGCCTCTCAAGCACTAATCTTTTACTACGTTAGCTAAAAGCACAAAACCATGCAGCTTAACTCACCCCATCTGTCCACATGTATCAAAGTGCCTAGAAGGAATGTTAGTTAGATTTTATTTAATCACTGAATTCAAGGAAAAGGTGACAGATCAGATGAAAGATAGATAGTTAAATTTTAACCTTGACCTCTAAGATTACATTTTACATCATGTTGTTTTAGTATCAATGAAGACACCTGCACAAAGAAGCTCTGTGCACAGAGAAGGGAATAAATGTAAATATTTTCAAAGCCAGGAACTTAAAGATGTAAATATTCACATTCAAAAAGCTGAAAAGGATACTGTATATTTAAAGTTGTAAAACAAATTCACATATATAAGTTATATTTAAGGGTATAATTAATTATAACATCATGGTGCTAGAGATTCCAACCTCTCTATACCACATTCTATTTTAGGCACATAACATGACAATGTCTGTATGTCACTAATGCTGAGAATGATGCTTGTGATATATTTAATAACCCAGTTATTGATTTAGACTACTTGATGGATACCTAATACATACAGTATTTCCATAACACAGTGAAATACAGAATAAAACAAGAGGTAGCTAAGGTTACTCTCATTGGTTGCACAAAGGAACAGTTTCAGAAATCCTGAAGCACATTTAAGGAAAAGAAAAAATATTGGGATAGGCTGAACTAGCAATCTAATTGCGTATTTATCAATGCTTATCACTGTTTCCAGAATATTTTGAAACTAGTACCCAAAACTCATTCATTAAAGATTAGTTCAGAGGCAACAATTTTGCAAGTAATTTAAACTCAGAACCAAACCAATTGTAGTACTTTGTCTACTTCTAGATGCACAATAGAGGAAAAAAATTAATAGGAATATATTCACATGATATACCTGAATTAGAAGGCACATACATAAATTATGTTAAACTGTCTCTTTCATAGCCATAGACTACAGGTATCTGAATAATTTAATTTAAAAATGACTACCCATTTCCTGTTCAGTAACAGGCAGTATTGAATGCATTTACCTACTGAGTTGACTGCCTTGTCATGATCTATGACAACTTTTTCTTTGGTAATATTTATTGAGATAATAAATATAGCAGTGAAGATACAGTGGAAAATAAACCATGAAGCTGGCAGAGAGATGGATGCTGCCACATATCAGGAAGAGCACTGCCTGCAGCTTGCCACAGCTGAATAAGGAGCCTCTCTAGTTCTGGGTGCTGCTAGAAAGGAACACCAGGGGTGTTCACAGCACCTTGAATCCAACTGGGGCCTCCTCCACAGGCTGCAAGTCTTGCCCATCCTTCTTCAGGAAAATTTAAAGGCTCCATCTTGTAGATGGTTCAAGGACACAACCTGAAGATGCAGTAACAATACTCTAAGACTTCTCCAACCATGCTACAAGCAGAAGAGAAATCTAAGGCTGTGCAGGGAACCATTGTGTGCTGTGTACTGCCACTCAAAACAGTGTAAGACAGTAAGCAGAACAATAACCAGCAGCAAAGTAAGATGCAAAGACAGAAGGACAACATTTTGAGGAAGCTGTCCCTTCCTTTAAGGAAGTTGTAAAGCAGGGGATTTAAAAACCCAAAGAAACAAACAAACAAACAATCCTTGCTTAAAGATGCTCCAACCCACAAAAGCAATGGTAATTTTCATTATTTTTACATGGCATTGTTTTACTACATAGATTTTAAGAGTTAATAATGTAACCATTTGGTCAGATTCACACAAACTGAATTCCACTGTGAGGCTTCTCTGTGGCCTGTGAGCCATCACTGAGCAGCTTGCTTGATGTGGATTACAAACATTTGCATGAAATTTCAAAAATGTTAAAATTATGATGCAGACATGCTTAATTTTACTTAGTGAGCATCCCAGTAATCATCTATGTGCATCTGCATTCTCCATTAATTTCTAATAGAATAAAGACTTGAAGATAAACACTTCAAAATATTGCTTAGGAGAAAAGAACCTATCCTGGGATTTCTGCTCCAACAAAAGTAGCCAACCTTTTCCTTTTGATGACAGAGTAAACATAAGAATCTTCTTGTATGTTTCTTAGATTAGACTGCACATATACTTTATGGTTTTATTTTAGAACCACATTCCTCCCTCCAGGCAAATCTATATATCATTACAAATCCTTATGCAATTTTATCCCAGGTTCTAAATTTATCAAGATATCTCATCTTAACAGCAATGTTCTTTTCCCAGCATGAACCAGGCAAAGATACCCTCACAAAAATTCCCATTCTAACACAATACATCAGTGTCTCACAATTCAAAGCACTAATATATAACTTTTTAGGAATCATTACTAATGTATAAGAAATGCAGTCTTTTTTTCTATTTGGTGACTGAATTCAAACACGACATGTATATTTTTATCTGGCCAAAAATCCTTCACATGCGCTTATTACACAGAGATTCCTAAATAACACTATATTTTATTAAAATTAAAATCAGTTATTATTAAAATTAACTGGGTTTTGTTACAAAACAGATCAAGCAAAAAATCTTAAGTATAATGAGTGAGAAAGTGTGGCCTACAAGCAGTGTAAGCATAACTTAGGTCACAAAGTTGTCCTGGTTACTAAGGATGTGTGAAAAACCAATTAAAATCCCAGAGCTATGCACTTCTTCCTTCCACTGCTCAGTAGAAAATAATTTAAATTATTTAAACAAAATGCTGTTTTGATCTGCATGCAACTAATAACAATTGCTTTGGAAGCACATGTAGCTTACACATTTTTGCCAGAAGTTGCCAATTAAGCAAATATACATCAGACAGGTAACATTCTAATAGCAGACATTATTTTGATAATTTTCTATTAATCTGGGTTGGAAATTTTACCTGAGGAAAAAAACCATGCACAAAACACTGGAACTTGCCTAAACCAACTATGTTTCAGCACTCAATCTCTTTGGAGACACAGTGCAAATCTCAAAGTGTCACCAAAAAACACAGGTAGGATTACAAAACTTTTTAATTTTTTTTTTTTTAAATCAACTTCCCAGTCTGGGAGTCCAGAGACTTCTACTAAACCCCTGATAAAGATAAGTTATATTTAATATATGCACTCTCCCTAGATTATCCTTTGAGCTGTGGTACCGAGTTCTGCATAGCCCTAGGATTTGTTTATACACTATTTTACCTTTCCACAGTGGCTGAACCAAAGGGGTGTCCCGTGAACAAACTAGTATTTGGAGAATCTTTACAGTATTCTGGTTTCTTTAAAAAGTGTAAGGCAATAGTTGCAAAATAAATTTGCATGGTGGGTACACATATAGACCTGGAAAACAAATCTAAGCTCGAGTTTTAATCACTCAAAGCTTTCTACTCCCAGTTGCTCAGAATAACAGTTTTCATACTGTGACATAAAAAGTTGCTACTCCATTGTGTGTGACATGGGAGTCACCACTCCCATGTAGTGTGTGGGTGGTGTGACATAAAAGTTACCACTCCCATTTTGCTTCTTTTAAGAATCATTGACAAAATAATCAAAACATGATGAAACATTCATGCAGTTTAAACTGAAATTAAAAAAAATGCAATCCAAAATATAATTATTTCAATAAATGCACTTTAAATAAAATTAGATTTTCAGACACTTTAAATATTTACAAATTATCATAAATTGTTTGTTAATTGCTATAAGCACTATCTTAATATTTTCAGTATGCTCAGATACAATATATATATTAAAGACCTCCAGGATACAAATTGAGTCTCCTCTGATCTGGAACAATTGAAGAAGATTGCTGATGCAAGACAGCAACAGTAGAAAAGATAAGATAAAGAGAACCAATTAGACTGTGACCATGTAACAAACCCCAAAAATTTCTGTTAATAGGTTATGATTTCCTCTTTACCTCAAGTAAGCAGTATCAAAAATTTAAGTACCAGCTAATGCTTTCACAATCCTAAAAAACAGAGTGCTTAAACATGGTCATGTTTATCAGCAGACAAGACTTTGCACATATAAAGCTTAATCTATGTGCTAGTAACAACTTTAGTCAGTCTCATTTAGAAAAAAGCGACTTAGACTCAGCACAAATTGTGACATGCTGCAGGGATCACAACTTTTCAAGGGCAAATCAAATTATATTCTTTCTGAAGCTAATGACCTAAACATGGCCATAAAAAACTCAGCAGGGGCAGGATATACTGCCTCTGGCAGCCTGCTTGCTTCTCAGAATTTTCTTATCATTTGCAGTTTGTGCGCATCCAAGATCGAATCTGCTGTCTATTGAAAAGTTCCTAATTTAGTTGGAGTGGGCAATGTTAGCATTGCAAACTGTGTGCTCTGAGAGAATAAAGGCACAAGAGACAATACTCCAAGTCTGATCAAGATTATAAACCATACACCATTGTGCCATTTGAATTCGACTACTAAAAAAGAAAAGCAGCCTGTATAATATCAATGCAGTGTGCAGAGCATTGTGGACATTTTTGACCCAGCAGTGTTGGTTAGCATAATAGAAGAAACACTTTTAGTGAATTCAACATAAATTCCCATTCTGAGTTGCACTAGTAGAACAAAAGCCCTTACCCCCTCCCTTCTTTTTTCCTCCTCTTGATACAAGCTGATGAGGTAATTTTATTAAAAACCAAAAATTGATCTAGTTTTTTCCAGCAAAGGCTATTATCTGGTTTGGGTATTGTCAGTGTAGCTTCACAGGTATATAACTAGTGTAGATAGAACCAAAACCTGGTATCTACAAAGAAAAAAATTCAAAAATATTGTGTTCATTTTGCTATATCAATCTTGGTAGAGTTTTACCATCAACACTCAGGACTTACTCCAACATATGTTATATGTTTCTAAACAGTGGGTCAGCAAATGAAGATAGAGAATGAAAACAACTTCATAAATCATGAAAGATTACATTTGAGGTATTATCACATTAAATATAGAACATTTTATTACTGAGATATTTAACCACTTAATGTACATCATAAGAACGGGTAACTGGCAGTGAAAATGGTGACAAAAAAACTGGGCCAAAATTAAAAAAAAAAAACAACCCTGAACTGAAAAGTCATTGTCAGAATAAACAATTCTATTAAAATACAGTAACCAAACATACTTCACTACAAAATAAAACAGAAACTATCCATATAACTCACAAAAAGAAAACATATTATCTGACCCTGCAAGACCTTCGATTCTGAAAAACTCATACAGGATTATGCTGTGTTAGGCTGGATTTCATTTAATATGAGCAGAAGTCAGAAGTGCCCCTAATCAATATGAGCAGGATTAAACCCATTATAGCAGCAAGAAAGGACAAGAATTAAAAATAGATTTAAGAAACTAGGTCCCAAAGCTATCAGTCTTTGATTTTAGAATATTCAAAAGCTTTACAAGAATGAAAAAAAAAAGAGTAAGTACTAAATTTATAGAACTTTACCTTTGGCATGCTGTTTGCCAGCTTCACTAGAAATTGTATGTCTGAAATTGCCTGGAACAAGTCAAAACTGAAAGATGTCTGATTACTTTGACAGAGATTAGTTTTAGTGAGAAAAATGGAAAATCTAAATAGAGTTATCAACTTCAACTACTTAACCTAAACAAACAGGAAGTATTTCCAGTGAAGTCTTTGTGCAAAGAAGTTACTGATGGTAACTCAGGACAAGAATGAAAATTACTCAGTGGCTCAAATTATGCTTACACACAGACATGACATTGGTCTTAATGACAGAAATTTTTAGACATAATGTTATGCTGCTGAAAAGCATAAAATCTTATTATATTGGTTATTTACAGCATGGAGATACATTGTCACTTTGTCAACTTCACTTTGTCAAATATTTTAAGTAATTATGACCTATTTTGCAGCAATTCAACAGTCAAACTATATTACCAAGGAAAATTACGAAGCACTGTACCATAATCTCACTGCATTCTCAAGAGCAACCAGTAAGTCCTGTTGATGATACAGAAGTATAAACAATTCAATTACATAGTCCTTTAAAACACAGATAATGAAAATTATGCTGTTTAATTTCAAATACTTGCCTTGACCTGTAATATTCACACACCATGCTGCCAACATTCCCACTACATAGAATACTACAACAGGAACAAACAGTTCAATATTGTTTGTCAGCACAAGCTCAAGCAAGGCGGGTTAAGATTAGCTACAATGAAAACTAATAATAACAGAAAATAAGGTATCCACTATGAGACTGGGCAAAGCATTTTCATATCCCACAATTCCACAATCTCTGAACTGAGAAAAAGATAGTTTCAAAACATGTAATAAAGGTGACTACTTGTTTCAACACTGTTGTACTTTGGGCTATTTTCTATCAATCAGAAGTCACAAGCAGCATCTAAACTGCTTAAAAGACTTTCAGCACGCCTCTTTGGCTCTATCGCTGCTGCTCATAGCTTTCACAATCCACTTGCAGCATTATGATCTGCATGGTAATTTCTTAGATAGGTTTTAAAAGCTCAGTACATTACCTGCAGCAATATGGAGTACAACACATATGGAGAATAAGCTTCTCCAACAATCATTCTACAGGAAAACTGAAAAGTTCAAACTGAATAAACATTTGAAGAGTCCAGCAAGTTACTGTCACCAAAACCAAATCAGTTAACTAAGTCCTAGACTTTTAGACTTCCTCTTGAGAATTATTATGTTATACACTTTATTATTAAAAGTGTACTCATAGGACTGTCCATGCATTACACAGAAGCTACTCCACAATAACACGTCAGCACCAGAATGAGACCTCTTCACTCAACACCTTTTAAAAGTGATTACTTCCCACTTCTAATATATATCTACATACACATCTACTTAAGCAAGCGTTCCATGCATTAATGAAATTGGTGTCAAAGACAAGACTTTCAAAAAATAATGCAATGCGGCTTAGAAACTTCACATTATTAAATGAAGGAACGAATAGGAGCTACATTTTCAGTAGGATATCTGCTGAGTAATGGATGCTTTTCTCACTAGGAGATGGATACAGAAAATTAAAGTTTTAACAAGTATTGTCCAAGGAACCAGGACTACTAGATAATCTATTTAGAAAAATGCCTATCTAACAAAAAGTGAGTTTTCTAAGAAGATGTCGCTTAGGTATTTTCCACAATGAAGAATACAATATTTTAAAAAAGTATTTAAAAAGTAATTATTTTTTCTTTACTCAGGAATAAAGGTTGTCCTCAGGAATTAAAGTTGTCCTCAGGAATAAAAGCTGCTATTTATCTGCTTGTAGTTCAGCCTGTTTAATCACTGCTAAGAGATAAGACATCAAAGCATACAAAGTGTTGAATACTTCAAAAAATTCTTAGATATAAGTAGATGAATGGCACTGCAAGCATAGACTGACCTCTTCCCCCATCACACCTAAACCCTCTGGCCTACAAAGCATTTAGGTCTTCCAGCTTTGAAATAACAAACCAACTCTAATTGACAGTGACTTTTTATCTGAAGGAAGAACGGGAAAAAGCTCATTGCCTCCATGAAAAGGATAAAGTTGGGTAATCATGTACAAAGATTATATTGTAAACAATAACAATCTGTCCTTGAACACCCAGAACAAATCCAAAGCAAACCACATTTTAGCATCCAGGACACACATTTTGGACATGGTAAGAGGAAATCATTCTGTGTGGTGCATTTCATACAAGGTATGAACTACAAAAGTACTACTTTTGTGAAATATTTTTTTTTTAACAGGCAAAATTGTGCATGAATGTCTAACAGCACCTGACGTGCAGACCAGGCATCGTGGGAGTTTCCTCTGAAAGTTACCAGCAAAAAGCGGAGCTCACTACAGGCCGTGTGTCTGTGCAGAACACAGCGGTCCATCGTTCTGCACGACCAGGGCTGTCAAGGGGAGAGGGGAAAGGCTCCGTGCTAAGGCAAACCCTGGCGTGTCCCGCTGCGGAGAACGGCGGAGTGCCGCCGGGGAGGCGAGGCTGCCCAGCCTAAGCGACACGCGCTGACGCCAAGGGGGCCGGGGCCGCGCATTACCTGCCACACCACCGGGGCCAGGAGGGCTCCCGCAGCCAAGTCCCGCCTCATGACGGGGTCTGAGCACCGCGGACCCCGATCCGTCTGCGGGCCGCCGACAGCCACCCCCGCGCCCCGGCTCCCTGCGCGCCCTGCCCGCCGCCGGGAGCGGGGATGCTGCTGCCTTACCTGAGCCAGGACCGTCGGGAACACGCGCGGCCGCCCGCTGTAACACGCCGCCAGGCAGCCTCCCCCGACCAGAGCAGCGGCGGCGGCGGCCCCCCACGCGGACGGGCGGCGCTGGCTGCGCGGGGGCCGCATCCCGGCGAGCCGCCCCCGCAGCGGGGCTCGGGCGGCCGCCGCCGCCGCCCCTCTCCACGCCGCCGACATCTTCCCGGAAAGCGCCGCGGCGCCGCGCCGCGCATGCGCAGTGCCGGGCCCGAGGCCGCGGGGCGGGGGCAGCTCCGGCCCGCGCCCGCCGGCGGGAGCGACGCCGCCGCACAACCGGAGCGGACGGGGCTGGCAGAGAGGTAACCTGAAAGGAGGGTGTAGCCAGGCAGGGCTTGGCCTCTTCTCCCAGGCAACAAACGACAGCACGAGAGGACACAGTCTCTAGCTGCGCCAGAGGAGGTTTAGCTTGGGCATTAGGAGGAATTTCCTCACAGCAAGGGTGGTTAGACGTTGGAATGGGCTGCCCTGGGAGGTGCTGGAGTCATCATCCCTGGACGTGTTTAAGGAAAGATTAGAGGTGGCACTCAGTGCTCTGGTCTTGTTGACATGGCAACGTTGGGCCACAGGTTGGATTCGATGGTGCCAGAAGTGTTTTCCAACCTAACTGATGCCCTGTTTCTGTAACGCGGGCGGAGCGCGCCCGCTGCCTCCGTCCGGACGGGGAGCCCAGGCGAGGGCAGGCGGCAGGGCCCCGTTCCTGGCGGGTTCCTGGTGGGGAGGGAAGGCGGGCAGGGCAGGGACCAGGTGTTGGGTTGTGCCAGGGGAGGGGGGGCACGGAAGGCCTGTGCGGTAGGGAGTGAAAAGTGGCGACGCTTGCAGCGGTCCTGCGGCCCCCCGTGTGTCTGTCACAGAGCTCAACTTCACCTCGTTCCCTGATGTGGCTCTTGTCCCAGAGCAGACTGCCACTGCTGAGGACATGAGGAGCAACGGGTCACGAGCAGGGTTGGAGGTACTGCGGGAACCCCGGGGTACTGAGCTTCCACAAGGGCTGACCCGGCGTTGAAGATTCCCTAGGCTCTGATGGCCCATATGGATGTGGTGCTCATGTGTGGTCCTAATCAGAAACAACAAAAGCATGAGTAAGTTTAGGATAGGTATCCTCAAGGGCAGAGTAGAGTTTCTTGTGAAATACAGATGATAGAAGATGAGTTTACAGAAATTGTTGTGGCAGAGGTGTTAGCTGAGAAGCATTACGGAATGACTTGGTTGTCAGTAACACTTATGCCAAAAGACTAATGCTTCAGAGTGCTTTTTTTTTCTCACTGCCATAGTTTTAACAAAGCTCTCTGGGTCTTGGTTGGTTACATTCAAATATTAATTAGTTGATCACATTCAAAAATTGGGCCATCTGGGAATTAATGATAAGGTCATATGAAGTAAAGCAGAGAGTAAGTTAAATGCCATTTGTATGTTGGCAGTACCAGTATTCTTGTTATGAGAGTAGTTCACCTAGTGACTCCATGTGAATGTGGAGAAAGAAAGACTGATGAAAGAACAGCTGCATGCAATTTTCTATTACTTGGATCTTTGGTTGAGGGCCTTCAGAAGGTACTCAGTCTATTTTAGCAAACTATATCTTCCACCTCTTTCTGATATGACAGACAGTGCTGTGTTGTCAACATTACAAATGTTCAGGCTCTGAAACATGGAAATGCTTTTTTGCCCTCTATCCACTGACAAAAGGTGATCATCCATCACTGCCATCAAAGTAATTTTAGTTCACTCTCTTTCCCTGACCTGAATTCAGAGTCATTAACTCAGTTTCATAGGAGCATAATTTCAATCATTTAACTAATAGCATTTCAGAATTTAGCACGTGTTGTTCACTGAGTGTCGTTCTGTGAAGTGTTTGAGACATCTTCAAGAATATCAGGACTCAAGTCCTTAGCAGGATACAAACCCTTCAAAAACACGTTCTCTGGGAAGCACAAATGACTGCACATTGCAAAATCACCCAGGAGTGCAATATGCAGGATGAATGGTTTCCATCTCTACATTGCATTTTCCAGTTCCCAGAAACTAACTCACATGGGAAAAGCCTTTTTAATCCCAATATAAAACATAGAGGCGAAATCTGTCAATTGTTAAATACCCTGCAAAATCCCACTTCTTCTGTAAAACTTGCAGGAAATTCCTATTGCCTATTTCTGTTTCCCTCTAGATAGATAAAACACTTTCCATCCCAATCTTACACTTTGATACATAGTATTTGTACAAACACCTTTAAAGGACTTTACTTTCTGTGGAAGCCAATAGCAAGCACTTCATGAGTGCCAGCAACATCTTAGAAACATCTTGTAAAGGATGGCTGAGTGATTTCATTTCTAAATGCCAGATCCCTTGATGTTGAATACATGACCACAGCACAGGCAAGGAGATTTAATTCGTTGTTCTGACAGGCATATTCAGGTTTTCTTTAAGTAAAAACAAAGAAGTAGGTCATTTGTCTTCCCTCAGATGACATTCCTGCCTGGAACAGCTACAGCTGCAGTGTCAATGGAGAGCTATCCTCATGTGGCTGCAAGCACGCAATGCTGATGGGCGAGTTAAGTGTCCTCAGCCACCCTTTCTCTCTCTGCAGTAAATTCACCTCCTTGTGGGCACAGGCTCCCAGAAGGAAGCTGCCGCTGTGCTCATGCTTCTCACAGCTGTGCTGCTGTCACTGTGCTGGTACAGTTGTGAGTGCTAGAACACACGCCTTGAACAGCTAGAAAACTGGTGAGTCAGAGTCCTGTTGCACCCCATGCAGTATCACTGCAGGGTGGTTTATGGCACAAAACAAAGATCTCTGTGGTTTATAGAAATGATGCTGGCAGTCTGGTAGATATAATAAAAGTTTCACCAGACAAATTGAGTTCTGTGGTGACAAATGTCATGAGCTACTGTATGCTGCAGCCCTAAAATGTTACATCCCTTTGCTGTCCTGCTTAGTTTGCTCTTCCATGTTCTTGTAAGCAGAAATAATTACGTTTAGCAAGATGTCATACCTGCTTTTTTAAAAAATCTTTCTGTGTGGTGACATCAGATTTTGTACTAGAGGTGTTCGCATTGATGAAAATTTGAAAAAGCAAATGAAAATACTAATAAAATATTTTCTGAAATGTTTAAAATGTAATTTTTCTTTAAGAGTCAATGCCCACTGAATAGTTATGTAACAATGCTTAAATGCAGTCTTTTCTTAGTCTTTCATTAGGCATAATGATTATAATGTAAAGTCACATCAAAAGACAAAAGCATACTACCATGAAAAAAGCCCTTGTGAGTCCTGTCATTCTCAGGAAATCATGTTTGACAGAAACTTATTTATTTTAAGTTTCGTTACAAAGTACAATAAAAAAAAAAAAGCCAAGTAAACATACATCTCATGCCTGAAGGTCCACTTCCACATCTCAGTGTCTTTTAAGAGCGTTAGGCCAAGTTCCAAGCAGGATTCACTCTCTACTAGAACTCCAATCCCCTCAAGAACATTAGGCTTAGTGCCAGCATTCATTTACTCTTGAAGCAGCTTAAATTAACTCCTGTTACATTCTGTCTAAACCCTTTCTTACAGAGTAAGAGTTGAGAGCTGGATTCAGTCTGAAGGCCACCCATCATACTTGTCTGTCTTCCTGGACTTAAAATGCTGCATAAACTAGATTGGGGAAGTCAGTGATCAGCTGTTTGTAAGTTGAGGGGGGAAGCTGGCAAGCCATCTTTTGTATACATGTCCCCATTTTATGAGAAATAGCGTGGGGGTTGGTTTGACTTATTTAACATAAGTACATATGACAGTAAGCTCCAACCAAATGTGAGATTTTAGTAGGCTGTAAAGTGTACTAACAGTATTTTGATACTTTCCTGGCATAGCTGAACAGACAGCTAATCAAAAGAGAGCAAATATCACTGCTTGGTTTTGTAAGTCAAGAACTGGATTGTAAGATTATATTTTGTCCAATGTCAGACAGAAGATTGAAATGAAAGGTCTCACAAAGCCAGACCTTCCTTAGCTCTTCTTTAGACTTATGTGGTCTCTTAAGAATATAATTTCGGTTTTACTTTAGCAAACATGAGAACAGTCTTTTTGCCTATGAGTACAAGGCAAACACTAAATCAGGTAAGGATGCAAGCACAGGGAAGACAAGTTTTCCGAAAAGCGATTAACACAAAATGTTCTTAGCACAATTAGAAAAGTACAGGGTAATTGACAGAACTGGACAGTCATTTAAGTTGGTCAGCTGATACCTTGGTCTCTATCCAGAGGCTCAAAAGTCCTGCACCAAGGTCTTCATGGTGAAGGCTAGAAGCTGGGTTCAGAGATTTCCAAAGCTGCTTTGTATGACTGTTATTCATAGAATAGTTAGAACCTTTCAAGGTCATCTAGTTGACCTCCCTCCAATGAGCAGAAACATCTTCAGCTAGGTCAGGTTGCTCAGAGCCCTGTTCAGCTTTGACCATTTTCATAATTTCTACCCATCCCTGCTCCACAAGAAAAAAACAGAACCAAACAACAAATAAAGGAGAGACTACTTTCAAGAAATCTGAATTACCTTCCTCCAATGAAGAATCTTTTAAGCTGTTAGTTTGTAAAAAGTCCAGTTGTTTTCTATGCTTTGGAAATGGAACTAATTACCAGACAGTCAACATTCATCCACTAGTAGGTCTGAAAATAAATATGAGCATTTTGTGGCTAGATAACACCATTCAGCTCATAAATAAGACTTCACAGCAATCTTTGCAGTTAGGAGCTACACTATAAATATAGCTTATCTTCAAATATTTTCAACTTGCTAAAGTTACTTGAAAGCTTATCATTATAGAGTCCATTTAAAAGGAAAAGAATTAAAATTTATCTAAGATATGTGTCCCCAAATACCTCTCATAGCATTCATTTATACTGACCTTTCTAACTCATTGTCTTCCCACACTCTTTGTATGTAGCTAGCTGAGAAACGTTGCTGGTGTATGTAACAAATTCCTTCAAGCTTCAGAATTACTTTTTTAAAGTGAAGTTGAAAATCAGAGAAGAAAGGTTGAAAGCAAAATTCTTACTTAAAAAAATCTGAGAATGGAAGATAACAGTAATGGAATTGGAAAGATTTTAAAATGCAGTTTTAAGTTGACAGTGACCTTCTTGTGATAAATATTTGATTTATTAAAGATATGGCACACAGACTGATTAAGCATTAAAATGAATACAAAAGGCAGATCAAAACTGATATTCTTTGGTGAAGGAATATTCATTTTTTAAATTTGAGAAGTTTATTTGCTGTTACTTTCTAAGTAAGGCCATAGGTCTCAGTTCAGTGACAAGTTTCAGATAGTATGCCTAATTTTAAGCACTTTGAAAAATTCTGTGCTCTGAAGCAAGACTATTTAGACATAAAATTAACTGTATACATAAATCTTTGAAGATTCAAGACTTTTTTGCTATTAGATGTGAACTGTAGTTCAACTGCTGTTTTTAATGATAAGATCCCATGGCACTTTTGCAACAATAATAGAAGTCCCTGAAAATGTTTTAAGTAATGGAATTACATTATGTATTTTAGCACTTATATTCTCCTCATGTTTTTAGCTAAAAAGTTGTCCTTAATTTTTCTTCCTTTGAAAACATTCTTCTGCAGTGCTGCTAGCACTAGGTCTCAAAAAGAGAGACCTATAGGTAAGTAAAATCCTATCATTTTGACCTTTAACATATCTTTTTATATACATACAAATATATGCAAATTTATATATGTATTTTGTCTATATTAATCATAGGATTTCCCGAAATTTTATTACCAGTGCTTCCTATGTAAATATAGAATTGTGTTGCTGGGACTGTTGTATTTCAGGGAGTGTTTCTCTTTTCTTTCATTCTCTGAAATCAGTGTGAGCATTGCAATCAATTTTAATTATACCACTATTTCAGCCTGAGTTTTATAGGAAGAGTTGGCAGCAATAACTATAGTTAAGATTGCTTAAGACTTTCTGTTGTATAGATTCTGTACTTAAAAAGAGAGAGGGATAGAAATTTTATGTAAGGGTACAATAAAACATGTCAAGATTAGCAAAGTTAATTTTAAGTGTGTTACCTGAAAAACCAGAAGGATTTATTAGGGACTCTGACTTTATGTTTTTAAAAGCAATGTTACTGAAACTGATATAATTTAAAATAACTATCATTATGTAGTTCAAAAAATACTATAAAGATGGCAAGGCATTACTTCACAGTATTACCAAAGAAACAATTATAGAATTATCAGTATTATAACCTGTAAAATATTTTTAAAATATGTGCTTTCTGGAAATGTTGAAGTAGATTAACATCATATATTTATTTCTTGTTTCTTTCACAGACCGCAGTCTGAAGCAACTACATGTTGCTGCTACTGTGATTTATTAATGAAAGTCACTTTAATTATCACATCCTTAATACTACTGAAGATGGTGAAGTGTATATAATTTCTGTGAAAAATAAAGGAATAATAAAACTCTAAATTACTGTTTTCTGTAATGTATTCCATTATTTCAAATGGTGTTTTGTTCTTTTGCTCACAATGCTATTTATGAGCTGTGATTGCACCTATTTTTATATAAGCAGAGGGAAGGCATGATTATTTTCCATGTATGTGTTTAGTTGGTTAACCTAATAGAATGAGTGTGTGATAGAAATACAGCTTCACTATAAAAGATTCTGTGATCCTTTCATAAAAAACTTGGAAGTCCTAATATGAAGTTCACTGTAGTCAGCAGAATCTTTTTCCATAAATGTCTGCATTTGGCACTTGCAGAGCTGAAAAATAGCTTTACTATTTGTGTGAATATTGTGGGCAGTCTTTATATATTTGCTGGTGAGGGATCCTCAGCTGCATCAAAGCTGCTGTTGGATCCACTCACAAAAGCACAGTAACAATGGCACTAATAAAAATCCCTGACAAAGCTATGGATAAAGTTGACAGTCCCCATTTGGCAGTTGTCAGGCAGGAGCTGTTTTGCTGAGCACACCCAGAGAGGATTTCCAAGCCATTACATAACCTTTTTCTAGAGAAGTGAAAGGTCTTGAGGGGACTTGAAGGGGCTGGTATTCTGGAATATCTGAATTGCATGTGTCCAAAAAGGCATGAGCTGTACTGAGAGCAAAAAGTTGACACGCACAGACTGTCTCATGTTCACAAGGCTTAGAGAATCTTCTGCTCACATGGCATTTATATTGCTTATGGGTCTCATGTTCCTGCTGCTTAGGTGGAGACACTCTGTGGCTGGTCTATAATGGAGAGATTTAGTTGAAGTAGTCCAGAGGATCCACAGCAAATCATCCGTAACCTAATTTCTGAGGAGCAGAAGAGACTGGTGGAACTAAAGCATGTGAAGGAGGTTTGTGTAAAAGGACAGAGGTGTGTAAGACATGGGTAAGGTTCATCCCACTAAAAAGAAAAGTCTACATATAGGTGTCTGTATCTGAATTTATCATCTTATGCTCTTGTTAATGGGGTAAGTGTTCATCTCTGGAATGAGTTGTTTCATCCCAAGATAATTGTTGAAGTGGCTCAGTTGAATCTCATATCAGTCTCTCTGACTGTAAGGGGAACAGAGATTCTTTTTGTGCACCTGTAAATGTCTATACTGTAAACTGCTTTTCTTTACTCTGTCTAGTTTCTGCTGAGATTTTTGGAAATGAACTCTTGCCGATCTGGATATCAAACTTGCTGGGCACATATGCTGTCAGAGTTGGCAACAAAGGAGATAGAGTTTGATTATGGGGTGCCACCCTGATGACAGATGAAAGCAGAGATGTGTTACTTAAAGGTGCAACTGAAGGAAGAATGTTGCATGGGAGAAGTTGTGATATCCTCATTCCCTCCCTGTGTACTAACTTGTTACTAGGCTTATGAACATCTGTATTTGGGAGCACTGGAATTTATGTCTTTTTTGTGTCTTGACTTACATGAAAAATACATGTATACTCTGTCAGTTCAGACATTACTGCTATCATTTGCTGCAGAGGGAGTTTGGAGAGAGCACAAAGGTAGATTATTCAGTGTTCCAAAGGATGCCTGCCTACTTGCCTGTGGTAGTTGAAGGCATTTAGGAGTGTTCTGCATACCATGCTAGATTGCTTAGGTGGGTGGGCCTCTGAGAGGAGGGAGGGGGTGACTGATGACAGATGCCATTTTCACTCAGAGGACCTTAGGTCAGTCAGGAGCCTCCCACTCCATAAACCCTGAGAAGCAACCAGGAAGCTTGCACCAGTGAAGCACTGAGGAGCAGAAGTGTCTGTGGGTAACCTGCTGGAAACCAGGGACTATCATGGTGTGGCCTTACCCCAAATCTACCCCAAACAGTGGTCTCAGTGCTGGTAACATCTCAGCACCCGAAGAGCCCACTGCTCTTGTCAGACCTTGATGGACAAAATGGAAGGCAAGTTTGAAGAATAAGTATTGCATTATTGTATTGAGTAAATTGTAGGCTAGCCATTTTTGTTACAGATTAAGTAGGATCTAAATGACTTAACACTCATGGAATCTCTTTTGTCTTCTTTTAATGTACTCTCCACCTCAATCTCTTTTTATATAATTTCTGATTTATTATATGTAATACTGGTATATTCAGCAGCTAGGTTTACTTGCTGATTGCCAGAAACTCAACTTGGATGGTTGAGTTGGGATACCATAGTTGGGATGGTACCAGAATCCCTGCAGGGAGAGCAACAGGGGACTCTACTGCTCTGAAAGGTCAGGGTACCTTATCAAGAACTGGGTATTACAGCATCCATGGAGGGTCACTAGAGGTTGATTACCTTCTTTTTTTGTACCATGGAACACATTAGGCTGGAATGACTCATCTAAAATCTTAAAACAAGGCAGTGACAGAGCTGGAAATAATCCCCAGAGGCAGGTGCTATTTGTAAAACAGTTTCTGCAAATATTACTTTATTTAGACAGTTTTTGGTCCACATTTTGCAAATTAAAATAAAAAATTCTGCATTACCAAACTTTTGGTGTCCACATTTGATTTTAAATCCAAGGATATCTGTCAGTCTGATGCTGCTACTCATCACTTTCTTACATCCACCTTAGTAGTTTTAAAATTTTCCTAGCTATAACTCCACTGATTCTAATTTGTTGTAACTTACATTCTGAAGAGACAGGACAGACTATGGTCCAATAAAAGCAAGTAGCAAGAAGATGTAAGAAAAAATGTCTAAAGCATGGTGGGAACCACTACCATTAACTTTATGCCTTATTTATTGCACCTGATTCTAATTCCTTTGTATATAATGATACCTTATTTAGTGCACCTTATTCTAATTCCTTTGTATATAATGATACAAGGTTAAAATCCCGTATATTCCCTAAGACTGAGACAATCTAAGATTTTAAGATGCTTGAAGTAACTAGCAAAACTTCAGTCCAGAACTTCAGTCCAGAACCTACCTTTTGTACTTCTACATACATGTGATGGCCTAGAACTTAATCTGCCTTATTGATCATCTTCATCCCCTACCCTTAGAAACAGCTTAGCCAGAATAAATAGTGAATGTTCTATATGAGTGGGTTTAGACATTGAAGTCTTCTGTCCTGCCTTCTCCTGTGCATCCTGGAGTTACAGCACTGATACTGTACAAAACACAATTCTATTGTCACAGAGGTAATAAATACTACTGTGTGTTAGGCTTGTGAGTACAAAGTGAGGCTTATACTGTCCTATAGCAAATCAGAGAATGGTAAGATGTTTACTCACTAAGGTGTCTTGTCTTGTTTCTCCATACCTGATCTTATACCAGCAGTTATGAAAGTAAAAATTACTGCTGTGGTTTTACACAAAAAGAGAAATTATGCAAGAGCAAATTTAATGGATTTTTGACCACTTTGTAGTCCTTAGAATCTGCCACATTTTCCCCACCACTCAGATGATTTTAAATTATAAGTAGTTTTGCAAAGCTGTTACCATTATTTTCTCAGCTCACCCAAAGTTTTTGCAAGACTTATTATCTGTGATGAATCACATCTTTTATTCATATAGTTATAAATGCATTAAAGCTGTCAGGTATAATTTGCTGCTTTTTCTCCTTTAGATTCATCATGGTTTCTGAAAATAAGCTAATTTAATAAGTAGGGAATCTAAGTTATAATCAAATTTATTATATTTACCAGACTTGAATTTCAGATGCAATAACATTAAAATGTGCTTGAAGAGGAAATAACAGAATTGCTGGTGGGCATTGAATTAGCAGCCTGAAAATTATCTAAGAATGTTGTGATCCAGGGTATTACAATGATGAGAGGAGGAAGAGGAGTTCTGTTTATCTGTTGCTTTTACATGTTGCAAACTGTAATGAAGGTTAGAACTCCAGGCCAAAGCTTCGATTCAAGGGAAAGAGTGTTTTCTTTTTAGAATTTTTAGTGACTTAGAGCGTGCCTTTATAATGTAGCACTGCAACTCTACCTACAAATCTCTAAATTTCTGTTAGAAAGGACGTGCTGCTGTTTGTATGCTTGTGTGAGTGCTTGCCACTGTACATGGCGTACCAGACGTAATCCCGTGAGTTCTGCATCCACCAAATTTCTGATGAAATCTGGATGAGATTTGTGCTTGGAAGGCTTGTGGATCAAGGTTTCATGTCAGGAAGTGCTGAGTAAAAGGCCTGTTCAAAAGCAATCCAACAGAAACACAAAAAATGAAGTATTTTCCTTTTCTTGTAGCTCATGTTAGTCTCCTCTGAGTCTTGGCCCCCCCAGTCCTCTTAACCAAGTTTGTAGCACAGATTGTTTTATTTATTGATATATGTTAAGACAGCCTCTTATTTTGGGATTACATCAGTTGCATTTGTATTGCGGAGATTTTTAATTCCCAAAGGTGCCTTTTGTTTTTGTGTATGCAATTTAAAATGACGCAGAGTTTTTGTTTTTCTCAGGGACTTCTACAGACTTTCAGATACTTAAAATCTGAAATTATGTTTCTTTTTGGTCCATCATCTGTTAAAGACTGCTGGCTGTACTAAAACCGGCAAAGGAGTTAAACAAGGATAAAAAAGAAGTGTTCCAGAGAACTGATATATCATGGGGTATTCTTCTCCTGGAAGTACATTGCTGCTTAGAAATCACTGGGAATAATGGTCACACAAATACAAAGAAAGACAATTTTTAAAAATGACTGAAATTTTGCTTAATATTGAAAAGTTTAATTAAAAGAAGATGTTGAGGTTTGAGCATTTCTAGTGACCACTTTGTGCAAAGGAGATTGTCTCTGTGTGGATGTGGTACACCATTGGCAGGACACAGTAAGTCAGTTGTTCATCTGGCTCTGCTGTAGTTCTAACTCTCCACACTGAGAGTGCTTATTTCATGAATGGGAGGAAGAGGAGGAGGATATTAGCCCCTGCATAATTCAGAAGATGTCTGTGCTACAATGCAGAGCCCTTGGTGCTGAAGGTAGTTTTGACAGAAATGTTATGACACAGGGGCCATAGCTGGTATGAAGATACAGGGTTTTGCTCTAGAATTTCATATTTAGTCCCTGTTTTACAGATATAGTTATTTGAGGAGTCTCATTGTTTGAAGATGACAAATTCAGTAAAAAAAGTTGAAGAGGATCTTATTGTTACAGAAGAACTAAATGAACTTTTTGTAGAAAGGTAGGAACATGATAAAATGTCATAATACCTGCAAAGACTGCAAAGTTTCTGGGTATTATTCTTAAAAGAAAAATGCTAGAATTTTGTGCTAAATGCTCAGTGATTCAGAGCTTGAGGACACAGTACATTAGTAAGTATTTCTTACTTTAGTCATCAAACAGCCACATTAAAGCATGACTAAGAAGAAAGGCAAGGCAGCAGTGAAATGTGGAGCTGATGAGATAGCTCCATACTGAGAGCAGAACTGGAGATGAGATCAAAGATGATTGAATTGAGTTGATTGCACCTTGTTCAAAAAGTAAAGAAGCAGGAAAGGGTAAGAACCTTTCAATAATTATAAGCAATCAGAGGGAGAAAACAATCCCCAGAAGACAAGACATAAAAACAGCTCACATGACAATGTAATCTCATAGCTTATGCTGTCAGCAAAAAGAGATTGGATGAGTTTCTGCAGACTCAACAGTAATTGCCGTGCAGAGGCAGTCATTGAAATGCTGAAACTGATGGGAACCAGCTAGGCTGTCGTGACTGGGAACAGATATCCTCCGAAGAGCATGAGGCAGCATTCTGCAGTGTGAGAAATCCTTGCCTGTCAGTCTAAACTGCTGGTTTGCTTGGTGGACTGGGACCTGCATCTTTCATGAGACAGGAATTTTGCCTTTTTGTTCATTAGTGTCTGTAGATACCAAGTCTGGTTCTCAGTGAAGATGGAACAGTCTGGAACAGTCTTTTTTTTTTTTTTTTTTTTTTTTTTTTTTTTTTTCTCGTGTAAATGCAGCCTAATGGACATTAATTTTCAGCAGTTACACGTATTCTAAATATGAGCATTAGGAAGAGTCTGCATTTGTGAATATATTCAAGAAAGAGTACAATGTTGGGAGCTTTTCTTTTCCAGCTTAGTGTACATTAATGTTTTGTAATGTTCTAGGCATATCTGACCTCGAGTTGAGCTGTTTATATTCCCCCTTAGAGAAAGATTACTTAAGTTCATGTAGTTCTAGACCATCAAGCAGTTGAAACTGGGGCCACTTCTGTGAATCTTGCTTTAGGAGGTTTGAGGTTGCTGCTGAATATTTTTGGCCCATGGACAGAGGTAGGGTTTGCATTATCAGCCTCTCAAAGGTGGCTGAAGACTTGAGGGTCAAAGCACCCAGAGTTAGTCAGCCCTAAGTCCCCAAACACACAATAGCTGCGAGCTGCATGCCTGTGCTGCCCACCTAAAAAGTGTAGGGGAGGAGTCAGACTGCTCTGTGTTTAATGAGAAAGAGAGTAAAGACTGTGATGTCTGTTCTTAAATGCTGTTTAAAGATGTAAAAACTATCTAGTTTTACCTTCTACTCAAGAATATCTTATCTAAAGGACTACTCTTGAAAGGAATTGCTGGGAAGGCCAGTTACAGGCAGAATTTAGTATTGAACTTTGAAATGTTCTTTGTCTCATGTTGTATATTGCATGCTGTCAAGTTGTCTGCATCAGCTTTTCTTCTCAGTTTGCTTAAGAATCATGTGAATTAAGAGGTACTATGAATTAAAAAGTACTATGCTTATTAGCCTTCTTGGCAGCTCATGTCTGTTCTCCATAACATGGCAGGATTTACCCCTGTGACTACCCAAATACTCCAGAGCAAAGATCATAGCTGTATATCCATGAAATAGGAAATCTTTAGAGATGTCTGTGTATCCTATGAAATAGGAAACCTGTAATGGTTAGTCTGGGTTGACATAATTTTCAGAAGGACTGAGGAGGTATGAAGTGGTATAAAGTGAGTAAATTTTTATATGCAAAAAGGGCCACAAATTTAGTTGAAGTGTGATCTCACTACAAAAAAAAATGAGGCCAGGAATTTTAAACAGTGGGAGCTTAACCTCAGGCACTGGAATCCTTATCCTTGCTTAGGATAGATGTAATTAAACAGTTAAAGACATTGAGGAGTCACAACAACCTCATGCAACACTCTAGACTTGGGGCAGAGTGCCTGGAAAGCTCCTGGTGGACAAGGACCTGGGTCAACAGCAGCTGAACATGAGCCAGGGTGTGCCCAGGTGGCCAAGAAGGCCGATGGCATCCTGGCCTGGGTCAGCTCTGGTGTGGCCAGCAGGAGCAGGGCAGTGACCGTCCCCCTGTGCTCAGCACTGCTGAGGCCACACCTCCAACCCTGTGTTCAGTTCTGGGCCCCTCACTGCAAGAAAGACATTGAGGGGCTGGAGCGTGTCCAGAGAGGGGCAACGGAGCTGGGGAAGGGTCTGGAGCACAAGTCTGATGATGAGCAGCTGGAGTTTTTCCACCTGGAGAAAAGGAGGCTCAGGGGCAACCTTACCACTCTCTAGAACTGCTTGAAAGAAGCTGTAGCCAGGTGGGGGTTGGCCTCTTTTCCCAAGTAACAAGTCATAGGATGAAAGAGAACAGCCTCAAGTTGTTCTGGAGTAGGTTTAGACTGGATATTAGGAAAAATTTCTTCTTGGAAAAGCTTCTCAATTGTTGGAACAGGCTGCCGTGGGAAGTTGTGGTGTCACCATCCCTGGAGGTATTTAAAAGTCACGTAGATGTGGTGCTTAGGGACATAGTTTAGTGTCATGGTTTAGGTGGACATGGCAGTGCTTGGTTAATGGTTGGAGTCAATGATCTTAGGGTTCTTTTCCAATCTAAACAACTCTATGATTCTATGAAGAGATCTTAATGGACCTAATTTTCTCCAAGTATTTCCTGCAGTATTTCACTTACTGAGCACTCATGTAAGGCATCCTCAGAGGTTTTGAATGTAATTGTCCAAAAAGAGGCACCAATGAACAGTTCTGAGAATCTTAGATATATAATTTAAAGTTATTTCAGTAATGGAAGTTTTTTGATTCTCTGTTATTGAAGAGAGACTCCACTTGTAAAACATCCTTATTAAAAGGCTGGCTTTTTTCAAAGCATGTTACCAGTACAGTTATTTTTTGAGTGTGACATTTGCATGTGTTATGAGTGTTTGAGATAACTTTAAAATTGCTTAAAAATTGCTTAAAATGCTTACAGATTTATTTTTACCTTTCAGAAATGTTAAGAAATGAGCTTCGTTCTCACTGTTCATAGACAACTCTAATGCCTCAACTTTTCAGTAGCTTTGAAGTAAAGTTTCAAAGTGAATTTGAAGTGTTTCATAGACTCTGCAATATATAGACTTTGCTTAAACCCAGAGAAAATGGAAAATATAATAATAATAGCTCCCGAGATTTTCTCTTGTCTGAATACTGTGCAAAGATGGTTTAAATGACTAGACAAAAAATTATGTAAGCAGCATATGACCTAAATTATAAATAAAATACAGGGACTACTGGACCAAAATCTGCATGCGGGAAAAATTTAGTGACAATCAAATCTACAGAGAGGACTGTTCAAGAACGTTCACTAAGCACTCAGTTCTCACACTTTTATAGTTGAGGGTCACATATTTTGAGCACCTGGACTGCAAACAGTCTTTCCAGAAATTCACTGCATGACTCTGCAAATGTCAGAGTTCTTGGATCTTTGACTCATCTCCCTGTTCTTGGTGTACCTGGATTTTGCTTTCATCTGTCCTTTTATGATTACTTCCACAGCTTCCTAATTATGTAAACTGTGACTGAGAATGGCCCACAAATTCTGAGTGTTTGCAATGATGAACTATAAAAGGAATTTTTACCTGAAGGAATAAAGTACTCAAATTTGCTTGTTTTGCATTTGTATCGATTGTTAAAGCCCCAGCAATAGAGTGATGCTATGGTAGCTTACCTAAGGTGGGAGTTTGCTCCAATTTTTTTTTAAGAGCAGGGTTTGCAGTGTCATCACCATCACTCCACTGGAAGACACAACCAGAGAACATCTAGTCTAGACAAAGGAGCAAGCTTACAAACTTGGTATATTAGAGCTCTCCTTAGCAGCCCCCAGTAGGGCAGCAGAACCAGGTTCCAATGTACAGAGCTGGAATGCTCGGATGATTACAAGAATACAAGGTATGAATTCCAGAAAGTTCAAGCAAATTCCTTCTGCTTGTTCATATCAAGATTTATACAAATAGAATAACATGAGGTTTGGCAGGATAATTTTCCTTCAGTTTTGCCATGTGTTTCTTCACAAGCCTGTGCCCCATTAAAAAAAGCAGAATACTTAATACTAGAATGTGTGCCTGGTGTCTCAATATTTGCATGCTTAGTTCTGTTGGCTGCAGTGCTACTGCAGTAAAGACAAAGTAGTCACAGCCAATTTGTTCGTATCTGCAGAAGTGAGTTCTCACTGCTTAGTTGTATGATAAAGTCAGTCCCTGAGAATCCCTGACAGTAATTGTCATTCTCCTCCTCAAACTTACAGCAATATTTAAAGCAGAGGAAGCATAGGAACCTCCTGAACAATTTATTTCCCCATTGCCTGTCAGTGATTTCACTGCAATGCCTAGAAAAAGCAAAGTAGTTCAGGCGGCACCTATTTCTGGCATGAAATCCTAGTTGTGGATTCCCTGTGCTGATGTGTTTTTCAGATCCTCTCATGAATTTCTAAGCTCTCTTGGATTAACAGTTTCTGGGAGGGGACTAAAATTCCTAGGGTGGACTTGAGGTTTGCAAACTTTGATGAAATCTAAACAACAGGGTGGAAAAGCTGTTTTTTGTCAAGAGCAGCCATGAAGGCAGAGAAGTAAATTCTTGTTATTAGAGAGCTTTTCATCTCCTTGGCAATCTTTTTCTGAGAAATGAAGGGTAGGATGTGGAAACCAGTATGAATTTCGAGGAGTGGGGGCAAAGGAATGGAGATTCTTTTTTGTTCTGCTCCTCCGCAGGGAGGAGATATTTCAGCTATGGATAAAGATACAGCCTGGTACTCAGAAGTGTTTATGTGACCCTCATAAAACCAGTGCCTTGAAATCCAGAGAGAGGCAGGGAGAGTCACATTGAGGGCTGTATAGTAGCTCAGAACCACTATTAATTTCTTTATCCTTCTCTGGTAAGCCTGAATTCACTTTAGACCTAGAAGAGGCAGCTATTACCATTAACTCCCTGTGTAACAGCAAACATGGGCTGTAGTTGTTGATGGCAAAGATCTGGAGTAGAAAAACTCCTTATCTGAAATACCTTAGATACACATCACAGACATTTCCAATTCTTCACCAGCAAATAGGATGCCATAGAAAATGCTGTTGGTAGCGCACAACAGTGTATGGAAAGATTACACCAATAGCACTTTGTACAGTGTGTCCCTTCTCTTCCCCCTTCATATTTTATCCCAGTTTTTTAAAAACTTAGACTGGGCAAACATAAATGGCTTAAACAGAAGATGGCAATCCTCTGTGGGGAATGGCTTAGGAATCTTGCAGCTCGGCTTCCCACAGCTACTGACTTCTCCAGAGCTTCTCCCCCTTTCCCCCCTGTACAAGAGGGAAGGGTCTCCAGTCTTGCTGTCAAAGCAGTAAGTTCAGGAGAAACAAGCAAGATTCTAAGCAGTGATACTTTTTTCTTGGCCAACCAAAAGGAAAGCGTTAGTATATATTCAGGATAGTTATATAAACCAAATGGTTATATTCTGTTCCTTCACATTACTGAATCAGAGTGCAGTTATGTACTGTTGAGTTATTGATGAAATAGCAACAGAATGATTAAGAAAATAACCAGGCAAAACCATGCAAAATATGTAAGTTATCAACAAAGTAATTGGATAGCATTTAAGCAGATGAAACAGATACAGGCATGCAAAGGATTATAATAACTGTAGCAGAGAGTGGAGGCTTCCAAGTGACTGCATTCCAAGTGACCCAACTATATTTACTACCATCAGACAGAGGACTTTCTCATCATTGCCCTCCCTCAAGAAATCATGAGAGGGGATGGTGACCCCAGAGGTATCAGTGATTCCCCAAAAATGGGAAATTAGAATGAGAATAGAAAAGCCTTAGAGAGGAAGAAAACAAATTCTGAATTCTGTTAGATAGCTAACAAGCTATATTTCATTAAAAGGATAACTTTTAAGGCTGTTGTGGTTCAGTGGTTACAACAGTCAGGGTAAAAATGCAATATATATTACTGAAAATAATTTTTTAAATTGAGCAGGGAGAAAAAATATAAAATTTATTTGCAAAATGGCAAAAGTAATAAAGTCAAGCTGAAGTCTACAGGAAAAAGTCAGTCACTGCCAGTTTTTAAAAAGACATGTAAATTTTCTAAAACATTTGTAAAACAAGCATTCTTAGTGATAATGTATGAAGTTCTGTTAGATGGACATAGTACACTTAAAATAATGTAGGAAAGGGCTAAATTTTTATTGATTTGGAACCAGGAAGGAGGAAGATTATGGGGATGACAATACTGAAATATTTTCTAAACCATTAGCAGAAAAGGAGAATTCTTAGTAAACACAGACTATACGACTTAAAGAACTGAAATTACGATGTGTCAGAACACTCCACATGAGCAGAGATGTCCTTTTCCCAAACACGGCCTTCAGCATCACTTCTACCCCGCTCAGCTCTGGGCTGATGCAGAGCTGCCTCCAAGTCCCTGCGTGGCCCGTGCCCGGCAGTCCCTTGTCCGCAGTGACTGCTCCCTTCTTCAGCACCAGCGAGCACACGATGCTTGCCCGGCAGCTGGGGTGCACAGCCCCGTGCTCCCCCTTTGGCTGCCCATCCGTAGCTGTGGTCGCAGCTATGGGGTCATGGTCAGCCACCAAACCGGCTGAAGGAATCGCAAAGACGAATGGCATCTCTGGCTGCCCCATTACGGTCTCGTTCGTCAGCTCGTCGTGCTGCTGGCTGGGGCCGTGGCGCTGGTCGCTCTCCCCGCAGCTGGCTGAGCGGTGCTGGACAGGCGCTCTGCTCGGAGCGCTGCTCCTGCCGCGCTGCCCAGCCCGGCTGCCCGGCTCCCGCAGCACGGCCCGGCCCCAGGGCACGGCCCCGGCCCGTGCCCGCTCTGCCGGCGCCGTGCGGGAGCCGGGCTCGGGCAGAGCGGGCCGCGGGCGCCGGCCCGGCACGGCAGCGCTGGCCGGGGGCACGGCGGGGCCGCCCCGCTGGCTTCGCCCGCTAGAGGGCAAGAGAGCCCCGCACAAGCGCGGCTGCCCCTGTCCGCAGCCCCCGGCCCGCCGCGCCCGGCCCCCCTGCCCCGGCGGGGTCAGCGATGCGGCCCCGTGGGGAGCAGCTCCGGGTGGCCGCTGCAGGCCTGGGCTCGGGGCCATTCGGCATGAAATGTCCTGGGTGGCCACGGTGTCGTGGAGGGAGAGGTAAGCCCTTCCATCGGGAAAGCTCTTAAGGCCTTTGGCCGTTCCAGAAAGCGGGCATAGAGCCATCATGGAGCTGGCACGGACCTAAACCGTCGGGGGGACGGCACACCGGGCTGCTGCCGCGCCTGCCGCAGCGCCCATGGAGCGGTAAGTGGGGCACGCACCCAGCTCCTGCCGGGCTGGGCAGGTGCCGACAGGCGCCTTCTCCCTGCCTGGCAAGGTGGCAAGGACCTGGCTGCTGTCGGCAGCTCCATTCCAGGTACTGGTAATTAGCATCCAGCTAATGGTCAAGCAGTGTGCCTTGGCTGGTGTACGAAGGCAGCCTCACTTTCAGGCAGTGAACTATCTACAGAGGAAAAATATCAGCGAAGGGAAGAGCCTGCAGGATGCCCTGCAGCCTGCTAGCAAGCCCTGCCGAGACTGCAGCTACAACTGAGAACCGACAATATGGGAGCATGAAGGAGGCAGAAACCTCTGATGAGGCGCCATGTGTGCTTGGGCAGGGAAGGTGCACGAAGAAAAGCACTGGCTGTGGCAAAGAAGTTCTCAAAATGAGCAGTTCTGCAAGCCTTGCCACACAACTTGCGTGCCACGTTGAGGCCTCTGTGGTCACCTGCACACATGGCAACACTGATTTACTCCCTTTTTCTCCTTTCAATCAGTGGCACTTTGGCTCTTGAGGTGGACGGACTTGCAACACAGTGGACAATCAATTCATTACTAAAATCAGCAGATACAAGCTATGTATAAATAAACACATCACAGAAAATTCAAACATATTTGGCAGCTTTCACTCTTACATCACCCTATCTATCTTCAAGTATCACCAACAAGGACATGTATTCAAAAAGACTGTATTGACACCTGTGTCAATGCACTTTACTTTATCCTAATAACTCCTTCCCTAGGATGATGACAAAGATCATGTTCTGCCAGTATTTGTTTATGTGATTCACTAATTCCTGTACACTGCAAAATACCATAACACCATGTCAAATATCCCACTGCTGTTGTGTATCGCATGGTGACACTGACACTGGTGTTTTCCAGGAATTTTCCATCTAAACTGCATGTTTTACACTAGTGTAAAATTTTGATGAACTGGCCTTTTCTTGCTTAATTTTGGAATTTTTTATAGGAATCTTTTTGGTCATCAATACTGCTATTTTTTCCTACAGTCTCTAAAATGAGAAAGCAAATACATTCCTCCAGTTTAAATTTTCTGAATTTGTAGACATTTCTTTTATTAATCCAGCTAACCTGAGTCCTATGGCTTTTTGTTTTGTTTTGTTTTGTTTTGACAAATGTTTTCTTTATTTCCAGTCAATCTAATGTTTGATAATCATGACTTTCAGTCATTTTTCATTGCTGAGATCACATCAGTTTTCTTTTGAGTGTTAATTTGTGTAGCTGTATTAATAGTTCAGTGCCCTCACCAGCCATTCTGGGGAAATGCTCAATCACATGTACAAGGCAGCAGGTGGGATCTATGCAGTCCTATCTAGACCTCTGTCATGTAGAAGTCTACATCAAATATAGGCTCCCTCCATACACGAGGAAGAATTAAGCATCTTTAACACATGAGTCATGTTATCCTAAAGTAGATGCCTAGAATAGGTCAGATGATTTGTGCCCTAAAATTGCTCCTATTTCTTTGTGTTAAAGAACAAGTCATTTATATCTTGATGTTTCAATTCTAGCAGCCTCAAGTGAGATGAGATTAATTAATAGTCTTATATCCAAGTTTGTCATGCTTTGAAATACCCTAAAATTCTTATTTGTTGAGAAAACTGAAAATAGCATTACTTTTTATCATATTCACCATTTATATATTAAAAAAAAAGCTTTTCAAAGTTTTCTGCCTCAAGACATTTTAGTAAAAATGGCAAATGCTATGTGTTTCATGGGAAAGTCATAACACCTCTCTTTTTAATAACTAAGCCGTTCAGTTCTCTGTCTGCAAGATAGGAAAATAAATGAGTTAGATACATTAAAGGTCCAGAATAAGAACTTGCTCTTGGTGAAATTATACGAGGGGAGTTAAAAAAAAATAAAACCCAAGAAAAAAACTGTTTTGGCAGGCTGAGTTATTTTTTATATGATACTCAAAAAATTATATGTGAAAAGATATTTTAAAACTAAACTAGGTGGCAGAGTACAGGTGAAACAGTTTTCTTTTAAAAGTGTCATAATATCTATAACCTGACAGAGGTGCCACATTAGTGTGGTACATGTGAAGAGAATGTGTGCCAGGAACTCCTCAAGAAATGCAGGATCGTTCTGACCAGTTCTGCTCTCAGGAGTTCAAATCCTGCATTAAGCTGATGAGTAAGCTTGTGATGACTCACTGTGGCAGATGCAGTCTTTAATTCCAGGAGGGTATAAAGGAAGTGGGTGTGAATCTCGAGTAGAGGGGAGCTAGGGATGTTCCTGCCTCAGTGTCTTGGGGATAAAAGTGTAGGTTTTTAATACAGCCCCAGCTATCAGCAATGCCAAACTTTTGTAAGGGGTAAGTTTGACATTACACATCACACACAGATTTTATGTGAAGCAAGGTTGGAATACCACCTACTCACAGATGGGTATAATTTTGGGGATGTCCTGCATAATTCATGTGTGGCTTTGATACTTATAAGTAATTCAAACATCAAAGCCTCAACTTAGATAACACTTTTATAACACTAAACTTCCTATAGCAAATAACCTTTAGGCTTTAATTTAAGTTCCCTCACAAAGAAAAAAAAAAAGGCAACTACACCAATAGTTTCTTCTTTACCTTAAGATATTTTTCATAAGGTAAGCTGATGCAAAGTACAAGATAGAAAATACTGAAGCCTGGAATAAAGAAAAAAAAATCATATAATACTCTTCACTGTGACTAGAAATGTAAATTAAAGCACCAGAAAGGAGCTGGGAACCTCTTTCCTGAGAGCACAACAGATACCAGGCCCTTATGGTCACTTGGCAATATTCCCCTCTGCTTTACCAGTGGCACAAACCTTTACTTTTACACTGTCCAAATTTTTAACAAGCGATTTTATGTTCTCTTCCAAGTTAGCCATTATGCATGGAAAAATCTCCCTATTAATAACCGTAAAGCTCCTTTATTGTTCTCCTTCAAATCTCCTTAAAACTTCCTTCTGACACCAAACACTTGTCACTGGCTGGGCCTGTTGCTTTTTATTCTCAAGGCTGTTTTTCCCTTATCCTTCCCCCATGGGTTTGTATTATACACCTGTTGTCTTTCATCATGGGTTAAGATCATAAGCTCTTTGGGCATAGACCATCTCTCTTATTACATGTGTCTACAGTATCCGACACAACGGAACTATGAGCCCTGAACGGGGCCTCTGGGTACTGCCATGATCCACTTGATAAAGAATGATGATTTTTGACATGGTGAGTTCTGCAGTTTTTCCCAAGTCATTCTGCAGTTGTTCGTGCTGATATAACCAGTGTGTGAGAGCAGTGTCCTTAAATCCTTAAAAAAAAAAAGAAGCTAAATGCTTCAGAAATATTTGTGGAGTGCAAGGACTTTACTGCTTTGCTGTTGGGTTTTTTTTTCTGTTCCTGCATATTGAAATGCATGGGCTGATATGGAGCAACTCTTTGTAGGTTTGTACAGAACTAGAGTGATATGACCCTGCTCTGAAGCTTCTGCATCCTGTCCTTCAAATTGCAATAAAGACTGTTAGAGTAAAATAAAAAGGGGGGGCGACTTCTGCACCACTGGTGTGAGTCAGTTCCCTAAAGGTCTGTGTGGATTCAGGACACAGCTTTTCCCTGCTGCAGTTTTCCTGCTAGACATGGAAAGTAGTCTCTCTCCCTCCTTTTGTGTTTAGTCACATTGGCAAGTAGAGGGATGCAGGAAAGCTGCACCAGTCAGAGCTGGACTGCTGGCTTTTATGATGGGGAAGGCAAAGAGAGCCAACCCCTCCACTGCATGCCCATTGAGCAGGACATGCAGAATCCCCTTTGCAAAATTCTCCTCCTCTAGAGTTCTCTTTCCAGGCTCCACCAACGACCTTCTTGGACCCCGCTACCTCAGAGGTGCACATCATCATTCACACTATGCAATCTCTTACCCCAGCTCCCAAGATATGTTTCTCCTCCTTTTCTCCCTACCTCTCTCTCCCACCACTATTCCCAAAAGAGCCTGTCTTTAGGTTTTGTGCTCAGTTCAAGGGGCTGCCAGAGTGTCCTCTCCCTCGTGCAAGGTCCGCATCGTGCCCAGTCCTTGAGCTCTGCTCAAGAACGCTTTTGCAAGTGCAGGAGACCTTCTGTCCCTTTGCTGATTCACGCAGCTCTTTTCGAAGGGCAAAACCACAATTCTGGGCATCATAAGAAGAAACAGAAACCTCTCCGCTTGCCGAGTCCCTCCCGACAGTTTCAAATAACTTCATTTTGGGGGACGGGGGAGGGGTTGGGGGCAAAGAGAACACGTATTTCGCACTGCACCCCTATCTCCCCCCATAACACCTCCTGCTCGCTTCTCCCTTCCCTCCACCGCGCTCTTACAAACCGGGGCCGAGCGAGGAGCCACGGGTGGCCCGCGGGGCGTTCCGGGCGGTGGCAGGGCCCCGGCTCTACCCGCACCGGCAGTAGCATCCCCGAAAGTGCCCCCGGTAGCGCAGGGGCAGAGCGAGAAGGCTGCGGACTGCCGGGGCGGGGGGCCAGAGTGGAGAACTGCGGCGTGGGCAATACCGAACCCCACCACCCGCCCCAGCTCCCGAACTTCCCGCGCCCCGCCGCTTTGATCGCCGGAGCTGAGTTTGAACCCCGCTTGGGACAGCGGCAGCCCGGTTACCTGCGGCAGAGCGGGCCGGGGCCGGGCTGCGGAGCGGTGCGGGGCGGGCTCGCCTCCGCCTCCCCTGCGGCGGGGCCGGGCCCCGGGCTGAGCTCCGGCTGGGCGGGCAGGGCGCTGCCCGCCCCGCTCCCCCCGCCAATGTCAGCGGGGACTCGGGCTATGCGGGCATCTCCCGAGGAGCCCGCTTCCCGCAGCGGGCGGGCGCGGTATATTTAGCATCGCGTCGCTTTATTCCTCCCCCAAAGTTTCGCCCACTTATTTATTTATTTGCCGGCGAGCGCCGCGCTGCCGCAGAGCGGCAAGAGCCGCTCCGCGCCGTGCCGAGCGCTGGAAGCGGCTCGGTATTGCAGCAGGTAGGGCTGAGCGCTAGGACCTCGCAGAATCCTTCCAGCAGCAATCAGGACTACCTTAAACCCAGCCCAATGCCTCTTCCTGCGCCACTCTGCGTGCTGGATGGAGATCCACAGTCAAGAGCTGCAGCTCAGTGCTGGAGTACAACATTTCACAGGGAGCCCTGCAGAAGCAACACCTGTTTCGAGCCAGCCAAGAAAGACACAAGCACTTGTATGTTGCTGCTTTGCTTGTGGATCGTCAATAATCCTAAACCAGTGGACATCTGCTGAGCCTCCTGAGAATTCTGGATAATAGATTTGGACGTCAAAAGTTTTTTTTCCTTTTTCTTTTTTCCTTTTTTTTTTTGGATTTATCTCAGCCAACAACGTGAGATTTCCCCCCTCCCCCTTTGCAGGATTCATGCTGATGTATGCAGTCTGTTATAGAGTAAAAACAGCGCATGCCTTTCTGGAGTCAGAATCCATAAATCCTGACGTAGCCTGTGCATCTTAAAAAAAAAAATCCCTATAACGCCTAGGTATTTAAGTTGCTATGGTCATTCTTATCTTAAACCAAATGGAGAAACTACGGATTTTTTTCTTTATTACAGTTGGATGGGCTGAAGACCTTATTGCTTGCTAAGAGCTGGGGATATATGCATTTATATAGATATACACATCTATATGTTTATAAATATGTCAGTGTGTGAGTATAAAGTGGTGGTTTCTTAGACTAACTGGTTTGACCTTGAACCTGTACCAGTCAAAACAGAATATTACTTTTATTTATGCATTTAATGGATTGAAGAAAGAACATTTTCTCTGTAACTGCGCTAGGGAGGGGAGAGGAGTGGAATATACCTAATCTTATATCTCCTGGGTTTGGCACCATCATTATTGTTTATTCTCATTCTCTAAAAGCAGAATCTTCTGATGGCTCCCTTAGGTGAAGTTGGGAACTATTTCGGTGTGCAGGATGCAGTACCCTTTGGGAATGTGCCCGTTTTGCCGGTGGATAGTCCGGTTTTGTTAAGTGACCACCTGGGTCAGTCTGAGGCAGGTGGGCTACCCAGGGGGCCTGCGGTCACGGACTTGGACCATTTAAAGGGGATCCTCAGGCGGAGGCAGCTATACTGCAGGACTGGATTTCATTTAGAAATCTTCCCCAATGGTACTATCCAGGGAACCAGGCAAGACCACAGCAGATTTGGTAGGTATTTTCCTTAACCCTTTAGTGATCATGTGATGAAATAATGGGGCAGAACTGCGGGCGGGGGGACGGTGGGGGGTGCGAGGCGGGCGGGAAGGGTGGTTTGTGTTGATGGCTGATCCGCCGAGGGGAAAAATGAATGTGTCCGGGGGTGCAGATGTACACGAACGGCACCACCGCGGCGGAGCAGGAACCCTTGCCTGGTGTTCGGTAGCGATGTTTGTGTAGCCCCAAGTTCTGCTTAAGAGCAGACGCGTACTGGGAGGTGGTGGTGGTGGAATTTTTGCTCGGGACGTTTCTGCTGAATGATTTGATTTCGCAGTTTAAAGGGTTTTTAATCATTAACCACCACAATTTAAAATTCACCGAGTTTCCTGGAGGGAGTGGCTCTCGTCCTATACGCAAATTGACGAGGGCTTTTCTTTCGTTTTCTCTGCCGATTACCTGCCCTAGTAACTTCCCCAATTGCACACCCTGTCTGGTTCGCTGCTCGGCGAGGAGTGCGCGGCAGCGGACGCCGACCCGCAGCCAGGCTCTCCGCCCGCCCGAGCCCGCACCCGCAGCCGTGCGGCAGTGCCGGTGACAGGCGCCCCTGGAAAGAGGGAGCGCAGGTGGGGTTCGGAACCAGCGGGGAATCCTGCGCCAAAACCTGCCTTTCTCGAGCTGCGTGGCGTGTCAGACTGGCAGAGAATTTGAAAAGAGCATTCCCTGGGTTTCCTTTCCAGGGGACACTATTTGTGACTCAGCAGCGAGGGCTGGAGGGCTGCTGGCCGCGGCCGCTCCGGAGAGCCTGTGCATGCACACACACATGCACATGCACACGCGAGTCCAGTGAGCCTGGAGCTTCTCGGCTGCCGGGGGTCTGTTAAAGGCCCGGCAGATTGAATGTATGAAAGTGACTAAAACAGCCTGGCTGAGCTGATACTTTGGGGTTTTTTTTAAGGAGGGGTGCGGAAAATATGCCAGGTTAGCTCGCCACGCTCCCAGCTATTGGAAGTAGTTAACTTGTGAGTGAACCAACCTGACAACACTTAAATTCGGTCGTAAAAACAAAGTCCTGTGTTGATTCTTTTTCTCTCTTTGTATTTTAATGCCAGATGTTGAACGATATCTAAGCTGCATTTTATTGCTTTGTGAAGCTATTTAGATAATGCTGGTGTTGTAGGAGATGATCTCCAAACGGCTCATAAGAGAAGCGGGGAGGGAGGGACGGGGGAGGAGAGGACTGACGCTCTCGCATGGTCGCAGGTTCATCCTCCATCCCCCTCCATCCACTGCTCCCTGACACTCTCACGCTTCTTACAGGCTCTTCCTCCCTCCCACGCCGCGCGCCCGCGGTCTCCGAGGCTGGGTGCGGGGTGGGGGCAGCGTCGCGGCTCTCCCGGGGGCGCAACATCCACGCTTACTGGCGAGAAAAAGTGCGGAAAGTGTTTAAGGCAGACGCGTAGTGAGGGGAATGGGGCGGGTGAGGAGGGGGTGGGTGTTGCAGCTAGGCGTTTTCCTTGGCACGGGCAGACGCCGCGCGTAGCTGCTGAGCCACCGCCGCATGTTCCCCTTGCCCGCTGCGGTGCGGGCGCGGGGCGGCGGGCGCGGCGCTGCGCGGGGCCGCGGGGGAGGCGCGGAGCGGGGCCGCAGCAGGTGTAGGGCGCTGCGCGCACCGGCAGCCGGGGCGGCGGGGGGCGGCCGCCCGCGGGGCCCCGCCGCCCCCGGAGGAGGGCCGCCAGCTGTTCCCTTCGCAAGGCGGCGGTGGCCACATTATTCGTGGCGTCTATTTTTAAAAATGGCTTTCCAGCCGCAGTTGTAGGAAGCTGACAATTCCGAGGGTCAGTTCTTCCACCCCTTGCAGCGCCTTGGCTTTAAATAGATTTTTTTTTTTTTTTTTTTTTTTTTTTTTTTTTTTTGGTCGGTTTGATCTCCCTCTTCCCCCCCATCGGGACACGCCTCGGTGATAACTCTTTTCCGCATGTAGCGCGCGGGTGATGCCCCTGCTCACTCCGGGGTTGGGAAGACCGGGCACGGCAAACCCGTGGGGCTCCCAGCTTCTCTGCGGGAGGGAAGGGGTTTCGGTACTTTTGTATCCGTGCCGTGACATTGCTGTTGTGTTTGCCGGAAGGTCACAGAATAGCTGGTGCTATTTGAGTTTTGGTGATTTTGAAGTCTTCTGATGATCCTGGGGAGGTCTGCATCCCAACTTCGGGAGCTGCCCCGGGGAGAGCGGGCTCACACGTGTGCGGGCAACCTGCATGAGCGTGTGTGGATGCGGGGGTACGCGTCAGAAGGAAGTTTTTCTCTAGGAATAAGGAGGACAAAGAGAAAACCCCGGGGGCCGCGCGTAAACTCCTCTCTGGGCTCTGCCCTGTGGGAATCCCCCTCCCCTCACACACCTCTGGAGAGACATCAGATAAGAGTAATTCTTTTGTGATGCTATGTTGGATGCGTGCCTACTGCGTACAATGAACCGAGCCATATTGTGTGTCTATACTCGCCCGCTTCTGGGAGCCCTGGCATTTCGCAATTCCTGCAGCAAGATGTCCATCTCTAAAAGAAAAGCTCCCCCAGAGAACTCGGCTGGGTCCCCCCCGTAATGTGATCTGAGATAATCAAAGCCTTATCTCTCCCGGGTCACAAAAGAAATTTTTTTGATGCAGTCTCCTTTAGCGTAGGGCATTGGCTAGACAGTAGAGTCATTGTAAATTCAGGAACTCTTTAACAGCGGAGAGGCGTGTCTCTGTGCGTCAGCACAAGTACTGCATGCACAGCATTAAAAAAATAGGAGCATGCAGGAAAAGGAAAAAAAAAGAAGCTTGTCAGCAGGTGACCTCCGCTCCCCGGGACCTGCTGCTACAAGGAACCGCTGCGTTCATCATCTGCGGGAGCCGCGCAGCCGCCCGCCCGCCCCGCCTGCTCCGGCGCTGGGCTGGCCGGGCGGGCTCAGCGCCGGGCGGGCGCGGGGGCGGCTCCGGACGGGGGTCCCTGCGGCTGCCCGCCCCTCTGCTGCTGGATGCGGGTGGGCGGGCCTGCCCCCGCCCCGTGCTGTCTCTGGGGAGAGCCAGCAGGCCGGGGCGGGGCGGGGGGAAGGTGATGCATGCGGCTAAGGCCCTGGCCCCCGGGACTGGGAATCGTGGGACAGGTTTTAGGCGGAGGGAAAGGCGCCGAGCAGGCCCGACAGTCTCCTCCGCTATTGAGCGTGGCAGAGGGGAGGGGACGAGGGGGGGCAGGCAAGGGCGCTGCGAAAGCCTGAAACCGAAGCAGGGCCCTGCTGCCTGGGGATGCTGTGTCTGTCTGCGCTCCCGTCTTTTAATTGGCATCATGTGTGGGAGCGGGCGGGGTGGTGACAGCTGCGACAGGCGGGACGCATCCCGGCGGAGCGCTCGGCCCCGCGTGTCTCCGCGCAGCCCCGCACCGCAGCCGCGACCGGCAGGCGGGAGGCCGTGAGGGAGGCGCCGGGGGGCGCAGGGGAAGCCCCTTCCTTCGCCCCATCACTGGGCTGACATCCCGGCGGCTTCTTGGACACGAAAGGCTCCGCTTCCCTCGCCCCGCTGCTCTCCGAGGCAGCCTGGGGAGAGGACAGTCCGGAGGATACCCCACCGCTCCCCCTGCGCTTCCCTTCCCCTGGAAGCCGTACAGAGAGGTGGCTGGCAGAGATACTTGCTCATCGTCTTCGTTGTCATAGATGGTCTGTTGCAGACAGAGCTAAACTGCTCCACTTCATTGATAAAAAGAAAGCCAACGTGTAGCCAGAGACAAAAATGGGAAAAGGGCAAACCAGTAAAAACATAAAACTGTGCGGTTATAGAGGTGTTCATTGCCCATAAGCTAAAGGAAGATGCTTCTGTAGGCCTGCTCTTCACAAGAGCTAAGACAGATGAAAATGAAAATTTCATTTTAGTGAACAACACACCTCCTCTCGAAAATGAAAATTTCATTTTAGTGAACAACACACCTCCTCTCACCTCTGAGCGTGTCAGGAGAGCAGGACCAGCATTTATGTCAGGCTGGTGTCCTGGTGCACCATCCAGCATGGTCTGAGTTGGATCTTGTAGAAGAAGGCATGTGAAGGGCTGATGTGGACATGCAGGGAATAAATAGCTTCCCTGAAACTTTCTTCCTGTCCTTGTGAAGAAATGGGTCTTTGAGCATTTTCCTTAATAAAACCAGTTCAATGCAGTGAGAAGAAATTCTGCACCCCATGTACTGAGTTATTTCTTATCTACTTCTCTTCCTTTCCACATTTTTAGCTATAAATAGGGCCCTAGCTTTCAAAGTTTGGACTTGCCCTGATTTTTATTTGATACAGCCTCATTTTGAAGAGGATTGTCTATTTTAATATCTAGTTCAGGTCCTAAGTACTATCTGTATATTGTAGACTCTATACAGTGAAAATATGCACAGAACTCTGGGACAAATGCATTCCTTAAGCTGACAAAACTTCTGTAATACTGGATGCTTGGCCCCAGATAATCTCCTGAAGGACTTAATATGGCACATAAAACTTGCTGTGAGTAGGCTTTTGAGTATTTAAAATGAAGAAGTCTCTATTCTGATCTCAAATATGTGCATGTTCTTTGCCAAGAACCTTAAATTAATTTTCTGCACTTACGATAGGACGTGACAGTGCCTTTTTTGTTCTTTTGATGCACTAAGCAGCATGTATCCAAATATTTGAAATGATGACAGCAATTGAAGACTACATTTGGACTGATATAAAAAATGCCAGACTCAGTAACTGAGCTAAAGTAGTGTCCAATACACACTTAATGTAAGATTTAAACTCAGTTAAAATTGCTTGGTAACATGGATAAAGTAATATGATATTTTGGTAAAAGCTTTAGAGAAAAAGCCTTACTAAGAAATCTGAAAGTATTGCATGTCGAGATATAATGGGAATTTTAAAAATCTTTCAATGGATCAATTATATCTGAGATACTATGTATACTGGATAAACAGCATGCTGCCACTTTATATTACTTAAATAACTACATAATTGCAAAATATTTCCTCCCAGTATTTTTCATTTGTGCATATGTAGAGAATAATTTAAAATGCCTAGGCCTTAAAAAAGGGCTATCAAAACAATAATACTGTGGTGTTTGTAGTGCTGAATAATATATAAGGTAATGATCAATACTCCCTTACAGGGAATACTTTTCATCTTTACATTAACTTGGCTATAAATTTTCCCTATTGGCTTCAACTTGTGTTATGTTAGATCTCTGTGATTCATGCCTGCTATTGATTAGTGCACAACTATTTTGTGGGAGATGCCAAATTAATTGTTGAAAAAAGCCATGAAAGTACTTTTTTATTGGCCACATGAGGCTCAAAACACACTATACTGTTATTTCATTATTTCATGTACATATAACTACCAATAAGCTTTAAAAAAATAGTTATGCAGTGTGCTTAGACATGAAAATTCACATACTATATTGAAAATGTTACTCTGTGCAGGACACACCTTTTTTTGTGACTCAGAATATAGAATAACATAGCAGCATGCTTCTGAATGTTGCTGGATAACTTTCTGTGAGATCATTACAGTCTTAGATGAGTACTCCCAAATAGGAAAAAATTTCCATTTTTTACACAAGATTCCTAGGCTTATGTCAGATTTAACCAGTAGCATCCTCGTTGAAGAGGTAAGAAATTTGCAAGGAAAGCTGCCAGAAAATACCCAGATCCTCAGAATCAGATGAGCCAATTCTTGATACAGATACTTGTACTGTGCACATGGATGCTGAACCTTGGAGATTTGCAAAAGCAGTGTTTCTCTGCAAAGTATTCTTATTTCTAAGTGAACAAATGTCTGTGTAAGCTTGCTGTTGTTTGCATGGGAAAACTTAATCATGTACACAACTATTACACTTAGGTGTAGGATGTTTTAATGTCTGAATTTTAGATGAGTAAATAATAACACACCAGAGAGAATGGTTACTATCTAAACAGAAATGCATGATACTGGACTATACTAAGGATTTTCATTTCTCAAGCCTCTGGAGATCATACTGTGAGTAAATCTTTCCCTGTATTTCTGATTCATTGATGTCTGAAGGGAGATCTTTTGATTCTATGTGTAATATTGCTTTATTTCACAATTCTGATGAAAATGTATTTTTTCAGAATTTATTTTTATTTTGCAAGACAAATTTCATGGGTTCTTCATTACTGCTAATTTTGGCAATCTAACAACTTTTTTTCTCTGAATGTATTATCTGCTATGCAAATCAGAATAACTAAGCTTAAGATACGTGTTTAGGAATGATAAGAAAGATTGAGAGCAATCTTTTAATTTGATACATTAATGCTGTCTGTGATGCATCATTCTAACAAAGACCCAAAGTGAAGTGTTGTATATTAATTTTGTTTCCCCATCTTCTTTCAAACAACTCAGAAAATGGGAAAAAAGCCTTGAAAATAGCTGCCTGACATTCAGGGATAAGTCATAGCTGGAAAAAAAGACACATCTTTCAATGGAAACAATACATACATTGTTTGTTTTTTCCTTCATTTCATAGGTATACTGGAATTTATCAGTATAGCAGTGGGCTTGGTCAGTATCCGAGGAGTCGACAGTGGACTTTACCTTGGAATGAATGAGAAAGGAGAACTGTATGGCTCGGTGAGTTTCTGCTGGCCTCGGGAAGTTATGATCCTTACATTCTGTGGGGGAAATGGTAGCTCTTACAAGCTCCCTGTGCACTATGTGTGTGTGCTGTATGAGCACTCTTTCTGCTCTGAATATCTTGCAGTCTAATTCAAAACAAGACCCTGTGGGTGACATAATGAATGTGGGAGAGGGAAAAGGTGAAAAAATCAGGAATGAGTAATAATGCAGATGAATGGCAATTTAGATACAAACAATAGAGACTGATGGCCAGAGCTGGTCACTGAAGACTAAAGGATGTACTATAAGATTTGTAAATGTCTCCTGTCAGTGGAAACCTAAATCCAGACAAAGTGGATTCCTTTTGTGTGTAGGCAGAGAGCTTTCTAGGAATTGACAAAATAAGGTGGAGGGGGAGGCAAAGGGTGGCATATGTGGATGAGAGAATGAGAAACAAGAGTGTGACAGAAGTTATAAAAAGTATAAGAATGAGGGCAAGAGGCTTGGTGGTCCTGTCCTGAAAGTTTCACTGATGCTCCCTGAGGGATGGCAGCAGGAGTGAGTAACGGGTGTGAGGGAGGACTAAAACTTCATATTTCAGATGTGGGAGTTTGCCAGCCTACCTGCAGCTGATGGGTGACTGTTCTCGGCAACATGGGCTGTCTTCCAGCAGAGCAGAGAGAGAGAATGTGTGTATGTGTGCATGTGTCTGTGTGACGTGGCTCTTACCTGCGACTATTGGAGGCATCTGATGTACAACCGGCTTCATACCCTGGGTAGATTGTAGGTAGGTTCATCTGAAATTTGGCAGATAATTCCCCAGATGGTAGAAAACATGCTCTTCTAGCAATAAAATATCAACCTCCAAAGCTTACAAGGACAAGAGAAGCAGTTGTATTTGAGGAAGAGGATGGCAGGTTTGAAGGGTAAATGAATATCGAGTGAAAGTGAATATCCGAAACAAAATGAAGTTGTGCATTCACAGGGCTTCATTAGAAGCAGAGAAGATTACAATTGTCCATTGGTAGTGTGAATGTTGAAGAGAAACCTTCAAAAAGAAGTTAAAGTCATAGAGAAGGGCTTTGAATGTAATTGAAGACACCTGTGTCACAGGGGAGTAGCACTAACAGGGAAAAGGGTGGGGATGGCAGTGAGAGTAAACATGAGTTGATGGTTTTGAGTGGGCAGGTGAAAACAGAAGAGGTAAGAGGGAAGTCCAGATTCCATGTATATTATCCATGCAGAAATATGAGCAAGTGAAACCAGGAAAGTCTAGCAAAAGTGTTTCCATAAAGGTGTCCATGTTCACTGATCTCTTTCTAGCAAATTTTTGTGTGAGAGAGGTGAAGAGGATTATCTTCTGAACAAAGAGCAAGCTATGTGAGGAAGCAGGGAGATACAGATAATGACAGTATATGTGGGAGGCAGAAAATGAGGGTAAAATGAGGGGCAGGGCTGGGACAGAGAATAAGTGGACATGGGAGAAGAGGAGATACAGAGATGGTGAGAGCCAATGAGTGGGAAAGGCCAAAAAAAGGGGATTTAGCATAAATGTCAATATGGAGGAGGTAAAGTTTGGAAGGATGGAGAGGGAGTGAGAAAAGGAATGGATGCAATGACAGATGTAAACCAGTTGCCTGTGAGGAGCAAGTTGTCATAAGTCATAATCCTTGTGCAGCTGATGAATGTGATAAAGAACTAGCAAAGTACATGAGTACATCAGGTTCAGTTAGGCAGCAAAAAGGCAGAACAACAACAGTAATATGAATCAGTAATGTTGATAATCATCAGTAAGAGTAATTGTTTCAACATATAAACATAGTGAATCAGTTACTCTGCATTTCAGATATTCTGAGACAGGAAGTGTGGTTATTGATAGAGCTTAAATGCATAGACTTGGGAAAGCAAATGTTACATCACTTTCCTGTGCAATTTATATTTTGTATTTGCAATATGTTTGGCTGTCAGAGTAAATTGGTCAAGACATTCTTTGCTGAAGAATTATGCACAAAAAATTCTTTGTAAATTAGTAAGCTCCCAGCATTTGTAAAATAGTTGTTCCATGAAGAGCAGTTCTAAAGGAGCCTGCTTTCCTAAGGAGTAGCGTCTCACAGTACAAGGCATGGGTCTCTCTGACATTCTGTCCCTGAAGTAGCACAAATTCCTCAGCCTTTTGTGTTTCTTGTATGGAGAAAGAGACAGTGTTAGCTGTCCATGCTCACCAGACTGTCAGTTTGCAGGAATTACATAGCTCACCACTTCCAAGTGGGATGTGCAAATTATTTCTCTCCTTTACCCTGCCTCTGATAGGGTTGCAAAACTGATAGGAACTTAATTTTCTTGAAGACCTTTGCCTCCTGATTGAAACTGGTTGACAAGCTAAGGAGAGACGAGCAGGGAAATGGATGTACAGTATAATTGGATAACCTCTTTTTCCTAAGAAATGACATTAAAAATATGAAGCCATTCATAATGGAGAACTGGCAGTCTCTGAGGCTAGAATGCAAATCTTCAGGTTAAAATCTGATGGATGATACAGCTTATTGTCAGCCTCCAGAGATGGGACATACTAAAGAGTGATGGTAATTGAATTACATTACTTCCAATGAAATATAACCTCTAATGGCTACTCAGTGTGATGATGCTTTAAAGCCTTGTCAACACTAGCAATCCTAGTGCCTATATTTCAGCAACTGTCAGCTCTCTTAGAAACATTGAGATAAGCAGGCCTCAGAGCAGATTTCTGTGTAGAATTGGCTGGACATTTTTAAGTGACAGTGTTTTGCTTTTGGTTTTGATCAAGAAATGCAATTAATTGAAAATGAAATTCTCTGATGGGAAAAAATTTGCATCTTGAATCAGAAGCAGGGCACAATCCAGCACAGAATTATCGCTCTGGCAAAGTAGAAGTTCAGGTTAAATGAGATTAGTTTTGAGACTGGTATGTGGTAGACTGAAAAACTTAAATCAGTTTTTTGCCTGCATTAAGCAGACCAATCTCTTCAGCTGAACTGTTCTGAAGCACCAGTAAGTTGTCCTTGTGCTGCTGTGCTGGGAGGTATATCCCTCTGTCTTGGTTTCTTCCCTAAGGGCTGTGAACAGCATCAGCTCTGTCACAGAGCAGTACACTTATGACACTGTGGATGTGTTTCCTAAGATGAGAAAACCACACACAATTGAGTATCAGCCTAAGAAACACCTGGTCTTGCTCTACATCAGCATTGGGGATCTAAGTTCAGTACTTGACACTATTGGAATACATGCCCTGTGTCTGACATGATCATATTTATATTCTAATTACTGCATGAAAAATGCATTAGGCATGAACCAAATCAGTCACCTAAAAGACCTCTATCCTTCTATATTTGTGTTTGAAACGTTTTACACAGGAAGATCTTTTCCCAGCATAATTGTGGTGCCACTAGAGATGGGACATATGGCAAAGCAGAGCAGCCAGGGTGGGTGATTGCTGCCAAGTTTCATGAAAGACAACAGTAAAGGCAGTTTCAGCATATCTTGATCCAGTCATGCTCCTCTTGGCCTTCTCAAAGTTCTGCTTTCCTCATAGGTTATCTGCCTGACAAGGCACCCAACTCTTCCCACCTCCCCACTCTCACAGGAGGCAGTTCTGACTGCATTTTCTGGTCAGAAGGGCACAGTGCCTCTCATGCTGCTTTCTGGCAGATGTGTAATATAATGTGGCTGTTCTCAATTTCCTCCTCATGCCATAGATTTAGCCAGGGGAAGCTAAAAATACATGCACATGGTGCTGCAGAGAAGCCATTGGTAGCTACCTAACAATGACTCGGAGACTGGTTAGTGACAGCAGCTTTTCCTCCTGTTTCATCTGTCCCTGTTTCCCTTTACCTTGTCTTTCCCTGGCAGCCTGCAGCTATGACTCATCATGTTTCACAGCAGCTACTGTGCCTGCCACTGGAAAGGATGAAAAGTGCAAACTACAGATAGGACCCAAAGGGTGTTAAGACAAGACGTGAAGACCTTTTCCTTCCCAACTGCCAAACAGCTCTTACCAACATGTCTGGCAAGGGCATTAGCAAAAGTGTCTTAGATGTGTTCCTCAGGGCCGTGCCATGGAGGGATGGAGGTCTTTCTATCAGTCCCACAGTCTTCATGCTTATGTAGGCTGTCCCTGCCATCATGCTGCCCTTGAGAATATTAGCAGCTGCCACCCGTGTGGCAGGCTGTGATGTGTCCCCACACCATGGGGTGCCCATCATTCCCACTGCAGGTTGTCCTCTGAGGGAGTTTTGTGCTACCTCGAGCACAGACCAAGCAAGAACATGGGACACCCTTGCCTCAGCTGCCCTGGTTGTCCTGGGCTTTTCTGCAGTAGATAACTGTGCTGCTTCTGAATGCTGGCATTCCCACCTCACTCATCTCCCACAGACATGCACCTGCCCCATTCCTCTCCTCAGACTGGATATAAAGAAAAAAATTTTTAGTGGTGAGTGTGCTGAGGCACAGGATCAGGTTGCCAAGAGATACGGTAGATGCCCCATTGCTAAAAATATTCAAAGTCAGGTTGCACCAGCCTCTGAGCAACCTGATGTAGTTGAAGATGTGCATTGCAGGGGGGTTGGACTAAATGAGATTTAAAAGTACTTTTCAACCCAAACCATTCTGTGAAATGTTGGTGCTTCCACTGCTCCTTGTGCCCTTGGCAGGTGGCAAAAGACAGCTCAGGTTGGGTGCTCAGGAGAAATATTGGTAGTTGCAAGATCTAGAGCAGCTACCAGGAGAGCTGTGCAGGTGGGGAGAGGAAGGCAGGAATGGAGGTGGAGGAGTTGTTGAGGAAGGGAGAAAGAATGCTTGGAAGGAGAGCTCTGGGGAGCATAGAGAGAAACTTCATTTACTCACAGAGCAGCTGGGACAGAGCTGAAGAGCTCAGATCAGGAGCCAGGGGGGGAAGCTCCACACCTCTGGGTTGCAGACTTACAGGGTGTGTGCTGCGAGGTGAGATGTAGGAATACTTTTAACAGGGTCATAAATTGCTGTCCTTCAAAAAGTGAACTGAAAGCTTGATCTGGGAGACTAAACTTGCCTTTTGCTCCTTAAACACTGGGAAGCGGGTGGAGGAGGAGAGAGAGAGAGAGAGAGTACTGTCCTTGAAGAAACATGTTTTCCCAGTAAGTGTGCAGGGAGGTGACGATACGCCTCTTTATTGTCGCAGCAGGGCTGCACCTGCAGTGTTTTATGCTTTTGTTTGGGTCCCCTCAGTCCTGGAAGGACTATGAAGCTACAAAAACTGATGAAAAGAAATTTTTCTGACAAAAAAAAGGGACAATTTGTCATAGTTTACTGAAAATTGCTTGGTGTAGGCAAGGATTTCTTTGGCTGTATTCTAAAAATATCTTTTATGTTCCTGTGCAAATAAAGGAAGGGGATTGTTCAGCCCTTCAAATGGTAGGTCAAGGTGCACGGAAACAACATGAAGAAAAAAGCAGGTTGAAAGTGCATGTCGGTAACAGCATTTGGGCCAAGTATATAATTACTACAGGCATTTAAGAACTGGTTAGATAAATAAATTACTCCCCAGTACCATCACACTTTCCTTTTGAATACCTCTGATCTAAAATGATTCCATATGTTTCAGATTTATATTTTTTAAATAATAATCTGGATTATCTGTTCTCAGTGTCCAAGTATCATGGTTGATGTGAGCTTGGAAACAGGACAGTTTCAGTGCATAATTTTTGGAAGGAGAATTAATAGCAATTTCCTTGAGTGAATGCAAAGACTTCTAGGCTGAGAGTGATCAAATCCCAGGAGGGATAATGGCTTTGGAACCTAGTTTAACACCCTTCTGCTTATGTTATTACTATTTTATACAATAATAAAGTGCCTTCTGATAAATGGTATAAATGGAGAGACAGAGGGTGATTTCTATGGCAGCTGGCTTGTAAGGAGTGGTCAGGCTTTCTGCACAAGTAGCTTTGCTCAGGAAAACCTGGCACTCCCATGATCAAAAGCCCAAAGGTGTCTTTTACTGACAACAGCAGCTCTTGTCTCCCTGGGTAAATCTGCTTTAAGCAGGAGGCTGCATGAAGCAGGCCCTCTGGTTAATTTGATGGGCAAACCCTGAAGAGGCCCAGTTCAAAAAAGTAATTATGGCTCTGAATGTGAAGGAAACTTGAAACGTTGTCAGAGATGCAGAAATCCTTTGCAAGTGGTATCACAGCAAGGGTGAAACCGTGTGTAAGGATTTGAAGATTGTGAGTGCTTGGCAGAGGGTCTGCAGAGAATGGGAGAAGGGCAGGTTGCAGAAAAGATTGTGTCTTAGAGATGTAGAAGCATGAGGATAAAATGGAAATTGCTGCAATAAACCTGATTTGGGCCCTGAAATATTTTAAAAGATTATAAGAGATTTTTTTTTTACTAAAACTTTGATAAGGTGAGAAGTTTCTAAGCTATATACTGGAAAGGGAACAGAAGTCTTCACCAACACAGTGCATTCAGGCAGGAGTGTAAATGCAATACAGTTTGAATGTGTATGCTAACTGGGCTAGCCCTGTTTCTGATAAAATCCTTTGGGTGGTAACATGGCTTTGGGCAGCTCCCTGCTGTGGGATGAACAAAGAGAGCTGCTACTGAAAGAAGCAGCTATTTTCCCTCCAACCGTCCATCCCTTCCCTTTTGCTGGCACAAGTGTTTCTTTGCTGTCTGGGGAATTGAAGCACGAAACTGGAAAACAAATCTGGCCAAGCAAAAGGGCTTCAGCCACAGTGGTTCCCTCCCAGGTCACTGGAAAGTGCAGCACAAAGGTGGGAGCAAGCAAGCTGTGGGTGAGGCAATGCAGGTGCTTTCCAGCCTGGAGTGTGTGTGTACTTCGGGCTGTGTGGTTTGTGTTTTGCTGGAGGGCTATCAGTCTGGCTTGGAATGTGCTTGGGGCATTAGGAACATCCTTTTACATGAAAGAGTAGAGGAAGCACGTGTGTGATGAGTTTACTGAAGCAGCATAAATAGTTTCAGGCAAGAACAGTATTTTATTTTTGGTAGGAATTTCTTTTCCTAAAAATGGAAAATAGTGTTAATCTTCAGGGCAGTCTTAGGTATGACCTACAGAAGAAAGTGTTTGTTACAGTGGGTAGAATGAGTGTTATTAAAAAACTCGTATGATAGATGGTGAAAACTCTGAAGACAGAAATGGGGAGTACTGAAAGTATTCAACTGGAGTGAAGCTGTTAGTGGAGTTTTTATGGGTAGGTCCCTGCATTGATTTTATTCCCTGATTTTATTAGGGACATTAAACATCTCATCATAAAAAGGTAGTGGTGTGTTATTGAAAGTTTTTGCAAAGCTGGGAAGTATTTCCTGCACAGGAGGCAACCTCACAGAAGGGCCTTGGTGACTTAAAGTGCCTAAAATATTTACACAATGAGGAGAGCTCTATCAGTGCCATTCCATACAACACTAGGAGGATCCAGTCTAAATGCAAAATGCAGTTGGTCACTGTGTTAAAGAAGATGAATTGAAACCAAAACAGGTACAGAAAGGGTATGCTGGGATGATCAGAGGGATGAAAAGACTATCAAATTATAGACTCTAAAGACCTTGATTTACTTAGCCTGCAGAATGAAAACTGAGAGGGTATGCTCTTGCTCTCTGTAAATACTTTGAGGTGTAACACTACTCTTGAAATAGAGTACAAGAAAGAATTGGTTTGAAGGGGTCACAAGAAAGCTTAGGCTGCATAATGAGGAAGATTTGGGTTGTGAGGAAATGGTTTTTTGAGCTGGCCAGGGGGATTTTTGCAGAGAGGTGTAGATGAGAAATAAATGCTTTCTCTGCACTGTACAGTAGGAAACAGCTTTGTGACTGTGGGCATTTCCTTTGTGGAGGGGATAGATCTGAGAAAAGTCCATATACTTGAGTTACCTCATCTACCTCACCCTTGCAGATAACCACTCCTAGATTTTGGGTGGGCAGTTTTGCTGAAAGCTGGGTCCTGTTAAATGGTGTTCCCCAAAAGCATCAGCATGGGGAATGAGGCAGGAACTGCAACCCACTCAGCAAGGTATTAAGGATTCTGTAGAAAAAAAAGGTGGTTTGAGATGTGGGTACTGGTGCAGGAAAAAATGATAGGTCAGTACACTTGACACAGGTAATATGGGAGAAAGCTTTGTAAGAAACTGCAACTTTTGTGGTTGTTTTTAAACTATGACTTTCAGTCTTTTTAAAATCATATTTTCATAGACTATAACACTGTCACCAAAGAGGGACACTTACTAGAAGTGTTCTGTGAGATAGATACTATACTTTTCCTCAAGTTTATGGTTCCTCAGAGGACTTAATTTCAAATGCTAACTAGGTCTGAAGATAATTTTTTTCTGGGAGAAAACCCTCAGTGATTTTCTTGCCTTGGTCTGCAATTCTTTGTTGATCTTGGATTCTCACAACATGCCTGGGACAGGAAAGTATGTGTAACTTCTATATAAATTATGTGTGTGTCTATATGTGTGTGTATGTTTGTGCACACACACACACACACACACACACACACACACACACACATGTTTCTCTGTGTGCGTGTATATGAAGCTAAGCTTTGGTAAAGTAAGATCCTACTCAAACTTTAGTTTAATGATTTGGTCTCCCCAAACTAAAAGTGTCTGAAATTTTGTGTTTTCATGAAAACAGGAGGCTAGAGGTGCTGCTTGAGGAGGCAGACAATGTGACCTTGCAGGAAGCCCCTTCCAAAAAGGACAGTTCTGATTCCCTGCTAGTGCTGCATGCTTCTGCTTTGTTCCATGCTCCAACACTGGCACTTATCTGACCTGTCAGGAGATCAGCTGAGGCATATAAAGCCACAGAAAAATGTTCAGCTTCCTAAACAGGCTTGCTGCCTGGTTGGGCGAGCACTAGGGCTCAGTGGGGGAATCAGGCACAATGTGGGATGGTTGAAGGGTTGAGCACCATGCTTTCAACAGTAGGGAGTTGTTAAAGTGGTAGCAATAGCTCCATTGCAAACCCAAATCATATACAGCAAGCAAGAGCGGGACATCTTCAGATTCTTTTCTTTGCAGTTGTGTAGTTCCCTGTCACTGCAGCCTTGAGCCTTTCTGGAGCTGGCTGTGTAATCGTACAAGGGTGTGAAAAGGTTTGGTGTCTTTGGTTGATCTGAGAATATTGTGTTGAAGTGGCATGCTAAAAGCATCAGCAGCAGTGACACACTGAGATGTGCTTGGGGATTATTCACTGAATCAGATAAAGATCTGATGTGCTCTGTTTCTGATTCAGGAGCCGGTGGTATGTGAACATGGCATTCTCTCCTACTTTGCCATTCATCATTTTCAAAGACAGATTAGAAAAAGTCTGCCCTGTGGGGACTTCATTAGGGATTTTGACTAGGTTGAGATTTGCTTTGCAGTTTGAATGTGCTTGGGCAGATTTGGTGATGTGCAGTAATGTGGTTCATTTGTGTCATATTCAAAAAGCTTAAGAAATAGATCTTGTTATAGTGCAAATCCATATTTTCCCCTTCTATAAAGCCTTTTTGTTTCCTTTTTATTCCTTTTGTACTGGCAGATATCTGATTTGAGGACAAGATTTTATATTTGTGGTCTACAGGCTGCTGCTGAGGTAAAATTTGTGTTCTATTGTGGATGCTGCATACTTTTGAGGTCTGGCCCAGGCTTTGCATCTTTAATCTGCTAACCTTTGCTCTTCAAATTTAATACAATTATAGAGGCAGTTTTGACTCAAGAGAAATTTTGACTTCATTCTATTATGGTTGAAATACCATTGGTTTCAATGGAATCAGGATTGGACCTGCTCCTGTAAAACCACCAATTAGTTTTATGGTTGTATCAGCAGATCCCAATCAAGATAAGAGCTGTATTTTATTAATCATTTTAAAAACCTAAATGTAGACAGGATTCCTGCCTATGAGAGTCTGCAATCTAGAGGCAATCTTTTAACATGCAATCTTACTTTTTCATGACAAGGGGGATTTTGTCCCACTGATGCCTTTGTAAGGACATCATATAGTGTATAATCTGAATTCAGAACAGGAAAGTTATTGAGAAGATTTCAGCAAAATATTTTGATTAATTTTAGAATATACAAATATTGTAAAGTTTAAACAAAATAGCAATTTTTTTTTTTTTTTACTTTAAAAACCTGATTTCTTTAGAAGATACATGTTTGCAGGTACTTGAGAGACCAACAGCCTGGTCTTTGAGCTCTTCAGTCACTGGTTCTGTTGAAGTTGTTACTATATATCTTTTGGGTTTTTTCAGATAAAATGACAGCTTCTTTCATCAAAGCTGAAATTAACTGCATGACTGAAGTTCTACCCATTGAAAGACAGGCCCACTGGTGTGCATGTGAGGAGTAGGGGTCTCTTGAAGGAGCAGAGCCTCCAATGTTTCCCAAAGGCTGGGTCAGCTGTATCACTGGCAGCATAAGTCATGGCACAGCGACACCAAAGATGTGTGGATTTTCTAGGAAATATTAAAGAAATATCCTTTTTTCTACTCAGAAAGCAAGATACTAAAATTGTGTAACTAAATCCAAGACTTTGTGGTGGGATTGCCCCTGGGAAAAGGAATGGGGGAAGTATCCAAAAAGTCACTCCTGGAGAGACTGTTTATGAGAAGTATTTGCCAATGGAGAGGGCGCTGCTGTTTGAAAAGGGAAACGTGACATCTTTTCTTCAGCAGCAGCTATTTGAAATGCTGGCCTTCCTTCCTGTCCAAACAAGGTGAGAAATCAAAAGGCCTCATTTTTAAACCATTTAAACTGAATAAGCAATTGAGGCCTGCTAGGTAAAGATCATAGTGTGTCAATCCTTTGTTTTAGTGCCCACCAAAGTACATAGTTTTAAAAACTTCTCTATGAAGCTTGTTGGTTTTCAAGACCGCAGTGAATATGTGGCATTTCAGTGAGGATCTTTCCAAAATGTGATAACTTGTGAGCCTATGTTTATTTGATGACCCCTGTTCAGAATGACAATGTGATCAGTAATGTCCTTGTCCTCTGAGCTAGTACCTAGCTGGTAGCTTTGCATAAAATTTATAGCAAAATATAGAGACAGGCTTTTGTTCATTAGTCCTTGACCAAATCATCTTGCTGAAAGACTAGAACATTAATTACTTTTATAATATACATTTATATCACTACATAAGTATAATAATTATTTGGTCCCCATTGCAAAGTGTTTCATGAAGGGTCCTGAGCATTCTGCTCTTTTTGTGATGGCACCTGGTAGCTGAGACATGAAGTGTTTCTTTAATCCATTTTGTGGGGTGCTCCCTGAATGTAGAGGCTCATGCAGATTAAGTACTTTTTATCCCTCACTTTACAATGTTTTTCAGCACGTGAGTTTAGCTCACTTAAGCAGCACTTTCTGCTGAATGAGATCTATGTGTCCTTTAAGCCTGTATTCTGTGCTTAGAGAACTGCAGAACAAGGCAAAAAATACTGACAAAACAATTTGTTCCATCTTAGTTGGATTTAAGGAAAGCATGTTGTATTTAAAAATCTCTGTCTGCTTAAAACCTTAACTGGTATTCAGGCTAAAGACTGTGTGTAGCTGTAGAGTGGCAGCCCTCCTTTGACATACAGGTTGTCTTTTGATAGAAGAGAATTTGTGGAGTGGGGAGCTGGGGGAGGTCAAGTTACAGCTTTCAGTAAATCTGAGCGTGCCTGAAATGGTTCTTTTAATGTCTTAAAATATTTGTTGCCTTTTTATCATTGCAAGGCTGATCCATGTTCCATTTAAGCTGACGGGAACCCTTCTCCCATCTTCTTTAAAACTTGGCTCTGGCCCCTGTATCAGATTGCATACCACCTTGCTTTCTGATTCTTGGAAGGGTTCAGCCAAGCGTTATGAATTAGATGCTTAGATAACATTGAGGACTGCAGTTCTTTATTGTGCCAAGGGAATCAAAAATAAAATAGAGGTTGGAAGTGTGACTAGTAAATGACACAGTGTGGGCCCGGTCCTGCTGGCGTGAAAGGGAGGAGAACAGACCTGCTTGTTTGTTTGTTTTCTAAGAGTCGACTTTGTCCTGATCCTGTTCCGTTGTGGTGTGGAGAAGGAAGCTCATCAGCTTCTAGAGAAAAGACACAGTGACAGCTTATGTAGCCCGAGATACGTCCTTGGAGTTTTGTCAAGACTTCCAACAGCATCATAAGCAGATCTTGGGTATTTAGGTGAAAATGAGTTTTCATCCCTTGCACTCGGCTGAGAAGATATAAACCAAGCCTTTGTGAACTGGAAGCATGGCTGTTGATGGACCGCCTATCCTCAGGCACAGTGGGGCTGTCATCCCCTAATGATTTCATGTCCAGGGAGGTCATGCCTAAAGCTTGACAGATGCTGCAAACCTGAAATCTCAAAGGAGAGGATATCAGTAAAACCAAGAACTGAAGAATTGGCAGTGGCAAAATGCATGGAGGCCTAATTGGCATCTCATCCTCATGCAGCTCACATTAGAAGAACCCTGTAAACAGCACTGGGGTAGCACTGTGCTCTACGCAAACCTGGTCTCTCCAGAGAAGGTTCTTGATAGTGTCAAGAGCAAGGGAGCGGGAAAAGAGCGGTAATGGGACAAAGAGGTGAAGCACTGAAATCCCTTCTGCACTGACAGTGTCCTGGGATTTTGGTGCTGGTACTGGAGTCAGCTTACTTTGTTCAGGAAGCACTGCTTTTCTGTTGTCCGCATCGGAACATGGAAGTACCACAGCGTCTGCATCTATGTAGGTGTTGTGGTTTTGGCAATCGTGATCCCAAGGGGTTCAATTTCTGCTGAGTCTTGGGATCTTTACAACCTTTTTGTAGGAAAGATGCTGATCTTTAAGCACCATCATTACTTCTGCATGGCAACAGCACAGAATAGTCACACTTGGTTTTTATTTTGTAAGTGGGGATTGATGTATAATAAAAACTTTATACAAATTAACTAAGAGGTTTTGGGGAAGAAAGTATGATAGATACTGGATGTACTCTGTGAGAGTACAAGGTGACCTCAGGTACGAAGAATGCAGTTGCCTGTAGTGTGCCAGGGACACCTTGCTTGATTTCCCCCATCTTAGTTAATGTGCCATGGAATATGAAATGTATATCAGTGGCAGCATTGATGCCTGACTGCCTCTGGCCCTGAAGGCTTTCCTGCTGTCTGTCTAAAAGGCTTTTGGAGAAATACTGATATGAACATAAAATCCAGTCAGTTAGTCCTCTTGCCAATTTTCCCCCCATTTTTTTCATGTTTTGTCAAATTATCAAACAAAGCATTCTGAAAAGAGACTGCTTGTAGAAACTCATCAAAGAAAGCTCTGTGACACCAAGTCAGATACATAGCGTGCAGGGCTTGACTCACACTGTGGTCTAATTTGGAAAAGAGAGTGGTGCTGCTTGGACACTGGTATTTGGCTTCTCTTTGTGGCTGGAGGTGGTTCACCCAGCAAGAAACTAACAGGCTTAGCATGAGAGTACAGAAAATACCACAGCAAATGCTAAGCTAGACCTTTATTTATGATAGCTATGGATGAGTGTTAATTATTAGCTGAACATGGTCTGTTCTAGAGGCTGTTTGCATTACAGCATGGGAAGGGCCAATGGCATGTAAAACGTGTGTGTTGGTAGGCAGAACAACAAAGCAAACTGCTTCAGAGGAGAATAGGGCTTTTCTTTGTTTCCCTTCACTACATATGCAGTTTTTAGTAATACCATGTAGCCACAATGAGGGATTTGCATGAAATTACTCAGGAGATTATATATATAAGCATGACTTTTATTAAGACAGGATGGATTAACAAGGTGTTTGTGTGCAGCAGGTATATAGGAAATGTATATGACTACATCAGATATATTTCTTGTTAATAGTTGTTTGGACTTCTGGATTAGGTGTTTTCTTGTCTCTACTGAATCAGTGTAGCAGCTTGCAAAAGGGAAAACTATACATGACATAGAACAGAATGGTTTGCTTGGCATGAAAGGTACTTACTGCGATTTTAGGAATGACAGTCTGAAGAGGCTTTCTTTTGTCAGGTTACAAAATAAACTAAAGTTTTAGCTCCACAGTGTTATTTAAAAGAAAGAAAGAAAGAGTATTGATATATTTTATACAGGACCCTGTACAGTTCTTTCAACTACCAAGCATCACAAATGTCTTACATACTTTAGAGTCATGAAACCATTCTCTGAGCAGCATACATGTGTTTTACATGTTTCTACTTATTTACAATTAACTACTTCACATGGATAGCTATTTTAAAACAAGCTAGCAGAACTTTCATTTTGATGCCTGTAACCATGTACTTTATTAATTTAGAATCTGACTTTTAGTCAATCTGCCTGGAAATAGGATAACATAAGTATTTTCTTCTCTTGTTAGGTGATGGAGAATGTAGAAAGGGAAATGGGTCCTGAGCTTGCTAACACTGACCACCCATTAGCAGTTTTCTGAATTAAATCTTTCTTGGGGTTTTGTCTTTGTGATATGTGCATTTTGTACAATTCAATAATTTGAACATTCTTTGTTAAGTAACAGGCTAAAAAGCCAAACAGGTGAAGTGTGGAAATGTAGCAAAATGAAAATCAATCACTTTGTAGTTGAATACTCTATGAACAGTCCTCACAGAAAACACATGGAATGTGGTGCAACATCTGATTTATATAATTTCGCGGTCACCTCCTTATTTGGCCCTGAATTAAATGATTTGAGCAAGGCAGGCAGCCTCCCCTTTCACAGGAATGCAGGTTACTTTCCATAGCTGTTCCAGTTGGGTATGTTTGGTATTTGTGTCAGCTTTCAACAAAGATGTCCAGCAACTTTAAGTATGGTGCAAGGAAATATTTGCACTGAAAAATTGATAGAGAAGTCAGTTGCTAGAATAAAAGTATGCAAAAATTGCTGTATTGTAGGGCTAAATCTTGCTCTTCAAATGTGCATAGAGGGACTTGCTATGCATAGTCATAACCAGAAGGAGAAATGTGATCAGGAAACACCATATCCTTTCCATACTGGGAGAGTCGGTTTTCAGTAAGACTTTCCTTTCCTAAGATGGTGAGACAAGAGGGTGGTGTTGGCAGGCTAGACCAGCCTCACCCCTGTGTTATGCTCATTTCTGGCTGGAATAAAGACATGCATACTTAAAATGTGAACATAAGGTATTAATGTTAAATAGAGCTGTGGTGGTACATGGTTAAGGGATGGGTTTAGCAGGGTTAGGTTAATGGTTGGACTCAGCGATCTTAAAGGTCTTTTTCCAGCCCAAAGGATTCTGTGATTCTGCATAAATGACTATTCTGGTAGATGTTGATTTCTGCCTCTTTTGGTACTAGATGAGACATTATTGTAAGAATCTCCCAGGGCATGGGAAGAAGGATATTAGGGGTATTTAGTGTCCTACATTACATGCAGGACCTGATCCAAAGTTGTCAACACTGATTTATTCCAATGGTGTCTGACCACAACCAGAATTTCTAACCCTCCTATAAGGAAGAGGTTTGACTTTATAAAGAAATTATTTATTTTATTTTACAGGGTGATTGTTAATGACCCTACCTATCTGATCCCACATCCTGATTGCCCTGTCATGTTCATGTTGAAGCATTTACCTCATGTTTGTGCATGAATTTCTGAGAATTTTGAAGGGGTGTAGCTGTATTGTAAGTAAATAGAAAGTTAAAATAGGATAAGCTTGTAAAATGAAGATTGAATTTGTGAGCTTGAAATCCATTTAACTCATCCAGAGCGCAGTACAATGCAAACTCCCTGATTCAGGGTCTGCTAATAACGTGTACCACAGCACTGTCATGATCCATCAAACCTGCCAGATAAAGAGAGGCTATTTTAAAATTTCTCCTTCAGGGCATGGGGAAGTAGTTCTTGCAAAGATAGAAATTTATGATGATGCTAAAAAAAATGCAGATGAAGTGAATAATTAATGAATTCACGACAGGACTGAAATATCTTCCTAAAATGCTGCTATTTTTAGCAGGGAGTTCTTCTGCAGTGCTTGTCATGTGATCCTATTGCCTTGTGAGAGCAGGAAAACAATTTGAATTAGTTTCTCTTTCCCCACGGACTTATATAAGTCCAGTATATAATACCCCTTAGTGACTAAATCTGCCTTAGGACAAACACAGATGATTTTAAACTTCATGCAAAATAAAACACTGATGACATCTATACTTAAATATAATCTTCTCTGCAGCTGATTGCCTTTTATATTAGTTTGTACTTTTGAGGCTGTACAAGGGGAATACCGCAATGGGTATAACTGGCAGCTGCTGCTGGTCTGGTGATGCTCAATGCGGCTGTGATTTCAAGCTGGCAAAGGACATAGAGGCAATTGTCAATAGGAGGTTGCAGGGTATGGCCCACAGATAAGGGTTTAATGTGAACAGATTTGCGCTTCTTTTGCCTATAACCAGTGGGGACTATTTCTGTGTTTGAAGTACTTTGAACTAAAAATGTCATAGTCAGAAATGGCTCTAAAAAAAGTTGTCACATCCACTAAGGGGTATTGTCACTGCCATAGTGAATTTTCAGGTGTTGAACATTTGAAACCAAGTTCTGTCTGGGATTTCTCCTTCCTGAGTGGTAATGAAGTACCTAGTGCACATTAAAGGGGAAGTCAGGAGCAGCTTACTTGCTGCCTTTCTTGCCCACTGGAGTTCCCACAAATTTAACTTAGAAGAACCCTCCAAATCCCAAACCTTTAAGTGTTTGGGAGGGCCTGAGGAGGACTCTGTCTTTGCAGCTCAATACCCAGTTTGTACAGGTGCAGAGGGGTGTTGACTTCCTTTGTCCATTTGCATGGGGTTGTTTCCTTCACTTGGGATAGTTCCTGGGTGGCTTCTGTAAGGTGTGTAGGGCTCCTTGGACCTTGCTTGTCCCCAGCCCAGGTGGGCTGCCATGGGAGCAGAGTGCTTGCCACACAAAGCAGCAGTGAAACATGTGGGCCAAAGCACATTGGTTTGGGAAAGGGTTGTGAGCTGAGTCACAAGCAGCAGAGGTAGCCCCAAAGGTGCCTTGTTGATGGTAGACCTTGGAAGGTGGTTTCTTAGGAGTGCTTGAGCTGTGGCTCTTTAGTTATGTGCAGGCACAAGTTTATGGTTTAGGTGCCATAGATACTTTGCTGCATCTGGGCCTTGGTCTCAGTTTTCCCATCTCCATGCTCTATCTAAAAGGACTGTTTTAAGATTTAATGTCTGTAAGACACATGCATTGTATGGAGTTTTGTAATAATTAGAAATTGGTCCTCAGCTGGAAGTTGGGTGTAGCTGATGTGAGTGCTATTGAAATGAGAACTTGTTATGAAAAATACATTGAATTATCACCATTTTTTCCTTGTGCCTGATGAAAAGACTATTTTCAGGCTTATTTTTCCCAGCTTTCCATCAGCTCTCCCATGCTCACTATTTTTTTTTCCCAGTAATTTGTATGAGTCCTTCCTAAAATGAATCTGGTTATCAGGTGGCTACATTTTAAGCACTCTATTAAGCAAAATTTTAAAAAGCAAATTTAAGCAATCTTAAGGATGTAGAAGGCAACACAGAGACTAAAGAAGTCAGTCAACTGGAAGGAGTAGGATTCTGTGGTGGCAGGGGGATCTGATGAATGGTTGATAGCTTCAGTGGGTCCTGTCCTCAGTAGGATGGGACACAAAGACAACCCTGATAATGCAAACATGGAGGGGTTTTCCTTGCCTACTTTATCTCAGCACACAGAGTTCATATTCCTGTTTGAAGCTCTGTTGGATTGTGGCTTCATGATACAAACAATAAATCAAATGATGGATAGCAAATTGCATGTTTTTAAATTAATGTAATGCATCAAGTTCTCCATGCCTTGAATCTACATAGAGGTTTTAAGATTGTCAACTTTATTACAGCCCTGCAAACTGGTTCTGGTTTCTTTTATTTATATCTGTTTATTTGAATGTCTGCACTTACCATTGAAACAACTAGTTACAAAAGTCCAGTAAGGTCTTGTGAGCTGCTTGGGAACTATCAGAAATAAAAAGTATTTGGGCAATGAGGCTTTGAGAGTCATTTTTGCTTCACATAGTTATCCACCCTTCTGACTGCCTCCTGAAACACCCAGCAATACAGACCTTCATAGCTAAAACTGGGAGAATTGAAACAGTTTGTTCTGCAATTTAGCGAGGAGATACCAGTTTCAAGCCATTAAAATAGTGATTCTTTAACAAGTAGCTTATTTTAGTGGCTGTCTCCTTACTGCTCTTTCTTTTCTTTCCACAGGAAAAATTAACCCAGGAGTGTGTATTCAGAGAGCAATTTGAAGAAAACTGGTATAACACATATTCATCAAATCTATATAAACATGTGGACACTGGAAGACGATACTACGTTGCGTTAAATAAAGATGGGACTCCAAGAGAAGGGACTAGGACTAAACGGCATCAAAAATTTACACATTTTTTACCTAGACCAGTGGACCCTGAGAAAGTACCAGAACTATATAAGGATATTTTAAGCCAAAGTTGACAAAGACAATTCCTTCACTTGAGCCCTTAAAAAGTAACCACTATAAAGGTTTCATGCGGTGGGTTCTTATTGATTAGCTGTGTCATCACATCAGCTCCACTGTTGCCAAACTTTGTCGCATGCATAATGTATGATGGAGGCTTGGATGGAACATGCTGATTTTGTTCTGCACTTAAAGGTTTGTCCTCCTGGAGGAGAGCCTATGCCCACTCGCTTGATTTAGTACGAGAGGGAGCGCGAGAGAGTGAGTGCGAGAGAGAGAGAGAAAGGGAGAGGATGAATGGGAGTGAGAGCACGAGAGAGAGGAGCCGAGGGGAGGAGGAGGGTGAGGAGGAGGAAGGCCTGATGCATGCTGGGGAATAGACACGCTTTTAAATTTTTGATCAGTTGTACTTCGTCATATATCAGCATAGCTGCCATACTTTGATTCATCAGGATTTTTGGCTGGTGGCCTGCTCAAGTGTACGCTGCATTTACAAAGGCATGGAGGGTGCAGTCTTACTTAAACAAGAGACTTTTCAGTTAATCACTCACTGGGTCTCACCCCACTGAGTTTAAAGCAAAGACCTCTTAGTAAAAAAATAAAAATAAAAAGTTAAATTTATTTATAGAAATTCCAAAGGCAACATTTTATTTATTTTATATATTTATTTATTATATAGAGTTTATTTTTAATGAAATATGTACAGGCCAGATAGGCATTTTGGAAGCTTTAGGCTCTGTAAGCATTGAAATGGCAAAGGCCACTATGAACCTGTGGTAAATTCATGCAAGTAAATATAAAAGTGCATGGATAAAAAAAAAAAAGCCAACAATAAAAAGGTAATAATAATAAATTCTAGTGACCCTCATGTACTAAAGGCGACAATCTCTTTTGTGCCCGTATTATTGTACAAGTATGCACACCACTCATGACACTGAGTCCTCACTCTTCTGACTGCTTGTTTCATAGCTTACCCCAGAGGATTAAAGAGAAAACTGGGTCTTCAACTTTTTTTTATGTGTCTGTAATATTTCCTCTCTGATAAAGTGACTTCTTACATCATTGTAAATTTCACAGCTGTGGAAAATATAGGAGTTGGAATATATTCTACTTGTTAAAACCTATTGCAGATTATACCAAAGCTAAATGATAAATATGCTATTTTTTTCCTAAAGAGAATGCCAGAAACAACATAAGTAATACCAACAACAATTATACTAATTTTAAGATTCCACAAAGAACACATAAATATTTCAGAGGGCAGGAACCAGGTTAACAGGATCACTCTTGTAAACATGTTTATTTGTGCACTTGACTATCTACTATGAAATTATACAAGTTCCATAGGGGTCATTGTAATACCTTTATGGAAAATTGCTTTCAGTGTGAACTGTCATAATACATGATATTAGCACCCTTCCTAAAGTAAAACTTGCAAAATGAAACTAATAAATCTCTATCAATAATGACAATGAGGGGGACAGTATTAGACTTATTTTTATTGTTTTTCCTAAAGTATGTTCAAATATTCATGAACCCTAAGTGAGGAAACAGTATGTAATACTTAAGGGTATGTAGCATTTTAAGATAAGCACACAAACACATTGATTAGCTGTTACTATTTGGAAATTAACCCTCAGGAAGAGGCATTTTTCCCCCTAATACTCTGAAGAAAAGGGGGAAAAATTAGACAAAATCCACGCTAAGATCCATATGACAAATGCATTTTGTAGTTGTTTTATCCCTTAGGATTTCAATCCAGTGCCATTAAGCTGAGTGTGGCCTTCACCATTGGATATGTTGGGAGCAGGACTGGTCCTGATGCCCTGGCTGTCTGCATATGCATGGGGAATCCTTTGGAGGAGTGATGTAAAGGGTTGTAGCCTATGAGTAATTAAGAAATTTTTGCTCTACAGCACTCTTGTCCATCTGATTTATATTATTTGAAGCTTATTTCTGTTCTGGAATGACCTCTGGCTCGGTGTGCTGAACAAACGTTCCCTTTCCATGAAGCAGGTAGGAGGAGCCATGTCTGAACTGGCGATATCACTGATCTCAAAACATAACATGGCTCTTTGTTGTAAGTGTTCATGGATGATAAAGAGACGTGAACTACATTGGTTGATTTGTAGGATACTTGTCTAGGGACTGTTATTGCCTGGGAATTTACAGCCTTCAGCTGCAGCCCACGCGTTTGTCTCCCAGCCTTTGGGGCTGCGGATGGTTCGACTGCTGGGGGTCGGTCAGGTGCTGGATCATTCGTGTGGGCAATGCAGAGACTGTAGGAGAAGAAAAGGCGTTTCTGGGCAGGACTAGGGCTCATTGCTCTGTGGTAAATGCATCAAGCCCACCACGGGGAAGGGAGGCTGCAACCCTCTGCTGTTTCAGTAAATCTGACATACACCAGGAAATTCTTTGCAAAGGTTAAAATGACTCTGAGTTGAGGCCGCAATACTAGGCCACAGTTAAAGTCTTAATGTTAAATTGACTTGGAATTTTTAGTCATAGGCTAATCATTACTACTAGTTAACATGTTTTATTTAATTTTTTTTTTGTATTTTTCTACAGAAAGGATTAAACTTGAGAAAAATGTTATGAGTTTATAGCAGTCCTAAATAAACTGTAACCGATTTACTCGAATAACCCATAATGGTGTGTAAATACTGACTTTATGTAAATATAGAAATATGTAATTTAACTTAGGCATTATTGCAAGACTGGAAGGCCCAGGAGCTGGCAGTTTGCCACTCCCTGCAGGTTCACTGGGTCAAATTTGGCCTGTTTCGGGTAGCGAACTACAGATTCTGTTCAGTCCCTTGTGTAAAATGAGCCATTTCTGTTTGGTTTTTGGGTGGGGGATGGGCAAAACTATTGTCACCTGGGTGCTGCTCAGCTCCTTTGCCAAGGTGTGAAGGGGTATGGACACCCTCCTGCTCCTTACGTGATCCTGCTAAAACAGGGCTGCAGGGAGCTGACATGGCAAAGCAGGGAGGCTTGCAGTGCCTTGCCTCCCGTGCTGTGGAAAAACAGAAATCTTCACCTTCTAGTGCTGTCCATCTGGCACCTTTCTCAAGCACTAACATTGATTTGAAGAAAAATCTGAGGGAAAAAGAAAAGAACGATTGGTGTTATTTTTACTTGGTATTCTGTAATGGTGTGTAAATGCATACAGAATTCTGTAATTTGTATAAATATATTGCTATAGAATTTTGAAAATTGGTATTATTTGCTTGATGTCCCTTCAGAGCATTTTCTTGTAACTGTGCACATGTAAAATGATGGGATGACAAAGAGATGTCCTTGCTTATTCCTAGAAAGAGTGTGAGAATATTCCAGGAAGAAAAAATCATCAATATTTTCTATGCCTTTTTGCTAATTTGGAAAAAAGCAGGGATATGTCTTTTTGGCAAGAATTTTATTAGCATTTCACCAGAAGCAGATCTGTCTGGGCAAGCAGTATGGCCCAAAAGATGATGGAGATCCAGACCAGTGTTATAATATGGGCTGGTATGGAGCTGCATTTGGTAATGTGTAAGGCAGCACTCCCAAATGTAGGTGGGGTGAATGAAACCTACCAGAGCTGGGCAGTGCAGAGTGGAAAGAGAAAAATCCTAGGAAAATTGCCTTAAGTTTTTACTAATCAGTACAGGAGTCAAACTACCTGCCAACTGGATGGGAAAAAAAAAAAAAAAAAAAGGATGTCTTTTGAAAATGACAGGGTATAAGATGTGGAGGCTGGAGATGAGATTCTGGCCTAAAAAAATCAAGTTCTTCTGTTTTCCCCCTGAAAATAAGATAAATGTGAGTTTAATAAATATGCAAATAGGAGGGAGTTGAAAAGATGGTTTTAAGGCAGTTTCTTTGTATACAGAATATTGCTAGAGGTAAGAGAAGATGCTTCTGCAGCATGCCTTTCATAGTCCCTAGCTTATGCTCTGCTCCACCTCTTTTACCAAGTAATGAAGTGTCGCTAAGATTCAGCTCTGTTACTCATGATTATAGGAATAGAAATGGATGGACTGTGAGCCATGCTGAATACCTTTTTGTATGAACTCCTGTCCCACCTAGTGAATTCTCACAAGTTCTCCATGAGGTACATGAGCAAACCTCGAGATATGACCAGGCTCCTTACAACTGCAGTTTGTTTTTGAGGAATTGAGAGGTTCCAGATTCTTTGAAATTTTGATGAATATCTTGGAAACTCGCCCCTCTGCTGAGTATGTGCAGGAAGCCGTATTTGTAGGTAAACTGTGGAAAGAAGTAACCAACCATGTAATCCTCAGTATTTTATTCCACATGGCTCATTGTTTACTGATCTGAGAATAAAACCAGAAGATTTCCGTTTTGAAGAAATTTAAACTGTTAGAGGTCTCCATGGGCTGTTCACAAGTCAGTCCGACCTTTTTGGGATCTTTCACTTTTCCATAACATTACAAGGTGGTTTTCCCATCTGGCCTCTTAGTAAGTAGCAAAAACTCATCTCCTCTTGTCAAGAAGCTGGAACAGCCTGCCCTAGAGTTTGTTGCTGAAAACTTTGGCATTGAAGTATGAAGGTCATGTATAATTGGCACCTTAAATCTAGGTCTCAAAGATAATTAGTGTTTAGAAACAAAAAATGCTGTTGTGAAGGTGTCTTGCCAGGTCAGATACCAGAAGTTTGAAAGCAGAAAATATTTAATGATATTCTGGAAATTTTAAGTGAGAATAATAACCAAATTCCACCTGCAAAGTAATTTATAAACCCCAGTCTTTGCTTTTTTACCCTAATGGTTTTCTACCTTTAATAGCTTGTGTGTGTGTTTTCTTCTACCCAATGATATTGAGAATGATTATTTTATTTTTTCATTCATGATTTCTGAAGTCCAGCTGCCTTTGTATAATATTTCAGAGTTATCTTAGTCTGAACCCTGGGGCAGGAAAATTGCCATGTTATTCTGGATTAGGATAGAGTAGCACATGCTTTGCAAAGATGCTTCTCTTGTGCTCAGAGTAGCTGTTACAGTCCCTAGGATGACCTTTTCTTACCATATCTATTATCTGTGTGGAGGGCAACAACATTAATTGTACTTTAATACTTCGTATGTTGTTGTTATCATGGGAGAAATCTTTGCAAGTCATCCTCAAGTCATGCCAGTTTTATTAAACCCACATGTGTTGCTTGAACAACCTCTCACAAATATCTTGTCACAGAGAGCTGTGTATAAAACAAATTTTAGCTCAATATTGTTTAGTGATGCGAAAGGGATTTCACTTCATAGCAAAAAAACAAAACAAAACAAAACAAAAAACAAACAACAACAACAACAAAAAAAGCCAAAACAAAACAAAACAAAAAAGCCAAACCTAAAACCCCCAAACAAACAAACAAACAAATCCTAAAAACCCCACCAAAAAACAACAACAACAACAACAACAAAAAACCTAAAAAAACCACAAAAAATCCCCACAAGCCCAAAAACCTAACTCCCCTTTTCTTTAGGTTGAGGGAAATATTTTTTATGTGCACCACTCACAAGTAGAAACTACATAGTCAAAGAATTCTGGAATTAGACTGAACTGTCAAAATGTTTCTCACATTTCTGTTTTCTTGAGAAATCACAGACTGTCAAATTATGGTGATATGCAAAATATGCCCTGTAGATATTTTTTTCCATGTCCAAAGGGTCTGGATTTATGTATATCTTACAGTTGGAGGCAGTCAGTCTAGGTGAAAAGAGCATTTCTGTAATGTTGGAACTCATTCATTTTATTGACAACCTCCCCCCTGCCCCCGCAGAGAGTAGCTTTAGTTAAAATTATTATTGTTATTTCTACCCTTGTTGAGAGAGTAGATGTAAACATTGAAACAGTGTCTTGAAATACTCCCTCACAGCTGTGCTCTTGAATGCATACTTTTTTATTTTATATTTCTTATGTAGTAAGATTTCTACTGCTTTTCAGAAATCTTTATACTTGTTATAAATGTCCACACACTGAAGTAGTTGCAGTCAAATTATGTATCTCTGTATCTTCTTTAGTTAAGCCAATTTTATAAATCTCTAATGTTTTGGCAGGCAATGCTGTAACTTCTCAGGTAGGACTTGCTTTTTTCCTTTTCTCTTCTTCCTGCTACAATCCATCTTTTTTATTCTTGAGCTGTAGTTAATTTCACAAACCTTCACAAAGAACCTGCATGGTAGGTCCATCTTATTGTCATTACCAGGAAGCAGAAGGCTTGCTGGTAAATAGTTCTTTATGTGTTTTCATCCTTGATGCATTGTTTGGTTTGACTCCAGATGAAATCAGTGCTTACATCTTCCTGTTCAGGATGGTTTGGGTCTTCATCACACCGTGTCCCTAGTGTGACCATTAGAAGGGTGTTCAATATATAATATCAGTTTATTTGGATAGGGTGTATCCATTAAATTTCTCCTTTTACTAAGTGTTCTGTGCAAGCCTTTGTTTATAATCCATTAAGATAATTTAACATCTAAACTACAATGTAGATATCACCTTATTAACTTGAAAACTCTTGATCAGCCACTTTGTATTACTTTGTTTTGGCAACTCACTGAATTATAAGGACTTTACATGCATGTTAAAGATGCACAATTTGGTTGTCAATCCCTTTTGTTGTAAGACCTGAACTGTTCTCTGAAGAATTAAAGTCAGGTTCGCATCTTCAGTTCCATTAAGGATATTTTTCTTACTGGCTCTTGTCCACCCCACTGTCCTTCAGAGGAAAACAATCCTTTTGGGCTCTTCAATGTGCATGAGAATCATTCCCAAATAGCCTGTTGTATTATGTGCTCTCCTGTATTAGCTCTCCTCCTTCTAATAAAACCCACACCCTTCCAGTATTTTTTAAGGTGCTTCTTCCTATTGCCTCAACCTTCCTAATATAATTTTGTGGTATTTGGGTATTTAAGCTGATACTATCAATGAAACCTGTATTTTGTAATTGTGATTGTGTCCAGTGTAACTTATTACCAATTTGTTACCCAGTAACAAATTATGAAAGAAACAGTGAAGGAAAAGAAAACTGCATGTTACCCCTTATCTCAAGTGGGTTTGAAGGAAGCTAATGTGAACTTGCTCGTGCTAAGATCCCTCTCAACATATTTCCATACTCCTAACTGTCTTTCTGGGATTCTGTAATATCCCATTACTTTCCCATTGATACTATCTGTCATCTTAGCAAAAACTTTTGTCAATATCTATGAAGTTGATGTAAATGCTCTGCTAAGGGGATGGTGTTACTGCCACAGTCACTGACATTTCCTGTTGCTTGAGATCAGCCTGCTCTCTTCCAAGTGGCATGTCCCCTGCTTGTTCCAGCCTCTGTAATAATGTGCTTTCCACGCTGCTGCTTGGTGTAGAAAGGAAGCTATTGTATTTTGGTTTATTGTACTGCACAAGCAGCTCCCTCAGAAAGAAACTACCTTCCTTGTTCCAGGACCACATGAAGGAGTTCATGCTTGACTTCAGTAGAATTTGCACTTCTTATCTTTCTCACCTCAGCCTATATTCCATGCACCTAATTAATGTTTCTATTTTTATGGCCTTATTATCTATCTGAAAAATGCACTGTTGGTGTATGCCTGAAAGCTGCTCAGACTGGTGTTTTCCTTCTGGACTGTCTATGAATTGCTACATACACACAGGTACTCTGCTAGAAGCGTCTCATAGCCTTCCTTCTCTTTAGGATAAACAGGCCTGCTTGATTAGATTAAGATGGGATCCCAGGAGCATCCCCACTCTTCTGTAGCAGCATCATGGAAAACAAGCCAAGTTATGATCTCAGCTGTCAATAATGGTCTTTGCTGTATAAATTTGGTGGCTGTGACATCTTAAAATGCCCCCAAAACTAGATGAACAACAGGTTTGACAGTACCTGTGAACCTGTTTATTTCCACTTCCTCTCTTGTATTGCTAAAATAAACAGTTAAAAATCAGCCAAGATACTCCTAAATTGAAATACAAAGCTGCATTACTTGTAGTCATATTTTCAGTTATGATAATAGGTAACTGTTCCACGGCTCATGAAGCAGTGTCCAGCTGAGCACCCATTTCTTTCTTAATGGAAAATGTGATTTGTTCACAGAGATGTAGTCTTGGAGACCATATTCAGCTGTTACACGGGTATGCAAGGCTTCTGATGCACAGTAGAAGTGCTTACCTCCCCACCTGCTGCAGATGCCTCTTAAACTCCCCTCAGCTGCTGCTGCCCAGCTCCAGGGTTAATTTCCACCAAGGCAAAGTGCTCACTCAGACAGGCTGAGGAACTGGTCTGCACTGCAGGGAAAGTGTCTCTGAAACAGGGAAGCCATGTCCCTGCGGAGAGGAGGGAGAGGCAGCAGAGAGATATATAGAAAACAGGGTTCGTCTTAGCAGGGGGACAAGAAAGTTCCTGGGTTTGCCAGGGAGAAATTAGCATAGTCTGAAAATGTAATAAAACAGAAATACAAACGTTTCTGTTTCTTCTCTTCTGCCTGTGTGCTACACCTTTTCCCCCAAGCACAGTCTCTCCACTTTCTAGCCAACTGATACTTCTTAGCAACTTTAGAAGACCATGTGTTGCCCTCCTTTAATGAGTGATCCAGCTCAAGGGTCAGTTCCATACTGTAAGTGTTGCTAAAGGGACTCAGACCAGAGAAGAGGGTCTGTTTTGGGGCTGGAAAACTTTTCCTCCATATTCTGAGCACTGAACAGCCTGTTGACATGAGTGGGTGCTGCAGAGCCTGGTCTGCCAAGGTGTGTGATGGGCTGTGGTGCTGACAGCACAGCTGTCTGCCGAGCAAGGGCCACATCTGGCATCAGGAGATGTCTGTGCTCCTTTTTTGCAAAATTCCCAGTTGACCACAGGCAGCTACTTAAGATACAGGCAATTTGTTCCTAATTGGTCTTCACATAAGTAAGTTTAGGGCTAAGCCCTGGCTTGAAGGAAGTCAAAATCTTCATGATCAGTACAACTGATACAGGCCTAATAGTGAGAGGAGGTGGGATAGCCTTTAAGTTTTCCTCCCTTCCACAGTTCTCCTTGTCACAGACATGAATCAATCATTTTTGTAGAGGTGTTCCTATTGCTAAGGTTGTGCTTTTTCACTGCTTTGTCTCCAATAACCAGTTAGGATGTATTTTTGGAGCTATAGCCTTCTGTAGGAATAAATAGGATGAAAACAACATTGTGAACACCACAAAGGGTGAAAATAACAAGAAAATAAGATATGTTTACTTCTAGATTGGCCTAACCAAAAGTCAAAAATCTCAAGTAGGATGACTTGGTAACCTTGGGCTTCTTCCACCACTGCTGCTGCTGTTGCTGGGACCTGCTGTTTGTCTCTGTGGGCAGCAGCAGGCAGGTGCCTGATGGGGGAATCTCCCTCCCCTTGACTCACCCCTCCTGGGGTGTTGGGGGTAAGGGCTTGTACACGAGGGATGTAGTGGCTCACTGATTCAGAGGAGCAATGAAGGACCAGCCCTCCCAGCCTCCATGCACTCAAATGGTGGCACTGGTGGGCAGGACCAAAGCCATTCCAAAGCTGACCTCTCTCTCTCAGCAAAAACTCCCTGAATTTCAGAATTAGCACCTGGTTTAAAAAAGAGGTTTTCTTTTAGAGGTATTACTTGATCAAGATAAATGGGAAAATTTATACCTTACTGTTATTTTTTCAGGCCAGCTATCAGGCAAGCCCACAGATCAATGAGTTTTTCTCCTCTTTTCTTTGTATTTTATACTCCTAAGTAAAAACCAAAAGCAACTGCTCACTTTTTCCCTCCTTGAGGAGGTCATAGGTTCTGGGAAGACATGGATGGGAGTGACTTACAGAGCAATTTAGGAAATTAAGCTTAGGAAATTAAGCTGCACAAATCTTATCATTGCAAGGGGACTTAAAGAGTAGTAGATGAGCCAACACTTGAATTCATGTTCTAATTTTTGGAAACAAAACCCCCAACTCTCTTGCTGCTGAAATCCCTAAATTATTGGAAAAATGACTTAAACAACAACCAATAAAATGAATAACTACTTGGTAGTGAGTGGAAGCAGAAGAACTGTGGTGGATCTGCCACTTGAACCCTCCCACTTCAGCTCACTAAGTAACTATTTATTTACACAGTCTTGGAATTCCACTGGCTACCTCTTGATTTATTTGTTGCTCCTATTTTGACTCAGGTCTCATCATCCCTGTCCTTTAGGCAGCAGTAATGCCCTTGCAGATCATTTGCTGTGACTATCTTGGTAATTCTCTATGCTAAAATTCTCTGTTTCATGCTTCCCTCTTGAACTGTGTGTGGTGCAAAACTGAGCACAGCATTTCCCATTTTTTATGCACTGCAGATTTGCCTCATCTCTGTTATCAAAAATAAAGGTGCTCCAATGAGCAAAGTTCCTTTAATACCATGAGATGCAATTATTGAACCCTTATCCTCTTTCTTGTTCCTGCTTTAAAGTATTAGAGCATTGTGCCCAATTATTTAAGCACATCAAAAGGAAGAGAAGGTTTCCTAGAAGTGCTTGGTTGACAGGACTAAATTCCTGCATTTGCTGCAGAGTGTGTTCTTCTTGGCTCCTTCAGAAGAAAGTGACCTTCAGAAGCAAAATCCTCTCTCTGAAAGCAAAAATTCTTTTAGTATGTTAATTATTCTGCAGCCAGCAGGCTTGGTTTTAATTTATGTTCATGATAAGACATATTTGAGAAGAAGTAGTTGAAAAAGTGTCCATACTTACTGTGGAAACTGGACATGGGGAATTTTAGAGGATTTTTTTCTATTTTGTTTCACATGCCTTGGCTTTATTGGAGTTTTTGAGCTGCCAGTGTTTGGACTGACCTGTCTGAATTGCATGAAAAGATGGCTAAAAAGCAAAGTTCAGAGAAACAGGCCAAAATATAATTTCCCTTCATGTGATCTTTACTGCTGTAGTGCTGCAGAAACTTGCTCACTTCACTTTGCAGGCAGCGGGGAGGCAGTAGCTGTGAGCCTGGGCCTGTGGCACTGAGGTGGGCAGTGCTGCAGCCCAACAAGGTGGTCAAGGCTGCTGCTTTCAGAGTCAGAGGCAGAGCCAATAGCTTCAGCAGTGACAGTGCAGTGGGGGCACCTCAGGGACACTGGAAAGGATCCTGCAGGTTTGAAGATAGGCTTTAGATCAGCTTTTGCTTAGGGCAGCCTTTGCTTGCCTTTCTTTCAGCCACCAAAAATTACCTACCTAGGCTGATGATTTGGTCCCAAAAGTCAAGCATTACGATAGCTTCCGGGCATAACATTGGGTCTTGTCTAATATACCAGCTTTGATTTTCTTTGCTGCTGCAGTGAATAAGCAAAAGCAGAGCTCCTAACCCCAGGAAAGATGAGCAGCATGAGTCAGGATTCAGCTAAGCAAATTCCCTGTGGCTAGAGTAGTTGCCATTCTGCAAACTCATCTTCCTCGCCTGCTGGGACAGAAAAGAAGACAAATTGGGGAAACAACTGTGCAGTCCTGCTGCTGTTAGATACTGCGTTTGTTCAGCATTTGTCACCCTTCCTGAAGAGATTTTTCTTTTCTCTATTTCCTGGTGTCCTTATTAAGACAGATAGAGAATGATACACAGTGGGTAGCACTGCTCCTGACCAGGTACAGCTTACTGGGCAAGTTCAGACTCTTTTTAATTTTGTTGATTAGGTATGGCTGGGACTGTCATAATTGTCTGCTCAGACAGCAGCAACCACCCGACCAGGCTTTAGCAAATAAAATATCACAAATACATTCTGAAAAATGTGAACATAATACCCATGAAGGACTATTAATGTGTACAGAAACTATGCAGGCTGCAAATACACCTTCATCCTGACCTTCAACATTCCTCTCAGTTTAGTCCTAATGGAGATGGCCAATTATGGTTTTATGATACAGATTACGGATAACTGCCTGATGCCATTTGTGAGTCTTGTTCTTGGCTTCAGCAAGGTCTGAGTTTCTCTTCTTTTGTATCTAAAGAGAAGCTATACAATTTACTCTATAAGCTAGTTTAATTATAAATATACACAAAGGTCATTGTTATTTCAAAGTGTTGTGTATTCCTTTGAACTTGACACGCTATATCCAAAACCACCAACTGCAGATGTAAAAAAGCACCAATTAAATACTTTTAAAGACATTATATAACAACTAGAATTATTTCTCACTGGATTTTTTAATATTTTAAACCTCCTGAAATGAAAAAACACCATCTCAGAGGCATAGGAGTCCTGACTTGCTGTCAGTGGAAGAACAATAGCAATCAGAATCTTCAGAGAGAAAACTTTAGCTCAGCTGGACAGTTCAAGAGGAAAGTACTGTCTGAAAAATGTATTTTTGATACATAAAATTAAGACAATATTTAAGTTAGACATTTTCAGTAAGACAAGACTGAGCTCATGGAAAGTAATGCATGCAAGTTTTGTTTTTCATACGATTTTCTTCCATGAGGGTATTTAGATGGGGAAACCCAAAAGGGGACTTTGGAAGCCCCTGCAAGCCACAAGGAGGTCTGAAACACTGAGTCACACAATGTTAAATTGTTTTGTTATTCTTGTTACGGCAGACTGGAAAGAGAAAATTTGTGAGTATTGTCTGATGTGACATTACTTAAAAATTGAAGGAAACAGGAGGTGGCATTTCCTCCTCACAGGCTGAACTGTTACATTAAGGTGGAAGTCTTCTGAATGTGGCTGCAGTGTATCTGATGTGTCCTACTTTGATGTGATTTTAGTTGTAAAAATGGGAGGGCATGTAGCTCATACTTGCATGTCTATAGTGTGAGTTACACTAAGGGCTCAGTGCTACAAACAGCTCATTCCTGCCGGCTCCATATGGAGTCTGGTTTCTCATATTTTCCATTTGATAGTATCTTCTATTGTTCATATAGATACTAAAGGTATTTCCTTCATGGAATCTTTAGGTTTTGCCCCTGTTCACCTACAGCCTCCACCTAGATGGACAAAATGATGGACATCTGGGGACATCCTCATATGAGTGACCCTGCATCCAGGATGTTAGGTATGCTAACAACAGTGAGATATTCCCCAGGGGAAGAGCAGCCTATTGCTCTCCTGAATCTGTTCACCCCAAACTTGTTTGACCTTTCCAGTGCAAATGAGTATCTGTCCCCAAACCACCAGAAAGGCTTATGCTTTCAGGAGAAGTGGCTGCAGGTCACTATTTCTAAGAACACCACACTTGGAAATTCCTAGAACACTTCTGCTCTGTGTAAGTAAGCTGGGAACATTGTTTTGCTAGACAGAGTATGCGAATGACCACCCGGTGCCCATTTACTCAAGCCCTCTGGAATGTGAATAGATTTGCAGCACAGGGTTGAGTACTTCTGTTTGTTAACTTAGTGGAAACCACTTGGCATAGAAGCATGTTCGAATCATGATGCAGGCTTTTGAAATTCATACTGGCAGGGGATCCATCTGAAAGGAACTGTGAAACCAAACTTGTTTTTTTCAGGTTATTTCACTAGAAAAGATTCTAGAAAGTCAGTGCTGCAGGTTTTCCATTTCTGCTCTGACAGAACTGATCCTGAAATGACATGTCTTGATGTACTAAAATATTTCTAGCCCAGATAGGTTACGAAATGCTGAGACACAAAATGCAGGAGATACCTAATTAATCAAAGTAACTTCTCAACATATTTACCATGTTACATTGTGTCAAATGTCAGCAATTCCCTGGAATTTAGAGATGAATATTCAGAAAACTGCTGTGTTTCTTCCCCCTTCAAACCCATGTGAATTCAATGGGACCTTGGTGCTGACAGAACCTGTCTGTACAAATGGTCATTGAAGTGCAGGCATGGTCAGAGCTTTCATGTTCAGCTTCCTTCTTGTTCATGGTAACCTGTGTTTTTGGGTTCAGTTGGCATAGGGACACAAAACAGGACAATTAGGAGCCTTTGTAATTACAGTTTTGTGAGCTGTCAATTTTTATAAGGTTAAAATTCAGCACCAAGTAAAATCTACTTTCATGTATTACCTTCCTTTGTTAAGGGCATACACTCAAAAGTAGAACTACTCTCAGCTCACTTCATACTCTCAGCTGCGATTCCCAGTTTAACCCAATTTTAGCTGCCACAGCAGATACTGGAGCTGATGATTGATCATGATGCTTCTAGTGCTCAGAGTTTCAGGGTGCAGCTTTGAAAATTTATGAAGACCTGAAGGAGGAGAAAGTATGATGGTGGTGGAGCAGCATGAGGGTAAAATCTACAGTTCATGAACTGCTGGCTAAAGAGAATCCATTTCATCCCCTTAAGGAAAAGGATTTGATTTTGTGTTAACATAAAACTGAGATCTTCAGAGTTTCCCAAGATCTGAGTTTTTGCTTTAAATTTCAAGTAATAGTGCATGAAATTCTGTAAACTTCTAGGTAATAAATGGAATTTTATGTGTGAGCTTAAGTATTGTGAATCACGGTCTTTGTGAAAGCTGTTTTTTTATAAAATGTGGCTACAAAGAACTCCTACAAATGGACTTTTATTTTTTTAACTAGATCTAAAAATAACTTCATAGATAAGTGAATTGATCTTATTATAATTTAAAAAGGAAAGGGAAGTTCAGTGCAGCAATGGTGAGCTGGTGGGTCTGGCCAGTTGAGAAACTAAAGAGTACAGAACTAGGAGTAAGAAAAATATATGCTCATTTTTTCTTTTCTTTTTTCCCCTTCCTTTTTCTTTTTTTTTTTCTCTTTGCCTGCATGAGACATGGAATAAAATAAGAAATATTTTAATCTGTAGGGTGTCCTGTACAAAACTTTTGTTAGGACTGAATAAGGCTCTCTGCAGTGCTGAATGAACTGAATGGGATGATAAGAGTAAGAAAAGATGAACATTTTCTGTCTCACTTTTCTCCAGAAATGAGTTTCAGGAGAAATTTTGAGAAAACCTTTGTGGCCAAGCATATCAGAATCTATTGCATTGGCTTGCACATATTTTTAAAGGTGTTTCTAAGCAGTTGAATAAAGGAAAAAAGCAACAGATTGTCTTTAGAGGCCAAGGGGTAGGAGTCTCTTGGCTGCTGGTGGTGGCCACTCACAGCTGTGAGTTTGGACAACCCCTGTGGACAAAAGTGGTTCAGCTGAGCAACCTCTGTGCTGCTGCTCTTCTCTGGACATGTTTTACCCAATCTCCCCACCACTGTTTCATAAATCATTACAGAGAGTTAACTAAGACAAGAGTGTGCTTCTGCAGGCTCAGCTCAATATGGTGTTATACATCATTCCCTTCTTGCTTATGTGCTGAACTGTCAGTGTAAGCAGTAGGTTGTTTTTATATTTAGAAAGTAAGGTATTTACTGAGTGGCAGTTTGTCTGGCACGTGGTTTGCTATCTTTCTTTGTCCAGCTTTGTGCAATTTAATTTTAGGAGGCAGCCTTTTCCACCTTCAAAAGAACATGGCAACGGTTTTTTCAATTCCCATTTGTTAGAGGTTATTATTGAAGAAAAGGTTCCTGCTCATTGTGCACAGCTTGCCTAGTACAAGCTTCTTTCATTGCCTTAAAAATGTCAGATTGACTCCAGGGGAGCTGACACAGCATCCAGTGTGTTGGGCTGTACCCAGCCATGGTAACGCTGTCCCCTTTGCCATCAGTACTGAGGCACTGAGAACTTCGTCACAGATCCAGTAAAGACAGAGAGGTGAGAAAAAAAATACAGAGAATATTTTTAAAATTGATAACCTGGGAGATACCTCATTGCTTCTGTGGATATAATTCAAGCTTAATGTGAGATTGAAGTAGCTTTTGCTTTACAGATTGTCAAAACACTGGGGGCTCTAAAGAAGCTTGACATCCCAGTTGGACTGGGGGGAAGGGGCCTTCCAGGAAGCCTGTGTGGGCAAACCTGTGTGGTGGTAGCTGTCTGTATGAGACAAGGGATGGAAACTGGAGGGGAGTTAGTGGAGAAGGGGTCAAGGTCTATGGATGACTGGGGAAGACTCTAAGGGAGCAGGGTGAGACACACTTGTGGGGGGGGCCTCACTTTGGGGGGCCTTGGGGATTGGATAATTACTGATCAGTGAGCAAAGAAACCATCTCCCTGAGGTTTGAACCCTGCTGGGTTTAGGGCAGGAGGACCTTATGTAAAGTCTCTAAATAAATAGGACTGCAGCAAAAAATAAAAGGAATTCTTGTTTGCGTCATTTTCTTCCCAATGGAGGCAACATGTAGGACACTGAAATTTGGTTACTTACTCAAGTTGAAAAAAGTCTGGGTATTAAGGAACAGTGGAGGGAAAGGGGATATTCATAGGCAGCAAATTATTTAGAAATGTGGTGTGAAGCGGAAATAATTGGTGAAACTACAGAAGAGGAAGGGGGAATTTTTTTCAGTAACTGTTAACCATAAAGGAACAGTGAAAATTATTCCTCTATCTTTGGTACACAGAAAAGGATTGAGACCAAGCTGAGCACAGAAAATATTTCAGTGAGGCAATTTTCAAACTGGAGATACAATTATTGGAAGACACTTGTAAGTTTGAAACAAGACATAGTGTCCAACCTTCAATCACAGCATGTCTATTTCCAAAATTAAATATGTAGCCTGCCACAGTGAGACCTGAGCTGTTGCTGTCATCACTGGGAACAATGGGGCTTTTGGAAATAACTTTCTCACATTTGTGCGGGTGAAGGTCCTGAGGATGGGCGCCTCAAAACAGTTCCATGCACTGTGCTGGGCATTGTGGAGAAGGCAGCAGTGGGATTTGCACTCTGCCAGACTGAGATGGGTTTCCTCATGCAGCAGCCAAGCACAGCAGAGCTGCAGTGCAGCACGGGGAGAAGCCTGCAGCACCCCGGGGGAGGCAGGCACAGGGAATAATGCAACTGCGAGTAAACTGCCTGCCTGACACTCAAGTTGCCTGGCACCTGTCTCGCTTTTGCCCTGTGTGGGGCACTTTTGCCCACAGTGTGGGGAGTTAAAATATTGTCCTCCTAGTGTGCTGAATGTGCTGAGTGTACTGTGGGGGATGAGATGCTGCTAGCCAGGCTCGGCTGCTAGAGCTTCCCAGAAAGGTGGTAGCTGACAGCAGGCAGCACTGCCAAATGTTTTTTCTCAGCCTTTAATAAAACTGTGAGATTCCTTTTACAGCTGTGCAGTCCTGGAGAAACTGGAGGCTTGCATGGATTTACACGATGGCAGAGTTTGTCCCTGGGTGTATAGGAGGGGGAAACTGTTAGCATTCTTGTACAAAGAATATGACCAGAGACAGCTGGCAACCTATTTCTGGTACTGACCACTTCAGTTTCTCAGATGACATCTGAGAGCACCTACCAGCATTTAATTCTCATTAGTACATTCTCAACAATAGTTTGCATGATGTGTGAATTCTGAGCCCCTTTTCCTTCACTATGCATTAAGGGGAAAAATTGTCATGGGAGACACACATCCAGCTGTTTTCTCCAGCCTTGTGATTCCCACTGCTGTGTGCTTTGGTTTGAATGCTCCATCACTACTTTTAATAGACAGTGTAAGATTACTCCACCCTCCCCTTCCTTTGTTTCTCTGCTCTGAACACAGGGAAGTGAGGAATGAGACTAAAATGTCACAATATACAAATAATTTGTGTCAGCAGTCAATAAACTAAAAAATCCTGAATACTGTGATTTAAAGTAGTATAATAAGGGATGTCTGGAGTTTACCAATATATGATCTAGAGTAAAAAATAGGAGGGAGATGGCTCTTGTTGTCTGCTTCAGGCTATGTCAGGCTTTAAACTGAGGTACAATTCAGTCTGCTTCAGGCATGTACCTCCAGGACATGCCTGAGGTGAGGCAGAGAGACCTTCTGGAGGACAGCTTTGCTCTGGAGAAAAGGATGGACTCAGCAGTCTCTGCCAGATTTCTGAGGATAGGGAGGGGAGGAGAGACTGGGCTAATGGAAGGCAGCTCGTCCTAGCGATGGAAGGTCATGTAATCATCCTGGGGAGGAAGATGTGAAAAGTCCCCCAGATCGAGAGGGAGGATAATATTCAGGTGGGCGGTGAACAGCTGTGGTATCTAAAAAGGGACTGAGTGTAAAACTGGTGCATGAAGGCTACCTGGCTTTCAGAATGAATACTTTTATTCTTCTGCTTTTGCTGTTCTTTGTGAGGACTCTGTTTTCTCTGCTTCTTCTTATTTCACTTTATGCTTTTGGCTTTCCTTAAAGTCAGCTTTAATACTGGGAAAGAGAGAGGAAGAACTGATTTTGATTCAAATGTGAGCTTGTGAGCAATCCCCCAGATCTAGATAGATATTTCAATTTTTCAGCAGTTTCTTATACTGAGACTGGCTTGAGGTCTTGACTGGTTTCTTATACTTGAGACTGCCTTGACTGAAGTCTTCACATCTTGGGAACAAATAGGACAGCATCAAACATTCATTTTACCTTGAAGAGGGACCTCTGGTAGCATGACCCTTCACAATAAAGATAATGTGTTCCTATCAAACAGTACAGTGAGTTTCTTCTTAGAATTTGGTGAATATTTTTGGTCTCTGACTAAAAGAAGAAAGAAAATGACCTTTTTTTTAATGGCATAGAAGCAGTAGGGGAATGGTTGCTACAAAAATGGACTAAAAATAAAAAAAATCACACATGGCAAGAAGAAAAGCAAGCTGCCCTTGTGTCTATCAATTTTTCCTCCTATTTCCATTCTCCAAGGTCAACCTTCCATCCTCCAAGGTCAACCATCACTACAACAAAGACATGGCCTATGCTGTAGGAGTGAAAGAGGTTTTTGGACCTTTTTGAGCAAGGATGTGCCCTTTCCAGCAGCTTCGGGTCCTGTATCTGCTCAGCTTTGCCACCAGCAAATCTGCCAGCACCAAATAGGTCTAGTGGCTGAGGACTTTGGAGATGTGTGCAGGAATCTCTCCCCACTTGCTGCCTGGCGTGGATACTTGTGTCTCCTCTGGCATCCATTATGGGGATCTCAGGCTGCTGACTCAGCATCCTGTCTCACAGATGTGCTTTCCTCACCTGCTCCTGGATTCCTCTGTGTTTGGGGGAAATTCCTGGGCTCAAAAACAGCACTGCAAAACAATTTATATTGAGAATAAAATGGTGTTAGCTTCCTCTTGCCCTATTTTTCAGCTAATAGAGAAACAATGAAGCACACATTCTAACAGGTAGAAGGAGCAGTACTGATCTATGTGCTGATGGCTTTGGGATGCAGTGCCCCCAGCAGCACAGCATGCAATGCCTGGGAGTTCCTGGAGTAGCTCTGCAGGGAGACTGCTGCTGTTTGGCTCTTCTTGGTGTGACTGTGGGATGAGTGATATGAGGTGTGTTGGGATGGCCAGGCAGGAAATTGGAAGCTGCTGATGATGGAGCAGAAGGACTGTGGCACCACTCAGTGCTGGCAGAAGCTCTGCAGAGAGCACCAGAGCCTCATTCTGGGTTACACAGCATAGTGGGTTTTGGTCAGAGTTTTCTACAGTGTAGGATGACAACTTCTGTTTCTGGTCACTACAAGATTGGGGAGTGGCTTGGGAAACATCTACAAGGGGGGCCGGGGCAAAGCCATCTGAGACATTCCAGAGTAGCCTTGGGATGTATTGCTACATGACACCTGAGCCAGCCCCCTGGGAGGGCTCTGCACAGCTGGATGCTCTGCAGAGGTTCACTCCCCACCCCACCGCGTCTCTGCCCTTTGGCAGTGCCTTTGCTGGGAACCACTGTGCTCAGAGGGGAAAAGAAGGCTCAAATTCCTCCTGCTGGAGAAGGAAACCTGAGGAAAGGCTGTGCATGGATGTCAGTGTCATTTGCATGACAAGGGTCTGTGATGCATCTCTGATTTGCTTGCACCCATGCTGTGTTTAAGTTGCAGACTGCAGAGTATCTCTGTATGATGGATATCTTATGCTGGTTTAGAGTCAAATCACATACAGATATTTTCACACAATCTCCACTGACATGCAAAGTGAGCTCAGTTTTTGAGCCGAGAGGGTACAGGATGGTTAATTCCAGCTTCTGAATGAGGAGAGAAGAGGTGGGTGCTCTCCCAGACCTTAGGGCCAAGCTTGTGGAGGAGGGTGCAGAAGATGTGCTGCTTAGAGTTTTTGAAGTTATTCTGGGGTAAAATAAAAGCCAGGAATTGTACAGTAGGAGTAATCCCAAGCCAGGAGGGAGGTGAACTGCCTAACTCCAACAGGTGCTTTCTGTCCAGCTTTCATGGAAGCAGGGCGGTTGTGTGCTTGGAGCAAGAGTAATTAAGACTCTCAGGACAAGTTATGAAAACAACCACTGGGTTTAATAACCACTGCACGTGAGACAGTGCATCCCCACCAAAACTCCCCATGGGGCCGTGGCAGGGGTGCCAGCCCTTGACAGATTTCTGCTTTGGTGGCAGGGACTGGTTGTTCCAATGATGCCTCAGACCTCCTCTACCCTCTTGAAAAAGCTCAGGGTCTATAAACCTGTCCCCTCAGGTGTGCCCCTAAACTGGAACAATACCTCACCCTCCCATCCCAGCCAGGCCACTTCCCTGTGAATAAATTTTCCATCTTTCACACAGCAAGTAGAAATCCCATGTTCAAACAACTCTCAGGCTTGAGTAAAACTAAAGTTTTCTAAAGATACCGAAAAATACTGCTGAACCAAACCAATCCTACCTCTGTTTGAACTCTGTAAACTGCTGCCCAGCCATTCTACCTTCCATCCTGTGTCCTGCAACCTGCCCCATATCTAATCTCACTATATTGCACAAGGTGTTTTCTAACATCCAAAGTATCTTTTACTGTTCTGAATGCTCTTATCAACATCTTGGTGTAAGCAGTAAGCCTGACTAGCCAAACAAACTCTTTTTCAGATTATGTTTCACTTAATAACTGACCAAAAATTCACTGTCTCCAATTAATAAAATGCTGAGCTGGAATCATCTCAGGCTTTTTGAGCACACATTCTGAATATTTGCATCTGGAAAGTACACAGTGTTTACAAGAACTCATGTTTATTTATCCAAGAACACTTCCACAGAAAAGCTTCTTTATGACTAGCTGTACATTTTCCTTTGCCAGTTTATTGACCTTTTGCAATGCATGGCTATTTGTTTGGTAAAAACGATAGCATTGATCTTAACCTGCCATGTGTAATACATCTTGGTAACTTACCATTGAAAAAATATAATATTTTCAGTGCCAGAAAGCCCCCATGTCACAGGGAAGAGTGTTTTAATCCACTGCAGCTCAGTAGTAAGCAAATATCACTATCTGATGACCCTTGCTATGTGGTTGTAGGAAAATGAGTCCATGCTGGGAGCTCACTTGTTAGCACATCCCTAGTGATCCTGCTAACACTTTAAAGCTCTTCTAATAGATTTTATCCTTGGGCCAACGAGGCCATGTAGCTGGGTGCTCTGCTGCTCAGGTGGCCCTGCCAGGTGCTGCCAGCACAGTGTCTCTGGTAAAGGGGACAGCTTTCGTTCCTTTCTCCGCCTAGTCTGGCATTTCCTCAGAGCTAAGCATATTTGTCCAAGAGCACTTCCGTAGAAAAACTCCTTTATGCTTTGCTGTACATCTTCCCTGCCAGCATCCTGACCTTTAGCACTCACCCACAGGTTTGCCTCAAGAAAGTTCATTTCAGCAGAGCCCTGCACTGAACTGCACAGAGACCAGCAGGCACTGGTGGGGAGATGCTGCTGGCTGCCAGGGACCACTGTGTGCAGAGCTGGACTTCCATGAAATATATCTGGCTGTGCCAGGTGCTGCTGGTTTTCCAGCTCTCCAAGTACCTGGCTAAGCAAAAAGGAACTGCTCAGAAGTGAGGGAAGGCAGGAAAGACAGAGGAAGGCATGTGGGCAGGCTGTAGATGTTGACTGACCCCCTACCCTCCTCAAATTGCAGGGGTAAAGAGTCTTTAATTTAGTCCCTTTTATGAATTGAGGTTACCTTCAAGTTTGAGTTAATTAAAGGAGGTTTCATGCAGCATTTCTTTCCTTACAGAGGAAGTTGCTTTTGCTGGAAGAGATTTGAGATAAAGGCCTGAATTTCTTTCTCATTATTCTACAGTTTCATATTAGAGTAGCACAGGAACAGAAACTGAATCTGGTTTTCTGTGATTCCAAGGGCCCTAAGCCCAAGCTGCAGAGACATAACCATTGTTCCTCAGTCCAAGGAATAACTGGACCTTGCCGGTTAGAGTGTCTGGAGGAGACAGGGCTGGAAAGTGGTATTGCAGATATCTGCATATGAAGGGCTCATTGTGCCACTGGTGGTAGCTGCAAGTCCAAGATGGTACCTGAAGATGGGGAATCTGTGCATAAAGGCCCAGGTTCACAGGGACAATTAGTCATTGGAAGGGCTTAATTTGAAGTGCTTTAAATCAAGACTTAGAAACTTTAAAGCGCTACTTGTGGTCTCCTTAGGAAGACAGTGCTTTTAACCAAGGAGTAATCAGGGTAAATCCCATGTTGAGCTTTGTGCAGGGACTCTAGGTAGATGTCCAGTGCATTATGGCTGGGGTTGCTCTGGCAAGGTCTGGGGGTGCCATACACTGACCTGAGATAATACCTGATCCTGACTTCACCTCTCCCTCTGGCAGACTCTTGGCCTAGATGAAGGGAAAGGCAGCAAAAAGAGCAGAAGCCACAGTGAATACTGGAAAAGCAGTGTGGAGGTAGAGGAATCTTGGGAACCTGGCTGGGTTTTGTGCTGAGTCTCCTCCCTTGGTTTGTGCAGTCAGCACTTAAACCTGAGCTGCCAGGGACAGGGCCTTGTGACCAGAGAGCCCCTGTCTCTGTGGAGAGCAGATGTCAGTGAGCTACTGCAGGAGCCATAGGATATATATATCATCAAGTTACCAGTGGAGAAAGGTTAGAGAACCAGAGTTCGCTGTAGCCTGTTTTCCCCAAAATGTTCCCTATAGCTGATAAAATAAACTTTCATTCTCAAAAGCTTTGAGGTCTGATTTCAGTAACTGCATTTCTTCTTTTGAGTGTACCAGAGCAAAACCAGTGAGCCATCAGGTAAGTGTGACTAATGTGTGTACTCTGTGTCTGCTCCTAACTACTCAAAATCTAATTTTGGCGAGCCCTGGACTTGAGTCCTCTGGGGATGTGCAGAACCAGGAAGTAGGTGTTCCTCCAACAAGGATGATCACAACAGTTCAGTCTGACTTTTAAACCATGTAAAACCTCCAAAGTGCAAAATAACCTAAAAACTTCACTGGGAGTTGATGGCATTCAGTGCCTCCCAGGTTTGGGTTGTCAAAGAGTGATTTTAATAGCACATTAAGTTTGAGATGCTGGAACATGATCAAGACCTAACACAAGGAAGTAGCTTTTAATTAACATGTTCCACATGCTATGTATGAAATGTAACAGCTATTAAAATTTATTAGAATTAAGTTGCACATCAAAACCCCTTCAATGCTGAGTTTGACTGCTTTAATTTAAAATGAACATTTCTACACTGAGGTGACAACAAAAGAAAATTTGCTTAAGTTTGATTTTTATACTGCTAAAAAGGATTTAACAGCTTAGAATACATGCTTTACTTTACAACATACAACTGGTGAAAATAGGATTAATTATACTGCTTTCAGCAATACTACTGGCATACACCATTAACAATTTAGGCTCAACTTAGAGTTTGTTTTGCTTAATTTATTTCAAATTTTTTTTTTTTTACTGTGGAATGCTAAACTAACATGTAAGCAAACATTTATATTTATATAGTGAGTTTCAGCCAGTAAAATCCATAACTAGAATAGCAATAACTGTGTTTGGACTTTGAAATTCTAGACAGTTTCATCAAAAGTAATCCTATTAAACTAGAAACTTGAAGAAGTAGTTTGGTTTGATTTGTTGAAGTTTTTGAGTTAACATGAATTGATGGGTGAAGTCCCCCTTAACTGCATCTTCACAGTTCTGCTGTCTCCCAAGTCTCCCTAGCTTTGGCATATCATTTTATTAGTCAAGAAGATCCCTTTTAATGTTCTTACAGTGTCATAGTGCTCTGCTGCTACCTCTGAAGGAGTGGGGTTGGCTAGATAATCAGATGATGGAATGTGCATCTTTTGAAGTCCCATTCACAAATTAGATCACAATCTGTGGTGTTGTACATTTTCCAGCAGTTTTTAACTGTTGCAAAAAAGCTCATTTGGAATTTGTATTTAAAAATAAAATATCTCAGAATGTAACTGTATGGAGGGAGAAAGGAATAGACAGGTGTGGAGGGGACCTCTAAGGTCACTGAGTCTAGTCTCTGCTTCTGCTAGTAACCACATCACAGGGTTCCCTTCAACAGCAATTTATAAGTCTTCAGAAAGCCTTCTCCACTATGCAGAACCTTTGGTATCGAGTGCAGGCTTACTGTATAGCATATACATTCCTGATTAAAAGGAGAGGGAGACAAAAATTTAAGTCTGTGCTGATTGAAGTTAATATTTCCTGAATAGTGGAAACCATCATTCCACCCACTCAAATGTGATTAATCAGAGCTTGCTCTGTTGCTTAGTACAGCCAAAGACAGGGACTGCTTTGCAGGCTTGTGTTGTGTACATATCAGCAGCCACCATCTCTGGAGAGTAGCTATGCTGCCCACATGCCTGGGGTAGGGGGTTTTGGTTCAGCCTCCTGTCTGTTGCTGATGTATTGCCTGTCCCCCACACTTCCAAGCCACCACAAGAACCATAAATGTCATCAAACAAGTAAATATTGTAATTTTTTAGGCTGGAATTCTGAAGCTTCTGGTTTAGAGTTTTCAAGCTTTTCTCCATAGTCAGTAGGGCCCCATCTGCTTTTGTGAAAGTGATGGCTCAGACTGCACTGTGTAAATTCTACTCTGTGTGTCAGGAGGAAAAGTTTATCCCAAGAAGACCAGAGAAGCCTGGCATACCAGGCAGCTCCCTGTGAGCAGAGTGGTTCTTGCATATGATTTTTCTCACAGTGTTTTACATCCCCATTTCATATGGACTTTAAGATAAATTCTGCTTGTCCTTCCCTGTTGCTGTGTTGGTAGCCCTTGTGCAAGACACTGCATGGCAGTCACAGGAGGATGCTTTGACTGATGCCTTGTTTGCTAAAAGGAAAGCTGCCTTTCTGCAGATACAGATCTACCTCTAGTGCATGGTCTGACAATCTCTTGTTTGAATGCTGAACACTTCATGCTTCCCTAACTCCTGCTCCTTCCCGGGCACTCTTCCAGAGCCCCACAGCCAGGCTGCTGTGGATGCTGCCTACTCCCTTGCTGTTTGCATAAGCAGAGGTCCTCATATTAGTTTAAGGGGTTCACTGAGATCTGATGTTCCCACCTCCAGCAAAACAAGGTCTTCAGAATTAGTATGAGCTTTGGCAATTTCATTTTCTACTCTAAAAATCACACTCTAAAGCCTCCTGTGCCCATGTTTTTCATATCCATGCAGGCCTATCAGTGCTACCCAGCACATCCCATGCAGCCACCCCTTGGCTCTCTCCATGCTTCCTTCCACTGCTGGTGCTCAGGCCTGCCTCTTTGCCATGCCAGCTGTCTGGATTAATTGCACTTTCTCTCTTTCCACCTCACCAATTCCCCATCTGTTTTTCTGCTATAGTTTAAATCCCTTTTGATCTGATCCCAAAATACTGACTTCTACAGGAGCCTCTGCACAGAGGCTGCTCCTGGGAGCAGGTCCCTCCCTCTCTCCCACTCTGTGGCTCCAGATGATGTTAGCCTGGGGTGCTTATTGGTGCAATATTGAAATTCTCCTTGTCAAGACCTGGATCCTGAAAAATTGTGGGAACCAGGGTCTTCATCTCCAAGAGCACACACATAGGGTTTATATGGAGAACATCCAGAACATGCAACACATTGCAGGGTGGGACCTTTCTATCCTAAACTGTTCTATTGGCATGCTACAATGCACAGTATAGCCAAGCACACAGGGAGCGCTGATCCTCTCATTTAATTTAAAAGACATTTTATTCACCCTAGCAGTTATTTAATGCCATTATCTATTCAGTTTAGTTAACTTAATGCACCATGACTTAGACAACATTTTTGGACTGGAGACAGAGACCATCACGTTAATTGAAACTGCAACATGGTTCAGTTATTATGTAGTCATGAGAACTTAATTGTGTGATCAGAAACCGTTATTTACTGCTGGTGACTCTTTTGTATCCCAAACACTGGCATTGATTGTAAACCAAAAGGCCAAAAATTATACATAACAACAATCTTCACAGCCTCATCTGTCTTCTGGATCTTGAAAAGTAGTAACACAGAATGCCCTATTCACCAAACATTTCTCAAGACCGAGGCAGCCTTTTCTCCCCATGGGTGAAGTGATTAAGCAACGTATTTATGAACAGTTTGGTTGTCCACTTTCCAAATGTGTACTTCAAAGTGTCTGTGTTTTCTTGGTGCTGTGATAGATAAAACAGGTACACACAAGATCCCTCTACTCTCACAAAATGAATGCAAGGGATGTGAATACATACACTGTAATTACAGGATAAGAAGGGAGACATTAATGTAAACTGTTACTGAGGAATGTGCATTTGGGCAATTGAGTCTCCCTTTTTATGTGCAGGAGCTGAGCAGAGAAAAGGATCAAGGCAAGCTTGCAGGTGAGCACAGAAATCAGCAGAATAGAAAAGCAGTATCTGGGAATTATCTGAAACACCTAATCCATATAAGAAATTACTGTACCATTTTTTTTAAGAGGCTGATAAATGGAATGGGGTAGATTGCACCAGCAAGGAAACCAGTATCTTTGGTGAAGATTTGAAAATTTATAGAAAAGAGAACAAATGGTAATCATCACTTGATGTAACCAAAAGAGAAAGCTGAGTTTCAGGGGCTACCATTAAGCCTGCTTTTAAGGTTTGATCTTGCAAAGCACTGAATATCCTCAGCTCTCACTTCAGTCAAAAGAAGTTTAATGTCTTTTGCAAAAAAGTGGAATCAGCAGGCTTAGGTGATTTATTGTATTTGAAATACTGAAGGTAATTTTGTGACATCAGAAGAAAGTTCTAGAAAGATCTGGGAGGAAGACAAAAATCCTGTTAGAGAAAAATAGCAAGCTGTGACATTAGAACAATTAGACTGTCAAAGGGGCTAGAAGGGAGAGCCTGGGTTACTATACACCTGGTCAAATAAGGGTTCGCAGGGATATCAGTGTGAGGGCAGGAAAAGGGCAGATTTGTGGAAGCAGAACCAGTGCTTTGTATTATTGCCTGTGCTCCCTGGTTGCGTCTAGTTTCATGTTTGACTATTACTCCAGACTTAAACTGGCATAAACAGAAGGAAAGCAAGAATAGGCAGTGATGTGCTCATGGAGGGACCCAGAGGAAAAGGGGTACAAGGGCTTGCTTGGCTGCCTAGAAGCCTTCCAGACTTGGCCCTCCTCTGTGCCAGCTTTACCTGTCCTCTGCCTTTCCTCATGGTCATGAGACAAGGCACAGCTGCCTTTCACTGAGGGACCCAATCCAGCTGCGTGCCCTCTCCCCAAGTTCCCACACTACAGTCCTTACCAGAACTGACATCCCATCCTAGGCATAACACCTCAGGCTTGTATGTGCTATTTTGCCAGCCCTGAGGGCCCAGACAGCTTCAGTCCTGCTCAGTGTGAAGCCCTTACTGTGGGTGGAAGGCGTGCAACCTCTGCTCAGCTGCTTTTACCATGATGTCTGGTACAGGCCTGATCTTGGCTTTTAAGTAACTTTCCTTCATTCTTCTTTGGCATCAAAATGCTCCAGCCATTATAAAATTGCTTTTTCCCTGTAAGGCACTGCTAGAAAGACTGAAGGGTGACAAGAGACCTTTCCCCTCCCAGCTGTGTTGGACTGGCTGGATTCGACTGCCCCAGCTGCAGGTGCTTCCTTTCTGTGTCCCCCAGTCCCCTTAGCCCAGCCACACTCTGCTCTTGCAGGTTTTTGGAGGAAAGGACAGAGAAAATGGAAGTTTTACAGAATAAACACTGGGTTCAGCCTACGAAAAAAAAACCAAGGCTGAGATTTCTGCTGCTGTCTGTGGTTACTGAAGAGTCATGCTGGGAGTTCTTGGAAATTTTGATGGTTGGAGGGCAAAATACCTTTGCTCTCTGATACCCACACAGCTTCCACCCACTGAGGCTCCTCAAGTCCTAACTGTCCAGCAGATTTGAGCTGAGTCCAAGTAAGCTGAACTCAGAAGCAACCAGAAGTTTGGGATCTGGGAGGCACACAGGCTACTTGCCTGGCACCAGGCTACACATTAATAATGAGTTCTGTCTCTCTCCAAGGTTTATGGACTAGAGCAGAACTCTGGGCTGACCAAATTGTTCTGGAGACATCTGTGCCACTTGCTGACAGGCCCTGCTTGTGCTTATCTGCCCATTCTACCTCCCAGCGGGAAGTGAGCTTGAGGCTTAAGTATACATTTAGAAAAGAAGATGCTTAGGATCAGCAAGTATTTCTGCATCAATCTGTAGTTCTTGTTTAAAGATCTATATGCTGTACAACTTCAGATCTCTGCAAGACCCCTTTAGCAATCCTGCTTGCACTGTGAAAAGAATTACACTATTTTACAGTTGCTGCAGCATGAAATGGCATGGAGAAACTATCCACAGAGGAAGAGGCAAGGATATAGAAATGTGCATGTAAGATAGGCAGATATATCTTGGAAGAAAGGAAAATGAAGAATGGAAAGCAAAGCCATACCTGGAATTCATTGGGCTATCTGCAAAAGTACTTAAGGGGGCCTCCTTTGGGTTAATTCTTTCATAGGTCTCCAGAGAAAATGACAGTCTGATTATTTTTTCCACATTAATCTTTCTGCAGCAATCACCACCTTCTGCTTCATATTCTTTATATTAAGGCATGTATTAATTATTTATACATCTCCATCAATGTATGTGGACATTTTAGACAGCAAATAAAATGAGGCCTTGTTCTCAGTAGAGTGTGTTATTTAGCAGAGGCACAGGCAGAACAGGCAAAAAATTCAGGTAAGGAAGTAGCAATGGAGAAGAAACTAAGACAGGAAGTACTTGCAGAGGAGGCTGTTTTCCAAGAGGAAAAGAGATGGTATTCTTTTTGTTGGGGAACATCCCAGCTGGGGTGGGCTCTTCAGCTGGGAAATGGAGCTTGACCAAGACAGGAGTATTTGGAAGTCAGTGCTGGTGGCAGGATGTGATTAAGAAGAACCAAAGTCCTGAGCAATGGCAGCAGAGGTCATACTGGGACATGACTGGGTTGTCCAGGATCTCTGGTGTGACTGAGACAAGAAACATGTTTAAGAAAATGTGTGGGGAGAAAATGAAAATTTTCAGCCCAGTTGGTTTTCAGTGTTCAGAATCTCTCTCTACCTTTTATATTTATCAACTGAAGGCCATGATGATCTGACCATGGGACAGCTTAAAGCTAATTTCAGGTAACTGAAGGAATAACAGCCTCACAGACACAGGAGGATGGGCTGTCCTCCCTGTATCACTGTTCACAGCTTGTGCTGTGGAAGAAGTAAAGGTTCAGTCTTTACTCCTGAATTGTTGCTGCATTCCCAATGAGCTGTACATTGAAGGGTATGGCCTTTGCTCCTGGACTTTGCTTTTACCTCTCTGCTCCTTTCTGAGCTGGTGTTTACTACTGGAGCAGATGTTGGGTGGCAGGAGCCATAGCCCATGCATGTGTCGCATTTCTGCTCATCTCATCTGCATCTGAGTGTAGCTCATGATGCTCACCAAGACATACAGGCATTTTGAAATGCAGGTAATGCAAGAAGCCATCTCTTCAAACTTCCTTCTTAGTCTGAGAAAGTTGGAGGGCTTCTGCATTGTCTCAGTACAAGCAACTCCCCTGTCCCCTCTGCTGAAATGGAGCCTACAGCTCTTTCTTCCTTGGCCTCTTATGACCTGCAGCCATTCAAAATTGCCCAAGTAGAGCTGTCAGAAAATTTACTGCCACTAGGAGTGCATTCAGAAGATAGTGGGGGCCTGGGGACACCCACCTCAGGAGGGTCTGCATGCTCCCACCTAGCACACTCTCTCATGGGAATGGTTAGTTGCGACCTTTGGGTGCCTGGTCAAAGAGACACTTAAACTGCAGTATGAGAAGAAAACTACCAGAGATTGGATATCTTTGCTGAGAAATGTCTTATCCTGTAAAGCTCTGAGACTTAAAAAAAGTTCCAGTTTGACATATACTCAAGATATATGGCTGCTTTTCTTGGGAAAAGCACAAAAAAAGAGCTCTCCTGGATCTCCTAGCTGTCACTGGATTCACTCATGAGGAGGAAAACTCATGCTCCGACTTCAGATCTAGACTGAGACAAACCCTTTTATTTCCTGCTAACTGGATGCTTTGAATACCAACATGTTGCAAGGGTTCTTTCCCTTTCTCTGTCCCTAGCTTTCATGTAGTCCTTCAGAGCCTGTTCCTGAGTAAACTTTAATCAGAACAGGTAAGTTTCTGTGAAAAATGGTGATTTTCTTGAATCAGTAAAGAATTTCTCAGCTGAAAAATTCTCTACCAAACCTGTGATGTACTTGAGAACACCTACCTTTACACACCTGCTCTCCTCTCTCTGATCCATCCCTTGTAAGAGAGTACTGCAGGCCCTCTCCACAAATTTCTCATATTTACAAACATATATTTATTTATACCTTACTAGCTCTTCCTACCAACCCTTGCCCTGCCTGTGCAGTTCCCATGGTACAAGTATCCTGTAAAGCTCTTGTGTCATGCTCGCACTGGGCTCGAAGTCTGTTCATGCAGACCTGCGCACCCTGGCACGCCCTTCCTTATAAAAGGGTCTGGTAAGTGTGAGACATGAGAGTCGAGGTCTCTTACACAGTTTTATTTGCTACATTAAAGCAACTTGCTGAGGTTTCTTAGAAAAAGTTCACAATACTTTTCAAATAATTTAGCACTCAAATTAAATGTTTTGCCCTAAAGACAACTTTTCCTGCTCATCCTTCTCTGTCTCTTCTTCCTCCTCTCTAAATACAAAATGAAACTGAAACAAATGGCACCGACAAAAATAATATTAAAAATCTTTGCTGGAATAACACCACATAACGTCTACATTTCACTGGAATGGCCTGGAGGAAGGCTAGGGTGCACTCTAGCCTAACAGGGTTTTCTTCTGTAGATGTTTTCACCTGTGTAAAATGACATTATTTTACACAGGTGAAATCAGCCTCTCCTCCTCTATTTCTCAGGGCTACTTCTCCACTTGCGTGACTCCAGTGCTCCTCTGTTATGCATGAGAAGGCTGCTGCACAAGTGATGGATGAGTCAGCCAAGAAAATAAGAGATGTCCTGACCTCAGTTAACTGCTGTAAATATTTTTCATGATAAAAAAAAAATATTTTTATACATCTCGATGTGAATATAAAGTCAGTCCTCCCATGAACAGGTTTGAATTTAGCAGTTTACTAGATAAGCTGGCAATGCACTTTAGTTTTTAATTATTTACTTACCCTACAGTTATTCAACCAAAGATACTTTCCACAGCAGCTTTCTATGTCACATTACTGGTAATATACAGCGACTTAAAGGAACACATACCTACACACAAATCATGGGGTGTGTGAGCTTGACATTGTTTTAAAGGTCATTGCTATTTACCACCAAACATATTTTCCTGCTTATTTAATAATCGCAATTTTGGACAACAACATGTAAAATGTTTCCATGTCATGGTAAACAAACAACTTTTCTAATTAAAAAGGTGAGGAAGGTTTATATTTGGGGGAGAAGGGAAATAATGGATACAAGAAACAGCTGCTGATATTTGGATACTTCTTTGTGAGTGTAATATAATACTAACTACTGAGACATAAATCCCGTGCACTCAGCAGTCCGCTAGGCAACTGCTTGCCTCATGTTCATATTTTAATTTTTCTTGGAAATGCACACTGGGAACATGGTCACTTAACAGCTGTATTATGGCACTGGTGTTTTTGAATTCTTGCAATTTATCACCTGTTTAACAGCAATTCACATGTTTTCCTGGTGAGCAGTGTCCCATCATTTCTTGACCACTTCTAGTTGTCCCTGTCTGGTTTATGTGCCATCGTTTCTTGACCACTTCTAGTTGTCCCTGTCTGGTTTATGTGCGTGAGAATGGGCCTGGATCCAGTAAAATATTTAAGCATGTGCTTAACTCTGAGTACCTGATAAAGGAGAGGGCTTGGGAAGTACTGACACAAACACTCCTCTAAGTGCCTGTCAGTTATGTCTGAGAGTGCTTTCACCAAACTGGCTGCAAAGAAGAGAGGGGGAGTTGATGCTGTGATAGACAAAGCCTCTCAAAGAGCACAGGCAGGAGAAAGAAAGAACAAAAGAAGCTCAAGCAGGAGGTAGCACACCCTCAGGTCAGCAGTTAGCCATACACTGGAATTACTGAGCCACTGGTCCTGCCACAATACCCACTGTAAATGCTGGTGTCCTCGTTTTGCACTGCTGGAGGCAAAACCTTCTAAGTGGTCTCTGCCCATTTAAGTAGAAAGTGTCTCCTACACTTGTGAGATGTCTCCCAGCCCAGTGTCAATAGTGAATCCTATTTTTATGCTCTTCCTTTCTGTACTGAAGGCATCCTTGGCACTGCTGCACTGAGATGTTTCCAAAACCAGGCCTTGAAAATCTCCACTCCCTGTCTTCCTTGGGTCTGCAGCTTCCTTGAACTGCATAACCCACTGCACCTCCATGAGCCCCATCTCATCTCTATCCACATAGCATCTCCTGTGTGGACACTAGAGCAGGTGGCTCAGCAGAAACCAGGCAGAAGAAATACCACACATTTTCTTTGTGAAGGTTATCATTAAATAATCATTAAATTTGTGATTTGGTTCGTGACTTGTTAGCCTAGTTTTTAAATGCCTGTTGTATCAAGACCTGTTTCTCCCAGTGTTACTGATGGAGTCCATTCAATAAAACTGTGAAAACATTCAATAGAACTGTGAAATTATTTTTCTCTCATTGTAACTGTGTCAGTACTCCCACTTTAAATAAGTCATGGTTAAATCCCAAACAAACCTATTAAAAGAAAGCAAACATCTATGTCAGCCTCATCCACTCTTCCTGGTTCAAGAGAACCTGACTCCATTCACTCAGTTGGGCAATTTAAGCTGATTGGTCCCTTTTTCCATTGAAAACATCAGCAATTGTGCTGTGTTAAGGACATCCAATAAATGTCATCTGGGAAATTCTTCCCTGTTTGCAGATGCTCAGGGATTTTATGCAGTTTGAATTAGCATTTGAACTAGCGAGAGAAAAATGCTTTAAAAGCAAAGAAAGAGAATACTTCCCACGTGAACACTTTCTAGGTTGTTTTTTTTTTGTTGTCTTTTCACACAGCAAAACTAGATAATTCATATAAGGACATGCAAAGATGTGTATATAATTTTGCTTTTGAAGAAATGTCATTTGACAATGACTACACAGATTTTTCTTCCAAACCATTTAATTTAAACCATATTTAATTACATTTACTATATTTGAGTGATTTAATAAAGTATGGCTTTAATTTCAGTATTAATCAAAACATAAAACTTTTAATATAGAAGAATTCCTTTAATCCCACCAAAGAAAATTATTGGAGCAAACTCTTTGCCAGGAATACAGATACTCTCAAAAAACCATCTTTGAAACACTGTTGGAAATTTTGTCCTTAACCACTCTATAACATGTCACTATAATAAAGTGACATGAATTCTGTTTGTTTTCATAATTGAACTACAATGGGCTTAAGTACAGAGAATTTTAGAAGAAGATTTTTTAACTATCACTGATTATTTTGTAACTTGAGAATAGTTTCCGAGAAGATGAATACTCTGAAAACCTTTATTTTCTCCTCGGTATTTTGATGTGTAATGTGACCTGATGCTTCCTTCTACATTTTAAGGGACTTCAATTCCCAGTTACTGTAATGAGCAGGGATAATGCTGGCCCTGTATAACCAAGATTTATCTCCCCAGTGTACTACAATGCTACGTAAAGTTTCCCAAGTAGCTCTGTAGAGCTGTGTAAACATTTTTGTCATCAGTAAAATAATTGAAATGTGCTATATAAGACTAACCTCAAGTACATAAGGTACATGTGTATATTACCAGGGATCACATCACATTATTGCAACCAAATTTCCACACTTGTCTTTGTTGCGGCTGTTTTTCTTTTGCATTTTCCTCACAGTAATCAGCATACCTTCACTCAGAGATTTTTGTATTACGTAGATTACTATCTTCTGAGGCAAGAATCTTGCAGGCATTTAAAGCAGCATGCACAAGCATTTGAGGTTATATGCACCATAAGTAATGAAATTCAAATGCACAGAATTAATAAAAATCAAGTTATCTGAAGTTTTTGTCAGGTTAATGTTTAATTAAAAATGAAAAAGTTCTAATAAAAATTCCACATGTGGGGCTGGAGATGTTAGGTTATGAATAAGAAGATTTTAGGCTCTCAGAAGAATAACCAATAAAAAGCAAAGTGTGTCAGCAGTGTTTCCTTTTCCAAACTTAGACAAATCATGTTAGGAAAGACACAAATTATTTTCTCATGCTCTAATTCTGATAAAAGTCATTACTACAGCAGGCTGGGTGAGTTTTCTCCTTTCTCAGGTCTTAGACTGCAAACACAAAGCAATGTTTTTTCTGTAGAATCCTTTGGTGCAGCTCTTGGGCCAGTCCTACTGAGGCTGATGAACAGCTCTGTAATCCTTTCATTGGAAAGGCTTGGAGTTGTGTCAAATTGATAAAAAACAACCAAAAACCCCAAACCCACCCAGCCAACCAAAAAAAATCCCAAAAACCAAAAAACAAACAACCCACAAATCCAACCACAAACCCCAAACAGACAGCTTTGAATTTGTTCCAAAACTCATGCTCATCCCAAATTTGCTGTGCTGTTTTGGGACAAAGTCACAAAATGTGCTTCACCTATTTCCCAACCAGCACTTTGGAGAGATATCCCACATTGCTGGGGCAGACTTGGCTTTCTGAACCCCAAGTAACCAGGTGAACTCATCTGCATGGAAGGTGAAATTCAGAGCTGAGACAGGTTTGGGAGGCACATGTGCAGCATGTACATATTTTCTGCTTTTCCAGCAAGCTGGCTAGCTGCTGACACGCTTTGAGCTGAGACGCTGCTCGCTGGCAGTAATGGCAGTGCTGCTGTTGGTGCAGGGCCAAGGATAGGGCCCCTGGTGCCCTGGGCTGAGGTCACTCAAAGGGATGGTCACCTGGGTGCAGCCTGATCTCTGGAGGAGGATTAGGACACACATCTGCAGAAGAACCTGAGCTCCACCCATATAGCTGATACCTGAATCCCATTTTTACCAACAAACACATCGCTTCAGAGAAAGGTGGGTGGAGAGGGCAAGAAAAGCATGTTCACAAAGTTGTGTAAGCTCACTCTGAGCACAGTGTGATAGTTGCAATATCAATTATGCTCCCCAGCTTCCAAGAAACAGTTGACCACAAGGATGAAACCTGTGTGGGAGGAAGAGGGAGCATGCTTGGCAGCTGGCCTCAGACGCAAGAGTCACTGCCACAGGAGGACAGGTTAGTAACAAACTGGACTTGGAGCACAGTGTAAGATTTCCCAGTTTCAGCCTTAGTTCCTTCCATGATAATTACTCTCAGAGGAATAAAAGGGGGGAACAATGGGGAGATTTTTCTTCCTGCTCAACTTTCATGTTTATAATGTACTGAGTTGAAATGAAGATGGGGATAAAACTGTTTTCTCCTTTAGATCTGGGAAGCTTGTAGCTGTGACTTGGATTTTCTCTGGTATTAAACTAACATGAGTATGTAGTCCTAGATACCTGTACTCAAAGGATATTGAGATGAGTGCTACAGTAATTCTGGGAAAAGGGAAGATTATTCCCCCTTTTTTTTCTGTACATATTTTAGGACTATCTGAAAATAATATTGATATTTAAAAATACTGTAGTCTTATGGTTTCACAAAGAGGAAACATTAAACTTGGGGTACTTTGGGAAAAACAGTACGTTAAACAGTATTATGGTTGTTTAAAGATGTTTATGAGTTTAAAGACTGATTTTTCTTTTCCTTGGGCCTTTACACGCTGCTGATATAGAAAGAACAGTCATCAGTCATTTTTAGCTGCTGCTTTCATAAGTAGGAACCAATAAAACATTTTAGGTTGGACACATACATGTTATGTTTAGAACAGCCACCCACTATCTACCATATGCTGTCACACTCTTCACAGAATGAAAAAGACTGAGTTTCCCCACTTGCTTTTAAGGTGTTTTCTCTTTAATACCTTCCTCCATGTACTTAATTTATTTTAAAATTTACAAATGACAGACACGCTTTCTTTTTAAAAGTAGACTGAAATGCAGGAAGTCTGTGTTTCATGCTTATGGTATTGCAATTCTTCCAGCTTTGTATTTCCTACTTCATGAAGAAAGTTTGCTGAAATGGACTAAGTAAATTGAAAATCTACAAACTAACTCATTATAGCATGTGAATGAGCTACAGAGTACCCAAGTGTCTGGGGCCCAATCCAGCAAACCACTTTGGGAGCATGAAAAGAGTCCTGGAAAAAAAAAAGAGAAGCTATTGTGCAAGGCTGAAAATGTTTGCAGAACACATTGTAGGTATTTTTCAAGATTGGGCCAAAATGCTCATGACTTCACAAAACTGATAGTTACTGAAATAATACGAGATTCCTTATGTCACGATCTTATCTACAGGTTATTTGGTAATAGCTAATACTTTCCATAAAGCTAAAACCACACTGAGGTCTATGAAAGAGCAGTAAATGGCCCAAAACTTGGGCTATGCATAGTTTCATGTCTGGTGTGGTAGGGAAGGCTGAAATGCCTGTAAATCATGCTCCTAATGCTCCCCCATGAGCAAGGACCCTGACGGGTCTATCTAGTAGGGCTTTTAAATGCCAGTATGGAACCCACAGGGGGGCTGATCCCTGGTGTGGGTGTACTCTGAAAGTGCAAAGGTAAACTAAAGTTAGAATTGACCCACAGTCCTGGCAAGCATGGCAGGATAGGCTTCCTGGGTGGCACATGGTGGAGGAGACCAGACCACACATGTCCTGGTGCTAACACGGCACTGGGAGTTTCATAAACCTTCCTTCCTGAGTCTGAGAGGACAGTTAGCCATGCACATTTTCACTGACTTGCATCAATGTGCAGAATACTATTGAGATGAGATGGACTTTCCCCTCTCCCAGATATCTTCTGCATTTCTAATCTGCCTCATTCAAACCTACCTGGTAAGCCAGGTGATGGGCAGACTGCCTAGTAACCAGGACAGTTTTCCCATTTAATCTCTGCCACTATTTTTTCCTACTCATCTTATACTCTTGCACTTTGGTCTTTGAGTATTTTCAGACCCCGTGCATGCACATGAGCAGAAGAATACAAATTTAACCTGTGTCCTCAGAAAGGGGGTTAAACCACAGACTGGCTTATGGCTGCCTCCTGCTACATGGACAAGGTGGAGTAGATGATGTGGCTTCAGCTGATGGAGAAAGCAGTCATACCCTCCATATGCAAGTCACTGTTTTTTGAAACAGTACTAGCCTCATGGAAAATGTTATTTATTGCTAAGCCTTTGCAAAGGTTACTGTAATTATAGAATCATTAGGCAGTAGGATCTCTGGGGCAGGGTCTTTATTGACCCTGAGGAGCAACTAATGCACTCTGAGATAATCTAAGCAATGCCACTCAGCTTCATCACACTGTCCAGTGAGTCTGTATCATGCTCCCATGCTCACTGAATCAGCTAGATATAAAAAGAGAGTAATCTGAAGAGCAATACATGGGCAGTAAATCAGACAGTTGCTTAGTTGTAAAATGGGAATTCTGCGAGGTGGTAGTTCTGGGAGAACCTTTTAACTGGTAAGGTGTATTACTGGATCAGTTCAGCTCAGAGAGAAGTTCTTACTGGTGCAGTCCTTTCTTTGTGAGTGAGTGGTTGGTGCGATGCTCATGATCTGCCACTCTTCAGCCTCTGGAAAGATAAGCCCTAGCATAATGGCAAAGGACACCATTTACCAGGACAGCATATTTACTTCTCTAACACTAGTACACCATTAATCATGAAAGACCTTTCCCACATCTATTCTCCAACTGTTCACCACCCTTGCCTTGCCTAGGTCCCTCCCAAAGCCTTCCTTCCCATGTTGCCTACCAGAGGGGGTTATAAAACCACTCGCCGTGGAGGCATCATGCTGGTCACACATCTTATAACTGTGATCATGTTTTGGTAATCTTTGTTTTTTCTTCCTTCATCAACTGAATTGTTTATCAATGTCGCTATTTGCCTCATGTAAAACTAGGTTAAATACAGTAAGACTAGGGCCAAATAACTTCTGATTCTTTTGTAAAGCTTAGTCCCAACACCTCTTAAAAAACCATAAAATTACCCACCATTCTTTTGCAGAGGAAGATTTTTAAAACTTTCAAAACACTGCTAAAGAACGGAAAGTGAAGGATGAAGAGCCTTCAGTGTTATCCAACATGGTCCTTCTGGATCTAGAAATAAATAGAGCTTCCTTTCCTCAGCTCAGAGCTGGTGGAACCCATGGCTCCTGTACTAACAGCTGCTTGGAAACCACCAGAGCCTCAGGATCCAGTGTTTCAAAAGTACCTGATAATGTATTTCCATCTTGCAATCTATCCATTAATATTTAAAGGAGCCCCTAGCAACACACTTTAAAGAGCAGCTGTGTCAAACTGTCATGGTGTCATTCCTTTGCTGAATTCACTCATATATTCAAGCAAGGCACATCAGTGCTGTATGTGAAATCTAAATCAGCATTAAGCAGTGGCTCATTCCCAGTGTAGCCATTGCTCCTTACAGGCCTACTGCAAGGTATGTATTCTGGTTTTGTTACCGTCACAGACATTTCTGGGAGAGATGGCATTCAGGAGGTGGCCAGAATGGAGTCTCGCCTGTGAATACTTTGAAAATCGCCATTCGTTTTGTGGAGTCTGAAGTGAACACTATCCCTGCGAAATCAGAGCAGCAGGCAACTATCACCTGTAGAGTTTCTGTTGTGATCATTGTCCTTAAGCATTAGAATATTCCTATGTGAAAGCTAAAGAGTCCTGCAAAGGGCCTTAGAGGCAACTCAAGTGTGTAACACCTGGCAAATAACTACACAAACTGTGTGCATGCACGTGGAGGCTGGGAATCATATCCTTATCATGTATGTGAGGAAATGGGGAGAAATCTAGGTTGATAAATGAAAATGAGAGAGAACATGAGGAGAAAGATTTATGTAGAATAGATGTTCCAGCTCCAGGCACAATGCATATTTGTTCTAAAGCAACAAATCCATTGAGTAATTAGAAAATGTAAAGCACAGTATAAATGCTAAGGGATATTTGTTCTGATGATTTATACTTATATAACATTCCCTTCCAATTAAATTTACAGCCATTTAGGTGTACCTATATTTTTGATCTGTTAGTTTTGTAAGAGTAATGCACTCAGTCCCATTAAGAAGAAATGAACCAGATAAGGAAACTCCTGGATGGGAGTGTGGATGGGCAATTCTACAGCCTTATGCTTTATTCTCACAGGATTTACAGGTAAGTGGGAATATTGAGGGGGAGAAAAAAATCTGGCATTGTTGCAAGAATGGTTTGGAGCGCATCAGACAATCTATGCATATTTTCACAAATATTTGGAGGGGGGATGGGGTGGGGAGAGGAAAGTACATAATTTAGACCTGCAAAGAGGCATGTTTAACTTGCACTCTACTCTGACCACTTACATGGAACTTTACTCCCCTCCACTCTCTAAACACAGATAATTGCCATGGCAACCACTGTATTTCAAGACTCTTACACATATACTCGCACCTTTCTTAAAGAAACACAGAGCACAACAATGTGGGATTGACATAGTAAATCACTGGGCTGGTTTTTTTTTTTTTTTTGTTGTTGTTGTTAGCCAACTGTCAGGGTTTAGGGAAGAGCTGAAGACTTTCAACCCATATCAGTTTCAGGCCAAAACCAGAAGATGTTTAGACAGACACTTTGACATCTTTACTAAAAAATTTGATGTTGTTTGGTAACTCTAGGCAAAGGAATGACTGATGATCTCTCTGGGTGCAGGGTGAGAAGATTCCTGAGGTAGGGAAGGAGATTAAGGGCCTAATACTGAAAACCAATGAGCCACCCTTAGGATTAGACACTAATTTATCAGAGCAAGGACCTGTGACGCTCGAGGAACTACTTGGTAACACAGTGAAATTTCAACGTTGCCAGACCTGGAGGGTAAACGTGCTGGACAATTGTCATCAGCTCTATTGCTACTTGATATTTTCAAGTTTTTATTCCAGCAGCCCTGCATAAATATAGACCCAGCCTCCTAGGTGCTGTGCAAACATAGGGCAGGAAAACCCCCCTGCCTCCAGAGCTAATGATACAACCTGCTCAGAAAAGCACCCCAGCCTGTCACACCTGGGTGTGCAAAGGGCAGGGAGTGGGAGAGGTGCCGGGTGTGAGGCAGGTGCAGAGCCAGCATGCCAGCACCAGCCCTGTCCTTGCCCTGTGCTGCCTCTCCCCAAGGGTTTCCTTGTTTACTTCAAGTGTCTGACACGGGTCCAGGAAAGTGGCACCTGAGGGAAGGTGACAGGCCTTTGCCCAGAGGGCAGCATCCAATGTACAAACATTGGATGTACAAACAAGGCATAAACATTGTTGGTTGTTTTCCCCCAGTTATCGCTGATTAGCAAATCAGGAAGTAAGAAAGGAGGATTAGTTTTGTTTTGTTTCGGAGTGGAACATGCTTGTTGTTTTATTATTTATTTTTAAGTTTTTTTCTTTGGTGTGTGTTAATGATCTTAATCTTCATGTTTGCAATCTGGACTTCTACCTCAGTTGGTTCTCACGTACTTTATGAAGCATTACTAGATTACATTAAGAAGGTGTGAACTTTCAAAGAAGGAAGGTCTGAAATACTTGAAAAAAGCAATACCTAAAACAAGGTTGTATGGCTAAAGTGCAATTAAGCCCTGAAGTATCCCTATAACTCAAAATAGCACCCTTCTCCCTCCCTTTCAAAAAAATCTGTGTCTGGGAGTAAGGATATTAATTTACCTAGATGACACGTTGATTGTGGCTTTTTTTTGGGGAGATTCTTTCCTTCCACCTCTGAAGTACAGTTCATCCCCCTTTGGCCTTTGGTATTTGTAATAAATTTCAGGAGTTTACTCTGAACTGGAAGTCTTCACAGCAATTTCAGTCTGCTAAAGCATTTATATTTAGTTTCCACAGAAAGATATTTGCACAAAGTAATAAAACTTTTTCCCTCCTTCCAGGGAGATTGTGATCATATGGGAATCCTGCTGACACAGAAGTGTTCCCTTTTTTTACAGTTCTGTAGAACTCTGCCTAATTTAAGCACATCCATAAACATCTAAGAGCTGATCACATTAAACTGGAGAAGGAGTTAAGGGTCCTTATTTCAAACTTTCCTTGTAATCTGCTCATTCACAGGTGATATAGTAAAACAAGGTTACCTTGAGCAAGCAAAAACCTTGTACTCCATTCTCTGAAAACTCATGCTGAACTTTTCCATTTCATCTGCCTCATGGCCTTTCACAAAAGAGGGAAGATGAGAGATAGTTCATTAAAAACCTAAGTACAGAAGATTTGCCTTCTTTATTTACTTATTTTATATATACTGGAATTTAGACCTTGATTTTTTATTAGAGAGATCAACAGAAGTCTTCCATGATTGCCTTTATATAAATTGTACCATAGGTGCATGTTGTAGCATTTGAAGTCAGATTTGGAAGAGACTACAGTCTTCATGGTGTAGTCAGAGTTATCCCTTAAGGGCACACATCATCAGGATATGAATTTTGTTTCTTTAAAAAAAAGGAAACCAATATTTGTATTATCTGGTGGGTGTTTACCCTGCTGTGATCTGGCTGGGTGGCTGTACCAAAGAACCATGAAGCAGCCACTGCCTGCTCTTCCTCCACTGCTGGCAAGGAGGAGAAATGCACTGGAGCAGAACTGGAGGTGCTGGTGCTTGCTGTGCTTGGGGTGCAGCTTTCCTTAGGGATTTTCAGCTAAGCAGACCTTCCCCGTGGCTGACTGGTTTTGTGCACCTTTTCAAATCAAGCCTGAATTTTGCTTCCAAAAGATGGTGCTGGAATTTGTAGGCCAGAATACCCATCTAGAGGTTGCTGCTCCCCAGCAAATGGCTCCCCACCAAATTCTGCTGCTTCCCTGCAGTGCCATTCTGCCCTTCCCCTTCCAGAGGGACAGCCTTGGGGCTCTCCCTCCTCTATCTCGCCACCACTCCCCTGCAGACTTACAGGAACTTAATTTGTTTTTGAAACTCTTCCAGGTTTGGCTGAGGTTTGTCAGTGGCTTCAGGGGTTATCAGGCAGGACTGACACTGCAATCACATATGCTTGATTTTCTATAAAAACCCAGAATACATTCATTGCAGTTTGTTACTGTTGAAGTCAAGCAATAGGTCTGCTGTCCACCAGTTGTAACTGGTTGGCAGACTTTTTATGGGCCAACCATTCCAGGGAGGCATGATGGCACATGAGCACCCTCAGGTAGAATATTTAAGCTACCACTACAAATACATTGTTTTCTGGGAATTTTCCACCTCTGGGGTCTTCAAAAGGGCTGTGCTATTTACCTAGAAAGAAGGCTTTGCCCTTGGTTTTATATCTCAGATTGCATTAGCTAGAAAAATTTATAGGAAGTTAATGATTCTGTCCCAGTCCTTTGGCCACAGGACAGTTCTGTGGTTAGAGCTTGGGAAGGGTGTGATCATAAACAAATCTTCTAATTCCCCCTTCAAATCTTTCTGAAAATCATGAGATGTGGAAAGGATACAGGATGAACCTGATTATTCTTGATATTACATATTAGATGTCATGTTTAAGAAAGAGACAAAATGTAAGTGGCTGTACAGATATATAGCATGGAAGTGTAAATGTCTTATTCCTGTTTATGAAACAGTAAAGGTACATGTGCTCTACAGGCCAGGATAAAACTCAGAGGCTGAACTTCTTATGATTTAATGCTAGACTAGGTCATGGGGTTGCAAAATAATGCAAAAACATGGAGTATTTGAGAAACATATGTGCAGAAACAGAGTATTTGAGAAACATACGTGCTGATACACAATTCATAATAATAGCATAACTTTATATCAAGCAGGACAGTTTTATTTGAAGTTCTGTCATTTACTCTGCAGGGTATTTTCAAAGATTTATGTTTATTGTTATCTACAATATGTCTGTTTTGAATGTGTTAAGCAGTATTTTTCACAACAATTTAGTACTGATACTTAAATTCAGACAGAGTCTTAGCCAAGTTGTGTCTAGAGGAGAGACAAAGAAAGATAATGGCAAAACAAAGATGACTTTAGCAAACTGACAAACACTGTGGTTTGCCAGCCACTGACAAACACCAACAGGCCAGCTAGGACGATTTTGTATACACAGTGTTTTACTTTGGGAAGGTGTGTGCTATAAATATACTGCAAGTACTGTGAAGTCATGAAGTTGTCAATAATATTGAATGACTATCTCTAAAGAGCTGGTGAAGCATAAATGTGATTAAACAGTGAGTGAATATCTAGCAAGGTTTAAATGGAGCTCCACTGGACGGAATAAAGTTGTTCAATGTAATTTCTTTCTTTATTGGTCTCCTTTGGCACTGGTTTTCATCGTAAAGCCTGCTTAGAACTTTTCCACTACATCTGTAAACAGTCATGGCTACAATAATACATCTTTTTATTTTCAGACTTTATCAAGTCAATTTGTATATTTTGTTCCTGGCAAAAAGGGCCAGACTGTATTCATTAGCTTTTGTTCCTGACCTGAATTTACCTCACCCATTTTTCACACATCTGAGGTGTTCACACCCTTATACTCAAAGATGAAGAAGAGAGAAACTTCTAGAAGCCAAAGCTTTACATTTGTATTAGACGAGGCTATAGAGTGAGATTCATGGCTTTCTGGATTTCTTTTCAGCATATATAGAAGAGTCTTGGATGACTTGTTCATACTTAAAAATCCTTAATGTTTAGATGCCTAATCTAGGGTGGAGGACACTTTCCCTGTGAGAGTATATAATAGCCCAATCATGATCTCCCAGGATTTTAGCAATAGCAGCAATACTTTCCTAACGGTATCAGAAATGGGCCTTGGTAGGTTTCAGGCTTGCACTACCTTGGTCATAGTTGCATTATGCTGGCAACAATTCCTGTGGGTAGTTAGCACATTCAGGGTGTGCTCCTCACCTTTTGAATGGATGTGCTCCTAGTTTATTGCATATATCTGTCCTATAAATCCTTAGGTACAGAGTATGCCATTTGATACCATTAAATATGATTCCATTTCAATTGCTTCACTCCTTAAGGTAATCTAGTTCTTCCTGTTTGCTCAGATTCTCCTCCCTAATAAGAATGCTTTCCAAATTTCTGTTATCAGAAAATTTCTTTAGCAAGCCAGCATTTTTGTGGCAAGGTACTTCCCCACTTGCTTGTTGTGTTTAGTTGGTTCCTGGTGCACCTTACAATTCTTGTATTAATCCTCACTTATTCCAGATAAATTTTACAAAGAAAGAATGTATCTTGTATATATAGTTTTTAGAAATTTAATCTCTCAGAACGAGAGTTCTTTTGAGCCTAGTATGCTAATTTCGGTAACCTTTTATCCCATCTTCTATTTATTTCCATGTCTTTAATTATTCCTATCATGCACTTTGTTTTCAAGTTGTATATGGTTTTGAATTCAAACAATCAGGTTCCAGAGGTCTGGATGCCTTTTCTCTTAACATTAAGAACTAGGCTTTCCATTTTCTTGGACTTTTTGTCAGGATTTATTAACCAGAATACCATGCTATGTGTTCATTCTTATGTTCCAGTTTTCTCAGCAAAATAAAAATAATACCAGAAGAAGATTTTTAGGTTCTCTAACACAGTCTTAAGCTGGACCAAGGGAAATATAGGTTGGCTATTAGGAAAAAGTTTTTTACAGAAAAGGGGATAAAATATTAGAATGGTTTGCCATGGGAGGTGGTGGAGTCATCATCCCTGGATGTGTTTAAAAATAGACTGGATGTGCCACTTGGTGCCATGGTCTAGTTGAGATGTTAAGGCTATGTTGGACTTGAGATCTTGAAGATCTCTTCCAGCCTTGTGATTCTGTGATTCTAATGTGCCCACTCCTAAGGGGATAATAAGGGGTATTTTCAGTGCTCAAAACCTTGCCCTTGGTAGAGATCAGCAGTTTGAAGACCACATGCATGTCCACATTTCATCACGAAGCAGGTCTGTTCTGAAACGAAGACACAATGATCATGTAGATCTTGGAAATATATAGGTTATTTAGAGATTTAGCATCTCTCCAGTCAATGCATAGCCAACTATTTAATTATTTCTTCTTGGCTATAGAAACAATTTTTTTGGCCACTCACTTTCATTCTCTTTGCAAGGTCAAACTCAACTTGCATGTTGACAATCTCCTGTTTCTCTGAGAACTTTTGTGTTTCTGTACCTCCTTTTCCTCTTGCTCCCAGTATCCTTCTAATACATTTTTCTTGCTGGGATATGATTTCTGGACAGCCCTACCCTTTGCTGCTTCATTTACAAATAATCCAAATGTCTGTGATGAGATGACCACACACACATCCTCTTTGGTGTAGTTAGTTTTGAGGAACTCAGTTCCTCAAAATCCTTGTGATGGCTCACAGTCTCCACCAACAGACAAAGTGCCCCCTCATGGGGGTAGATACCCTGGCTGGCATTTAGCATTTCTGCCATTTGTCACCTCTGTCACTGGGGTCCCATCTATCCTCCAGCTCCACCCAAACATATGCTCAAGCCCTCACTAGTCCTTTAGGACCAACACCAATATTCCTCCTGCTTCCTTATTAACAATATACCTGATCAGCCACATCTGCCCATATATAACCCTTTGCTCTTGTTGGGCTGATCATCCCTTCCCAGCCATTGTCTGCTCAGAAACACCTCCTCCAAGCAGTGGCCTCATGGTGTCACAGTCTCTTTTTCCTTTTTTATGCTACTTCTCTCTGTCTGTGACTTCAGACCTATCTCAAGTCAGTCTGCCAGCCCTATGCCTGTGCTGCTATCTATCCACACACCAGCTTTCCCTGAGGGCATACTTTAGACACAACCTGAAAGTAGCTGGCACATTTATTAAAAGCTGATGAGTTGTAGAGTTTGTCATTCTTCCCTCCTACTCCACCACACTTGAGCTGTTGACCTGCTTTCAAGCTCCCTTTGTATGAAAACCAGAATTACCTCATGCTTGCTGCTCTCCAAGTGAATTTCTATGAAAAACTTTTCTATAGGCCTAAAAAATGATCAGCTGTGGCTGGTGGAATAACTCTAGTGAAGAAATCCTTCCACTGTTCACTTGAGAGAAGTCCTCCACGTGATGGGAATGTTTGTTCTTTGGTCTGCACCCGAAAGCCCACATCACACTGACGTCAGCTTCACAACACACTTCTGCCATTCTTTCTCTTTACAATAATAGCAGAGCTGCCTTATGTCACACCCTGGCCCCTGTGTGTCCAACCATTAACCCAGCACTGCCAAGTCCACCCCTAAGCCCTTCCCCTAAGTGCCACATCTTTGTGCCTTTAAATATCTTCAGGGATAATAACTCCACAACTTCCTTGGGCAGCCTGTTTCACTGCTTGAAAATGCTTTCAGTGCAGAAGTTTTTCTTCCTAGTGAATCTAAACCTCTCTCTCTGCCCTGGCAGTCAGAGATCAGGGCTAGCTTTCAGGTGACATGAGTTCTGGTCCATGCTCTACCCCAGCACTTTTTTTTTTTACTTATTTTCCCCATCTGTAAGGAAGCGTAAGGTTACCAAAGTTTTTGTTAAGCAGATTGAGACAGAAATGATGTGCATCCAGAAGTCTTTGTGATTTTGCTTTGGAACTAAGCTCTGACTCTCCAAGTCTGGTGTAATAGTGCATAAGAGGTGTTACTGTGTCAGAGAGATGAGGGTACTGCTTCACAGGGGAGGATGGCCACCCTATCCAAAAGGAAGGGTTCAGTTTCTCATATCTACCTTGCTCCTTCACCATACATTCTTGACTTTCACCTTGTGCTGTCTCTGTCTCCTGTCACACCCTATATCAATTCACTAAACCAACACTCCAAGCTGGACTGTGGGAAACAGGGCTGACAGTAGGGAGAGGAGTTGCAGGGGGGATAAAAAAAAATCTCCTTTCAGATATTTTACTATTTTGGCTTCATATTAACTGCATAATGATGAAAACTGAACCTGTTGAATCAGATTCAGTCCCAGTAAAGCTTTATTTTGTTTTAAATATTTCTATTTCATTATTAGTGTTTTTAAGCATCAATGACCTGGTGTCTTTCAAAACATAATTACTTCAAGCAGTACTGATATATATTATATTCCAAGGTTCATAATGTAACTTCTCTGAACAGTTACACAAAGAGTTCCTCAAAGTAGTAGCTCCTGTTCATTATGAAGGAATCTAGAAAAGTTTATTTTTGTTGCTTTAGATGTTCTGATTTATGGTTGTTTGTTTGTGTTTAGTATTGCAAATCCAGATAGTTTTCATTTGATATTGGTGTAGTCAGAATGATTATGACATCAGTGTAAAATGAAGGAATTGTGTAAAGGAATAAAATTAGTTTGTACTTTATATGTATACTGTGTTTCAATAAACACACATAAAACTCAAATACTTTGGAAACAGTTGGAAGAAATGCTCCTTTGTGAACAATCAATATCTCTGTTTTATCTGTGGTATCCTAGCTATTCCTCTGGGCTGTCAAGGCCTCCCACCAAAAAAAAACCCAAGTGAGATAAATGTCAGATGGTAAATAGGTTTTATTAGACCTTGGATATTTAACATGCAAGAAAAATATTTCAGTATAGCTAAATAAAATAGAACTCTCCCAGGGCTTCTTCACACAAGAACCGGTCATGATGCTGTGAACTGACTTCATTGAAGGATGGAAAAAATGGAGAATCTTGGCTGTGAAAGGCATTCCTTGTTTACAGTTAAATTCAACAGCAGCAAAATGAACACAGAATAATATAGGCTAGGTAAACTGCATTCTTCACTAAAGACATTATTCTTTTTTTTTTTTTTTTTTTTTTTACTACTATACTTTTTCAATATAAAAGACTTACTCCAAGGTGTAATTTCTTGAAAGTAATGAACATGTATTGAAATCTGTCCTTCATCTTTTAACCAATATCCCATTATGGTTACCAGATCTAAATATAGCTCTTGCCTACAGTCAGGGAACATAGTAATTTTACAGGGTTTTATATATTTTCATTCTACTTTTCCAATTTGTTTCACCCTTTTCAGGCTTCTGACACCCACAGTGTCAGACATGAAGCTTTGCACACATTTTTTCTGTGAAAATAACAAGTGAGGTAAAATCCAGAAAAGTTAGAGTTCACATTTAGTAAACTGCACAGATGTCAAATCTTTTTCTGGAATCTAGAAGTTCACCATTTGGGGTTCTGGAAGCTTAATTAGTATGTGTACATTTATTATTTTATATATGGAATAATTTTTACTTTTTTTTCCAGTGCATGATATACAATTAGGATTTTCATAAATATGTAAAATTTATGAGGCAAGATTTATACAGCTATATAGCCTCAACATTACTGAGTGTTTGGAAATCTAAGCAGTAAAGTGAATCTTTTGAAAACTTAGCTGATAAGACTTCAAAAAGTTGGAAAGATTTTCAATCTGGTAAAAAAAAATTCCAGAAATTTAGTATATCAAGGGTACAAGGTAACTTGTTTAAAGTGAGATCTGTCTGCCTCTGTTATCATTACTGTTTCCTGAGAGACAGTTTATGGAAGGTGGTTTTATGATACATTCCTGAAACACCTCCAGATTTCAAATATGCAATATAAACCACCTTATGAAAACTGCATAACTTGCCCTTGATTTATAAATAGTACCACACCTACTTTGGCCGTACAAAATTTTTAGTCCAAATGTATTCAGTTAGTAATAAAAATGAAGTTTAACCCAGAAAGATTTGCTAAAGAACCAGATAATGAAGGGACAGGAAACCACCTTCTAGATTAAAGCGTATTGCCTATTCCTAAGGTAATGGATGGAAGAACTTAGCGCATTAGCAAGAATAGTTGGAGAAAACCCAAGAAAAATTTTTCTTACCAAGGCAAGTTGTTCCTTTAAAAGCTTGTGCTTAAAAGGTAAAGATATTTGCAATGTTAAACAGTATCAATGGTTCATTAGCAACAGATGAAATAGTCTCAATAAAGAATGGTCCGCTTTGATTCAGGTAATCACAAATATTTTTGCATATGCAACCTGAATTGTGGAACACTGGGACTACCTTCCACAGCACAGGAGATTTTTCAGTCAGTGGTCTGCAAATACATTTTTTATGAAAGTCACAAAAAATATCACATGAGGCTTTCCAGGAGAATCCACTAGCCATGTAGTATCTAGCAATCCCCCCCAAAATGTCAGTCTAACAAGCATCATAGAGAAAAAAAGACTGATTTTTCCAAGATTCTGTTTCCTGGACCTCTTATTTTCTGGTTCTGCCCACTTGAACTCATTGCTTTCATATTTGAACTCTTGGTATTTTTCATTCCATGCATGACACGCTGGTGTTTTAGTTGATCCACTGAAATGTTAGTATAAAAATGCCTTGAACACCTTTTTATGAGTCCCGAGATGCTCAGCAAGTGAGAGTTATGCTAAGACAGCCTCAAGAAGTGCAGGTTTGACATGCAGCTCTTGTTTTTCCCTGCCTCTTTAAAAATCCAAGTTTGTAATGCAAATGTGTAGTTACAAAGGTACTGTGTTTGATTGCTTTACTTTCCACCTGTACTTTCATAGAAATCTCACTTGAATCAGATCAGTGAACACAGACCAAGGGTTTTGAAGGGAGCAGTTGAAAGGACAATTTTTCATCTCTTGCAGATTGTCTGAGCTGCTTTCAGTGCATAAATACTGTTGAACATCTGACCCTACCACACACTCTGCACACCTTCATTACTAACACTAGCCTTCTCCTCCTTTGAAATAATGGACTTATTTCTCTGATCTTGTTCAACTCTGCTGAATGTAAGGAATTAAGTTTGCTGTAAAAATATAAATGTAAATAGAAATAAGTGAAAATAGATTCAGCTTCTCAGTGCCTTCACAGAACTCTATGTATCCTCCTGGGGATTCCTGCATTACTCTCAGAGTGTTCCAAAATTAGGCTAAAATCTCAAGTTTCTCTGTAAATATTTGCTTATTATTTCACTCTTTTCTTCATCACTGTGGTGGTACTGAGTACAGATTGAAAAGGAGCCAAAGATGTCCCTGGCTGAAATGTGATAAAATCAAAGCAAGTCCACCCTGCCTTGGCAGATCAAGTACTGCTAAAGGGGAGAGATCCCACCTGAGGGTATCAGTCTAAGAATTGGAGACCTGAGCCAAGTCAGGGCTGTAGGATCTTCTTAGAGACAATGGAAAAAGATAGGCACTGCCCAGTACTTCACATCTAATTTAGGCTGTGGTTCCCTGAGAGGTAGTGAATGTTGTTGCAGCTTATTGTTGCTGAAAATGTAAGGTCCCTCCTTCCTCCACCCTCCTCTATCACTCCTAGTCATCTTATAGCTGTTTACTTTGTGCTAGCTCATCAGGCCCTTCTGTGACCCAGCTACCCTGGTGGAAAGTAAGTCAAACTAAAACAAGGGAAGAGGGAGGAGTTTGACCAGAGAGGAAGAGTGAAATGTCTTTTTTTTTTTAGTGGAAATGAGATGTCGCACCAGGTCAGCTGCCCATGAAATTGTTGCCTTAAGCTTCTGCTTTGTTCAGAAATGGGTCCACCTCTGGAAGCAGAGAGAGTTTTGATTGACAAGGAGGGTCTCAGGATGAATTCCTGAGTGTTCAGCTTTGATCAGAAAAAAATTATTTGAGGGATTTATTGGCATTTTTTATTACTGTAACTCAAATATTTCTGATTTAAGAACTTCCTATCTTGCAAAGAGACAAACTCTCTCTTCTCTCTCTGATATTCAGAGCTATAAACTCAACTAGGGGGGTTTATGGTTCTGAATATCTAGTGAAAGCTAAACTAGTCCTGTTGTCTTTATCCTCCTCAGCTCCAGGACACATGTTGCTCAGGGAAAACGCTCCTTTCAGATACTTGGGTTATGTTATCCACTATCTCCATTTTGTACTTGTATCTTCCTACTTTGTGGGAGCTTGTGCTTGGCTTTGTAATGCTGTTAATAATGTATAACTATCTTACCAGTATGACCACTTCAGTGATAAAAAGAACAAGCCATAGAAAAAATCTCCCATTATAACTGTTGGAAGAAGAGAGGTCTCTGAATTTGTGCATGGGAAGGATAAACAGTGAAAAAGGTGCTGATTCTACAGTAATTTCTTGGAGTAGAATTGTACTTCTATGCATATTCCTGCATAGTGCAAAATTTAAAATAAATAATTCACAGGATTTTAGAGCTCACATTTCTAACATGCTTAAGGAGCACACAGCCTTGTCTTCAAAATATTTTCTGCATTTTGCATCAGTGGTGAGACATCAAGGATGCAACTTTTTCTGTCTCATGAGTTATACATGTACACACCAAGAGGTTTTCCATTCTTGATTTGGTCAGCTTCAGCTAGATAGTTAAAAAAAAAGCATTTCTAATTTCTGTGTCTTTGCAATTCCTTTTGTTACTTATAAATCTGGAAGAACAGTGCTACTTTTAGCACTGGAGCAGCTAACAAATTGTTTACACATTACCTATTCTGCTACCAGGGAAAAAAGGAAATGAATAAAAATGAAAAGAAGACAAAAAATAAAGATGGGTATAACAGATTTTGAGTAGAACATTCCCATCAGACTCATGTGATGTGATGGTAATGAAGCAGGGGAGGGTTCCCTGCATGTATTAGATGCGCAAGCAGGAAAGCCACAGCTTAAAATGGAAGAACAAATGCTGAACTGCATAGTTCTTTTGAGAAGCTTGTTTCACAGCTGATATCATCGAGGGTTTATCAGAAGACTTCACATGAACTGTACAGCCTGCAAGTAGTTGTAAGAGCAGAAGTGTTGTAGTAGGGAAGTGAGCCGGTGCCTCATGGCTGCACTCCTCAGGTTTTACCGTGGTACAGTAGCACTTCTTTCCATTTGCTTTCTAGATAAGTAGGTTGTTCTGTGCCAGAAATTGCCCAGGTGGCCAAGAAGGCCGATGGCATCCTGGCCTGGGTCAGCTCTGGTGTGGCCAGCAGGAGCAGGGCAGTGACCGTCCCCCTGTGCTCAGCACTGCTGAGGCCACACCTCCAACCCTGTGTTCAGTTCTGGGCCCCTCACTGCAAGAAAGACCTTGAGGGGCTGGAGCGTGTCCAGAGAGGGGCAGCGGAGCTGGGGAAGGGTCTGGAGCACAATTCCTGTGAGGAGCAGCTGAGGGAGCTGGGGGTGTTTAGTCTGGACAGGAGAAAGTTCAAGGGGAATCTCATTGCAGTCTACAAATGCATGAAAGGAGGCTTCAGTGTGGTGGGAGTTGGTCTCTTCTGACATGTCTCAAGTGAAAGTCCAAGAGGAGGTGACATTATGCTGCCCCAGGGAAGGTTTGGATTAGAAAACAGAAAAAAATATTGTCACTGAAAGATCACTGAAAGAGTGGTTACGCTTTGGAATAAATTGCTCCTGGGGATATGTTTCAGGGATGATTATAGTGGTGCTGGGTTAAGAACTGGACTAGATCATCTTGAAGATCTCTACCAACCTTGATGATTCTGTGATTCTTTGATACTGTTTTGCCTGTTTTCAGTCTCCAGATGACCTTCAAATCTTTGAAGAATGGGATGAAATTATTCTGCAAAAATTAATTGGTTTTGATGTAATGTAATGGCATGGTAATCATAGGTAAGCTTGACTAAGGAGTTGGTCTGCATCTGAGCTCTGACTAAAGCCCAAGTTCATCTCCTGTCCATGCTGAATGGGTGTATGTCTGTGCTCAAATGTGGATTTTAGGCTAGGCCAGGGGCCTGCTACTCCTTGCAGGGATCCAAGGCAGGTCTGCTGTGTTTTTCAAAAAGTACAGGACTTTATATTGGGCTGCCCTCATTATCCATGAATTAAGAGAAATGCGCTGTCCTGTAGATTTGGATTTGAGAAGGGGAAAATAAACCTCCTAAATGAGTAAAAAGTATTTACTATCTGAACCAGAAGACATCACAGCATTGGTGTCATCATAGGCAAACTGACTGGAATTGAGAGATGATTGAATCAAAGATTGTGACTCGTATTTGTGCATTTGAGTTAGAAGTCCAGGTCCCTATTTAGTATGACTTAAGGATTAAGGAATGCCTGTGTCCTGGCAGCTGATATAGGTAAACCTAAAATTCAGAGAATGTTCCATGGTGCTGCAGTCTTTGCTGAAAGAAAAGGTGTGATCTTCCTGGTAGAGTCCAATACTCTCTGACCAGCTTCTCTTAGATATTCCACACATGGAGGGAATTATGCTTAATAGCAAATTAGTTATTTTTATATTACACAGGAATTCTTTTTTAGTAGAATGATGTGAGAACACAATACTTATGTAAGTCACACTTAGCAAATGATAGCAATTGCAAAGTTCAGTCACAAGATCAGTGTGATTCCCATCACTGGTCTCTATAATAGGCTCACTGTACTAGCTGTGTTGGGGAAAGTTAAACATAAGGAAAAAGTTCTCCATTGAGATGGTGGACAGTCCAGGAGTGTCTGGACAGTACTCTTAATCATATGGTTTAGTTTGTGCTAGTTCTGTGAGGAGCAGGGAATTGGAGGTCGATGATTTTTATGGATCCCTTCCAGTCTGAGATATTCCATGATTATGTGACTCTATGACTCACTGTCATGACTCTGGACATCCCCAGTTTCTAGGAAGGGATGAGTGTGTTGAAGCCACTTCAAGCCCACTGTTGTCTTCAAAATTCTTTTGTTAGTTGTTTAGTTTTTATACTCTGTATCAGGCTGATTTCCCACATAATGGTCTGGATAACTCAGGGAGACATTTACACCACTGGTTGATCCACTCAACTGCTGATAGCTACTTGTGAAGACAAAGATCCCCTCTGGCCCCCTTTGTGCTGAGATAAAGTCAACTGCTTTTTGTTCTCTGGGCTTCATGGGCACATTGCCCTTGCCCATCTCCTCTGAGATTTATTCCACAGTTGGGGTTTATTGGTCAGTCACATCCACTAGCACTCAAACATACCCTCAGTTAAAAAAAAAAAAAAGAAGAAAGAAAGAAAGAATCAAAACCCCCACAAATATTGTGTACTACATCAGTTTTTGAACACACCCTCCTGAATGCCTCAGGCTGCCCTCTTGGCCTGAGAATACCTGTCACCAAAGGGCAGGCACAGATGTTGTCCTGCTTTCTTCTCCTCCATGCCATGAGAGCCCTGGATATGGTTCCTGACTCGCATTCATTCAGAAATACAGAATATTTTTGAGGACAGCTATGTGGCACAGGCTGGATCCATATCAGAGACCTTACTAACAATTTAGCAGATTGGAAAACTTGAGTTGTGGTGCCTAAAGTTGTGCCCCTGGCCTTTTTCAGTTACTGGTGATGAGGCCCTTACAGTCTCACATAAGTATTTAGATGCTCTAAGGATCTGTGAAAAATATACTGCTGAATATCTTCAGATATATCTGACCTTGAGGAACTTCTTATTTCCGGCTGCAACCTGATCTCATGCTGAGATGAGCCCTACATGGAGCTTCTTTCCATTATCCTTGAATGTTGTTTTTTCACAGAGAAGAACATGATCAAGTGCCTCAGAGACAAAAAAATTCATGCTCCAGCAGTTCCAGGCAACCAGGAGATGGACTGGCTCAGGGCATAGCCACAATGTCAGCTAAATAGAATTGCTGCCTGCATAGATTTGGCCTTTAGAAATGTTTGAATGAGCACAAGAAAATGGGAATGAAATGATATAAACAATTTAATATATGTTATTTTTTTTTATTTTTAAAAAGTAAAAAATATGTTCTTCTACTATTCACAAGTCATCTCATTTTGTATAAGATCTATCAAAATAAAAACTACACCAAACAATAGATCTCTGAAAATGACATCATGTGGATGACGTTTGTTTCATTACAGACTGAATAATTTTTCTTCTTTACTCCCTATTTTATGTTGTTAATTCTATAAGAATGCTAAATAAAAAGTGAAGAAAATTCTGTCTGACAGCATGCTGGATTACCTCTTTCCAGATTAAGTAAAAGGATAGCAGTTGGGCAGCTGAAGCTGCTTTGCCATGGAGTATTTTCTATCATGATTCTCTTGCTAGAAATGAAAGTGCAACATCACAGTATCATTTCCTTTTCACATTTCTGTCATATAAAGACACTATGATAGACAAAATATGTTAATGGAGTAATTGTAACTCTATCTTTGTGTAATGCAGAAATATGGTGCCTGCCTCTTCACACTCACTTTTAATGTGTATAGGCAAAAGAACACCTCATATTTTTAGGTTTATGAATAGAAAAAATTAGAGATATTACACATAAAGACATGCCTAGTATTATTTTATAGTCTGGAAGGGGGTCCCTGTGCCCATATATATTAAGGACTGCACCTGCCTTCAATAAGCTGACATCAGGATATGCAACCAAACTGCATGCCAAATTTACCTTGTAAAGCAAGTGTAAAAAGAGAGCAGACCTATGCTTAGTAAAAAAAAAAAAAAACTAAAAAAACCAAAAAAAAACCCAAAAAAAACCCCCCAGAAAATAAGTAACTACTATTAAAGAAAAAGCAATTTTAGTTGAGATTTGGCAAAAAAAGTGTTTGAGTGAGGCCAATGGAGCAATGGAATCAAAACTCAATAACCAGAACTGTAAACAACTTTTTAAACTTCTCTTTTTAGAAAATCACAGCAAATGTTTTAAGAAAGCTCAGCTTGTCATGGGCTTTTGTGCAGATCCTTCCTGTTTTTCAGGTATGTCTTCTCTGCTTGAGAGACTGACCATGTTTACTTGGACCATGTTTGTGGGGAGGACCGTGCCCACCTAGGCCCTGCTTTTAAGGGTTGCCTTTTGGGCTGCTCTACCTTGCTTCTTTGCAGGAACCAGAGGCACAGGAAATCAGTCCGAGGTCTAAGAATGGCCAACAAGATTACCATTACAACAGGAAACATATTATGCTGTTCACTGCTTATCTATTAATGTCATTACTGCAACTGAGAGGATAATTTGGTCTCACATGAAAATGCAGAAAAGATCTTCAAATAAATGAACTAATAACACTGAATTCTGGCTGAAGCAAAATACTGGTGGCTGCCCAGCAGACTTTGATGCACCACACTATGCTTGTAGATACTTGCTTGGATACTGTCAGCCACCCTATGTAGAGTTGCATGTAGCAAACAAAGGCCAAAATCCTTCCAGAAAGAGCAATGCAGACTGTGTGCAGGAGCTGAGCAGAGCCAAAGTGTCCCTGCAATGAGCTATCCATGGGAGGTGGAAGGAAAAATCCTCCAGTAGTTGCAAGCTGTAGGGGATTATATTGATGCCTTGGGATTTTAGCCTTTATATTTTTCAAATCCTGTACTGCTTTAGGGTATAACTCTAAACTCCAAATAGAGTTAGTTACTATCTTCACATTTTGGTCAGACAAAGCATTCCCTCTAGGCCTGAAGCTCAAGGACACCCTAGTGCCTCAGGCTAGATGCTGCTTTTAATTACAAATCAAGAGATCATTTATGGTGACACTGATCTGTGGAATTTATGAAGCCACCTCTGCCTGCTGCTCCATCCCCCTTGGTGTGAGAGGAAGGCTGAGAGTGGGATAATGAGAGTGTGAGCTCAGTAGACCTGTGCTCCAGACTGCCTAACCCTCCATCTGCACAAGAGTCCTTCTGGACTCTTCAGTTTGTCAGCAGAGGTGAACAGACCATGTCCCAGGGCCTTTGAGGCTCACTGAAGAAAGTGGTTTGCTGAAGTAAGTAGTGTGTCTTTGAATTACCTCTGAAGTCTTTCTTCATCCTTTTCTGATTTTACTTACAGACATCTGATTCAATTTTTGTCTCCTGTTTATTCTACAGAAGAGTTAAACACTACTTTTGAAAGCAAAAAGACCCACAACATGTCTGACTATTATATACTGAAAAGGATCTGTACCTTTCAGAACTCAGGACCCCCAAAATGAGTTCCTGTTACAAGACTATCTGGGGCATACTTTGATACAGATTCTGCTCTTTTGGAAACCCATGAAATTATTGTAAAAAGAGAAGGAAATCGATTCTGATTTTTTCATTAAGGAACATAGACTATTAACACTTGGGTGGTTTAAACTTGCGTGGCAGTTCAGTTTGTGGATCATTTTGGGATGGTTTAAACCTGGTTTTATGTTCAAAAGATCGCAGTTTCACCTGGAGCAGTTTTGGAATTACAGGTGCCTTGGAGCTCTGTGGCAGTGGAGGGTGAGCTCTCACAGGAGGAGGAGCACTGGGGATCTGCAGGTGAAGAGTCAGGCTGACTGTTTTCAACAACTGCTTTAGACTGTTTTCAGCCAGAGACCAGAAGGGACTATCAGTGCAAGTGGTGTGGCTCCAAATCTGGAAAGCTGCACCCCAGGCCCATGTAGTAAATCATGGCTTACAGCCTGTGTGCAGAAACATGATGTACCTTAATCCTGATTCCAGCTCTCACTGCAGCCTTGGGTAAGTAAGCTGCCTGAGCCAAGGGAGGAAATCATTCAAAAGCACTGCCTTTGCTCTGCTGGGGTCAGTGCTCAACCTCTGAGGCTTGCTCAGCCTTATGGCCTCTGCCTCAGCTCCTCTGTCCATAGAAAAAGTTAAATTTATGAGATGGAGTAACTCCTGTAAGAAATGTAATGTGCATGATGAATGCTGTTAGAGCAAGTATCTCATCTCTGCTGAATCCCTCACATGAATTTTCTTTTGGTTTTAATGCAGCTGAACTTGAGCACCAATGTCCTTTTATTCTTGCATGCTAGAGGAAGCGAAGAAATATGTACCTTCTTGGGCAAGTGCAGTGTAAGCTCTGTCAAGAACAACTTCACAACGTCATGCAGTGGGGCTTTCACAAACACCTTCCAATGGAAATTAAAATTGCAGTTAAACTGCCATCAGTAGCTTTAGTATCCTAATGAAGCAGGAGAGTAGTGGGGCAGTGGTATGGTGAGCAAGAGACACAGAATATTTAGTATGTCAGGCAGAAAGGTTGCAAAGGAATAAAGAACCTTCAAGCTTTAAAAAGGACCTGATTTTTTTTTCTCTGTATTGTTGGTCTTTTCCATTGTAAAGTATGTTTCAGAGAATAGTGGCCAGACTCCAGGTTCTAAAACTGATGATATCAGCTCTTCAAAGCTGCCAGATCAGAAACATAAAGGTATACATAAAAGGTTCATTTCAGTGAGAGCTTATTCATTATTTTCAAAGCAAAGGAACTTTTTTCCCCTCCTACAAAAAATTCTCTTTCATTAAAATGTTTATACTGTGGTGTGTATATGAGGGGCTGTCCTTTGAACACATTTCTTGTGGCCTACAGCATAGAAGAATTAAACTGGCATTTAACCAGTAGATTAAATGTGGGCAGGACCCCTCTGTAATGTGGTAGATAAGCAGGTGGATGCAAGATAGGAATTAATATCTGTCTGCTATAAGAATAACAAGTAGAGTAATATTTCCCTACAAGATTTCACTGAAGACTTAAGAAAGACAACAAATGACATAAGCCTTATCCCCTCCTTTATCTCTGTCTTCCCTCAATGAATGTTATACTTCATGTAGAAAGAACACAATATTTCATATCTGAAAATCTGAAATAGCCTTGAAAACCAGTTATTTAGAAGAGATTAAACATTGCCTCTCTCTCTCCCAATGTATATTTTGAACAAATGGAAAACAAGAATGCATGTAATTATTACATGTGAGTAATTGTAAACAGCAAATTTTAATAGCACTATCACCAGCAATAGTGAATTAATTTTAGTGCCTGGGGATTTCTCTCAGGAGCCTGATAGCAAGTGTGCAAACAAAGAGTAGAAAAGGCAGCTTCACCCCAGAGACACTCATTGCATGTTGGGCAGGAATGGAGATGGTGGACAAACACAAGCAAGAAGGTGAGAGGGAAACAGGAGAGCAGCAAATGCTGACTGTGGAGCCACCAACCACTCTCATGGCATATGAGACAATCAGTCTGCCTTCCTTTGGGAAGCCTGAGCACCAGACAGCTGCTCCCAAGCCCTGCAGGGGATGCTTTGGATTCCATACTTTGTTTTTCAGACTTCTTTTGGAAAGAGTTGAAAAAGTCAGAAAAGACATTACTCTGCCATGAACAAGGGACACCAAAACATTGTCTACATCGTATACAGGCATATCAGAGGAAAAAATGCCAAGAAATGGGCCAGTTAACAGTTGGGTGAAATCAAATACTCACAGATAAAGCAGAAGATACAAATTCCATGCAAATAGCTACTGTCAAACCCTGATGCAAAATCCCAGGCAGTGACGTTGTAGAAGATGTCAGCAAATAAGTTAGTCCATTCCCCTGCTCAAAGTCAGCACTAACTCAATTCTTTCCTGCAGATACTTCTTCCAGAAGTTGAGTAATTCCAGAGATAGGATAATTCAACCTTTTAAAGTAACCTTTTGTGGCTATTAATGATTTGTAACATAAGCCTTTTTTCAGAATTTCCTGTGTGGAAATTTATGATGCATCTTTCTCTCCCTCATAAAAAGTAGCACAAATGCTTCCACTTTTGCTGACAGAACTCCAATCACAATCTAACCAAAAGCTCTTATTTTCCTTGAAAATAGATTCCCCAAGCTGGATATAAACTCAGACTCCTCTTGGCCTTTTCATTACCAAGAAGTATGGGAGAATGACTTCAGATGCCTTAGAGTGACCCCTTCAGCCAGTATGAGGTTTGGGATTTGGTAGAAATTCAGTGTGGTGACTTGTGCACTGCTTTTAATTTCTTGTAACCATCCTTTCTTTTCATTCTCTTTTTGTACTTATGTAATTGGTTATTTCTACCTACCTATAAAGCTTATTTAATCTCATGCTGATATTTGCAATCTGTTTCTGAAAAAAATTATTCTGGACTATAGATTCATCCCTAATAGAGTTTCTGACTTTTCACAACTGTTGTTACCACCAGCTAATTCAGGTACAAAAAAATACATATTAATATATCAATGTATCTCTTTGTTGTCTGTGTATATGTGCATAGCAATGTATGTTTACTCCATCACACAAGTAATTCAGGAAGATATAATAGTGGACACCTTTTCTTTGACAGTGAACCACCAAAAATTGCTCCGTGTCTGATTCTGCATCTGGTTGAGAACTATAGCACATACAAAAGTCCTGAGCTTACTTATGAGAATGTCATAATAAAGTAGTATCAAAAACTTTACTAAGGCCAAACTATATGTTAACTAAGGTCAAACTATATGTTAACTAATGTTATGCTACATGATATTTACTATGTCTTTCCCCATGGTCCTTCCCTCATCCACAAAACAGGTTTTCCAGTTCTTGCAGGAAGCTAGATCACTTTTGCTGAATTGGAATTTTCCAAATACACTTGCTGCAACCATGTTCTCTTATTTTTTTAACTCTTTTTTCTTTCTTTGGTGCATTTAAGGAAATTATTTGTTTCATTACTGTAAGGGGACAAAGTTGAACCAGTCTGTTATTTCCCAGGTTCTTTTTTGCATCTGCTTGAAAAATAAGCATCTCATTTGTCCCTTTCTAATGTCCTGCTATGTCACCAGTCCTTTATATCTTTCCAAAAATAACTGATGTTTCAGGATTTGTATGAAACAATTTTCCAGATATGTTTTGGTAAGTTTCACAGGGCTCATTGATTTACAATTTGCCTGAATACTTTTCATTCCTTATTTTAATATTTTTTTTTAAATTTTGTTTTTGTAGTTGTAGTGGTTGCCATTTTATGACAACAAAAATCAACCAAGCATGAAACACTTGGCCCTCCTTGGCATCATCTGTTAAATGTTTTCCTTCTCTGATGAACCATCTCTTCCAAGTTCTTCCTCTCACATTAAGGTACCTGTAACATAATATCCTGTTGTTTTAAAAATTTTCCTTGTTTTGGCATTCAAATGTATCAAACACATATTTCTGCAAACCATAAATCTACGCATATCTTTATGAGATGCAGTATGTCCATGGATTCTCATCTGTAATTACTATTGCTTCATGTGTACCTGTTTCAGATGGTTCCAAGGGCAAATTGTCTTTCTGACATATCTGAGATGGCTGCAGAAGCTCTGGGTTATGGTGCAACTTGGGGAATGGTGGGCCTTCGGGAACCGTGAGTCCTTTTGCCGTATTTAGACAATCATTGCCTCATCCTTCTGTGTAACGTCTGTCTTTGCTAAAACCACATCCTCTGGTTGTTGCTCATATTACAGCTAAACATGGATTTGGTGCCACTTGCATTTTTCTGCTTAGGAATAATTTTGAATGTCTTTCCTCAGAATTTTTTTCCTTCTGCTACTGGATGATCAATGAGCCCAGACTTTTCTCTTTGTGGATTTGCTTTCCCCTACTCCTTTCTGGGTTATCTGTCAGACTGATGAAGTACAGTGTGTGCTGTCTCCCTTGCTGTCTGTTTGCTGCTTTCTGATGAGGTGCCCCAGCACTGCTGCAGTGACCTGCAATGGCAGCTCCTCTCACCGGGAGAGACCTGACATTCATTTCACACCTCCTGAAACTTTTGTCCTTGGTCTTTACAAAAACTTGCCTGGGTGTCTTGGTTTATTTCTTGATAACCTAGTTTAGTTACATTATTAACAATTAAAAATGTTGCTCTGTATATTTGGAGGCTTCTACTTCAGCACACTGCAGTTCATTATAGAAGCCTCTGGGAAATTCAAATTCTGTATGTCAGAGAGTCAGCAGGTGAGTTTTGAAATCACATTAGGGTCATCTGATATGAAAATCCTTCACTCTGGAATGAGATTTATGAACTAAATCAAATATTGTAGAAAGTTTCCCAACATTTAATACTGTAAGAGAGACCTGGATAACATTTCTTAGCATTTATGTTCTCTGAGTATATAAAACTTAGTGCCCCCTCCTTAAATAAAAGCAGTTTGACATTTTACACTGGAAGTGTTTGGCATGGCATTAGTTTTCTTCTTAATGCATGGAAGACTTTGTGCTAATAGTTGTGCAGTGCAAGCTGTCAGCTCTGCTGTGTGGCATCCTGGGCAATGAACTGAGGCAGCAAAATGTTACACAAAGAGGTGCAAGAGAAACAGGGAGGTGGGAAGTGAAGAGTGGGAGAGGAAGAGTTTGTCCTAGAAAATCTATTTTTTTTTTCTTTTTAAAGACTTATGTACAATATCCATGTCCACCAGCAGCATGGAAATAGTGAGCAAACAAGGCAAAGCAGTTCTGCTGGGACTGAGGAAATGCTGCATTTTTAGGGAAAAGAAAGCATAAGATTTTCCAATTTGCCTTTAAAGAAAGAATTTGTCTATAAACTATGAAAGGTACAGCTCACCAGATGTTTTGTAACAATTGGTTACATATTAAAAAGTAAGCTACTGTTTTAGTCTTAGAAATAAGAAATCAAATGACTTCTGATTGTTTCTGATATGCAACAGCATCAACATATGTTTTCAATGAATAGGAAATAATGGGCTCTGCAGTTTTACAGAAATTGTTACTTTGTTGTAACTTTCAAAGACATTTGTTGCCCTGTTCATGAAATATTTGTATTTCTCCTTATGTCAAAGGCACAGTATTCAGCCTTTGTCCTGCTTTCCCCATTCAACAGGATTTACACAGGCTAAGTGAAAGGGGAATTTGTCCTCTTGTGGCTTTCCTGCTATTTTTTTCACTTGACCCAAAAGCTAAAAAGTAGCATTGAATTAAGCAAATCCTGTGAAAAGTTCTGTATAAAGAAAGCACTGCAGACCACCTACAGTGTGACACTTAGTGAGATGAAAGGATATTAACCTAGGAGTGCCTTGTGCTTTCAACAGAAATCTTGTTCCTTGTATTACAAACAAAGATAACTAACATAATTTAATTACACCCTAATAGTGGTTGAAATGTATATGTCTTTTGGCATAATGCAATTTTTGTTTAGAAAATAAAGTATCTGCACATAGCCTACAATTTTGCAGGAATTCCCTCCTGTGGGAAAAATGTTACCAAGGGGCTGTTGTCTTATGCATATTTGCACATACTATTTATGTTAACAAGCTTGGGATTTTTTTTTTCTCTTTTGAATTGAAATGAGGTTCAAGGGGTAATTTTATTCTTTTCTCCTTTATTTTAAGACTCTCAGTATCACAATGTCACAGCTACTCAGTTCCAATAATATGTCTGTGGCTTTTAGGATTCAAATGAAAATGAATTGCCAGAAAAAGAGACATTTATATTATTTTTGCTTTTAAATGATAGAAAAAATATACATTTAAGCTTAAAAAAAAAAAATCAGGAAATATTCCAGCTAAAGGCAAGAGTGAGGTTAACGGTACCCCTTTAATCTTTGCAGAGTCTCAAACATTTACTTTTACCACAGCATTAGCTCTACATGGGTATATTTACATGAAACTGGAATGTATGAAAACCAGTTAAAGAATGTCACACAAATGCAATTAAATATCTCCTGGCAGCTCCTAAATAAAGTTTTTATGCTAAACCTACTGGGCTGCACTGGGGTATCTGAAACCAGTTTGTTGAATATTCCACTGTGCTTCCTATTTTTATGTAACAAACAATAGCTGGGGTTTTTTTTTGTCCTTTTTTTTTTTTTTTCCCTGAAGAGAGACTTAATAAAAGCACTTTTGGCTAGGTAAATATTTACATTTTGTACCTAAGGGATTTCACCAGTTGAAATAAATCAACAAAAAAAATTTCCCTGTAGAAATATTAATTTTCATTTTAAAAAGTTGAAAAATAATAATTGATCTGCTTTCTCTAAAAGTTTTTAAACATGTTAAAGATGGATTTATCATTGATGATCCTAATGCCAACACCAGTCACCAGTCTCACAGTAACATTGCACAGTTTTGTTTAATCGCTTGTCACAAACTTTGGACTTTGGAATTGATTTTCTCAGCCAAAGATCCCATTGTGGAAAAATCCTGTAGACTAAAGTAAGTGGTAATCACCTCTACATACTTGTAAAAATAATTCTAGAATGTTGTCATCTTTACATAATATTAAATACTTAAAAACTATCATACCAGGAATGTTTCCCCATTACTCTGGATTTCAGGTATTTTAAAGTCTTAAAAGTTATACAAATATGTTTAGGGCTAGGAAGGAATGTTCTCTTTGGCATTTTGCTTCATAGCTACTTAAAGTAAGATTAATTGTACCTGCCTGTGATGTGTTTGCTACTGCCTCTCTCCAGGCTGTGGCTGCTGGGTGAGGTACATAGCAGAACAGAACATTTACTTAACCCAGGATTAAAAGGGGTTCCTATGCTTCCAGTAGAAGCTCATTACATTTCTCTACTATCCCATCACATGAAATTAATATACTTTGGGATTTTCCTGAGTTAGTGTTCATAATTTGCTCTCAGGTGTCTTGTATATCCAGGTTTACATACTGTACCACATGACACTTTGGGATTTAACCTCTTGGTGTCTTTAGCTATCAGGAACTACATGCATTGTATTTGAAAGAGAGCAACTCAGGACTCTGTTTATCTCACATAAACACCTTTTTCTTGTGGTTCTTTCAAAAAAGATTGAATACAAATGACACTGGGCTATGAATGGTGGAAATCCAGTCTGGAAAATGGTTGAGAGCAGAGCTCACGTTATCTCTTGTAAATTGTAGGAGCTTCAAATAAAACTTGGTTCTACTTAAGAATAATTTATGAACTGATTCTGTTTTCCAATTAGTTATTAGTGGCTTGTGTTAACAGACTATTTAGACATTATTTGCTACCTGGCACTGATGTTTCCAGCACTGGGCAGCTGAGAATTGATTATCCATATCAACTGATGCTCTTCTGCCTCCAGACAAGACAACCTCCTGCTGCTGTTCTGGGAGCTGCCAGTGAACTGAAGTAGGACTAGGCATATTCCCCTACCCTGGACAGAAGGTGCATCTCTTGTCATGTCAGTGTGTTTTTCTTCTCTGCAGAAGTCCAAACAGGTAGGAGCTTAAACTTCTGCAGGAATTGAGCTGTACTCTCACAAGAACATTTTTTTTCCTGAGGACTGCAGAAGATTAATTAAGGTTTTACACATAATTTTACTATGTGTTTCGGTAGGTTTTTTATTTTTCTTTTTGCATCAACGTGCTAATGTTTACCTTGTGATCTACTGTAGGCTGCGGATGTTCTTCTGAGTTGTCTAAACTGCCTTTGCTCATTGGGCTCTCACGCTTGAGGGATTTGCTATTTGTCCTTAATTTTATAACTCTTATAACCTTCTGGAACCTTACATTCTATTCTTTTAAGATCCCTTTTCCATATTATTATAGATATTTTTGAATGCTTACCCTTTAACAGACATGTTAGCTGGAGAGCATTGGCAAACTCAAATACACATTGTACTGAGTTGCCCACATCTCTCATGGTAATATCAAGGAGTACCAGACCTTGCTTTAAGATGTCCTTCCACTTTGGTAAAACAGCATTGAAAACTGCTTTCAGAGGGAAGGATTTCCAATAAAATTTGCAACATTTTCTCATAGGTTCCTCTGGTATTTTTCTAGTTTGTTTGTCGTCCTCCCCTGGAGCAGCTGCTCACCTCACCAGTGGCACCTGTGAGGGGCAACTGCATCTTCCCTACCATCAGCTCTGTCACTCTTCCACAACTTACGAATGCTGGGACTAAACACAGGTAGCCACACTGTTCCAAAGTTTGATGTTGACTCTAGCTAATGCATTGGTGGCCTCCAGCAAGAGCTGGGTAATCTTTAATTACTCAAAAGGCCCCTAGACAGGGAAATTGGGAAAGCTGATGTTGAAATCCTTCCAAATTACTAGTTTAAGTTTGTATCTGGCACCATGCTGGTGCTGTGGGCAGCTCACTACACAAACCTGCATGAATGCAGACCATTTGTATTGGTGGCTATAGCTAATTTTAGCTTGAAAAAACAAACAGCCTATCTGTGGTTTTATTCAAAAAATTGTAGTGGAATTCAATTATGAATGCCTGCTCAGAGCTGTTTAAATCAGAAATTGCTGTTTTTTAGAGATACAAAAATGGAGCTGAACATTGGGTCTGTTAAAGGCAAAACCCCCAGTTTACACTTATTTGAAAGAATAACAAAGCAAAGAATCCCATGGAGTCTAGTGAGGAGATGATGTTAAAATTTGTCTTTAACAGTCTTCTAAGTGGTGTAATCACTTACTGCAGCTGCAATAGCTTCTTATAGTAATAATCATATTTGTATAATTTCTTTTTTTGTACTGTGGTGGAACACTGTATTGCAGTGTAAATGGAGACTTCTACAATTATCTGTATCTCTGTGTGCTGATAATTTTCAGCCCAAAAATGCAGTAATCTTCCTGATTTCAGCTAAACTTAAAAAAAAAAAAATCTATATGATTTATATGTGAATTCTGCTTTCAAGGAATAAAAAAAGAGCCCTTTTCTGCTGTGAAGGGATTGGTCTTGTTTCCAGAGTTGTAAAGGAGTCAGAAACCTTGAACCAGTCAAGTCAACAGGAGCTGCAGGTGCTGAACATTTCAAATCAAGCTATTCCTTTTCTCGTTTTCATGTGTATAACCAAAATGACAACATTACAAGCTGGAACTTTCCTCATAACTTGTCTCTGAGGAGGATTAGTCTGAAGGCTGGTTTTCTCACTGAATGAGATGATTGTGGTGTTGAACAATTGAATTTCACTCCCACATATTTTCTGTCACTGAGTAGGTTGCAAGGCAAGCCCAGGCCCCTGGGGGTGTGTATGTGTGCATCCTCCTGAGCACTCAGGGCTGCAGTTTTCCTGAGTAAAGTGTTTTGGCCAATTCCTCTTCAAACCTGCAGGCTTGGAGTAGCTGCTCTCACTTTGTGACTGAACTGCCCATTTCACACCCCCATACCTATTTCCTTTCTGTAACACTGAGCTGGGAGAAGGGATCCGGTGCTAACAGCTAATGGCACTGATGCAGCAGTGCTTGTGGAGGGACATTAGCCAAACCTGAAGAACCTACTTCAGTGTGCTACTTGTGTTGTTGACACTGTTATGGCCACCCTGAGCACAGGCAGTTGCCCAGCTATTTGGCACATTATTAGACTCCCACATGGCCCTCCAGCGTGCCTACATCACAGCATAGCCTTTAGACAGGCCCTTTGGCACATCCTCTTTGTTGCTTGCAGTGCGATGGTGCCTGTGAGATCTTGCCTCGGCACTGCAGGTAGGAAGGGCTGACCACGGTGCAGATGGACCTGCTGCTGAACAAAACAAGCAGACAGAAGAAGAGAAAAAAGCAGAGCTTAAGTGCAGTGGTTCTTGCAGCGTGTGTGTGAGCTGCAGGGCACCCAGATGCTAATGGAAGACCAAAGACCACCTTGTGCTCACCCCTTCTCTGTGAACCTCCTGGGTTATCTTGATGTCATCTCTAGAAACTGGAGCACAGCGAAATTGTGTGATTTATCTGATGTCATAGAAGATATCTGTGACAAAGCCAGGATATGAATCCATCTCTCCTGATCTCAGGTTGATTGTATCTCCAAACTTTTCTCTCATTTCAGTGTATTTGGTGCTTACCATGTGTCATATCATGGGACAAGTGCTATACAGATAGCCACCCAAATCTTGTTTATGGCTGGCTGGCCACTTTCGCCATTTGGTCTGCGAGGGGTTAAAGGAGTCTAGTGATCCTCTTTTATTTATTTACTTCTGCACTTGTTCTCCCAGGGAAGAAATGAAATGTTTGGAGGTGGAGGTCTATACAGCTAAATCATAACAACAGGCACCTCGGTGACATATCTTAAGGAGACATATCTTTTCTGCCTTAAGGAGATGTATTCTTATTAGAAGCAACAAGCCTAGTCCAGCTTCATTTTTCTAAAGTGCCTGCTGTTAACAAGAAACTTCACTGAAATTAGTGAGAATTTTTCATAAAAGCTGAGGGACAGACTGTCTTCTTTACAGTGTGATTCATGCTTTGAGTCAACCTGTGCATCTCCAAACGGCCATGGCTGACCTCCCTCATTACGCACGAGATCAGCACAATACCTGACCTCAAAAGAGGTGAAGCCAAGTGGAGAAAAGAACAACCAGAAGCTATTTATATCAAATGAGGAAACTTGTGCAATGCTATATGAGGCAGCTTGTATGTAAAGCCTTTCAAGTCTTCCACTCCAGGGTACTTAGATTGATGACTATGAACATGGTAAACACAAAGTGCTATTTTGTGTTCCCAGCCTGAAAAATGACAGCCCTTCTGTGATTATAAAATGTTATTGCCACTAAAAGGACTTCTTGTTTTGTGAGTTAGTTCTTCAAAACAAACACATTAGAGAAATCTTTGGTTTGCTGTGTGGTAGGTGAGTCAATGTTATCATCAAATCTGAATAAACAAGTGTTTATTTTTAGATATTAAATATGTAGCATAATAAAAAGAGTATTTTTCAGACATGTTTTAGTTTATTCTCATTTTGCAATGCAATCACTTTTATTTAATGTATCTTTATAATTTTTCATTTTCTGTGTGGCCTAAGATAAAAATCAGAACAAAATTTTAAGAATATTTCCAGAGTCTGGTTATCCCGCAAATGCTTGAACAATGGCTTTTGGCTTCTTCATCATTTTGGGTGGTTTCACCAGTCTTGTTCAGGTAACACTGTGAATGCACATTTGTGGCTTCCAGTTTGACTTACAGGAGTGCAAATAATTCACAGCTATCTCAACAACAAGATTTATGGAGTTAGAGCAGAGTACAGATTCAGTCTACAGCTGAAGACTTCTGGATTTTTCCAGCAGGCTTCCAAAATAGGGGTGGCAACTATGTAGATGTTTTTATTGCCACCATTCTGTATTCCTCATATGACTGTCAGGTGACTTTTTCACCTCCTCAAGGCTAACAAAAAGTAATATTATCAACATTTAATCTTATTAATGTGTTAGGTGACTGCAGCATCACCTTCTTCCACACAAAGGCAAAAATAGTACTTCCTATCCCTTGGGGGGGAAATGTGTTTCTTCTTGCCACATTTTGCAATTCCAATGTCTTTTATTGCTTTCTTTTGTTTCAGGAACTGTGAATATGCATTGCCTATCTTCTATTGTAGCAACTGAAGTGCCAAAGCATACTAGATAAAGTGGATGAAATTTAACCCTCTTAAAAAGTGTAAAGGAATCATGTTAGAACAGGATCCTAAAATTCATGAGGACTGAGTGAAAGTATTTTAGACAGTGGGAGATTAAATAAAAAAGAAAGAAAAATAATTGAGAAAAAATATTACAGATATATCCTGAGTTTAGGATTGTTTTTATAAATATTTACCATCAATTATAACACTAATCAGCATATCTGAGCCCTTCTACTGTCTGTCTGCTGCTGTAATGAAGCAGCAGAGGTTTAGAGGTGTTGACTTTTAGTGGCATCTACTTTCGTATTTGGTCTTGTGTGATGGCAGGAATAAGTACATACTTATGAGAAAGAAGAGAGACTCAACTTGAAACAGAATGGAGTTTTATACTGCCTGCTCAGTGCAGTATTTTTCTGGATCTAGACAAAACACTTTTAAGAAAAAACAGCTACTAGATTCTATTCTGCCAAATTCAAGACATGCTTTGTCTTGCATCTGAAAAAAACAGGCAATTACAAGGACATTAAAAGTGTGGGACTGAAGAATGATGAGGAAACTTCAAAAAGGATCAGTATTAATGTCTCTCCAGACACCAAATGCCAAGAACAGAGCTGAGCAGAACGTACCTAAACCTATTTGAACATGGCATAATCCTCTAACCTAGGAACTTAACTATAGCTGTTGCTGAGCCTGCTCAGGTTGTGGCAGCCTTTAGAAACCTACTCCAGAATATAATAATAAATAATACAGAGAAAGAAACACATTTCTTCCACATGCCCCTATTTTACCTTTGTTTTTTTCATGTGCATGGATTCATATTTTTCCTTAATTTCATCTGAAATACACCTTGATATATTTCCCATATAAACCACTTCTAAAGGTGGAAATTTTCAACTAAGTCATACAGAGGATCTATTTGATATACAATTTCATACAGAAATGGCTGCCTTTAGATGACATTAAGAAACTAGATTTTTTTTTTTTTTTTTTTTTTTTTTTTTTTTTTTTTTTTTTTTTACATTTACATATCTAGTGAGTATAGCCTGATCATCCTGGGGAAATGCAGCCAGTCCAGCCAAGCCCATCTGCACAGAGCAGCATCATAGCAGACACACTTTTGCCTTTATGTATTGACAATTCAACTTGCTGCTTACAGGACATCATCATTGCTCATCTGAACTGCCAGTAAAATACACTACAGGTGGTAAAATTCCAGAGTCAGATCTAACATAAAAGGTACAAAACAAATACCACTTCATCAGCCATGCTATGATCCATACAAGTAATCCCACAAAATGCTGTATTTCAGGCAGAGCCCTATGCTTAAATGGATGTTCAAGGTTTCATGACAGGAATGCAAACACCTTGCTAAGTCTTAAAGCCAGTGTATTTCTCAGGTGATAGGGCTGCAGTTTAAAACTCTTATTTCTTCATTCATGACAACCTTGCTGATCTGCACATGATGGATGGTTCTGAGATATGTTCTAATGAGATGCATAGGAAGAATGAACTCCTGTGGCTCTTTGAAAAACATGCAGCCAAAAGAGTTGTAGTACAATATTAGTTATCTAATATATACAGTGTGAAGAGTTCATTTCAGGAAGCTTTAAAAAGCACATTATACAGAAGATCCATTGTTTAAAAGTTGCTAAGAGTTTTCATGGTACAGGCAGAAGATATCATTAAAAAATGTAAATAAAAGATACTTAATAATATGGCAAAGGAAATAATATGGCAAAGGAACTCTATGAATGAAATTCCTCCTGTGTAGCAGCCCATTCAAAGTTTACGACCACTCAAGTTCCTCCTAACCCCCAGCAGAGAGTCTGAGTCTTTGAGATTTCATCTGGATTTTGCTGACATGCAAAGACGTGTCCTGGATGGAATCTGGAGACCAGAGGAATGAAAAAAGACACTTCAAGCACACAGAACAGCTTTTAAAAATGCCTTTTTCATCCACTCCCCTTGGCTAGCTTGATTGAATGGTTTAAAATTGCTTATTTTGTTAGCATGCCTAGTTGCTACTGCCTGGCCATGCATGGTTAGTTTTTGCTGAGAAATTAAGCTTTCTGAACCAGAGAAACCAATGAAAAAAACCTCAAATCTTTGCCCTGCTGGGGCCCTTTTCAAGAGTTCACCTATTTGCTTATGTCACTTTTGTTTGTTTTGCAGTAAATTCAGTGCTGGGGTAGTCCCTTTAGCGACTTACTTGTATGTTTTGCCATTATCTGAAGTAGTACTTAGCCAAGGTCTCTTGGGAGAAGGCAAAGCACAGAACATTTTTAAATCTCATTAGCAATTTCATAGGCAAAATGATTTTAAAAGAGTGCCTTGCTTAACTGCAGAAAAATATTATTTTTTTAACCTTAGCAAGGAATATTATTAATACTTTGCCATGTACTCTGTTGCTAAGAAAAAGAAATAATTTCAAAAGCCTAATTATCCAAGCCCTAGTTTTAACAGACTAACTTGTCCTTAGTTTCTAGGAGACAAAATGAAAAGAAGTAAAAACTGAACAAGCAACTTGAGATTTTATTTACCGGCTTTCTTACTCTTTCAGTGCTTCAAAATGGAATGAAATATAATTGCAAACAAAGAATTAAATTCTCACTCGGGGTAGAGACTGTTCCCCATGCTCCCCATGGTATTTTATCACCAGGGCTGAACAGCAAAGGTCTTGGGCTCACTCTGGCCCTGGGCTGGCAGCAGTCAGAGGTATTGCCACCACAGAGGGGGTCTCAGTTCCTTTTTCTCCCTCCTACCCTGAAAACTGCTGTGCAAGACACTCCCTGGAGGGTGGTGAAACCCCTGAATAGCTTTCTTGAAACCTGCTCATAAACTCAGCCCACACACAGCACAACCAAGCCACTTCCATGGGGTTCTCCACAGTGGCCAGATTTATTTGATCATATGGGTGTCATATAGGCTATTAATAGCCAGGACGAACAAAATACACAAAAAGTAGAGCTTGAGCTTAACGTGAAATTTAGTAAATATTATGATTCCAGCAGTACTTGGGTTCAGCACCAGTCAGTCTTTGCCAAATTACATGCCCTCCTTCATGTCCTAGCCCTATGGCATTTGTTTCTTTTCCCTTTCTCATGAGTGAATAAAAACAGAGAGAACAACCTTCCAGGAAGGAAAAAAACCTCAAGAAAATAAGTACAACTCGAGATGTTCTTGTAAGGAAGCAAGGCCATTCCAGGAATATAATGTCTCTCTTGCCCTGTCTCTAGTGAGATGCCAAAGGCTGTGTCTACACAGCTTGGTGGCTGAGCTCCCTCTCTTGAGAAGAGCCCTGGCATGCTTGGTAGAATGCCTACGCACATGGCCATGGCCAGGCACCCAGGCTGAGCTGGAAGCTTGTAAATGAGAGCTGAAAGGTGGCAAAGATAAAAAACAGATTCACAAACTACTTCTCAGCCACAACTTACTCTGAGATTAATGGGAGTTCATTTCAGGGCAAAGACAAACAAGCTGGCTGAAAAAAACAGGAATGTGAGCTTCTCCTGTCCAGGGATGGATGGGTTTCATCTTAACAGATGCCGTCTAAAAGTCAGAGGTCTCTCCTGAAATAGTCTTCAATCTCTGCACAAAGAAGAGTGAATAGACACTTCCAGAAGGTGGTTAGTCCCATTCCATCCTATCCCATCCAAGATTTGTTACCCCAGAGCAGAGCTTCTCTCCCTCCATTGTCTCTGGGGAGGGTCTAGAGATTAGGTCCCTAGCTCAATTAATCCTCAGAATTTTTTCATTTGTGTGTCATTATGGGCAAGTCTAGGGGTGACTGGAAGGTCTGTTGTGGCACTGCTGTGGTCCAAGGACCATGGTGAACTGTCCTTTCAGACACATGCTATGGTTTGAATGCTATGTGTAATCCTGCAGTGAGCTGGTGTTTGGCAGGGACTGAAAAGAGAGTATTCAGCCTACAGCTTTTAAATTGTACCAGAGCTTAGAGTTCATCTGCAAATTTACTGGAATGCTCATGCACAGAAAAAAATAATCTGACTTCATGCTCATCAGATGCACCTCAGTGTCAGGGCTGATTTTGTGAAAGTATTTGTAAGGTTCAATTTAAAGATCAGTTTGTTTGGATTGGAATATTGTTTAAGAATTAGATGGCTTTCAAGTCAGTGAGCACTCTGTTTTAGTAGACATTTTCTAGATATGATTTTCATGAAAACAGGCTCAGCTGACCTTCTCTTTCAAAAATATGTTGGCTGTATGCTCTTTTTACTAAAGGTCAGAAATAAACTCAACACCTCAGATAATATTAATGAAGGTGTTAAAGTTATGTTAATGCACATTTTGCACAAGAATAGCCTAAAAAGGGAACATGGATTTACAAATTCCCTCAAGATCTCTTCAAGCTGATGCTTCTGCTGCCACACTGGTCTATAATGCCATATATCTGAATAATGTCTATAATTCCTACATTTTAACAATGTAGGTACAATATACAAAGCCAGTATGCAGTGGTAAGGACACCCCAGAAGAAATGGAACTAGAGCAGCTGGAGGCTCTCTGATCACACAAGTCAGGGAGGTGGCATCCATTTACTTCAGCATTTGGTGTCAAAAAGCTGCAGGTCTGGTGTAAGCTAGTGGTCTAGCCTGCTCTATAACCAGTGCAAAGATGGAGGTCCCTCTGGAGCTGAGCCAGCTTAGTCATTTAGGCTGGGGAGGAAGGAACCTTGGCCCATGTGCCTGGGCCACATATTTTGATGAGGTGCCTAACCTTTAGATGGCTGACAGAAGTCTTCCCAACAAGATAAAACAGAACTGCTTCTGGGCCAGACACTCAGAGATATTACCTGCAAGTAAAAAATGTGAGTGTAATCACTGATGCAAGTGGTTGCCAGGATGGCAACAGAGTGCCAAGACAACTTCCAGGTGGGGAAAAAGCATGGTTTTCTACTTTGAGCAGAGTGTAACTCTTGTACATTACCTAAAGAGTTAAAAGCTTAAATCTTGGCAGAGACAAGGATAGTGGGTTTTTCATGAGGTTTAGGGACATGGAAAGGGCAGATTACCCTGTTGTCACCTTATGCCTACTCCTTTTACCAACTGCTGACATGAAGTGGAATTTTTCTGAAGATGAGGATTAATGTAATGGCTGCTTTTATTCCTCAGTATTTTTTTGGGTGAAATTTGATCACTGTTCTCCACATTCCTATTCCTCACCTGCTCTGGGAAGCAAACACAATTATTTGAAAACAAAAGCAGTCCAGGCCAAAAATCTCAGACTATAACTCACTTGAACTCTCGCCAATATTTCTCTTTTTAAATGCAGTTAATTCCTTTACAGTCTGATCACTGTGAAAACCAGCTAGCTCTGAATTTCTTCAATATGGGATTTCTAAATACTTTAATTGCTGTATTTTTTTCTAGATATACACTGCCCAAGACAATATGAATAATATGTAAGATGTCTCTTGTACTGGACCTGCAAGGATAGCAAAATTAAGATGTTACAGTACAGCAGCATATTTGGGGGATTAATGTCATGATGTTATTGAGGGCATTGACAGAAATCCAGGAATGGATAGGCTGACCTAAGGCCTGGATCTCATTTTTCCAGTTCTGGTCAGAGTAAGGGGGTGTCAGTGTCTTCTGACACCTGCACCCAGGTGTCCTTTGGCAGGGTGGTTTGTACAGCTTGGGGAACATTGAGAACTGTTCCTGAAAGATTTTATATTCCTAAAAGTAAGTATATTTCAGAAGTGTTTCACAGTTCCTGCACAGGCTCTCATCAGACCTTTTATTTTAGTAAATAGCTTCTGTTTGCAGAAGCTCTTTTGTTATTTTTTACTTAAAGATAATTTTGGAAGGTATCAGTTTCCTCAAAAATGCCATTAAGGCCCAGAGCTGTAATGTAAACACCAAATAAAGATGAAGGAATGAGTTTTCCTTAATATGTTGGTCAGAGGACCTTCACTTGAACGGCTAGAGTCAGTGGTTTTAACATTTAAAGAATGATTGTATTTTGGAAGTGTGTTACTGAGCAAGATCTGAAATGAAGAATCCTTCCTTGTAGTTGTTTCCTTTCCTATTTTATTCATAAATTCAAAGAAAAAAAAATCTGTGATAAGAGCAGATGCAACTCACTTGATTAAATGATGAAAAGCCTCGTAATATCTAAATTAAAACACGTCTAATTAATTCCCTTTACATAAATATCCACACATTTTTTAAAAACATGATCATGTATTTTCCTAACAGTTACAATTAAAAAATGCAAGGAAAATACTTAGGAGCATTATTAATATGATAATTCAGTGTTGTCTGATTTAGCAAGTCAATTAACCAGATCAAGGCCAGAAGATCTTATGCTTCTTTTGTTTGATTCCTGCTGAGTTGAATATGACTTTTGCTATTCAGAGATCAAGTAACCACACTGTTAATTGTACTAGAGGTACACAAAGAGCATTAGAGGGAAACATAATCTGACAGGAAAATCAGAGAACCCATAGGATGGAAACAACTGCCAGCCTTTACACAGGACAATAGCCTGCTCTGCAAAAGAGAGTGACAGCTAGGAGGAAGTTTCAGTTCGGTCCAAACATTTTATTTTTATTGTGTTGTAATAATGAGCCAGCGCAAGGATGACTGTGGTTGAAAACTGAGTTAGAATGAGGCACTAAGTCAGGCCAAGAATGCACCAAAGTACATCCCTGGAGCCAGTTCACAGCAGCAGCTGCTTGGTGTGCACTGGAGAATTCCCAGCTTTATCTGCGATTGCAGTTAGGGATTGAAGGATCCTTTTTACCTCACATTTGTATCACTCTGCTTTTAGAGCCTGGCAGCAGCATCAGAAACACCTGAACCCTCCATTACATGAGAGCATGAAAAGCAAAGCACATATGGGGTCCAATGGCAGAAGGAATAAAGCCAGTGCTCACATTTAGTGATGGACTCAGTTTTCTTTCTGCTTTATTGTAGAAAGTCTGCTGTTCTGCAATAAATATGAAGGGAGAGAACGTAGGGAAAAGCAGGGAGAAGAAAAATTAAAAAAAATAATCAGTGAGATTGAGAAAACTGCACATGTAGGAAGGGGTTCTGGAGCTGCAATATTCCCCTGGGTGCTGATCGCACACCTACTGTGGAATTGCTTTGATAGCTACATTTACAGCAGGAGAGGAATATCTGAAAGGAGGTGATGGAGGCTGAAGAGGAAGAACTCATGGTCTTTTGAGACTGGGGAGGAGATGCAGCTTCATGGGAGCAGAGATATGCAAAATATAGTTAGTGGCAAAAACCACACTTTTTATTAAAAATATCTGTAGCACTCAGACCCATGACTACTCAACTGGGAGATTTTACCCAGTACAAATATAATTTTTTCCACCCTTTCCTTGTAGCATCTTAGGTGAAACCTGTGAAAAAGTTTTCTTTGAAATCTCAGTGTATTGGGTTCCAGCCAGCCTGCTCTCCCACAAGGGAGCCGCTTCACCGGTGTCAGCTGGTGGGTGTGCTGCCGAGCAGAATCTGACCTTTTGACCTTCACGTATTCCAGAAATAATTTGGGAAATGTGGAAGTTTTTCTTAGCCTTCAGCTCTGCGGTGGTTTGTAATCAAAGCCAATACATAGCAGTAACAAAAGGAAGCTGTCACATTGATAACTCTGCACTGAATGCAAGTGTAAATGCTCTCTATCCACAAACAGCTACTTTTTGGTGCCATTCATCTTCTGAATGCATGCTCGGATTTTACTTTGGCTCTTTTGTAGATGTTTGTTTTTGCAATTTGGACAGGTGAAACCAGCAAGTATGCAATTTGTGTAAACTAAGTGGTCTGTTAAGTGAAAAAAGCTTTAAAGTATACTGGCTGCAGCTCTGATTTCCACTCCAGCAATTCCAGCACAAGGACAGGACATGTGGATGAGTTCTTTATTTTGAAAGCAAGTTCCTTTAGAACAACAGAGTGATTTTTGAAAGGTGTGGATATATAAGAATTATGAGATTTATAAAAAAGTCCCACAAATAAAAAAATCCCAATGACCCAAAAACTCAGAGGCAAAAAAAACCCAAACAAACAAAAAAAAAACCCCACAACCAACCTGTAAGTGAACTTAAAGGCTGTTATACTATTTTTTTTTACAAGTAAGCTGACAATCTATGTTTCAAAATGAAGACTGTTCCATGGAAGAGATCTATGGCTGGACTATTTTGCTATGTCTTAGTATAAAAAAACAACCCATCTGAAAATTTTCCCACTAGATATCCTGATGAAAACCAGAGTAGTGGCGTAGATCCAAAGGAATTAATGGAGATATATCAATTTATACCTACTGCAGATTTAACTCTTGATTTGTATTCAAGAGCTTCAGCTCTTAGGAATACAACTAAACACTGATTTTCTCTATGATATTACTTAGTAATGGATGCTGTAAAATTCCTCTAAGTTGAGAAAAAGAACAAAGAACATGTAGGGGAGAACTAAACACAAGAAGAAAGGTCTAAGTGGCCTCTGCATTTATCATTGGGCAATCCCTTGTAGCTGAGAGCTGAACTTTGTTTGCTCAGGTATCTCTACAGCTCATACTCTTGTGGAAAGGAGCTGTGTGGCACCATCAGTGACAGCAGCAATGCCTATGCTGGGCAGGTCACCAGCTCAGGAGGAGGTATTTTGTCCTGTGGGTAGCCCACACTGGTTCTGATGTCTTCTGGACCAAAAGTGCAGTTCCAGTGCAACAGATAGTAGAGTGGCCTGCACATTTTTGCCTAAGAAAAACAAAAGCATATTTCAAAAGTATGGGCCAAATAAGCTAATATCATCCCACACTGGATTTCTAATACATTCTAGCTATTTTAGAGATAAAAATAACATTAATTGGAGCACTACCAGCTAAAAACTACCACTACCACTACCAGTTCTTAGTAGGGGAAAGACCTACATTGTCTAGGTGATGATATGGACAAAATGGAAAATGGGTAAAATAACAACTGCACAAAAAGAGTAAATTTATCCTGCCACCACCCATTTAATGTGCTGCTTCATACATCCACCCTTACAAGGATATATCTTTAAATCAGTTATTTCTCTACCAGTGGGCCATTAAAGTGCCCTGGAAAGAGGTAAGATATCTATTTTGTAATAACTTTTACTTTACCAGCAGATGAGGCAAATTTTGAAGAGATGAAGCACCAAATTTGATTTAGTTATCTTTACATTATGAAATATATTTCTATTCAGAGTTTCATACTCTCCTATGTTTAAAAGGTTATTGTGAGTCTTTGGTGGAAATAACCTGGGACTGCGCGTTGGATGTGCTGAGGGAAAATAAAGCCCCACTTCACAAAAACATTTTCAAAGACCAAAGCAGCATCTCATGCATCTATGGCCATGTCATGACCATGGACTGGTCTAACAGGAAAAATGCTTCACGTGTTAGTAACTGAAATATGTTAAAAAATGCAACAATGGCCTAATTTCTCTATTGTGCATAAAATATCATGATTTGTTTCATGAAGTTGACCCTGGATCTGGTATTAATCCAGCAAGAACTTATTTTTGTCTCAAGTATGAAAAGGAAGAAATTATCAAATAGCTGTTCAAGCTAGCTTAATAGAGCCACACTTCCATTTACTAGCAGTTCAATGGTATTATGCTCATCTTTGTACATTCTTAATGTTGGCTGTTGATTTCTTTTGCTTCCTATTTTGCTGAGCTCTGTAAGGTCATCCAGAATAATTCACATGAATCTAAAATATGTCATGATATTTATTTACTGTCAGTTATTTCTTTGCCAAAATAGAAAATGTCTGTAGACTTAAAATAGATCCTTGCATTATTCCCCATGGTCTATTCAAACTCAATAAGCTGGAGCCATTAATAGAGACAAATTAAATTCATGTGGCTGATAAAATTTAACACATATAACACAAGTTGAGATACTCAGAGCCCGTAGTTTTTAATGACAAAACAAACCAATAAATCATATCAAATGATTCATATAAACACATAATAAGAGCATCTATTTACTTGTCCAAACCTTGAGAAAAGTAATTTGAGCAGTGTAGTTGTTGCTGAGTGCTTTTCTCTGCCTTCTGAGTTTGATGTACGAACCAGATTCACTGGAAACAAATTGGATGTTGTAAACTTCTCTTTTGGATTTTGATTTCCTTTGGTCTCCCAGACTGCTTGCAAGGATATTAGGATCATTAAATATGGCTATTTCTTTAGACATTTAATAGAAACTCAGTTCACCTGGTACTCCTGGTTGTTGGAAAGGAGCTCTTTGCACTCTGGCTGTCAGTTCTCATGTAATGACTGCCTGCTTTGCCACAGCTGAAGCCTGGCGCAAACCCTACTTTTGAGCACAGGTGTTGTCTGTAACACGTAGACAGGGTAAACATGTCCTCTCTCTCCCATCTGACTTCAGTCCTGATGTACCACTGGAGTTTTGACAGGAGTAATGAACTCCTGCTCCACCATTACAACAGACAAGGGAGAAAAACAAGGATACAGGGCTGCTTTATTTAGGCACATATTTTAGCCAGAACTTTGTGCGCAGTGAAAGAACTGAGGGAAAAATCTCTTTGCTTCATCTCTTAGTGGTAGAGAGAACCAAAGCTATAGAGAAAAATTCCTACAAATTCACCACTTCAAAATTTCTTACTGGTGTTTTGGGAGTCACTGTAAACAGATATAAAGCAGAGATCTAACAGATTTTAGAAATATTTGTTTAGAAAAGGACACCTGCACTGTAGAAAAGAAAACCAAATATTTCTTAGAGGGTCTTAGAAGCTGTCTTATCTTTCTCTTCCTTAGGAACTTCTGCTGCTAAAAATTGACTTTCATAGGTAGCAAGTACTAAACAAGATGTAACACCTCTGTGTTTTTGGCCTCTGGCAGTTACTGCATTGGACTTGATGAGGCTGACTGAATTCTCACAAAGCACTTGCTTCTGTCTGACCATACTGTGTTTTCCCCAGGCAGGGCCACACCTGTTGTTGAAGCGGCTGTAAGATGCTATCCATGAAAATGAGTCCCACAGTCTATATGGTTGAGAGGAAGGGATGGTTTAAGGATGCTGTCAGGGTTCATACTGATGGATGAGGCACAGGACACCGACTACTAGCAAAGGTGAGCTGAGCATTTGATTTTGTTGTCATTTATATGAGCACACTGTTGCTATGATCTTCAAAGCTGTGGTCTCCTTTACAGTGAAAATGGAGATGACTTTGCATCACAGATAGAGAAGGCATATATTAGTTTCAGAAACTGCAATCGTAGGCTTAAGTCAGGGGACTAGCTAGGAATTTTCTCATAAATCCCTTTGGTAATTGTGGTACTGATGATACTTCATGAAAGATGAATTATATATGCCTTTAAAGTGTCAATTTTATCATGTCAATTAACATAGAAATACTTGTATTTCTTGATGATATGAATAGCAGCTTACCCCTACAGAAGAAATTACTGGGATCCTCTGAATTGTCCTGTTCTGAAGAATACATGAAGGACTGTGTGACAGGAGGAAGTGCAGCTGGCTCTGTTGGACTACTCCTACATATTTTTTTTTAACTTGCCTATTTTTGTTGGATTTTATTCTTGAAAATATCCCTGAAGTATTTATGACCAAAATTCTTTGCACATGATTACTAACTCTTAAAAAGAGTCTTTTTCTCAAGAGATCATTAGATGGCTGGCATGGTTGACCACAAAGGAAAGGCAGAAATTTCATTCAGAAATCAAAGAAGAATGACATGAAAGAGAAAGCTAAAAGGAAAGGGAAAGGGAGTTTGAATATGCCTTACATAGGCCTATTGAGTTCACATTTTATTTGTACTGGGTAACATGAGGAACAGTACTGAACACTGCAGTGAAGCTCCAGGGAGCTTTTTAATTCTTTCCTTGCATCCCAGAATTGATTGTTTTCTGAAAACAGGTACCTCAGGACTCTCTGAGTAGCTTCTAGCTTTTTAGCATGTCTTCCTTTGTTTTCACACTGGTGACTCTCTTATTCCCAGACCCAGAAAAGCCATATGACTCTTGTTTCCTAGCGCATGAACTGACAACTAAACTGCCCCAAATTTTAGCCTGCATGAATAGCAGGAGCTGATTCTGTCTCCTGCCATGTACTGCTGTGTTCTTATTTACCTATGTATGAACTGATTTTGCTGGATGGACATGATTTTATGAGATCTTAAAATTTACAGGCTGAAGGAACAAGAGGCTCTGTTCTGGAGTCCCTTTTCTTAGTCTGTAGTTTCACCACTCAACCTCCCAGCTTCTCTTAAATGAACTCATTTCTTCCATAAATGTGCATCAGACAAGATCTATTGATTGGCCTCACTGCTTTTCTTTTTAAAATGAAATATTGACTTTTCACAGTAAAATGATACTTTCATACTTAAACCAAAAAGCCATGGATATCTTGTATTAAGCTTTTGGAGGGTAGGGTTAGAGAAAGGCAGTCACTCGAGATCCTGTTGTATCGTGTTATTTTGAATGAAAGGACAATGAGAATTTGGCCACTGCAGTATGTGTCCCTGTGCTAGGATGAGAAGAAGCTCCATAACTGCACTTCTGAATGGCTGATGCAGAGGGAGGCTAGAAAGGATGGACTGGATGGTGGGCATGGGCTTGTTCGCTTCCTTACCTGCACTCTGACACCTCCACAAGGTTAAAGAGAAAATCTGTTACACCATTTTATCACGACTTGAGATATCCATGTAGTAGCAGTTGCCCTTAAAGGCATCTGTCAAAGACTTTCTGGATGTGACTATGAATGGCCAGAGCCATTTACATACTGGTGGGGTGTTGAAGAACACTGGGCACTGCTTGCAAGAGATGCAGAGTCAGGTTCTAATATAATTTGAATCCAAGAAACTCCATTGAATTTCTGTAGTTTATATTTGATTTACACCACTTGAAGACCTAGGAAGAGGTGCCTGAGGTTGCTTATTTCTATAATATAAATTCAACAAATTCAAACTCATTTGGAATAGTCTATGTCTATTGTCCACTATTCAATTTGCATTGTCAGAAATTTTTGTCTTTTTGCTGGAACAGTAACCTCCAAAACCTTTGTGTTAGCTGGAAACTGTAACATTAAACCCTGGATCAAATACCCAAGACTTATGTTAGTTATGCACAAATCTTTATAGTGGTCTCAGGTAAGTTTAACTAAACTTAATAAATGCTGAAGTCTATCTAGTGACTCTGGGCATTGTATATGACTTCTGCCTGGCAGATGGACTCTATGGAATTGAAGCAGGAGGAGAGTTCTAAAAAGGCAGCTGGGCATTAACTGGGAGGCAGTATGACATGGATACTCAGCTGGTCAACAGCAGAGGAATTTCTAGCCTAAACTTAGTGTTTACTTATTTTTTTATCTTTTCCAGATTAAAGACAGGGTAGAAAATGAGTAAGCCCCCTTAATGATAGGATATATGAAGAACAAATAATGTCTCCCAAACAGTCTGCATGTGCTTCTATTTATAGTGAACTGAGGATCAAGAAAACCATGGAGTAAATCTGTTTTTCTGAGGGCTGTCACTGTACTCTACACTACAACCCAACCTGTACAAGGAAAACAAAACATAAGGTGGTACTGTCCTGTCAGAGCAGACTTGCTGTGTCTGCATGTCCTATCTTTTCTGTTGCAGATTTAATGGTCATTTTACTCTCTGATATAAGATCACTTCTGATGTGGCTTTCAAGTTATTAACAAGTAGTAAAACACATAAGGAAATTAATTTATGTTCAGTTTATGCATATAACTAAGTTATATGCAAGGAAAATTTTACAAGTAATGCATAAAATATGCTGAGAGTAATTTATAAAATTAATAACTGGATTTTGTTATTTTATGAAGTGGTAATTTGAACTTGCAGGCTAAATTTTGTCATCAATTCTCATGGAATTAATTTTTCTCCAATTTAGGCTGGTGTAACTGAGCAGAATTTGTTCAGTATGTTTAAAATAGAGACAGAAATTACTCATAACCAAGGCACTTCTTCACTACTATTCACACTTGTTCCCTTAGCACTGTTGTTGCTGTTGTTTTTTTTTTCTATGGCAGCAAATAAACAAATTAACATAAATATTATTTGGTAGGTTGTTCTATTTAAAGGTGTTGAGCCCATGGAGAGAAAAAACATTAATGATGAAAGCTACATGAAGATCCACCTCCTGCAGACTTTGTGTCTCTGTGATTTAAGCAACCACTCTAAATTATTCTCAAGGTTTCCAGACCAATTTTGTTCAACCTTTAGTTAAAGATCACTTCTAGCAGGCAACCAGCTTTATTAATCGCTTGGGTGGTCATATGAGCCAGTGTGCTCTCTACACATATGTCTTGTAATAACTCTACAGTGACCATAAAACTGCTGCACGTTTTATTATATGGTGACATATAGGCAGGAGAGAAGACGTTATAGCTGTAGGTGAAGCATATTTCTTGTAGCCTGGAGTAGTGAATGAAAGTGATACTCAGGATTTAGAAAGAAAACCCCATCACTAGAGACAAAATTACAGTGTGGTGCTGCTTTTCCTTCCCACCAGTGTTTCTGCAGGGAGATCTGCAATGCAGCCTGCAATTCTAGTCCACAAGGGCTAAAAATAGGTGCCCAGTGCTTGCTGGTTGCAGCACTTCACATCACAAGCATGAGGGTCCTGGGGAGACTGTGGTGAGTGCCCCATGATCAGTAAGCTGGCACTCTTGCAGGAAAAAAAATACCTTGTTTGTGAATTTCTGGAGCAAGGATGATCCTCCAGGTGCCCCTTTGCCTTTCTGCTGCCCCCAGCAAGGATGGGGACCTGGGGGGTATCCAGGATGGGCACTGGGTTACTGGGGTGTTATGTTTGTCTGTAGCTCCCTCCAGCCGTGCCTGCCCTGGTGCTGGTGCTGGTGCCTAGGGAGAAAATTGTTGGGTGCATTCAGTGCAGCTGGCCCTCGCCTGATGTCAACCCGCGTGTACTGGCTATAGATGGGTGAAGTAAAAACAGCCCCTGCTTTCCTGTTTACGCACTCAGGCTTCCTCTGAGAAGTTCTTGAATAAAAACAGCTGGGCTTGACAAAATAGCCTTTCTATTTATTGCGCTGGGAGCAAGCACAGTGATGGTGGAAAGGGGCTGGGTTGGCCTAAATCGCCTGCTCGCGGTTGGGGGTGGGGTGGCACCGGGTGGCTCTGCAGAAGGAGGTTGCTTGTGACCTGGTTGGTGTGCTAGGCCCTGGGTCCAGGGGCAGCCCATGCTTACCACACTCCACCACACTGAGAAACCCTTTTGTGAGAGATCAAGAAAAAGAAAAAGTTCATTTTAGTGGCTTTGTGGCATCCTACGCTCCTTCCTTCTACCCTGATGAATTCTTTCTTCGAGTCCTTCCCAGTCAAGCTGTTAAAACTGGATTTTGGGTGTTTTCCAAGACGAGTAAAGGAGATGTATTTTCAAATATGACTAGAAGAGCATTTCTATAGATAGGAAGATGTTAGATCCTGTGTCTTAATAGTCTTTGGGGTAGTGGCTGTGACAACTATTGTTCCTTTTGTTGTTCAGTTGTGGACAACTGTTAGTTCATTGTGAGAAACAGGACCTAAATTATTCTTAGAGACATGGACATAGGATAACTGCAGTTGAAAGGGACCTTGGAGGTCATCCAGGCAAAACTTCTGCTCAAGTCAGGGCTAACAAGGATATGAGGAAATGGAATGAAGCTGTGTCAAGGGAAGTTCACAGTTTGAATATTAGGAAAAGGTTCTTCACACAGAGGGTGGTCAGGCACTGGAACAGGCTCCCTGGGGAAGCAGTCACAGTACCAAGACTATCAGAGTACAAAGAGTGTCTGGACAGTGCTCTTAACCAGATGGTTTACATTTAGGTATATCCTCATAGGTAGTTCTGAAAGAAAGAGGGATTTAAACTGATCCTTATGAGTCCCTTCCCACTTGAGGTATTCTATATGATTCAATGATTCTAACTTACAGGTATGTCTGACTGCTAGATGTATCTTAAATACCTCAAAGGATGGGAATGCCACCAGCATCTCTGAGCCCCTGTCCCAGTTTTGCACCTCACCAGACCTGGTCAGATTTTCCCTTGTTGCAGCCTTTTACTGCTGCTTCTTGTCCCTTCCCGTGTTCCTCTGAAGAGACTGTAAGTCTCCTCTACAATCTCCCACTATGTAGCTCAAGAGAGCAATTAGACTCCTCCTTAATCTTCTCCACATTGAAAGACTCACCTTATCAAATATCAGTTGCTCCAGTTCCCACACTTCTGCTGCAGATATTCCTAGCTGGACAAAATCTCTTTTATAAATGGGCTCAGTTAAATTACTCAGTTAAATGGGCTCAGTACCCCAGATGGAGACACAAAAGTACCAAATGGACTCAGCAACCTCCTCCTTTTATCTTCTTGCGACCACCTTGCTAATGCAGCCAATGCCTGGTTAATCTTTGAAAGATGCATCGATTGTTCATATTTAACTTGTTGTCCAAGACCAGCCCAGCACTTCCTTGCAGAGCTGCTGTCCTCAGTCTGTTCTTCTACATCAGGTCAGTGTCAGCTCTAGCATATGTCTCTGAGGAACATGGCTCTTCAATGTCATTTCTTCAAAGTGTTGACTGTAGTTCTCTAAGCCTGCCAGTTTAGAAAGTCTTTCACACATCTTGGAATCTGCCCAGGGTCCATGTCTGCCCCGTTTGTCTCCAGGGGTGGTGCCATGTCAACATGTCAACAGGCCTGCTGATGCTGAGGCAAGTGACATGCACTGTTTTGTTTCTCCACAAAACCAGTCCACCTATTGTAGAGGGCAGCTGAGTCAGGCAGTTTCTCATTGGTAAATTTATGCTAGTTTCTCCCAGCTAACTTCCTAAAATGGCTCCTGCAAGACTATCTCTGTAATCTTTACCAGAACCAAGCTAACTCTGAGTATTCTGTATTACTCCATCTCCTTGATTTTTTGAGGTTGTTTTTGACTGACTGTAATATTCTTCATATATGGGAATTATGGATTTTTAGATAAAAATATTATTGATTTTAAGATGTAAATATGAAGCCTAGAACTCAAGGAATCCATCAACTATTCCTTAGTTATCCACATTCCTTAAAAAAACAGTGTTTCTAATTTTTAGGTGTTCGTCAAAATACAGCTACACATAGAAGCTACAGGTAGCTTTCCATTTCTTTATTTACTAGCGACAGGATAGACTCATAACATTGGAAAAATTTGAAAATAATAATATAGGTCAAAATTTGTAAGTATATCTGAAAATCAGAATACAGCTGTAATTCTGTACATCCCGAGAGAGGTGTCTAACAATTAAAGCACTTAAATGTATTTTCAAGTGTAAGAGTTTGTACAGTGCAGCTGATTTAAAATTAAAGATTTTGAAGGCATTTTGAAGGACTTTAAACTAAAAATGTGTGTTTAATTTTATAAATCAGAGTCTCTCACCAGTGAGACACCGCAAAACCTCAAACTCTACCATTTGAACAGGAACAATACTATTGAAAGAACCTACTAATAAGTCATTATTAGTGGGTATAAGTGAAGCAGCAAAGGGCAAAAACATAGTCATTCATGGAACCTAGGTGATTTGTTCAAGGAAACAAGATTTTTGGTATATCTGGATTGAGAAAATGAGGAAGAAAAAGTCTGCCTCTTCTGTCTTAGGTTAAATTGTGAAAATTTTTCTGCGGTGCTGCCAGTTTTGGCAACTTAATTTCAAATGTGTATAAGGTGGCACTGGACATGGTGTCCCTACATGATCAGACAGCCATTCAATGAGCCAAAACTAATTGTGCAGTTGAATAAAATCAATTAAGAAGTGAGAAACATTTCTATATTAAAAAAAAGTATCCCTTTTTATTTCATCTTATTGCTGGATTTCATTGTTCATTTGCTGTTGTTCCAGGCATAAGCCATTTGGCTTGCACATATGTCTGGCCCACATTCCTGCAAGAGGTCTGCATTTACTACGGTGAGAGAGTCCATCAAAGAAAAAGAGAGAGATGTGAAGAGAAGATTCTTGGAAATTTGATGACTGGAAAAATGATAGTTCTTGCCAAGGATTTTTTTGAAGACTGGAAAAAACAACAGGACTGGGGACCAGCTATCTGTGGGGTAAGGGAACTTTTAGCATTGACGTCTTCCATTCCTCAGAAAGACACAAATTCTAACCCATTAATCTCTGGTGGGGTCAGCAAGGTCTCCTGCTGTTCATAGTACATCGGCAGTCAAAAATATTCTCAAAACATTTCAATAGGATTTGAGACCTCTATCCAAAACATTTTTTAAAATGTCATCTGACAAATAGTATTTTTAGCACAGCCTGATATTTATTAAAAGCTTAAGAAGCTGAACAAGGTATCATGAGTTAAGAGTTTACAAAAAGATGAACATCTTTCTAATTGTAACAAATGAAGCCACTGACATTGCTACTAAATCTTACAGGGTACTTATTAGCGAAAATGATAATAACTTTATAAATCTCAACAGTGTGTAACAACAGGCACTGATTTAAGGAAAAAATTACTTTGAGCTATGGTAAGAAGAGGTTTATCAAGACCTTGGCCTCCTTGTTTCATGTATAAAATTCCACCTCTCTGCTGGCAAAGAACAGCCCTTGTCTGACTGTCAAAAAAAAAAAAAAAAGACAGAATCCTTGCTCAGATGGTTGAGCCCTACAATGGCAAAGATGGATGATTTCTCTTCTATGCTTGAGAGGAGGAACTATAAGGAACACTGCTGGAATCATGTTCAAATGATATTAATGAGGCTATCTTAAATCATCAATAACATGGACTACTGTTGCCACTTAGACTATTGAACTTTCAGAAGTTTTTAAGTTTCTCCCAGTAGTTGCAAGGTTTGGATGCTTTCAGTGAGGTTTTCATGCATTCACAGCATTCCTGATATTTTAGGAGCAGCAGTAGCTTCTGATGAAAGTGTGTCCATTAGCACAATTGGGCCCTGTCAGCCTCAAGCAGCATAGTGTCATCACCAAGATGCTCTCTGTCGTTAATACCACAGTGCAGGTGATAATTAGTTTTGTCCATAGGTTCTGTTAGTTTAGCAAATGTTTATTCACACTGAAGCATTTTTTATTGGCAGAGAGCTCCAAATTGAGACGAATCTCAATTTTCTATTATTTTTAGCAAGTTTAGAGTAATTGTTTTCTGAGAACCACAATAATTCCTTCAAAAAGTCATATATGTAGGGCTCCAACAAAACACAAGATATCCTAAAACAGGAGGACAGAAGGTGCCTGCTAATCTTTTCCTGTAATTTTCTTGATCCTACAGTGTCTTGTACTGCTGAGGAAATGAGACAGTGAGCCAAAACCATCTCCCCAGGGTGTTGCCAAAAAGACTCTTTGTCCCTGAACTGTGAAGATTATTTTTTATTTCTTGCTCCTGTTTAAAAAATGATGCACAGGCTTGTTGGGCCTTCTTTATTTGGTGAAATGATCACAACATGAACAAATCAGACATGCACAATAAGGGGAAGAAAATAATGTGTGATTACTCTTGGCACCATTGCAGGAATAGCTTTAGCCTGTCAATGTTTGTCTTGCAGGGTTTGGGTGGACTCTGCAGTGCAGAAGGCAGTGATGAAACATCTGAAGACTAAGTTGCTTGACACAGAATCACAGATTGACACATTCACATAATGGTTGATGTCGGGTGGGATCTCTGGAGATCACCTAATCTGACTCCTCTGCTCAGAACAGGGTCACAGGAGGCTGTACAGGACTGTGTCCACCTGGGTTTTGAATATTTCCAAGGATGGAGTCTCTGTAGCCTTTCTGGGAAACAAGTCTGGACATTGGATACTGCTGAGAAAAGCCTGGCTCCATCTCCTTCACCTCCCCTCCCACTGATAAGCTCCACCAAGCTTTTTCTTTCTTAGGTTAAACAGTCCCAGCTCTACCATCCTCTCCTGATATGACAGATGCTCCTGTGCCTTAATCATCTCTGTGGTCCTTCGCTGGAGTCACTCCAGTATCTAAGGGACTCTTTTGTGCTGGGAGCCCAGGCTTGGATCCAGCATTCCTGCTGAGTTGCACTCATGCTGAGAGAAGGAAAAGGGTGACCTCCCTCAGACTGCTGACAACATTTTCCTAATGCAAAGCAAGATGCTGCTGGCTTCAAGGACACACTGCTGGCTCATGTTCAACTTGGTGCCACCAGGGTGCCTAGATCTTTTTCTGCAAAGCTGCTTTCCAGATGGTCAGACCCCACTTGTACTAGGGCCAGGACATGGGATTTCTCTTTGTTGAACTTCATGAGACTCCTGTTGGCGCATTTCTCCACCCTGCAAGGTCCTTCTAAATGGCAGCATGTCATGCTCATCTGGTGCATCAGCCACTCCTCTCAGTTTAGTATTGTCTGCAAACATACAGAAAGTGCATTGTGTCCTGTGATCCAGGTCATAAATGAAGACACTAAAACCTGTGTGGCTCAGCACCAACCCCTGAGGTGCTCCACTGGTGACTAGCCTCCATCTGAACTTCATGCCACTGATCACAAATATTTGAGCATGGCAGTTCAGCCAGTTTTCCACCCATCTCACTATCCACTCATTTAGCTCACTCAGTATTTCACTTTGTCAATGAAGATGTTATATAAGACATTGTTGAAACACTTGGTAAAATCAAGAATAATAATCTTCACTGCTTCCCCCTGATCCACCAAGCCAGACATTTCATCATACAAGGCTGGACAGGAATATTTTATCCCTTGTAAATCCATGCTGACTACTTCTAATCACCATTTTGTCCTTCCCATTCGTAAATGGCTTACAAAAGGATTTGATCCCTCACCTTCCCAGGGACTGAGGTAAGGCTGGCTGGGCTCTGGAGATCACCGATCTTCTTGCCATTCTTGAAGAAAGGAGTGACATGAGCGATCTTCAGCTGTCAGGATATTTTGCTGCTTGTAATGATGTTTCAAAGACAATTGAGATTGACCTTCTAGTGACATTGGCCAGGTGTCTCTGCACATGTGTGTTTGTCCTATCAAGTCTCATGTTCTTGTTTATATTTACTAATCAGATTCTTCTCTACTGTGGATAAGTCTTCCTTGCTCCAGATTATCCTTCTTGTCTCATGGCCTAGAATTGCTGAATACTTCTCTAATTGGTAAAGATCAAGGTGGAGAAATCATTGGGAACTTCCAGGTCCTTTGTCTCCAGGTCTTCTAACCCCTTCAGCAGCAGGACCACATTTTTCCTAGTTTTCCTTTAGCTGCTCATATACCTTTATAAGCCCTTTCAGTCACCATTTATGTCTCTCCTGAAGTTCAGCTTCTCATTTTCTTTGGCTCCCAAAACCCTGTTCCTGCACATGCAGACAGTGTCACTGTAATCTTGAGTCACCTGCCACTACTTCCATCTCGTTTATGCTTATGCACAGTGACAATTCATGTCTCCACCCCTCCCTTCTCCTTCCCTGCTGCTTGGCAGGCAGACAGCTAGGCCACTGCCAGAATTGCTCAAAGATGTAAATGGTTTGGCTGTCGTATAAGGCACTTATCTTTAGGTGACTACCCAACACTGCAGCAGCAGAAGTTGCAGCCAGCAATTGAGTTTCGAGGTCTTAACTAAATGTCTGCAGTTCCCATCAGTGACTAAGCACTGGATATTTTTTCATTAGCTCAAAGTCAGAATCTCAATTACTGTGTAAAGTGCTGTGCTCTTTTCCCCTGCTTATGGCTTGATATCCATATTTAAGCCCCAAACACATTTTCAGAACTTGGCAGGTGGAGACAGCTTTAACTGTGACAAAGATATTGAACCAAACTGTCATGTGGAGGACGGGAAGCACATGAATATTTCAAAGGCAATGCTAATGCTCTTGCTGGTGACTGTCTTTTGATACATCTTTGTTAAATTCTGAATAGCTGTGATTTTGCTGGCAGTGGTGTCTTGTCTTAATAAAGCAAGAGGAACATATGCTATATTGGCACTGTTCATGTGTTGGGGAGTCTCAGCTTTTCCTTCCATCGGTTTCTTTCGGAAGTTAATTATCAGAACAGCAGTTAGGACATTATCCCTCTATTATGTGCTTCTTGACTCTGTTTTCCTTACTAGCAAGGCCATTTTTGTGAGCATTTCCATAATGCCATGCAACACCTAACCCATTTGACTCCAAAGAAGCAAATAACAATAGACTGGTTATTACCTTCTATCATATTACTCTGTGAAAAATTGCCATTTAAATGCAGGCTAAGAGGCCTCAGACACAGAACGGGTCAACCAGATATGGACAAGTCAGTGTTGAGAAGAGAAACAGAATCACAGAACCACGGAATCACAGAATAATTTGGGTTGGAAGGGACCTTTGAAATTCAACTAGTTCAACTCCCCTGCAATGAGCAGGGACACCTTCAACTAGGTCAGGTATGATAAGCAGGACAGTCAAGGCACAGACGATTTTCATGTCGGTATCCCATGACTTGCCTGAGTCCTGTGACAACCTCAGGGGCTGTAGGCAGGGACAGAAGAGGTGACTATCGGGTGTTGCCCATATTTTTGGCCATCGGGCTGCTGGAGCGCCTTCCGGGCCAGCAAGGCCAGCAGCTCCTGCTGCCACTTCAGTTGCTGCCATCTAGTGTCACCTCGCGGGAGGACACACAGCAAAGGCTGTGCCTGCTCTCACCGCGGCGAGGTCAGGGAAGATGCTTCCCTTTTGCCTTCAGAATCAAGTTGACTAGCAAGTGTGATTTCAGCCATGGGACAGGCTAGATTCACACAGCTTTTATCTCTATTTTACCTGCTATCTCGAGGCTAGAGCCTTGAGCTATAGACACTCTTCTGCTAAATGAATTTGAACCCACATCATCTGCTTCCCATGAATATGCCCTCAATAGTAGCATAAGCACTTTCTTCTTCTAACCTATTTCTTATCCTGCCATATGTGATCACCCACTTGCCTCTTCACTTCCACCACAGTGGCTTGGATTTGCTGTCTTGGTTCTGTGTTGTGCTAGTAATTTGGATCATGACTAAAGTGAGTCTTTTTACAAGTTTCCTGAGGCAGGCAGGATTTCTGGTGTCCTCTCTCTCTTGCAGTACCCCAAAGCTAGGATAGAATCAGTCTATTTCTTGGAGTATTGATCGGGCAATTGATTTGCCCAGTCTGGGTATGTAGTTACCAGCAACATGCAGGAACATATTATAATGAAAGGTTATCTGAAACAACCAGATGAGATTCTGTGTGTGCTGTAATTATCTTGAGAAACAACTTGCTCATTTGATAATTTGATGGCATTTTTTTCCATTAGAATGTGATTTTCAAAAGCTTAGTTTTTCCTGATCACAGTATCCTCATGGATGAAAAACACCCACTTACAGGTAAAATTTGAAGGGATTTTGCTAATGGATACAGTGGGGTTTTAGGTAGAGCCATGGGTCCTCAGGCTTTGACTGGAATTTTTTAGGAGCAGGGATCCTGTGTGTGCAGTAAATACATCTATATGTGTATTGTCTAGGGTATTAGCAGAACTATTTGAGTACAAGTAAATATGGGAATGTTATGTTGAAAATCTCAGTTATTTCTAATTGATGAAAATACCCTGGTGTTTATACAAACCTACACAGTGACTCACAATGAAATGAAGTCAGCAAAATACCAGACGTTTTTACATCCAAAACAGAGACAAGTGCCATATGTTCATAAAATACTTTTCTCCTTAGTAAATGTTTATGAAGAAAATGAATGGACAATTTCCAAAAAGAGAGACTTGTGTAATACTATTTTCAGATAACAGACGTATTTCTTCATTTAAGATTTTTCCTTTTCATTTGCTTATTTTCATTTCAAATCAGATAACACAGAAGGATATCTACTATAGCACTTGTAGATATTACTTTATTGTGTTCTCTGTCTACCAATACAGCAAAAAATACAGGAAAACATTTTTCCCTGTAGACCAGAAATGCCTGACTGTTACTGAATGATGGCCCAAGATCCAGTGCCCATGGTCAGACAGAATTTTTTCTAGTAGATGTTGAGCCTGGAGGAACCCTATGTCAGTGGAAGACACTTTTCACTCAAAGCTTTGTCTTGGGAGATACCAAGTTCAACAGCAACCGAGCCCTCTAAGGACATGGTAAGAGTTATTGCTTCTCCCTCAGGTATGGGGAATTTGGTAAAAGCAAATTTTGTTTTAGTCCTGACCTGATACTAAATATTCTCTTATTGAGTTTTTCTGCATTAATCTGAGTTATTTATTTTCTTCAATTGCTTATGGATCTTTTAGCAATGAGGATACTAAGCCACTGATCAATGTTGAAAGTATCAGCAGATAGACCCAAGCAGATTCTACAGGTAAGTAGCAAGTGTTTGCTCTCTTTTACAATATAAGGACAAGTAGGGGCAGTTTCAAAGCAAACAAAAGGACAAGGTTTCATTGAGAAGAGAGTTAAACCGTGGAATGCTGTGATGAAAAATACCATGGCTGTTAAAGGTTTACATGGTTTCAAACACAACTGAGCACATACATTGGAGTAAAAGGTCTACCAAGAGCTGTTAAATGGATAGACACATTCCCAGCCAAGGATTTTCAAGTCTATGCCTTGTTTTCATAATCTTCCCCTTACATCAGTTTCTGGAGCTGAGCAATAGGCTGGATTGATCTCTGGTGTGAATCTGTCTATCTATTCTTTGTGCAGCTACATGTTTGAACTTTGTCTTCCTGCCTAAAAAGATGGCAAAAAGAAGCTCTCACATTCAATTCTGGGCAATCCTCAGTAGCCTGTAGAGGATTCCAGGTAGCAGGAGAGTTGCAGAATATAAAACAATATAAAGAATACAATAGAGAGTGCAATATGAGTGCATCCTGGGAAACAAAAGAATGAGGACAGGTAGAGTTTTTATTTAATCTATCTGGGAGAAGAATTATTCATTTGACTGAGTTGCAGACTTTCATAATCTGGAATAATACACTGCCTATTTTTGTATGCAGAAAGAAAGTCACAGAAAAAACCCACATAAACATGTGAATTCATCTGGATTCTTTGCTGGTGTTAAGAAATAATTTTACTTGGTTTCTAGATTCAAGATAAGCTATTGTAGGCAATCATACTATTAATGTTTTAATTTGCTTTGAGGGTTCTCAACTAACCACTAAGCTTATTTGTTTTCTTTGACTTGGCTATATTTTTGACATCTGCAACAGGATGGTTTTCCTGTGTCACTGCTCATTTGGGCCAATATAAAGTATCAGTTATTTTCAAATATTTGAAAAATTGTATGTGAGGGTAAGGGATGGGTTTACCACTCTTTCCTGTTGTACTGGAGAATTTGATATCCTGTGGCCTGTACACAATATCACATCTGATATTCAGAGATCCCTGCTTAGCTCATAATGGGGTAGGAAGTGTGCCTTATGGGTTGCCCCACACATTTTCTGATAGTTTATCATGGTCTCAGTGGTAGTTCTGGAAACCAAAATCCATGTTTTGTTTGCAAACAGGTTTTCTTAATCAGATGTGGAAGTACACAATCTGCCTAGAGCTTTGTGTCCCAATCACAATCCTCTTTGCAATCAGTCTGAAGCCTTTTTCAGTGTGCACTGGACTATTTGTCTCTTGTTCAGGGAGTGAGGGCTATTCCCTTTTCTTGATATTTTCCTTTTGGTCTGTCTTTTTTAATGTATTTACATAAATCTTTAATTCATAAATTCCCACAATGCAGAGTAGCTCAGTATTGCAAGCTTTGAATTTCACCTATTTAACTAACGGGTGTTTTTTCAAAGCTAATGAAATGGTTTCTGGCATCCTTTTAGCATGTACACCTTTTCAAAGCTTGATTTTAATAAAAAGTAATTTTTTATTGTAGTTTTTGCCATTTTTCATGCTGGGTAGTTCTGTTGTTATTGTCTTGTATCCATACTGTACATGTTAATTTAACCTGGGACTGTATGTGTGAAGAGACCTACAATCTTTTGCTATTCTTGTAGGTTGCTCTGAATGCCAAGCATTATCTTAATTTCGTATATTTGCCACCATGACCAATTCCACATACAGCTTATTTTTTTTTTTTTTTTTTTTTTTTTTTGTGTGTGTGTGTGTGTGTGTGTGTGTGTTCTCTGTGAGAGAAAGAGCTGCTGTTTCAGCATGTCATAGCACATTAACCACTTTTCAGCAGGTGCTTCTGCACAGGCTCCTACCCTGTGGAGAACAGAAAGTAGCCCAGGAGTGTTTACCCTGCGCAGCCCAAAGCAGCCTTCCTTTGCATGCCCCATGGCACAGCTGCTGCTCGTGTGGAGCCTCCAGAAAATGGGACCACTCCAAAGCAATTTCTTAAGCTATCTACTCATTTTGTCTCCTTTCTGGTCAGAACAGGGATGAAAGCCCCACTTCAAAGGCAGCTCCTAACCTGGCCTTCATTTCAAGCTCAATGTAGACAGGATAAACCAGGCTGAGGAAGCAAAAGCCTGTGCCTTCCCTCAGGTTGCAGCAGTAACCACCACCCACATTTAGCATGGGGGAGAGAGCTGTTCTATCCCAAGATAACCCCTTGGTACCCACAGGATGCACCTACAGCTCCTCCTGCTCCATCTGCACCCCACCCAAGTCTATTGGGGAGGACCATGTCCAGCTCATTACAGACTGGGGTCTCTGGGCCTGCCAAGCCCAAGGGCTGGCCTCCCTTCATGCATTTGTACTGTCTTGATATACATTAGGCTCATCAGAGTCTTGTGGTAAAAGCAAATGCATCACAAATGAATGGAGAAAAAGTGAAGCTGTTTTCACGTGGCTTCTACAAATGCTGAAATCACTACCTCAATACGAAGTCCACATGCAACTAAAGGGAATATGAGAAAGGAAAACAGTCCCCTGACTTTTTTTCCAAATTGGTATCTACCTTTTTTTTATGGGAATATGTGGTGCTGTGGGTTGGGAAATAAACAGATTTAGCTGGAAGAAACAGATTTGCTTCTTTAGTCTCACAGCGCAGCAACACTTGAATAAACACGAAATGTCCCTGGGAAGAGCCCTCCCGGAGCTCCTGCCAAGTGACAGACGGGTGAGTTGAAAGGTTGCAACGAGAGAGTCAAACAGAAGGGCACGTTCATTAATGCAGAATACAAGGAGAGAGCAGGGAGAATCAGTCCTTGAGGAGGCAGAAGGAAGACTTGATACTTTCTCAGCAATGAAGTACTGCCACTGGGAAATACGGTAGCATGCTAAAAGGATTTCTTTTGAGGTTTTTTTGTTGCTTTTTTTTTTTTCCTTGTTAGAGAAATTTCCCAGAAGCTTGGTAGAGGAGGGAATATTCATAGCTTTGACAGGTCTATATATAATTATGTAATATTATGATAAAGCTATATAATGATACAATATTATTATATAAAATTATAATATAATACTTTCCTTGTATGTTGTACTGAGAGGAGGGGAATTTTAAAAGCCTACTGCATTAGTGCATCCTTTCTACGTGTCTTGTTCTTGCTGTAGGGATGAAGTAGGAGACACCTCACCCAGGTATGTATCAGGTCTTTTTCATCACAATTGCTGCTTATTACCATTATTAATTAGTAAGGTAATTTCATGTATTAGTCTCACACTAGAAGGAAACTGGAGGTAGGGTATGCAGACCTGGGGTGAGGCCAGATCTTGTGTAGCAGGTAGTGTTCTCAAAACAAGTGAGAGAGACTTTAAGGCAAGAGCTTCTGAAATAGAATGAGACTTCTTTTCACTTCCACTGTAAATTTTATATACATCTAACCAGTGCCATATTGCAGTTCTTTGCTCTGAAAAGCAAGATGTCCTTATGTTGCAGGTCCAAGTCTTGCACAGCAGTTACATGCTTGGCAAAATGGAGATACTGTAAGACTCTGTGTGTTTTAGAGATCTTGGACTGCTCCAGGTCTTGGAAAACCCATTATTTTAAATGTAAGCAAACCCAGACAGCCTGGATGTGTCACCAGTCAGCATGGGCTCTGAAGCTACTTGTTTTCTTTCTGAGTTGAGCACTACAAATCTTCCTTTCCTTCACTGTGTACTTCCTCCTGTCACTATCCCCATCCTCTGATCTTCTTCATCTGGGAGCTTCTCAAGGAATCAAGACAATGTAACCATGTTTCTCTTCCCATGGTATCTGCTCCGGGTGATATTTCTCCACTTGATGGTTTGGTGGCTTCTCCATGTTCCATTTTTTTCCTCTGTTTTAAATAGGCTGAAGAGGATCTCATCACAAGTTAACAGCTGAATTCCCTGTTGACTCTTACAGGATGCACCCGCTCTATCAGGAGAATACAAGGAATGAAGGTAGAAGCTAGAACCTCCATGGTCAACAGGTGGCTTTAGTCCAGTTCAATTAATTCATCTACACCAATTTGTATAAATCTGTGAATTTATGACAAAGCTCTGATTTTTGGCTTCTGGAGGTCTGAAACTTCTGAGGATACTGAATGACCAATATATGCAAATTTCTGACATTTGCTTGCCCTTATATTTTTTCCCAAATATAAATATACTGTCTTACTAAATAAAGATATTCTACTAGAATCTTGTAACAGATCTGTGTCTATGAGCTGGAAAACAAGGAAGAAAATTTTGCTCAAAGAGAAGAAGATGAAAAAGACACTCTACTTTTTCAGTAGTTCATGACCATATCCAGAAAGTTTTCTTTAACCCAAAAGCTGCCCATAATTTCACAGTGCATTATGCATCTTCTGCATTTTCTAAGGTCATTTTCTAAGATACAACATTGACTAAATAAAGTGGCTCATTGAGACAGAAGATGGATGTGACCCACAAGCACTAAAGAACCTCAGTAGACCTCTGCAGATTTTACTGACCTTGCAGGGATAGTTTGAAAATAGTTTGCCTCTGAAATATAGTCTTGCCCATGTTGCTATTTAATGTAAGAAAATATACATAGCTACAAAATGCTTAGGGAGTTGCACTGAGTCATGTACAGAAGAGAACTCTCAATACAAGATGTCCTAAGCTAAAGTCTTACACAACAGACATGCAAGTGCAAGGGTAGGTTATGAGGCAAGTATTGCTGCTAGCATGAAAACATGGTATGTTGCAATAGCAGAAACTTCCAAAAAAATTACACCTCCTTTCAAAAAGTAATTTTTTTTATGATGCAAACAGCCGATAAATCTTAGAAAACATTAATATAGAACTAAAGTCGTACAGCCAGGAATTAGACATCATTCCCTGTGCAAATGGATCAAACCTCACAGCATTAACATGCAGATGAGGCACAATACTGACTTGAGAGAGAATTCCAGAGGAGTGGTATGAAATCATGCTAACTTCCAGGTCTTTGCTTATTAATAAAATATGAACATTTTCTCACCAAGTGAAGATAGCCACTATGTTGAAAATTTTAGCAACAATTGGATTACTTGCAATCATGGAGAGCATGTAGAGCTAGAAGTTATTACATCATTCTACCCATTTGGGACATTTGACTTAGGAGCACAATATTTAAAACTTTCAGGTATTGAGAACACTAAGAAAACTTACTTTTAGAGAAAAGTAATATGAGGCCTTGAAAACTTGAAAATGTCTTGAAAAGACATCATGTTCCCTAGTAGCATATTCCCTAAAATGTTTGTTTAAAGTGTATTTTAATTTTAAGCCCTTCTACCCTAGCAAAGATTTATTTGCACATCTGGAATTAGGTATTTAGGCATTTTCTTAAGAAATATGTAGCTCCTTCTCATCCTCTCCACCAGTCCTATCATGTTTTCTGTCCAGATGTAGGTAAAGAGCTTGGCTTGGACTTCTGAACTTTTTGCCACTGAACAGAGAAAATCAGACAACTGCAAGATTCTCTTAGTGTCCTATTACAAAGCACTTATATGTCCATCTTGTGCCAGGACTTCCTCCTTGAAATGCTTCTGGTAAAATACCAGGAGCTTGATCCCCTTCAAGGAGGACTGGCAATTAAAAGGCCTCATTCCACCCCAAAGGCTGCTTCTGTAGCAAAGGCAAATCTTTCTAGCTGAAGAAATTCCTTTGCTCATAGTTAGGGAGCTGACTGCCTCACTCAGATCAAAATCCCAAATACTTTCCTGAACTTTCTGCATCTCCTTGTTAGGTACCTGAGTTCTAGGAGCAGATTGAATAGAAAGCCTTGGAGCCCAAGGTGAATCAAACTCCAAAATTATTTGATTTCGTGCCCTTTGATTCCACTGAGATGGGTAATGCTGGTAGGGCAATAATCTTCTGCTTTGAGACTGTTGGCCTTCTTTTGAAGGATACTTCAGAAGAAGACTGATTTCCTTGAGCTCATCCTACTTTATAATTGCAGAGGGATATGTGGGTATGAGTTTTGATGACAGATTGTAGCTCTAAGCACACTAAACATAACTCTAGGTAAAACCAAAAGCTCCTAGTATTCAAGGAGTATTCTGCAAACATGGCAAGAAAACAAATTTAATTTCATTTCACTTTTTCTTCCAGGAAATGCCTTGCTTACAAAGGAATATTGAGAGGAAAGGAATGGCTTGGCAGAGCAACTACGTCTGCAATGCTTAGGTCAAAATTCTGGCATGATGTTTGAACAGAAGTCTCTTGTGGTAATACACATTGTACTCTGCCTGGCACTCTGCTCCTCTTTGTTGGGTAAAATAGTCACAAAAAGCAAAGGCCATATTTGTCAGTTCTGTGAAGCAGCCCATCTTAAGGAAACAACCTTGTGAACTTTATCAAAAGCCTGCAGAAATCAGTGATGGGCTTTAGCCCCTTGCAGAGACCTTGCTGCCATGCCCAGCTCTGTGCTGGAAGGGTGCAGTTCCCTGCTCAGGTGTGCACCTGCTGCATCCTGGCCAGCTGTTCCACACTGAAATCCATTTACTTGTGTTTACTGCCTTGCTGTGGGACAAGCTCTAACAAGCCTTCAACACTAACTGGCTTTCATGGCCGGTGTTCAAACATACAAAATGAAGCATACCCTATGTATTCAGGCTCTTTCTGCTCTTTAATCAACATCTTTCTTTACTCCCCCATCTAACTTCACCCTTTTTAATTTACTGTGTAAAACAATTACACATTTTTGCTTTCTCTAGTGTGCAGAGATACATTTCCTCTAATTACAGCCCCCCAATATCCTAAGAAAGATTCTATGTAATTTTTTCAATGACTCTTACCATTCTTTACCTTGGGAATGGAGCTTCAGCTGTGACTTTACATGTGGACTATTCCTAATATTAGGAGTCTAGTCTTCTTTGCTAGTAAGAAGGGGGTTTAGAAGAAAAGGAAATTATACCCTGATGAAGGATTGCCAATTCTCACACTATTATTATGAGTCTTGCAGTATTTTGCTTGAAGTCTTAACTCCCTCAAGGCAGGTGCTTTAGTGAAGGTCTCAGTTTTCTTTCTTTCCCCCCCTTTTCCTTTTTTTTTTCTTTAATCTCAAGGGAATATTTCTAGATCCTAAATTGATAAAGATAATCTTTAAAATTTTGTCTTGATCTAGCAGGATGAAGAGGCAAAGAAAAGCACTTCAGAAAGTTAATTGAAAACCAAAATTTTCTAACCAAGTTTATGAACTAGTCCCGATTTGAGAATAAAGGACTGATCATATCAAGAGATAGAGTAGTCTACCAGGCTTCCAAAGACGAAAAATTGTTGTAAGTTTATTGACTGTTATTAGCACATGTAACTATTTTAATATCCTTTATTTCAGTTCTTCACCAAGTTCTCAGGATGATGACCTTGGCTAGATCTTTGGCTTGATACTGTAATAAAAATTATCTGTGGAGCTTGGTAACATCATCTATAATTAAGGTTTCCTAACATTCTGTATTTTAAGATCCTGTTTTTTGATGCATATAATTTGCCAGATTAACTATTCAGACTGCAATTACTCAGGTGTTCGCCTGGTTAAAGGGAACCTTTTTCTGAGTAAAGTTTTATCTGAAGTGTTTCTCTACTTCCTAGAACAGGTTGAGGGGGAAAAAGGTCATTTGAAAACAGTTTGCATGAAAAAGTTGAAAGGTTTGACTGACAATTGCTGGCATTTGCCTGCTTTGCACCAGAGGACAGGCCTTTGTCAGAAAGAAGTCACTGCTTCCAGAGGTGGGCTTTGTGCTATCCCTGAGAAACTCTCTTCAAATTTGGCCTGGTTTGGAGCCCCCTCAAATCACAAGGTCACAAATGTTTACCTCATCTTTGGTTAAAAACCTCTGCTGCTATTCTGCAGCCTCTGAAAGTAGATTGTCCAAGTACTTAACTCTAATTAGGGAGGTTTTCCTAATATCTATCTGGAATCTTTCTTGCTATGAAGTAAGATAAATTCTTCTTGTACAACAGTGAGTGGATATCAGCAGGAGAATAACTGATTGCTGCCCTCTTCAGAATAACCTTTAATGTATTGTAAGACTGTTATCATGTCCCTGTTCAGTCTTCTCATTTCTAGACTAAACAAACCCCATTCCTTCAACCTTTTCTCATAGTTCCAGTTTTCTAAACCTCTTATCATCCTTATTGCTCCCCCTCTGGCTACTTTCCAGTATATCTGCATGGGCTTTTTTTTGCTGTGCAGTGCCCCAAAATGGACAAAGTTGCAGTAACATAAGGTAGGGCAAGTACTGCTCCTGCATCGTATAGAACCATTCCTTCCAATATCAGACAGAATTAAATTATCCTTTATTTTTATCAGCACCACTTTATAAATACATATCGGATTTGTCCTGCACTGTGACCTTCCTCTTGGTATTGTTGATTGCTCCTTTACTCCTAGTTTTACTAGCATTTTTCTTCTCCTTCCTAGGTGTAGGGAAATACATTTATCTTCACCAATTTAATTTGGTTAATTTTAGACAATGCCTCCAATTTATCAAGGGCAGTTTCAATTCTAATCCTAACCTCTTAAAAGCTTTCAGCTCCCTCCAGCTTGACATCGTCTGCAAATTCTACACATTTTCTCTCTTTTCCATTATCCAAATCATTAACAAAAATATCAGATAGACTAAACATTACAGAACCTGCTTGGACCACACTTGAAATTCCTTCCCAGCAGAATATCAAGTAGCAAAATTACTTTCTAAGCAGCCTTGGTGGGTACATGACCTCACGTATTTGCATGCTCCTGTTTTCAGTAGCAGCAAGAATATCAAAAGCAGAGGGCAGGAGGCAAAATTCCTGGCCCAGGAATCCACCTGTCTGCTGCCACTGCTGGGACTGTGCAGTGAAGACCCCAGGAAGAGAAATGGCAGCTTTTGTGGGTATGTGGGGGGGAGCAATGGAAGTACAGAAGACCAGGGAGCAGAGGCAACCTGTGAGAGGCAGAAAGGCTGGTTTGGAACCACTTAAGTGTCTGTGCAGATGCTCCAGGGTTCAGGACCCAGCCATCTGCCCTGGCAAGCACACCTGCAACCTGCCACAGAGAGCAGGTTCTTGAGGCTGCTGCTCAGCATCAGAGATCAAAGGGGTGCTGGAGTTGGAGTCTCAGGCTGCTGTCATGCATTTAAGATTGGGCAGCTGGAGAGGTTATTTTCCAGTAAAAAATGATAAAAATATACATATACACTAATAGATCTGTGAATGTTACAAAGACAAATATTCAGTACTCATAAACCACAGATATTAAGACTGCAATGGAGATTTAATTATTCCCTTTTTGGATATGCTTTGCAAAAATTGTAATACCTTGATTTTCTGGTAGGACTCAAGGAAAATGGTATCAAGGAGCAAGTGTTTAAGTAATGCTACTGCTTGTCCTCATAATTCAGTGTGTTTCAACACACTATTTGCCACATAGTAGGGGTTCTGTAAAACATGCTGACAGTGGATTGCCCTTAACTTTACAAAATTTTTTTGAAATATTCTTATCCTAACATCTTAGAATACAATAGGTTAAATAAAATTTTGACAAAACCAAGATGATAAGGAAAAAAGAAAGGAATCATCTGGCATATGATATTCAAAGACTGCAGAGTTTGTGCATTTTTATTAATAGATTAAGATGGTTCTGCTGGAAAAGGCTAAGAAAAAGAGGAAAATTTTTATGATGAATGTTGATCAAACAGTAATGGATAAATCACCATTATTGATTGATACAAGACATCTCTTACAGGCATTACTGGTCAGGCCAACCAGATGAGGGACTTGTGAGCATTATTCAACAGTTCAGGCTCCTAGAAGACATAAAGAAATACGCAGATACTGTGCACCAGGTGGACTAGGATTACAGGTAGGCATGAAAGAATAGAATCTTAAACGTTTTTTAATATGAAAACATCCCCTTTCTAGCAGGTTTTTGGTTTTTTTTTCACTCTGTAAATCATCCTGAAAAATTGATGCTCATCAAGCAAAAATGTACTTTAGGAGACGTCTATTTATTATTTAATCTACTGGTCCTTCTGACACTGGAGCTTCCTCAGATCAAGAAAAACCCAAAGAACATGGAATTGCTGCTCCTCTGGCTTTAAAAATTTTCTTCTTTTATTCATGATGTGCAAGTTAGTTATTCATCAACCAGTATCAAGAATGCACTTTTGCAGGCTACAAAGACTTTTTAAACATTATGGTAACCTTCATGTCCTCTTACTACTGACATAAATCCACCCTAGGCAGAGGTAGGGATATTGGCATGATATCATGAGTTACAGAAGCTTTGAAATGGGTCCAGTGCTTAAACAAACTTTTGCAGTTATGCAGGCTTTGGTATCGGATCAATTTACACTGCTTTTATGCTGTTTGCTTTAGTGATACTTTTAATGACACTGTTACTAATGGACATATTATGCAAAGGTACTGCTTCCCTCTGATTCATAGTAGATGTTGTCCAATTTACTGAAAGCAAGAACTGATTCTGAATAAATTTTAGGCACACAATGAAGCAGTTATCCTGAAGTTTACCGTCTGAATTCTCTCACAGGTCAATGGAAAGAGTATGAAAGCCTGCAAAATTTCCAGGCAGAGGCAGACACATTTGCCCTCTGGAAGCATTCACAAACACATACTTCTCTCCACTGACTATAAGGGAAATTTGGCACTTTCTTTTGGGGCACAGGTTACTTATACAACTAAAGTTTAGGTACAGGTTAGGAGGTGTTGTACACAATATATATTTGGTTTCTGCTTTGCAAATAGGAGGGAGGCCCTGTGGGCTCTAACACATGCCATGCATTGCAGAAACTCTAAGGGTAGTGGGCCTTAATCTCATTTTAGCCAGGTGTTAGCCTGGGGTAACTTGCTAATGACAGTGGAGTCTTGCCAACTTTGCACCTGTGCAGTGAGAACAAAAGTAAGTCCATTAATGATGCATTTAGAGCTGGCTGGAGAACAGCAGTTCCACTTCATGATAACTTTGAACATTGCAGAATTGATATTTTTCCTGTATTGATTGGAATGAAAACAAAACCTTCCAAGCACTTTGTCAGAATGTATTTGAATGGAAAAATGCATTTTTGGATCAAAACCCTACCACATGTCTGTCTGCGCTCTCTTTCTCTTTTCCCCTGATCTTAGAAACCTCCTTCTCTCCCCCAAGTCAGCATGGTCACTTTTCCATAAATCCTGACAGCCTTAACAGAGAATATTTGTTTGGCAAGAAATTTCAAGCAAAGGACCTTCCAGACATAGCCATGGGTTCATTCCATGCAAAGATATAACAATTACAGAGCAGAGAATAGACAAGAGTTGCCAAAACAATAGATCCACTTCACTCAAATCCTTTCCTGAAGTTTGAGAAAGCTTCTATAACTTTGTGCATTATTTTTTTGTTTGTTTGGGTTTTTTTTGTTTGTTTGTTTTTTGTTTTTTACTTTTGACTTGCAGCTGAGACTGCAAGCAGTAGTTCCAAAATACCACTGGAAATACCATACTTTTATTGTTCTGGCCATATGGTATGTTGGTACATGTAGTTGGTAACCTCTAGAGGAAAGAACCTGGTTCCCATCAAACTTCCAGCTGATTACAGGTTGGGTCACCCAGTAGTTTTCAGTGTTGCCATCACAACCTAAAGATGACAAAGAGTGTGGCCCTTTGCAGGCTGAGGAGAAATTTGAGGCTATTTCTCAGATTTTTTGAATGGCCATAAAGGTAACTTGTCACCTTTGCTTCTGTGTGCATCTCACATTGGGTGCAGAATGACCTTCAGACATGGTACTCTGGGTAATTACTCTGGGTTACTCTGTACTGAATACCATCAAATCCATCTTTTCTTCCCTTTTGGCCAGAAGAAGAGGTCAGAAAATTGTACTGGCTCTGAAAGCCTTAATTCAAGCCTCTAAAATTGCTTCTCTGTACTTTTCATGTCCAAAGTATTTTTCAACAGTGCATGTGTCACCTAATGCATTACTGTTTTTAGAAACAAACAAATATTTCCTGGAGATTTCTGAATGTCAGTTATTTAAAACACTCTATTTACCTCTGTTTGAGTCCTGCTCCAGCAGATAGAAAAGAAAGTTCTTATATGCACAGCTTAGCACAGCTACCATGGTCCATTAAATACAGTCAAATTTTGTTATCATTCTTCCTCTTATCCTGCCTCCCTCTATTTTTTTTCCACTTAAATAGATTGGACATTCAGAGAATCTCATGCATGCTGGAGGAATTTCTTGATGTTGGCAACAAACTGATATAGTGGCAATCCCCCACAAGCAGTGCAGCAGAGAAGAAAAGAGCAGATTTTGGACTTTCCATCTTTACAGATTTTTTTCTGCCAACTCAGGCAGCATCAAAAAAGCACATATTAGAGACAGCAAAATAACCAGGGATGCACTGACTCTCTGTAGGGAATACTGAGATAGCTACTAATAATGCAAACTAGCAATTACACAAAATCTAACAAGTGAGGAATGTGAACTACAAATAGATATTCACTGATCCTCATTCTTACAAATCAATCAGGCCACAGGAAACTTTGTAAAGCAGGAGCCTCTTTCTTCCCCAACATGAGCCTGTGGGAACACATGGATCCCTTTCCTTCATTGTACATATAATTTTTAGAGAACAGTAGGTTAAGTTGAGGGTCTTGGCTATGCCTTCAAGAGGCTCAATGAGCTTAGGACAAGTCATCCAAGAATCAGCTGGTGAAGGGTAAAGATTGGAATCAAAGCTTCATCCCTGTGGCTTAATGAGAGAAACATGCATAGCACAAAACCTTTTCTGGGCAGGAGAGAAATGCAGGCCTCTCAGAAACCTGCTGGATGCTGTCAAAAGGATCAGCTTTGGTATTAGGGACTATGGCAAATTGCATTCTTGTTCCTGCATTGGGTATGTTTTCTGACCTTGTCTTCTTCATATATAACAGAGAGTGGACTCAGTACAGATATATGTTTCTGCTACTGAACTGGTCACACTTCTAGTCAATAGAGAGAGTAGTCAATGAAATCTTAAGGTAAAATTTTTCTATAGGTACTTAATACAGGTAGGATGATGTGTGTCCCTAAAATGCATCAATTTCTTCCCATTCCAGTACAGGAATCATGGCTTGCTATCTCCCACGTAAATAGCTATGTTGTAAGCCTGAACTTAGGTTACATAAATCCCACCCAAAATGACATTCACCTTAGAAAATTAAAAGCTAAGCAGTCAAAAAAAAAATTTGCACAGAGAATCATGATTGAAAGAGACTTCTCCCACCAGACAGTTTCTTCCTGGGAAGACAAAGAGGATGAACCATACACAAGGGTATTAATTTGCTTTGACTAACATATAATTAGGAAGTGCACAGATGCACTACAGGTGCAAGGCAGTATAAGAGCCTGTGTGAGATAGCGTACAGTGGAGACACAGTGAAGTTGGTTTAACTAGGGAGTGGGTTGCACACAATTACATTGTTGAAAGCCTTGATACATAGAGTAACTGTTTAATGATAATGCTGGAAGAAGACTGTTTAGAAATACAAAACAATGGGGAAAATGCATCATATTTCTAAAAAAGAAATCCAGATAAATCTTTATATTATTTTAAAAGTAAATGCATGACCTAGTGGTCTGATTTCAACTGGGATAGAGTTAATTTTCTTTTTAGTAGCTGGCACAGTGCTGTGTTTTACATTTAGTGTGAGAATAATGTTGATAACGCACTGATGTTGTAGTTCTTGCTAAGTAGTGCTTACTCTAAATCAAGGACATTTCAGTTTGCCAGAGAGCAGGTGCACAAGAAAATGGGAAGGAGCATGTCCAGGACAGCTGGCTCAAACTGGCCAAAGGGCTATTCCACACCACAGAACACTATGTTCAATATGTAAACAGAGGTGAATTGCCTATGACAGGCTGATTGCTACTTGGGAACAGGCTGGGGACTGGCCAGTGGGTGGCAACTAATTATGTTTTGCATTACTTGTCTTTCTGGGATCTTATTCCTCCCTCTTTCTCCTTTAAATTACACTTGTTGTTGTTACTATTATTTTGTTATTGATATTGCTTTTGTTGCTTCAATTATTAAACTGTTCTTACCACAAACTATGAGTTTCACTCCTTTTTCAAATTCTTATTCCCGCTGTGGGGAGCAGGAGTGAGTGAGTGGCAGCTTGGTGCTTAGTTTCTGGCTGGGATTAAAGCATGACATCAAATAATTGAAAGCTGAGCCATAGAAATATTTTGTATCAATACAATCAGGATATTTAACTGTTAAAATCAGAGCCAACACCTTCTGTTGCTGGGATAAACTACATCTCCAAAGATCTTCTTGCAGCTGCATCTCAAGGCAGCTCCTTATGTTACCTCAATCTTTTGAATCCAAGATTTACACAGGCTGTTCCCATGCACCCGCTAGCCTTGTCCCCTGAGCTGGTTGTCCACAGCCTGCCAGGGTCTTCTGCCCTGCAGTTTCCTCTTACCTGGGGTAAAACCTCCTTCTGGAAATGCCTTCTGGAGAAGACTGTTTTGAGTCTGGTGGAGGATGTATCTGTGAAAGCTTTTCAAAGCTCCCTTTTTGTTTCATGTCTCATGGTTCAGTCATTTATATTGTAGCCTGTGTTTTAATGAAACCTTTCTGTCTTTAAGACTAATAATTTGGAATCTCCCATTATCTTTCTGATTGCCATGGTTGAAGCAGGGTGACTATTAAGCTATTTTTGGAGCAAAGACCCCAATGTCTTGAAATGTTTGTTCTGAGTCAGAAGTTTATTCCAGCTTTGGATTTAAGTGACCATAAGTATCTAGTTAAACCCTATCAGGGCCCACAGAGCTTCTGGTCTGTGTTTCAAACTAAGCATATGCTTAAATAATGAATTTAAATTAATGCTTCTTGTATCAGGGCTTTAGTTGATAGTATTTTTTTTCAATAAGTTGGTATAATATTTCTTTCTAGTTGATGTATTGATGTCAAACTGCCAGAATGGTTAGGTTACCAGCCTCTAATTTCAGATCTTTCTCTTTTTCACTGATCTGGGATAGCAACCACTGTCTTGATTTTACACAAAGCGTTTGATCCTCCATGCATGTAAATAAAAGTAAAAGTTTCCATTCACTTCTGTTGTGCAGGAGTATTTCTACAATATGTTGACAGTTCCTGTGGCTTAACACCAGAGCACTAAATTAATAAACATGCAGTTTTATCTCCAAATCTCAGACTTCTTTTTATTTACAAATACCTAAAAAAGCAAGTACCATCATTTGCAGCTTAAAAAAAAAGGGAAATAATTTTTACCTTTCTGTTATACACAAACATCCTGTTTTCTGCAAATTGAGCTACAGAGCTTTGGTCTAAACATGAGACAGAAAATGGCTTTTGTCTAGCCTTATGGATTTTTATATAATGGCAATTATATATACGAAAATTGTTTTTCCTTCAGTAGTGTTTCTGTCAACAATGAACATATTGCATACATGAACTTTATCCTCTCTGTATTTTATGTTCATGTATGGTCTTTAATGTCATCACCACTGATGAAGAATTATTTGATATTTCTAAAATGAAATGTGAGGGTGCACAAGGAACATAGAATTATAATGTCAAATTCCTCAGATATGAAGATAGACAAATTCAAAATAGTGGTCAGACAGTATTTGGAGACCAAGAAAACATGAGACAAAGAACACAATCCTAAGAAAATGTTGGAACAATTGAGCAAACTGTATAGCAGATACTTCATTAATGAAAGCTTTTAACTGAGGTATATTACTAAGAAGAAACTTGTGGTCCAATATAGGAATTATTTCATGGTCTGTGTTTTTATTCAGGATATCAGTCCATTAAATGATTAGAATGGTCACTTTTTGCATTAAAATCTGTTATCTAGCAGTAACACAACAAAGACATTAGTCACGATTTTGAAATCCTCTTGATTTTTATAAAGTACACAAAGATACAAGATACATAATTATTTCAGATTGCAGTCTCTTAAAGTGGTTTGAATCCACCAGTAAATTCAGTCAGAAGTGTTTTGATATGATTGAGAGCAGGGGAATAAGGAGAGCAGATGATACCTGGAAGAAGATTATATCCTGACAGCCTGCCACCCTGGCTAGGATTTCCGGGGCAGATTAAGCTGAAAATGAGCTCTAGCATGACGTAGTGTGAGTATTCCCTCTATAAACAGCAATGCAATGGTTGAGTAAGAAAGACAAGACAAATTTAGTTCTCTACATGCTAAACAATTAGCTGCTGCTAATTGCACAGTGTGTACCATCTTGGAATGCCCATATTCAACAAAGAAAGACTACAGAGGCTGGAGGAAAGTGTGACAGGGAAAATTACCTGCTGGTGAGAGACTGGAAGCCAAAGCATTTGCCAAAACAGTTGTCATGAGATACCCCAATAGCAATGCTTTAGCACCCTTAAAGGGGGGAAATACTGTGTGTGTTTTTGATGGAGAGCAGACGAGGGCTCTCACCTGGACACTGAGCAAAACCAAGTGGGTTTTAAATGGTCTGTTTTTCTGAAAGATAAACATTAATCAAGATATTAATCTCAGCAGAGGGGTAACTGATAGAAGACCAAATGAAATATTAAGATGTTTAGAGGAGCTAATAGTCTTCTTACTCAGATTTTTAGATGAAAGCAGCAGAATCAGGGACATTATTATTAGAATATAGACCTAATCCATGCCACTCTTCTCTCATCTGCTACAAGATTTCACTCCAGGGATGCTGAGAAGAAGATAAGTTTCCATGGAAGCAAGAACAAAGGGTAACTTTCTAAGGAGTAATATTTAAATACCGAGGCCTGAATTTCTGTGTGACCTGGAGTTTTTATACACCTGGTTGATGGGGAAGATTTTGAATCTAAAAAATAACTGACTTGAATTTCAGTCACTGCAAGAACCTGAATATTCAGTGGGAGTTCTGTGATGAAATTGTGTAATGTAGATACATGGAATCCAGAGATGTCTTTAATCTGAGAGGTTACTCTGTCAGAATTATTGCTTATGCATATCATGGGTTAGTGCTACAAATGACATAAAAATAATACCAAAAGACAAATTCATATATATCACATTCCCTGGAAACTGTGAGTTTGTGTAAATTGGGATGTAGATAAAATAATTTGTGGCTTTAAGTATTTAACACTCAATTGAGGAACTTGACAGATCAAAACTACTATTCTCATTAAAAGTTTTATAAGAAGAGTATAATTTTGTACAGTTCAAACTTTATCTACTTCATGTCCATCTCTAGCTGACAGAACAGCAGTCTTTGCTGGTTCCACTATCCTATGTTTCTCACATTAAGGGATTGGTGAACTCTGTGAACCTAATAACAACCCAGTTCTAGTCACTCAAAACTCATGTGTGTCAGCTTCTTAATTATTACTGTACTGACAGACTTACTCCTGCTTACATCAGCATATGTAAGCAGACCCAGCACTTTCTTTGCTTTGATATTACATCACATTCTCATTTTTTAGTCCAAGGACTAATGATTATAACTCATGGTCACTGAGAAGCATGTATCCAGTCAGTATGGACAATGGAGTTAAATCTTAGAGCTTTTACTTAATTCCATTCTGTTTGTATTAATTTAGTTTATTTACACTTTTAATCCTCTAACTGGTTAAGTAGGTATTATGGAAAAAGAATTTTATTTGTGAATTCATTCATCTTTTTAATTTGACTTCTCGCTGAAGAGATGGATGAGAAACTCTTCCACTCAACCCCTTTTGGGTTTGCTTTAAATAGAGATAATTGAATGGGCAAGAGATGCCATTCACAGCTCTCTGGATTCAGATAGACATTTCCTGTGCATTATAGTGTAGTCATAGAGGTGATGAGACTCAGCCTTTAGGACTGCTCTTTAGTGTAGTACAGAGAAAGAAACATTATTATGGGAGTAGTTAAAGAAGGAAGGAATTAATATTGTCAATGTCCATTGTTCAAAATCCAGCACCAATTCTTCCTCAATAAGCCCATGTGTTGATGGTAATGGAAGCAGCCTGATGACACCTCTGAAGAGTCTCTTGCCACATTCTCTGCAGAGCAGGGTGGTTGAGGGGTTATTTGATCTGCTCTAACAGCTCTGAGGTATAGGTGTCTTCAGTGCAGGAGAGATCCTGCAGTCCAATTCTCTGGAGAGTAGAAAAACTGTATTTACACTGAAGTGTGAAAGTGTATTTTCTAGGTAGGAAGGAAATGAATTATATCCTCATAGGTGATTTGGGAAAGGAAACGAATAAGATCTATGCAAGAGGCTTTTCTTTAGGAGTCAGTAAAGGAAATTCAGTGCCAGCCATGGAAGATGCTGTTTAGAAACTGAAGCAGTCAAAACCCAGGGTGGGTAAAGTTCATGAGATCAGCATCTGCCATCTGAAAACTCTACCATGATCTTTTACTAGTTATAGCTTTGGACAGCACAATGGGACCTTTCTAATTCCTGTGCTCCTGAGTGATGTTCATTAAAAGAGAAAAAAGCCACTGAATTTCAGGAAGGTTTTACTGATTGTATCAAAGTGTCAGGGTCCAGAAGGCACTGCCAGCTCTGTGAGTCCTACCCAGCCACCCCTCCACCTGCCCACATCACAGGACCCTATGTCAGCCCCCTGCCTACCCCCATCTGCCCTTCCCCTGAGCATGGCTGGAGTGGTGGGACAGGCTCTGCCTCCACCCTGGGGAGCCCTCAGCTCTCATGAGCCTCAGGGAGTCCCTGGTCCCCATGGTGTCCTGAAGCAAAGGATTCTCCTTAGGATCCTGGGAGCTACCTTCTTTCATAGTAATCCATCAGCAGGGTGACGGCATAGGTAATGAGTGATTGCATACCTTGGCCTCATGTCAACGGAGACTTACATGAACCAGAGTACCTAGTCTGGATCAGAAATGATATGCTGAGACTGATCTTAATTCAAACTTGTAAATCACAGATCATAAACTGTAATGAGACTTTACTTTAAGTAAGGACTAGAAGAAAATCTGTGTCCAAAACACCTTGTATACAGGGCAGACTTAGCCATCAGACACAACAATGACATAATGTTGGTCTTTATGGAGCCAGCCTTTTGCAAAAAGCCAAACTGACTGGACATTTCCTATACTTTTTAAAAAATATATTTTATAGTAAAGGAAACTACCTTGATTAAGACTACTCGTTGTACATGGAAGAATCCACTGATCCCTTTTGTTTAATTTTTCAATGAAATGTGGCAGCTGAAGTCAGGTTTTCTGACCTTTTATTTTGAGAGAAATTAACAGAGGATCTTAGCTTATCTCTTACTTTTGATAACCTATCACAAACTAAGCAGGATTTGTGAGAAACTGATGCTGAATTTCTGTGGGTATGGCCCTTCCATATGGTTGGAAACTTCTGAACATAAGGAAAAATTTTTCTCTGGCCAGAAATGTTGAATGGAAAAATTCAATTATTGTTTGATATGGAAAGAGAAGGTGAGTCATGCTCATTTCTTCCACAGTGAACAGCATGGACTTTCTGCATCCAAAGACACAGAAGTAATTACTGCTAGCGAAAGTGGGAACAGACTGGCCCACACTATTGGGAGGTAAAGGGCATAATGTGATGCAGCAAATGCCCTGATGCCCTTTTGATATGGTAACAAAAGTTTTTCCACTGAATAATTTCTTTAGTCATATTTTGAATAAGTTTGATAACTGCACATCTCACTGTCTGTAGGAGGCAGTTTGATTGAAAAAGGAGAGCAGCACTGTCCCACAGAGAGATTGCTTTCCAACAGTTATATGCTCATCTGCCTGCATATAGCTTAATGTAGTTGAAAGTTAGTAAAAAAAACCCTCATGTATCTTTTGGGATCTTGTAGCCAGTTAATGATTTTTAGGAAAACTAGAAAGCCTCCAAGCTGCGTATGTACACAGAGGTGTATGAGCCATTTGTTCCGTACCAAAGTAGTTCTGGATCCTGAAGGCACAGGGAAAGGAGAAAAGACTCTCAGGATTGCACCTGGGATGCTGTTTTTCTTTCCCTGATTGGATCTTGGAACACATACCCTGTGAAAAGAGGCTGGGTGTGTTCAACCTGGAAGAGAGGCAACTTCAGCAGGACCTAACAGCAGCTCCCAGTACCTATGGGAGGATCATTGAGGGCACAAAGCTCTTTGCTGGGATGCAAAAAGGAGAAGGGGCAGATTTCTAGAACTGAAATTAGGTTAAAAGGTGGAGGGGGCAAGGGCTAGAGGTAAGGGGTGGGAGATACATCACCTCATCTTCAGAGGTTTACAGACAGCTGACATAGCCCTGAGCAGCCTGATCTGAATTGAGTCATGACCCTGCTTTGAACAGGAGATTGAACCAGAGACCTTCTCAAATCTCCTCTAACCTCAACAAGTCTGTGTCTTCTCTGTATAATAAAAAGCAATGTAGCATTTAGATACAGCATTACCTTTAGCATTACAAAACATGTTATGCTCTTTGTAAAGTCTGATGTATTATTATCATTATTAGATCAATTATGATTAACTTTACCACTTATTATATGTATAAAAAAGAATATACTATTTCCTTCTTGACTTTAGTCATCTTACTCTTTTAAAATCATATTTTTCCCATTGATCTGAGTCAGAACATTAGCTGACTCATCTTAAAATAAATGATTTACATAATCTTCCCATGGTCTCTGCTGGGTTTTTTTTTCTGCAAATAGCTTCATAATGTTTGATTATTGTGTGACAATTATATCTCTTCTGAATGAAAGTTTTGCTTTTAATAAAACCAGGCAAAGAGTTTATCTTCATGGGCCCACAAAGGACTGCAGTACAGAGAGTGCTGGTCCTCTTAAGTAGCGGTAGATGACTGGATGGATTTCCTTGGAAGAATACAGACTATGAAGGGTTTGTATTCTAGGCCATGAGAATTTTAATTTGGCTCTTCAGCAAAGATGGAGAATACTTTCTGCCAAAGCAGCAACAGGATTTACTTCCTGACACTGTCAGATATGGTCATGTCAAAGAATAAGCCCTTTCCTCCTGAAAGTTTTAATTCTGAACACTGTTTCTTTTGTTTTAAGATGACCTTGAACTAGAAAGGAAAAAAGTGTTCTTTGATTTTGTAATTTTTCTACCTTGATGCTGTACCAGGATTTTTTATTTGTTTACATATAATCTGCAGCAATATCAAGAAATACTTATAGGGAAAACAAATGAAATGGTTCTGTAAATTAGCCACATCTAATTTTTTTTTTTTTAATACTATGATCTCTTCTTTAACCCTCATAGTGCTAATCTAGACCTCTCATTTTCACATGCAAATATGCAGGTGTTTCAGTATAGTGCTCCCCAGAGCTCCATACTTAGCCCTCTGCCTTCTCTCATGGGCAAGGACGAACATGGATTTCTGGCTCTGTGGATGCAATAGGAGAGATCAAAAAGGGCTGTGTGGTCTAGAGAGGGCACCTTGCAGCAGCCTTGGCTGTATCTTTTAATGCTTTGCTTTGCATATGCATCACATACATGAGTAAACACTTAGATGTTGGACAGATTTGTTTAGAAGTCATTTACTAAGTGTTTTCTAGGTACCCACAAGTTCCAAGAGTGCAAAAAAGAGTCATTTCACTACTTGCCCATTGTCAGGAATTATTATACATTTTTTTGTTCTTATTGTGAGGAAGACCTCCTGACCAAGTACAAGATTTGAACTAGCCAGGAATAGAGCCTAACTGTTATTTAATAGGCTCAGGAGCAGTTAAAGCTCAAAGCATAAAGACCTTCTGGTTCCATGCCAAAGTAATAGTACCATATTACCAAAGCAATAGTACCATGAACTTTCTATGCAAAAAGAATTTCTTTGAGAACCTCGCACAAATTCCACCAAAAAAAGAGAATGTTACCCCTCTAAATTAAAGAAAAACATTTGCATGTATTGAAAATTTAGCATGATTTTACCCTTTTATAAAGGTAAAATCAAAGTTTTGCTTTGCATTTCCTTAATGGTTTAGCTAGTTCCTCTGATTTGGAGTTATCAGACCCAGAATTAAATACAGAGAAATGTCTTCCCATAGTGAAAGTGGGACATTAACTGCAGTGACTTGGTCAAATTCCAGTTGGAATAATTGCACACACTTAAATAAAATGCCCTTTTATATTTCTGTTAAGGATAAACATTATTTATCCCAAGTGATCTTGAACTGAGGAGTAGTGATAAAAAATCTTTTCATTTTGTGAGAGAGTGAGTGCTACATGGATGGGCAAAACTAATCTGGGCTATTAATGTGTCACTGTGTGTAGGGCTGATCCTGTGGAAACCAGTGGCAGAACTTCATTATATTTCCTAAGTGCAGGATTCCACTTATCATTCCTATGTCTGGTTTTGGCATCAGCCTCACATGGCATCTTGTGTAAATTACTTCACTACTTCATAGAAAAGATTTATACCCCCTCTCAAAGTACTGTAACTTAAAAACTGACCGCAATTTTAAGTACAAATAATAAGCACTGTATAAGGTCTCTCTTTTGATATAATTATTATAAGCAAGGCAAATAAAAGTCTCTTTTGTTTAAGGTTTTCCATTACAGGACTCCATTTTTCAGTTACTTGCATCAAATTACCTGAGTACACTTACGTTTTCCATGGAGGGTAGGGACTTCAGCCTCAGGTCTTTTGGAATGTCATCACAAATGGTGTGCATTTTTCTGCCTATCTGTAAAGAGGTCCCCAGATTTGGCTGAGTTATGTGCTTCTTGAAACCTTAGTTCTTATTTGCTCAGCAGTAACCTGGCAGAAGTTGGCACTTAGGTTTCCGAAGATACCATCTGCACTGGGCATCCTCTGAACCAAGGCTACAGGGGATGAACATAACTTTTCCTGTAATTTCTCCTCCTGTGTCCATGTATGGCTATGGCAGAGCATCTAATAGCAGGGTCTAATATCCTCTGCTCCTGCTGCTTCTCCTTCTGGTCCTCTAGCAATGAAGAGATGGAGGCAACCTGGGGGGAATGGAAGGACACAAAATCAAGGAACACAGGATGAGAGAAAATCTGCTCAGAGTGACTTACTCAGCATCAACAAGAAGAATTCAGTGGTACACTCAAGCATAAAATTTGCTTTTCCTAGAATAGCATTATGGTTGCCAGATATGCTGTGTAACATGGGATTTCTTGAATTATAGTCTCAACTTCCACGTCCTCTATTAAAATGTAGAGGTGATTGGTTTCTCTGTATATTACAGAACTACTGTCTTTGTAAAATCTGATAATCTACCACTAACTTTGATCTCATATCTTCTCTATGGGTGTTTTTTTGTTTAATTCCTCACATTGTGTGGATAAACCCACTTCTGAGGGTTATAACAGGAGGCAACAAATTCACATGTAGGATTTATGCTACTGCTGGAGTGAGATACAATTGACTGACCTCAGGGTGGGCTGCAAATGGACTTTCAGAAAAGTGGGTTTTGGGGTAAGGAAGGAAGGGAGTAAAACTGAGAACAAGCTGAAATACCAGTTTTAGTTCTGGATCTGAAAGTGATGAATGGCTGGGGAAAAAGGCTTTCTGGTGGTAATCCCAGGCCCCGGTACAGGGGACAGGTGTGACAAAGGGGTCACAGTGATGTCTTATGCTGGATAAATGGTTTCTAAACCATTAGAGTTTCCTGACACCAGGCTGATCCCTCTGAACAGCCCCATCTGCATGGAGTAACACTATTCACAGGGATTCTGGGGAATAAACTTTGTGATCAGGTCAATTTTTGATGATCTTCACCTTTTTTGTTCCTACAGTTGATATGCTGGGAAGTTTCTGAGGGTCCCTGTCCAACTCCAGAACCCATCTGAGACCCTCCACTGGAGCTGATATTCAGTGCTATTCAATACATGAGCTAAAGCCACAGTAGAAGCCATCAAGAACTGGTGAACATGAACAACCCTGAATACATCTTTCTTGTACATGTGCTGGCACTTCACAAGCCCCAGACATTGATTTCCAGGGACAAGCAGGATCTGTGGTGTGCCTGGTGAACACACAGCTGGCCTCAGGAGACCACAGTATCTGTTGACAAAGGCTGCCCTGAAGGTGCCTTGCCTATATCCTCAAGTGCACTCACTCCTGCCACCTCCTGCAGACGAAGCTGGAGGTTGTTGGAAAGAGCTGGATCCTCTGTTGCCTCCTGCCTGATGCTGAGGTCACCTTCCCCCTTGCCTGTTCCTGCTGCCTGTTTAGGCAGCAATGCCTAAACACTGTAAAATTTTGTTTTAAACAGCTTGGTTGTCCTGGTCTTCCTCAGCATCCTTTCCCCTGTGGCACCATGTCTCCAGGCACAGCTCCTCTGCACCATGGCTGTGGCTGCTGAAGATTGCCTGTGCTTGCCAGAGTTTCTCTCTCTATGCCCCTTTCCAGCACTCTCATTAGGAATGTGCATAATTCTGTGCTTGTAATTAGTATATGCTGTTTGAGGCCTAATTATACTGTATGTTCTGGTTTATCAAAAGCTGCTCATCTGTTGTGTGAAAAACAGTTTAGGAATCTCAGGCTGCCTTCTGCAGGAGTCCTCCTCCTTTGAAGTGGGAAGATCAGAGTCACGGCTGGGTCAGCACAGCATGAGCTCTGCCTCCGCTCAGGGTGCCGGGTGTCAGCAGCAGAGCAGGATGGGCTCCTGCTGTGCAAACGTGGCTGCAGTGCTTCATGTCCTGCAGTGCAGCCCAGAGACAGCCACAATCCCCAGCTGAGCCCTAGGAGCAAGTCATGTCAGAGCTAGCTAGTCCCTCCTTATTCCTTTCCTTCTCTTCTTCCAGTTAAATTTCCTTCTTGCTCTTAAGCATTTTCTTTTACTTGTGACATCAGCTACCTTCTTCTTTTTTAAGAACAGTTGATACTCACACAAGCCTGGAAAAAAAATTCTTTGTGTGTAGGCATCAGGTCAGTATTTCCAATGGAAATCGTAGTGTGTGGTATCACAAGCTATTTTAAATCTAATGAGAAATGCAGGAAATCCTGCAGTGAAATGAAGCTGACCTTGGTGACCGTGACTGTCTCTCAGCATTGCATATACTAGTGCAGTGTGAAACATGTAGAAGCCTAATCTTAAATAGGGAGTCACAAATATTTATTCTACCCAATGTTTTATAGAGAACTGGGAGTAAATAGCTTTTGCAACCACCACCCCCAGTATCTATTTTTTTGGATGAAGGAATATATTTTAAAAAAGGGATGAACCTGTGTAATAGTAAAAGGAAGAAAAAATATTTTCAGCATTTATTGCAGGATAAACTGAACCAATGATATTCTGACACCTTATTTTATTGTACTTAATGCTTGAATATATTTTTAAGAGTTTTAGGGGGTGGGGGTAGAATATCTGGGAATTATCCAGTGTAACAGCAAGGATAAAAGAAGGTGCTCCAGCTCACTTGGAAAACCAGCACTTGCAGGCATTAATAACATAAATGATAGTGTGTCCAGGGCAATCATCACATTGCTGGTTTTGGACAGTACCTCTTCTCTTCAACAAATGAAGATTTCTTCTGTTTACAAATGGCGCACCTCCTCTACACTAATCACTGTGTGATTAGCAGGACTGGGGCTATCTGGGGCAGCATACAGTGATAGTAAATGAGCTTCACCAAATGCAACGGGTCACTGACTGAGAAAAGGTCTATTGGTGATGCAAGCTAACCTCATGCCATTGAGAGAGCTATTACATCAGCCTATCCTGGGAAAAGAAAAATGAGATGTGGAACTTAATCTTTTGGGTGTGTTAACAACTCAAGACTGTGTCTAGAGTAACAGGACAGGAGTGAGTGCCATCCTGTGTCTCTCTCCCATGGAGACACCTAGCAGAAAATAAAGACAGTGCTCTTGTGTATCACAGCACCCATCAGCAGCAGGATGCTGCATGACTTGCTGCACACAGCACTTGCCACAGGACATCCAGACACACTCCATCCTAGAGACCTGACAGATTAAACACAGAAGGAGCTCCATGGTGACATCAGATAAATGTGACATCATGCTAACAGATCGTGTTAGTGGCACTCTGTGTTTTCAGGGCTTATGTGAACTCTTTTCTAGAAAAAAGGACAAAGATTAACATGGTTTGTAATGAAGCATCTGCTCATGCCTACAGAAAGTTGCATGCATCATGTGATGAGGATTTAAAGAGTAATATGCAAGAATAACCCATATATTTTTACATGCATGTTTATGCCTACACTTATTATGAAGCATCAGATATATGTGTACAGCAGGAACTATGCACATTCCCTAAGTAATCCCCAAACTCTGAACCTGAAGAAAAAAAGACAAAGACTGGTTCCTGAAGAAGCCTGAAGAAAGAGAAAAGGGTTCCTGACCTTAAAGTTAGATGATGTTGCTTGTCCATTTTAAAATATGCTTGTGAGCCTCCCTGGGCAAGGTTTCAAAATACACACTTCACTGTTTCAATTCTGTCATTCAGTCATACTGAGCTTGCAAAGCAAAATACAGGAGTGGGGGCAGAATCATGATGCGGAAGTTTTATTTTGGAGAAAATCAAGCAGTCCCAGACGATACCTGCAACAAGTTCAGTGCCCTAAGCACACAGTATGCTCAGGCTTTGGGCAAACTGCCAAATGGGTTTTCAGTAAGTCCTAGACTTGAAACACATATCAAGATACTTATTTTAAGTGTCAGCAACAGGCAGTATGTCCATAGCAGGATATTTTGGCATCTGATCTGATAGATTCACTTATATAATTGAAATAATATCTTGGCTTTTTCTACTCTTGGCTTCATGTTGGGGAAAAATCTCTGAAAAGATGAGAACCCTGAATCATAACAAAAATTGGAAATTTTGTGGTATGTATTATCACTTGGCTTCTAACTAAATAATTTTAGGGAACCATGTTATGTTCCTGCCAGAAGATTTAAATGTTCCCCGAAGTCAGTGATTCAGCAGTGTTTCTATGAGAAAGATTGTTTTGATGCTAACTCATTAGGGAGGATAAAGTCAACATGCACATTGATTTTAAAATTCTCTCTTGAAATACACAGTTGATTGTTTATTATCTTTGAATCTGCAGAGATTGGCACCTAATTTGTTTAACTCCTTAGAAGTGAATTTAGAGAACTTAGCAAGAAGACTTATTTAGAGATACTGGCTTTAATCCACATTCTGCATCATGTTCAGCTTGGGTCTTGCCCAGTCTTCTGGATCGAGGTGACTATAGGAAAGGAGACAGATCAGGTTCAAGTTCTCATACTCAAGTACCCTTCACTGGCATTACAAGAACAAACTGGGGTTGGTAAAAATTCTTATTAGGCTTTATAAGGTCTAGAAATCTTCATTATCCACTTTTTCATACCAGCTTGGTTTTTACACTCAAACCTAATCAATCCATGACAGTAAGCATGTATTAAGATAGTTTAACGTAAGGAGACAAATTGTTTTCCCTCTTACTTTATATGACTTTTTGATACTATGTCACTTGCAGTAAACCATCACTACAGATTGTTTGTTGAGGATCTGATTTCTTCTGGAGAAGTATAACTGTGCCTCAAATAAATCTGTTCTTGGTGTCTGTGATAGCTTAAAAAAAGTGATAATGTATATGGGAGAGTAATCAATTGTTTAAGGAGAAACAAGGAGTTGAAAAGCAAAAAGCTTCCAGAGAGACCAGACATTGTATGAAGATGAAGGAGAAAAGGAATGGGGATGGTGACTATACTGAGCTGACCTGGGCAAAGGGACCTGAAGGGTCCTTACAACTTGCTGGGTACAGTGAACAACCATGGTCCCATTCATAAGCTCTGTAAATTCCACCACAATATTGCTTCCCTAGTATGTAATTAAAATAGGATCTTTCTCATACTGAGAGTTACAGTCATAGGAAAAAACACATGAGATTTTTGTGCTTTCTTTTTCTTATGTTTGCATGTGTCTGAATAACAAGCTGAATAATGCAGCTCTGATCTTTTTCAGGTTCCAGTTATACTTCATACATAACATTAATAAATATAAACTATCATAATTAGAAGAAGTCCTGATGCATTGGTGACATTTGCAGTGCTTTACTTTCCATCATCCGCTGTACCAAGGAGCTTTCAGAGTCTGCTTCTGGCCACTGTGTGCAAAGGCTGTCTCTGTGTTTTGTCTGGTCTAAAAGGCCACACTCCTGAGTCTAAAATATGTCTCAGTGCCCTGTGAAGAGTGTCTTGGCTGAGCTTTCCATTTGCTTTTGCAGCTGCACTGTCCTGGCACACAGCTAAGAGAGTGGCTTGTGGCTGTGGCTGAGTAATCCTGAATGGACAGGAGGAGCAACGAATTTCTTGCTGTCACCATGGGAAAGCATAAGGCTCTCCAAGATGACCCTCCTTTGTGTTATCCCCATCTTAAATTATTTTCTGTTCATTTTTGAAATGTTACTACTAGAAGATTTGAGAGCTGCTTTATAAAGTGTTGTATTTAACTCCTGCTTTGTTTTGAGGTGTCAATGTCATACTGCTGGGTTAGGCTGGAGAACTGAGGGACCATTTTCAGTTTACTGCAAGCCACTGGAAATACTTTCAGGTTTGTAACCACAGCAAAACCCTTCAACTTCAGATGCAATCAAATATAAATTCACTGGCAACCAAAAGCTCACTTGTTTGACATCAAGAGTGTTTGTCCTCTGAGATAATATAAAATGCTTTGAGGTACTTTTCTGGAAACCTTGACATTTGCTTTATTCTCTATGATTTTATAGAAGCTTTGTGTGCTTCTAAAGGCCACAGAGAATTTAAAGCTATAGCTTTGTGAAAAAGTGAGGTTCAGCAGTTAGCACATTAAGTAAGACTCAAGGGACGTCAGGATAGTTCATTCTTACAACACTCTGGAGTAAATTATCTCCTAAAACTGTTCCTTATTTTCTGCTTTAGTCAACATGGGTATATCAGTAGTTATCTTTTCATTGTTCTTGCACACCCAAGCAAAGCATGATGGCAATTGTGACTATTTTTGTGATTTTAAAAGCATTAAGCTTTTTGATTAATTTATTTTAAAAATATGCAAATCTTCTGGTGTTACAGGTTTAATAGCAGTGAAAATTGCTAAGTAAGTCTTAGTCTTGAATGAAGGTCAAGAAAGTACTCATTACCCTTAAATCTTTCTGTGTGGACTCGACCTACATCTCTGATAATGGCTAGACCATGGTGACAATATTGGGAGCTTAATGCTTTGGAAGATCTCACTGTGATAACACTGGTCCCCTTCCAAAACTGACTTAAAAGAGTTCTATGCTACCAGGATTATGTATGCACAATTTCTCTGTATATTTATGAACAAACAAGCAGTTAAGGGTCAGTTTTATAAAGAATGCATGTTAAACACACTACCAAGGTCTTATTAGATACAAAATCACCTTTGCAAAAGATTGGCATCTTTTTCAGAAGAGTCAGCCAGGTGCCTAAAGTGACTCCTTGCAAATGAGAATATGTTTTGCAGGTATGTCAGCTCTGAGTTCATCCAAAACAATAACATATATTTAACAATCTGTGGATGAAGGGTTAGTCATAAGAACAGACCAAAGAACCCTGCTTGGCAACGATACAGTCTTTTTGTTTCCTTCTGTCTGGGGCTATAGAGGCTGTGCAGTAGAATAAGATACAAGTGTGGAAGTCAAACCCTCCTCATCTTCAACATGATCAGCTGACTTCCCGCATGACCTTCAGGCTGAAGCTACAGAAGGGCCATTCAACGTTAGAACTTGAGATATGAACAGTCCAGGGAATTTTTGGATGATTTTCTGGGCAATTAAATCCACAATCTGCCTGGGAACAATTATAGCTCATCCATGTGCCATGCTGCATTTACTTTGTAAACACCACTCTTTAGGCACACCTGTGATGTTGGGAGAAGAAACTGGGACTGGAGTTTAACCTCCCTCTTCTTTTCCCAGCAAAACTCTGCAACCCTATGGTCTCTTCCACATCTCACTGCCCTAATGTGAGTTTTAGAAAACCACACTGATCCCTGCTGGTCTGTACAAGTGACCTGGGACCTCTAGAGCTGCTCACTTGCTGCATCCTCTACTTCCAATGTCTTTAGACCCTGAACACTTCATTGTGCCACTCCCCTGCCTTCTTTGTTCTCTCACCTCTTGCACATTCATGTCAGATTCTTTCTATTCCCAGATTTTATCAGGACCTGGAAGGATCCGAGTCAGGGTTAACAAGAAACTATTTCTGTGGGCAATAGGAAAATTGGTGGTCAACTACCAGCTTCAGTGTTTCAAGTGTTTGATGCAGGATAAAAACTTATGTGTTTTGAGAGTGGGAGGGCTCAGGGAATTGTATTACTTCCTCCTGTCTTGAATGTGGTTAGACTAAATCATAGGGTGTAGAGAATGAAATGCCAGCTGTGCTGCAGTACTGCACAATGGAAACAGCATCCACAGCTGCAGTCCTTGGTTTTGGTGACAATGTGAGGAATATTGAGACAAGCAGATTTTGACTTGTTTTTCTAAGAATAGCCCTGCCCTGCTGATGTACTCTTGGACACAGCACTATTTCCAGAGAACTGAATTCAAACAAGAAAGTCCAGTCAAAGCTAAAATGCTCTTGGATAGGTCAGATCCCAAAAGACCTGGCTATTTAAAGATTGACCTTTACATTTTCAGATCAGAGTCTGCACTATATTTCAATGACACTTATGTAAAACTCTTTCTCCTGGATCTCTGCCTTATTAGCTATACTCAGTTCTACCGTTGAAAAATTGGAATTTTGATATAAATGAAGAGGACTAAAAAGGGAAAAAATAGAAGGGCTAATATGGAGGTACTCCCAGTATCTTACTAAGGAGACAGGAAAAAAAATTTCTTCACTGATATAGAAAGATTTGAGACATGATTCCAGTCCTCTGGAAAGGACCAGCCTGGCATTAAAAAAATACAGCTTTGCATCCCATATTATAGGTGACTTTCACTTTCTGACAAAGAAGGCAGCAAAGCAGCACCCCACCAAGAATGCAAAAGAGCTGCTGTCCAGTTGATTCATATTTAGTGAGCTGCAGTACCATGGTTGCCCATTGTGTAATGTCTGTGGCAGAACTATTTTCAGAAATGGCTTCAGCAAACAACTTTGAGACAGGATATAGACTGAATATCAGCCCTTCTGGATAATATAACATTTCTGGATTGTGTAACATGCCTCTGAGAGAATCTCAGGAATCTCTTATATTTCAGATATCTGGGAATGTATTTAATCTTTTTTTTCTTTATTTTAGGACTGAAGTTCCCATTTATTTTCAGTTTAACTTAACTGAAATTTTATCCTACTAATAGGAATTACATGGATATTTATAAACAGCATTAAAATTTGGAAGGTCAGAGATGGATGTTTGACATTTGAAGGCCTATTTTTCTTTATGAGACATGCATTGAAACATATGATTAAAGACTTGAGCCATCCTTCTAGACTTTTACTGTCTCTAAAAGCTACGCCACTGATTTTCCCAAGATTATTCAAGTAAAACAAGGGAAATACAGACCCTTCCCCACTTCCCAGCTGTTCATGTGCTGCTTGCAAATCTGGGGGAAGATCCAGCCATGCAGGATCTCCATGGGGGAGGGCAGATGCAACAACCTGTGCATAGTTTACTGCCAGAAATCAGGATTAAGGGAGATGGAAAACAGGGAGTGTTTTTGGTCTTGTAGACACTGCAGTTCTGTGCTTGTCCTTTGCCCATGCAGGAGCGAGATCAGATGGATTTTGAGTTATTGAATCAACAGTGTGTTCCCAGTGAGTATTTGTCCAGTCCATTTCCTTGTAGGATGTTGACACAAAGGTGGCGATGGCACCTCATGGTTAAGATGGCACATATACACTGTTATTTACTTTTTGTGTTGGAAAAGTCAGTGCACAATTTTGTCACAAAATATAGTAGATTTTGACTGTTGAAGACAATGTAGGGCAGAATTTTAAACGATATTTTTAGCACCTCCACTTTCAATACAGAATTCTTTTTTTTCAGTGCAGTTGTACATATTAACCCATTGCTATGATCCAATACACACATTTACATCAGTACCTCTGCTTCTGTGGGGTTCAGTGCAGTGCTGCTCAGCTCTGCCTCCTTACCTAGATCAATGAAGGACAGATACAAATCTTCTGAGGATATGAATGTTCTGCAAAATCATTTTGTTTCAATTAACAACACCTCTTTCATTATCTGAGGCGTGGCTGATAAACTTCATGTCTGTCAGGTCTGTCTTGCTTCATGAGTGAGCCATAACTAGTTCACTAAAACAATTAACAAGAAAGAACTCCTAAACTGCTCTCTCCACTCCTCATGCTCCCCTCCCCTCCTTCCAAACTGGGGAATTCTTTATTTCAGAACAAAACTCCTTAAAAGCTATTTTTTTATTTTTGTCTGATTCATTCAGACTATCCATTAATTTCCAGACTGCGGTCATGAATTCATGCTTCCTCCTCATATTTTGGGACAGCAGACACAGCTAGAGGCACCCTTCAAGGGTTGAACGTAATCTGTGCAAACACTGCTTGAAGCTGTACAGAGGCTACCGTCGGTCTGGGTGGAATAATGTTTGTGTACACGTTACAGATGAGACAAGGTCATCCATCGTGCCTGCAACACAGCAGGGAGTTGAGTCCTTGCCTTGAGTGTTACTTCTATGCTTACAGAGAGAAATAGTGTTGCTGGGTTTATTTAAGATTCTTTGCGGTCCCCACAAAGTGTCTGAGGCTCTTCTGGGGCCTTGCTCCCATTTTCTCTTCTGATAAATCTTGGCTTTTGGGGTGTTTTTTTTTTTTTTTGGTTGTTGTTGTTGGATTAGAGCCAGTAATATAGGTAGCTGAACAGCCAGGGAGCTGATTGTCAGGCTCTGATTTTACAGCAGGGATTTTGCAGGAGGCTGCTGATGCAGTGACCTCTGAGCGTGAGGTGAGGACCGTCAATCCTGCTGGGATACTGTTGAAGGACTGGCTCCTTCTGTGCTGCTCAGGGAAAAAGAAGCTTGGCACAATGGTATCTCTACTGCTGGTAGGGGGTAACCCTGCAGCAAAGTAATTGCTCTTCCGTGCTGTGGTATTTGTGGCCAAAATAATTAGATAGTTACAACAAATCAGAGCCTGGGTATGGACCATCATATATACAGTGCAGAAAATTAAAAGATATTGGGTTTTCAGCAAAACAGAATAAATCAAATTGACAATATGGATGTCTTTACCAACACTATTACTCTCCCTGAAGAGGAACTATTTAAACCCAGATTAAATGTTTTACAGACCAAGATTAAACCTGCTTCATGGTGGAGGCAGAGATAAGGGAACTCTTTTAGCCAGTACTTTGTCCATCTGCTAATTAGATATTGTATTTAGAAACATTTTCTTATTTTCCTTTGATAAGCCTGAATATTGTCAGAATTTTTACTCAGAAGTAGGAGACCCTCATGCCAAAACTGCCTGTAGCTCTTGGAGGCTGCAAAACCTACTTTCTATGTATGAGGCAGGCCAGGAATAAAAAACAAGCCTATTACACCCTGGGAGGGTGCTCTAACCAGCAGCCTCTGAATCAAGCAATCTCTTTGAAAAACGATTTCTTCTAAAAGTTCAAAAACACCCATGCAGAATCTTGTGGTGAACATAGCAAAATAGTAAGGAAAATGTTGGTTATAACAATTCATCTTTCCCAAAAGATTCATGGAAAAATTCTTGAGCTGCTTTATATTAGGTATTAAACCCACTCTGGTGAGAGGTGCAGCTTTACCAACAAAAGAAGTAATATCTACAAAGAGTTGTCTGTAGACTGTTGGACTAGTGACAGTAACAATGCAAAACATACTGGAGGCTCTGGCAAAAGAACAGGCACAATTTATTGGCTATGCAACTCAGAATAGGGTAAGATGAATAGAAATGATGACCTAGTGAATAGGTTACTGGATTGCGATGCAACAGAGCAGGGCTCAACTCCTGACTTAGCTTTTGACTTTTTTGTTACTTCAAGGAAGATGCTGAAATCTTTCCTGTGTAACAGTTCCCCATCCTAAAAGAAGAATAACGATATTTTCTTACAGTCACAGGGATACAGGCAAAGGTAAATGATAATTGCAAAGCCTTGAGGTACTGCGGGAGGGAGGGTCTAGACACAGAAATGTTCAACCCTAAATCTTTCCGTTAAGGACAGTGAATGCAAAAAATATTTTCTAAAGACATATTGCAAGGTTATTTTCCACTTTCCCAAACGTGGCATGTAGAGACATATTTCAACTTTTATTTCTATCCTCTATTCCTTTTTAAGTACATTCTTTCCTTCCCTTGTAGGCAGAGACATATGTATGGCCAAGGGGATGATGTCTAAGCCATATGATGTTCCTGTATTTCTTCAGGTCTGATTTGATGGTTTTCTGACACCAAAATAATCAGAAATTTTATGTATGATTTCATAGTGCAGTTTCTGAGAATTTAATATTTCACTTTGACCCTCCAGATCCTTCAAAACAGCTTATAAAATCTTCATGGTGTGGGAGGGAGTATTTCTGGAAATCTTTGTCTTTCCAGGAGTCATTTTGTGTGAAGCTATTTTGATGGATTTGCTATCATATTAGTCAAATATTTTCTCCATTAAAAATTTACACATTTGTTTTCATGTAAGGAAGCAAACAAAAATCTCTCATTTCTAGAAGGTAAACATTTTACTCAACAATTTTTGGAGTGTAGTTTCCTTTGAAACTCAGTTTAAAGAAATAGATGAGTGCTAAATGCAGGCAAAATAGATCCAGCTGTATAAAGTCAGTCACTTCTGTAGCATGAATCATTTCTCATGACAGATGGCATTGCACTATAAAGGTATCTGTTGCTCATGTTTGACTGTAGAAGAAACCTGAATAACTTATTTAGGCTAGTTACCTGTTTTTGGCTAGGCAAAGCTGGGCATAGAATCCATGTAATTGCCATCAATAAGTATACATTTTAAATCATTGCATGACCTTCTCAAAGTGTTTAGACATAGATTAAAATAGGCTTTCCAAAAGTCAGGCACCTAAAATGCTGAACATTTTTGGAACTGTAGGACTTCTTACATACAGGACTTAGGTATTTTCAGGGGAAGAGGTTTGCCTCTGGCTTTATTTGGGTAGCTGTGCTGCTGATGTGATCTGGGCTCAATACTACATGTCACACAGATCTCTCTGCCACATGCCACCTTTTTGGGTAAGAAAGCCCCATGAAAAATGATCAATAACATTTGAACTAATCATTTAGGTGAAGCTGTGTGATATTTCTGTTATTATAATTTTATTTCACAAGGACCAGTCACTCTGCCTCTCCTGCCTCAATACTTGCAAAGCCTGAGAGAGGGTTCTGTGTCAACCCTGCTCAGAGGTTGTGTTGCCACCTCCATGAAATGCAGGGTTTGTCTCTCCCATGCCGTGTGCACTCTTCACACTGACTAGCTGGGGTTAGTGGGGCTGAGCTACTGCTTTACCCCTCTTGGTTCCCCCTGGGAATGAATGGAGATTTGAGCTGGGGAGCCCCACCAGTTTTGTTTTAATTTTTTTGCAGTGGAAGTGGGGAGGCATTTCAGGGGCTGGCAGTATATTGTCCCTTCCTTCGCCAACAGCATCTTCGTGCTTGTTTGAGGGGTGGAAAGGCTTCAAAGTTTACACAAATATGTCACTATCTCTCAGGGCCAGATCCCAACAAGACTTCCTAATGGAACCTTCTAAAGTCTTGGGTAGAAATTAGAGTAATGGAAATAAAAGAAGACTGCCCAGGATGGTGAGTTTTGCTGCTTTTAGAGATAAGATTTTAACTGATAGACATAATGGGGCAAAAACATAGTATTCTGTTCACCTTGTTCAATTCAGTTTTTGTAAAGCTCCAGTCACCATGGCATCTAGGCATGAAAGATACCTTATGTCAGCGGGATATGCATCAAAGGAGTCCTTTTCTAATGGATAAACCTGATATCAAAGAACTGAAGAAACTGAACCAAAATTTACAGGTGTCCTTTGCTTTGATCATTAATTAAAATGTGACTTATACTCACAGTGTCCCTATTAGAGGACTTGACACAACAAAGCATTTGTGGTACCCGACTATTTCTTGTAATGCTGTGAAAGACAGGTGTTCATTCCTGGGAAAGCTTTGAAGCTAAAAATAAAATAAAACAAAATTAAAATTAAAGGATATTTCCAGGTACATAGTAATCATCTTAATACTTACATTTGAGGGCTTTGTGTGTGTGTTAAATACTGACAGAACTCCTGGCTGGAAAGGAATGTAGACAATGAGGTAAAGTAAAGCCTTGTATGTCATTTGAGATCAATTGTCAGAGAATTTGTCTCAGCCATGTCATTATCAGATTAATAGTTGAGTTCCAATTTAAGCTGGAGTTATTTGGATAACAGGAATCAAAAGGAAAGTTTTTGCAAACAATTTGCCTTAGAGCAAAATAAAAGTGTTAGACATAGGATTTTTTGTGATTTTCACCACACCCCTTGAAATTCTATGCAGACCAGATTGCTTCGTAGGCAGATCATGACAGCAAACCCCAGTACTCTGGGTTATTCCAGCCTGGAGGTGTAAGATGGATCAGGTCATTTAATTTCCCCAGCAGGTAGCCCAGACACAAGAAACCCAGTCATACAGCTAATAGGCTGTATGGCTGCCAAATATGTTGATGATCCAAAATAGCTAGTTTAGGTTATAGATTTGAAAATCATAGAATATCCTGAGTTGGAAGGGACCTGCAAGGACAATTGAAGTTTAACTCCTGATATCTTCTTACAACAGGTCATTTGGCAAATGAACATTCCTGCAGTTTGTCTGCTTTGCTCTCCAAGGCAAATTGAAAAAAAATCTTCCAGCTTTGCGATTTTGTTTTGTCTTCTTTTCACTTTACTTTCTGTCTCTTCATCTTCCTCTCTTATTAATATTTCAAAGGCTCATAACTTAGTATTTATAACTCATGTTAAATAACATTAAACATTCCTGGGGTTGAATCAGCTTTTAAACACAGGGAAGGGAAAGTGCCAGAAGAATCCTGACACCCAACCCAAATCGCTAACAACTTCTTAGGAAGTTTACTTTTTGTTAACTTCTTATTGTTAACTTCTTGTTAAGTTATGAAGTTAACTTATTGTTAACTTCTTATTGTTAACTGCTGCCCTGATTTTTAAAAGTGTTAAGTTTTCTTTTATGGTTCTTTTGAAAGTTTTAGAATTTTCATAAAACTTCTTTAGCCTTCTGATAATGTTTACATATTTCTACTGGAGTTCTCACGCACTGTTCATGTAAATAATTATTGTTTTGCATTCTTCTTTGTGGGAGGAGAGAATTGATGGACTGTTGGTTTGACCAGTGTGGTTGGAGAAGTGGCAGTTTCATCCTCCAATCCACTATCACTTTTGGAATTCTATATATTGTGAGGTCAGAAATAAAATTGGCTCTTTTTCTCTTTTGAACTTACCAAGCTTCTCTGTACTCATTTTGTGTCCAATAGTGACAGTTAACTTCTTAGGAAGTTGTTAACTATTAGGAGGTTGTTAACTATTAACTATTATTATCTTAAATATAGTTGTTAACTATTAGGAAGTTGGCAACTTCCTAAAACATGTTTTATCTTCCCCTCTCCTGCTGGGAATCTATGAGTTTCACTAGCATTTCATAAATATGTTCTACTATGTGAGTGGTTGTTGTACCATCTAATCTTTATAACACACTGGGGTGCAGATATCCAAAATGCAGGGATTTCATTTGCAAGAGCATTGGATCTTTGGGATGTGTCACATTGTGCTGTAACCTTGAGGTGGTAGCAGTTACCTGTGAGTGCAGTGTGGTTTTCAGTGCTATGACCAAGTATTCACCTTTGGTGACCATTGGTGTCCATCTCCAAATTCATGATTTGCCAGAGTGAGCAAGGCTTCAGAAAAGAGGATCCTCCACCTGTCAGTTCCTCTGTAATCTATAGATACTGTAGATATAATGACAACTTGTTAGACCCTCTTATTTCCCAGTGTAGAATAACTGAATAATTTCTGCAGCTCTGAAGAGATGCTTTTGACTCTGTACTGTAGTGGGTACAGTGGCAGTGTGGAAGAAGACAGCACCACATCAGGTCTGGTTTGTTCCAGTTTAAACAAGAACCTCCTGGGTTTTATTTCTTCCATTCTGTGGGACTTGTGTCCCCATTTGGTTTGAATCTTGCTAGAACAAATACCATCTGAAAATCTGGCCCACTCATAGTATACCCTCTAACAATTAAACTATGGGTTTAAAGACTAACCTTAGAGTTTTCCTCTATGTAATTAGTTTTACAAATTTAGGTTCACCAGACTGATTTGTGAAATTTAGGACTTCTATGAAACATCCTCTACTGAAAAAAACCACAATCTATAAGCAGACTCATGACTATGAAAGCAAATTGCAGGTGTTTCTGGCAAGCTTTCAATAAGGAGGGTGACACTACGAAGTCCTTTGTCACGATGAGTGACATCTCTCTTGTTGCACACCCTTTAGTAAAGCCCACATCAAGCCACAGAGGTGGAGCATTCTTCCTGGAGAGCTAACAGTCCCATTATTTTTCAAAGAATTCTTCAGCAGGGTTCAGGTTCTGGTTTAGCAGAATAAATGAATCCTAGAATATGAAGACATTCTTCCCACCCCCAACCCCTTCTTCTTTTGTGATGTAAAAGGACACAACAGTTTATAATACTTTTAATATCAAATGACAGGTTTTAATTCATTCCTCGCCCTGATGTTGCACCTACAGGTAGAGGGATAATTGGTGGATGTATAAATTAATGCTAGACTACATTAAAAAAAATATATGCTTAGAAAGTACTATTGACATTTCTAGCTGTAGCATATTTTCACCAGATGTGTTACGCCCATTCACAGATACTGTGTTCTCACTCCATTTTTAGTTACGAGCTTGACTTATTCTTTGTCAGTAACTACCCTTGAGGAATATTTCTGTGAAATACAAAAAGCTTGCAAGTATACTTAAAACAATCAATTAGTTAGATGAATGGCACAAAGACTGAATCAACATGCATCCAGAACATCAGACTATTGCAGACAAAACTTTTTATCCTTTCCAGAAAGAGTCTGCTTGATTTCTATTATCATTAACATCTGCACTCTTCAATGTTGATCACATGCCTTTAAAGAAATGTAAATCAACTCCATATTCTTAGACATTTTTCTAAAGATGGACTGTAACATTTTACCCCCTTCAGCAGAATTGCAGTATCACCCTGTTTACCAATGACCTATGAGTCTGGTATTTGAAGAAAGGGAAAACATAGACAGTATCCATCTCCCCTTACTCATCCCAAGACTTGTAAAGAGAAGACAGTCACTTCCTGTTTACACAGCTATTGCTGATGTGAGATTGTTCCATGCCTTTTAGTTTCTACTTTATATTGGTGATCTTCATGGAAGAGGAATTGCAAGGGAAAAAGTCCTTAGAAGAAATTATTTTGATATTACATAGTAAGGAAAATATAATTCTACCATTGAAAGGAACTAAATATAAGAAAATTATTGAATGTCAAGGACAGATACAGCCTTAGTCATCAGGTGGAAAATGGATGGGCAAAAATCCCTCTGTTCTGGTGATCTTTGGCTGCAATGTACATGAACTTCTGGGACTGGCTGTTACAGTTGTGGCTTATTTAATTGTTGGCTGTTCTGTGAAATATTGATTGTTCTGAGGGTCTGTGTCAGTAAATTTTCAAGAAGTCTTTAACCAATAAAGATATGTGTTTTATTCTGGAATCATCATTATTCTGGTATCTTTGTGTGTGTTACTGATGACTTGATCTGACTTGGCAGGCACTGAGAGAAGGGCTGAGTGTAACTTACACATTCCTCTTCCAAGGACTGTAAGAGAGGGAAAGTCTGAACAAGAAAGCTGATAAAGAAAATTTCATGTCTGATTGAGAGAAAATACATCCCTTATAATTGCAGATTTGGCCAGGGAAATAATTTGAGATGGATTGTTTATTTAATGAGGAGTTTAATAAATAGCCTTAATTTAGATATGGTAAATTCTTTGATAAGGGCCAAGACTTGTTGGAAGAGTTAAAAAAAAAAAAGTGAGGGGTTTATGTGAAATTCAGTCTAGAACTGAGCACCTGTCACTTCTATCTGTGAGGCAAAGGATCTGCCTATAAGGAGCAGCAGAGGAGATTCATACACCATAAATACAGCAAATGAGTGTGTGTGACCTTTTCTACATGACTGCTACAAGCATGACTGTCACAAGCATTGTGAAATCTTCAGTAATTTAAAGGTCTTCATAAGTGTGTTTGCACCATCCAGAGCTAGTGTGGTACAACAACTAAAACCACATTAAAGTGAAATTAAAAGAGCCTTGAAGTATCATTTAAAGGCCTTTAAGCAAGAACAAAGATCATAGACTTACTTAGATATAGATCTTTACCTATATATTTCATTTGAGCAGTTTATTGTTTTTCACAGTTGCGATTCTGTGATTACATTTCCTAAGAAAATGTGGATATAGTGCCCTATGTCCTTCCTGTCACTGTCTCGATATCTGTTTTGAAACAACCTCAATATATAAATCCAAAGTGTAATTTCTGGATCCTTGGTGATCAAAGAGTACGTCTGTGGCTGTTTATGATATTTTAATTATATTTTTCCCAATTCTTCTATAAATTTCTGGGAAAAAATACTTGCTTCTATAACTGACACAGGATTATTTGCACAACACTTCTGGAATTTTTCTTCTGGCAATATATATATTGAATAGAATGAGATTGGTAAAACTACCACTGCTGTGAGCAGCAGACTTTTTTTTCCAGAATTTCCCTTGTGTAATGACCGACCAAAATGCAATTTCATCAAAAGGCAAAATGAAAAAGTTACAGGTAAATTATTCGACAGACAAAAATTATTACATCTTCACATATCAAGGTACAGTATCTTTTCAGACCTTTCTTGGCAAGCCTAAGCATCTGATTTCTATACAGGAGTAACTGGATGAGATTCTCTGGTTTGAATTAAAGAGGTAAACTAGATGATCTAATTTTTCACTCTAACCTCTGCATCTCTGAGATGAGAATAAGTCATGTGAGTCAGGCTACTCCTACATAAACATATTTAACCATAACATCGTAGGATTTTATGGTGCTAGGCTTTCTCTGAGGAACTCTTGCATTATTCCACTGCTCTGCAAAGCCAAAGTTTTGCTTTCCAGATACTCAGTTGAGTTGAGCTGCTGGGAAGTTTGCAGCTGATTTTGATAATAGCTGTTATGGACTTTTTTGTTTCGTTTGTAAACCGTGAAACATAATAATTCCTGAAAGCACTTAAGATTGTGGTAACTGAGAATATGAACATGTTCTTGGATTACTGCTGTGCTTCTCCAGTTTGAAGTTGTCTGTCAAAGGCTGCAGAGAACATGAAAATGTGATCAACCAGAACCATAAACAAAAATCCCTGCCCAACAACCACACAGAAAAATTGACAACCAGAGTTTGGATTACCACAACTGTCAACAAGATTTCCATTCAGAAATCCTCAATTTGGCTTGTCTTCTAATACTTTTACTAATGGAAAGAATGCTCTTAAAGAAGGCAAACTCCTTTATAAAGTTCCTTTTGATCACAAATCAAATAGAGTTTCAACCAGAGAAAATGAATAAACATCCGTAGGAATTTGCAAACAATTAGAGCATGTTTTTTCTGCCTCACCCTCTTTCTGCATGTCTTAAAACAAATATACATGGACATGCATAACTTTTTCAAATTTGTTTAATATTCAAATATTATCCAGTGACAGTTTGCAGTTGTGGAATTTTTCAATCTGTTTTGCAAATTTTCTACAGAGATTCAAAACTATGCAGCCAGGCTGTGTTGCTTCATTCTGACATGTCAAATGGGATGTTGACTTTTCTTACAGCATCTCTTGCAGGAGAAGCTGCTAAAATGGCAATAGTTGCAGGAAGAGGTGACAGGAAATGTATCTGTTTTTTAAAGGTTTGGGGTATTTGCAGACAGCATTATTACCAAGTGCTTTCTCAACACATAGCTTTAGAGATTCCACTTTAGAGATACTGCAAAGAAAGCTCTTGAATTGTATTCAGTATAGTAAATCATACTGAAGCTTCAGTTGCTGAGATGCTGGCTTTGAACTTCCAAAGTGACATCTGTGGCACCAGAACAAGAGAGATAGATTCAGATTCACAATTTCAGTGTTTGAATTTTTCTTGTTGATTTGGTGAAGAGCAAGAAATAAAGATATAAAGTAAGAATAGAAACCTGTATGCATAAAACACATAAAAACCTGCTCCAAAACAGAGTGTTATTGATTATCTAGTTCAAAGCACAGGTGCTTTTGTTAATGACAAGTTATGACAGCTGGAACATACTTCTTTTATTTAGTGGGTAAAATGAATCACTGACTCTCTCATTACCCTGTCTATAAATTCTAAGATGTGAAACAATGCTGCTATGGTTAGTGCTCTGACTGTGGCCTGATAAATCCTGTGTTGTCTATCTTTTATAGTTATTTGTACATAGCAAACTGCTGTGAAATTACTCATCTCCATTTATGTGCAACACAACACTCCTGGTTTTATATAACAGCTGCTGTTTGAAAAATACTGGTATGTGAACAACAAGGTTTGTAACCTGTAATGGATATGTGAGGATGTCTAGCAGTTTTTATTAACTGATCCAGTATTAAACTAGTGACAGTTTCTACTAGTGACAGTTCTGGAAATACAGCTTGAAAAATGGACCAGATTCTGCAAAATGGACCAGAGAGCAATTGCTCTCTGTGAGGAGCATGCACGTGCATGCTAATAATCTGGATCAAGGATATGAATCTGATAAACTTGTTCTACAGTAGCTTCAGGAATGATTTTAAATGACTCATCCTAGTACTGACACTAGAAATGGCCTTCTCTGCACTGATTTTAAATAATGATGCTCAGCACCTAGCCTGCCCACAGAAACATCAGTCATTTGGAGGCTGCTGCAATTCTCAGTCCACTAAAATTGTGATGAAAGACTTCCTTTTCTTGAAGGATCTCTTTGCCAGGAGCAAATAGCTATGGCAGGCAGATAACAGGAAAAGTACCTCCCAAAAGCAAAATGAAGTTTTATTTAATGTTCCCTAGGATAAACACTGCATTAAAACCTAAGTCTGAGGAAATTTCTCCAAACAGTTGTTAAGACAGAGGCAGAGATACACAGCAGTCACTTTTGCCAATTCACCCCAAATGCAAAAAAACCCTAGAGGGATACATCTCTCCATTTCCTTGTCACCCACAAATTGCTGGGTATGTCATGCATTTCTAATGTTAGCCTATCTCTAGACACTTTGAGTTCATTTTCTATGCAGTAACCTGTGGTTTTTCTTGGGAGTTGTGAGTTTTGCTGAACTATTGCCAAAATGAACATTGATACCAGGTGCCTACTCTGGCACATTCCAGTATCACACCTTCAGATAAAGTGTAGAATTACATGTGTCATGCCCAAGCACCACAAATTACTCTGACCTTCATCTCAAATAACATGATAACTCCTGCTTTGAGACTTCAGACAATGCAACTTTGGCAAAAGTCAAGTTTTTCATAGCCAAGAACATCAAACCTCATGTCTTTTACTGCACTGAAGGGGTTGACTTTTAAAGAAAATGTATTGCCAAATTAAATCTACCTTTGGCCTATAAAATAAACCTACTATCCTGGGCAAGCACAGTGATAAACAGTCTTTGACTGGTTTGGAAGGAACCACAATGGGCTGCAGTGCTGACCGCTGGAGGCTCACATATGAAGGTGATGCTGATAAAAGCACATGAGTGTTCATGATGAGAGAAACAGATGGTCAGGAATGACAGTCATCTCCTCTGAGATTTCTGACTCTTGCTAAAAAGTCTGAGGTGTCCATACTTCATGCTGATTGCTTGAAGGCTGTTGAGAATTTGAGAAAAGCAGAGGTCGTGGCTGGTGGCACTGCACAAGCGCTGGGGAGGAGGGTGAGGACCACTGGGTCTCTGAAGGCTGCTGCTGCTGTAGCAAGTGCACCAAACCACTGACACTGTGTGGGCTGGTGGGAACTTCCTTCCCATATTCTCAGATTAACCATTCACATTCAGACAGTTATAAAACGAATTTTTTACCTGAATTAGACACCTTAGTTTCTCTGTTCACTAGCACATTTTGAAATTTTGAATCCTTCAAATGCGTGACTGATCTAATTAACCTCAAACAAAAAGGGTGACTAATTAGCAACTAAAATTTGAATTTGAAAGTGGGGCCTGATTAAGCAGATTGCAATTTTTATTTGGAGGATCAGGTCAAAAGTACCCTACCCCTTCTTCTACTTAGTGACTGGTCCCAAAGGACTACACTTGTAAATAGTCTCTAAAAACATGACTGCAATGTTTCCTCAAAAACTTTTGCATGAAGAAGTTCTTAGGGCTGTAGAGAACAATGTCTTTTTTTCATACAGAAATGCGGGAGTTTGAAGTGAGGAATGGATTAGACTGCAGAGAACTGTCAGCAGGGATCAGATGAAAATTTACATGTTATTAAGATCAAAAGAGTAATTTCCTAAAGTTTTTTTTTTTTTTTTAATCCATTTTCAGGCAAAGACAATAAGGTTATTCAGAACTTTCTACTTCAACTAGCTTAGTGGGATAATAGCCTTAAATATATTTTTTTAAAATTTATGGACTAAATAGTAATTATTATTTATAGACATAATGATTATTATGTCATTCTCTGTCTTAATCTTAGTTTTATTTAAATTTTTGAGCTTTTGCATTTGCTAAAAAAAAAAGGGTAGGGAAAATATTGGCAATTCTAAAATAAGTGACTGCTTAGCATATCATTGCTAATATGGAAGTGGCCTGGTTAATGATGTTCATCTTTAAGGACAAAGATAATAATCTTTATAGCTTGCAAATTCCTTATTAGCGTGCAGATAGTGTTACTATAAATTCAAGCTGCATATCATAAGCCACACATTTTTAGCTGTTAGAATTCATTCCCTGAATATTTAGTAAGATGATGAAGGGATGAATGGCAACTCCCCAGCTGGACACAATTCCAGTTTAAGCAAGATGATAAACTTCTAATATGAAGATGGAACTTATGGATTCTTGCCAGAACAAAATAGCATTTCTCCAGTGGAATTCCAGTTCAAACTATTCTGGAAAGAAATTATTCTAACAAGGTTCCTCGCCCTTTTAGGGGCTCCTGGGGAAAAAAAATAATGGAGAAGCCAAGTGTGTGGTCTTTTGAAATTTCAGATAATTTGTAAAAGAGACAGCATGGGCAGCTTTTAGGAAAAGAAACAGAAAAAATCACTGCAAGTTGACAAGAAATATTTGCTGCCCCTAAGCTCTTATAACAGCACCCATGACCCTGCAAATAGAATTATTTTTTTCTAGCAATATGTCTAAAATAATGGCCTTTATACTGTTGTGCAGATTTTTGAAGTGATTTCATATATTTTTAAGGAAAAAAACCAAACATAAAATTAATTAATTAATTATGTTGGGATACAGAGATCTCAATGTTTACATTTTGAGATCTTTTTTAGATTCTTACATTGTCTTTACCCTTGAAAGAACCGAACAACTTACCTAGTGTTTTTTTCACTTAGCTCATATAATGGCATTCATGTCTTGGGGAAGGCTTTTAATAGATAGGTCCTCACATTCAGCAATTCTAACTTAAGGCTAAGTGATTTCAGTCACTGTTTTTTCCTGAAAGTGTGGCAGTAACATGGGGGTCCAGCAGGAGTGTGTGTGATTGCACTCCATGCAAATCTATGGAAACGCAAAAATTTTCAAAACACTATGTGTGATCCTAGAGTCAGTGTCTCTTTTAACGTCTTTGTATTTAACATTCAGAGAAACAACCATATTTCACTGTAGGCTCAGGCTGAGTTTCATGCCAGATCCAGGCACTTTGTGTTAGTCACACGACTGTCCTGCAACCTTTCCCAGCCTGTGAAGTCAGCAGTCTTTTTATGCATCAGAAAGGGATGCCTTTGTCTCTCTGCTGTCTCCATGGGCAGCCTGCTGTACTTACACTCCTAATTAATGCACCTTAGTTTGTTCTCTATAGCTAAGAGGGGTTGAATTCTGGCCCCAGCACCCATTTTCAATTTGTCTCCAATGGTAGGCATTTGCCTTCTTTTGATACTGTCTGTGTTATATACTGAGCTTCTCAGGCATGTGAACTTGACCGAAGAATAAAACAGGAGCCAAAACAGCATTTAGTTCAAAGGAAATCAGAAGGTATGCAAAACATTGCTGGAAGTAGGATGATTTAATTCCATGAATTACTGGTAATTTGAAAAATTTTCCCCACAGAGATCAGCGGGAAGACTCTGAGATAGCTTTCAGCCACATGAAAGGACCCGATTTTCAGATGGGTTGCTTTGGGAAGGAAATTCAGAATAATCAACAATTTGCATTTGAGATACTACTAAAATTGATGGCCTTCGTTGACAGATTTTCTTTTGAAAGACCTCTAAATTACCATGGTTGATAGCCTGCCTTCTTCCTGTGCACTACACTTCAGTGCCTGGAGCTGCAGGATATGCCCAATGAAGGAAAAATGAAGGAAATAGAGTTGTCACAGATGAATTGTTTTATATGAAGGTAAACACCACATTCTCCTTTTAAAGCTGTTGTTATTTTATCCCTTAGATGCCATTATTTACTCTGGGTCCAACTGTTCTCATTCAAGATGAAAACTTAGCTTGCTTCAATACAACCAATTAAAACACTTTAAAACAGTTTCCCAGAGAAGCTCTTATGCAGTGATTGCCACAGAACCTCTTTCCTCAGGTAATAGGAAATTGAAAACCACTAGTACAGCACTTCATTTTGGAATAGAGTTTGGTTATTGGAGTTGGGTTGGGTTATTCTTGGTCAAAAAAGACCTCAGCAAGATCCAGAGCTTGCAGTCACTCTGGTTGTGACTTATGTGAAGGGCACAGAGACTTCATACCCAAAGACCTGTTGGGAAAAATACACTTTTCTAGTTCTCTGGAGAGAGATGACCTGCACCCTTCATGCTCTAGATGGAAGTATGAAGCAGTCCATGATGCAATGTTTTGGCAAAAGTTTTCAAGTATACAAAAAACCCAGGAGAAAACTCAGACATCCCTTTCATATATGGAAATGTTTTTGTTTCATAGAAGGCCTAGAGAAAGCCCAAGTGTGCTGTATGATAATCCACATTCACTTGCAAAATCTACATGTCTTCCACAAGACTGAGGCATGAATAGAGAACAGTTCTTGGAAACCATCACTTATAGTAGTAATGTTTTAAGACTTGAGGGGACACATTCAATTAAGGCTTCATATTGTTTCCATACCAAAGAAATCCCCACAAAACTGAATATATAGTAGTGGGCAAGATGTTTCCAGCCTACACTAATGTATAGAATGGCTCCTTTACACTGCTTTAGAGATGTAAAGGGACTTTAAAAAGTTTTAAATGAACTGTTAATGGAGGACATAGAGGACATTAACACAAATGAAAATCAGCTTCATGACTATTAGGGAGTTAAACTATTGATTGGATTACTTGGCTTCAGAAATTCAAAGAAAAGTCATGAATCCAATTCTGACTTTGAAGCTTATTAACCCTTTTCAGCTTTGCTTTTTATTTCATCCTTTCTTCTCAGCCATAACTTGAGATTTTCTGTTCTGTGACTCAGCTTCAGATGAAGGGAAGGGAGAATGAATGGTTTTATTGCAGGCAATGCCATGGCCTAGTTGTTGGATACCTGCCAAGACCTGTGATGTGGGTTCAGGCTGTGGATTTCAATCCACTCATTGCCTGAAAGAACACTTGAACTTCTTGAACAAGAGGTTGATACCCCATTTTTTTTGATACCAAATTTGGTGCTATCTAAATGAATCAAAACAGTCTAATAAATCAGTTTCTTCTGGAGGTTTATGTGAGATTTCTTTTCTTACATCTGAAATATCAGGAATTTAGATATGTTGTTCCCACCTATCTGGTCAGGAGAAGGACTTCTGAACTTGCTTGAGAATTCAGATTCTCTGAGATGTGCAATGGTATCTATCTCAGGCTAGACAAAGCTCCTATGAGTGAAGAAGTACTCAAGGCATGACTGAGGTGAGAAGTCAAGGTGCACCGGGAATAGGGATTTGAGGCAGGAGTGAAACATAGATCGAGAGTTAAGAAAGACCTCAGCAGTTAGGGAAAACTAATTTGGGAAGGACCAGAGCACTTAGACTGATTTTGAGAATTGTCATAAATGTTGGACTTTTGACAGTAATCCTGCAAATCTCCAGATTTGTGTTGAGTGTACAAATTGGATCTTTTCTGGAAGCAGGATTCTCCCTCATCCCTAAAGCTTAGTTAAGATTCTGGACACAAGACTCTGGATGCAACAGATACCTCCACTAAATCCTTCAGTCCATCTAGGAATTTATTATTCAGTTACAAAAGGATTAATAGGATATCTGAGGCTAAGGACTTGATATCTGTGATCACTGAAGTTGCCCATTTTTAAGCATCAGAAAAAACTTCCAGTAGGAAATTTCTGAGTCCTGAGGGGGAAAAAAATATCTTGAAGACTCAAGCAATGACAGTCTGAAAAGCTTCTGGGGAAAGAAAGAATTTTGTCATTCAGCAAGCACAGAAACCAATTTCTGTGGCTCTTGGAAAAGTTTGAAAGTTCACAGAGCTATGAGGGCACAGTTAGGGAATATATGCAAGGCTCATGGATAAAGCAAAACAAATAGATGCAATGACATAAAGAAAATTATGACTTATGTTACACATCGTTTGAATACATAAGTGGATGAACATCAATCCTACCAAAATACAGGTGGAAGCAGGAATAGGTGCCAGTGTCAGAGTCTGGTAACAGTGTTACTCATTTGTCAATGAGAAAGAGAAAAGCATGCATGATTCAAGCAGAAGGAAGGAATTTCTACTTACAGTCAGGTGTAATGTCCTATTCATCCTGGGATGAATAGCAACATATCCCTGGTCTTTGTAGCCTTAAATGTGCACTTGGGTTGGGTTGTAATGTTACATTTCTAAGTCAATGATCAATTATATTGAAGGACCAGTAGTGCTAGCATATTGGAATGAGCTATTAGTGTTAATACCAAAAAACATGGAATAATTCGCTGTCTGACTATCATGCCAGGGGTACCTCATTGGAGCTGAGATTCCTCTGCAGCTTGTGATGCAGACCATGGTGAAGAAGCTGTGCCCCTGCAACCCATGGAGGTCCACAGGGATGCAGAGATCCACCTGCAGTCCTTGCAGATGCCCATGCTGGAGCGGGTGGATGCCTGGAGGAGACTGTGTTCCTGTGGGAGACCTATGGAGAGAGGGCTTCTTGCTTCCAGACTGGAGCAGTCTGTCCTTGAGGAACTGTACCCCATGAAAGAGTGACCCATGCTGCAGCACTTTGCAGAGAACTGTTGCTCATGAGATGGAGAAATTTGTGAAGAACTGTCTCCCATGGGAGGGACCCCATGGTGCAGCAGGGGAACAGTTCTTCTCCCTGAGCAGTGGGAGAAGCCTTGAGTGATAAACTGACCATAAACCCCATTCCCTGCCTCCTTGTGCTGCTGGGATAAGTGAAAGAGCTTGGAAGGAGGGAGGGTTAGGGGGATGGCGTTTTTAAGGTTCTTATTTTACTTCTCATTATCCTACTCTGATTTTGTTAGTAATAAATTTACTTTATATCTCTAACTTGAGTCTGTTTAGCCCTTGATGGTATTTGATGAGCAATCTCTCCAGCTCCTTATCTCAACCCATGAACACTTTGTTAAGTTTGCTCTTCTCTGTCCAGGTACAGAGGGGAATGAGTGAGTGGCTTTTGTGGGTGCCTGGCATCTGCTCTGGGTAAACCCACTACAGAGCTGCTGCTGCTTTCAATTTTCTACATTTTCTAAAAAATCATGTTAGTTCATTTTAGGCATAATTTCACTTAATAATTTTATGGCAATTTGACTTCTCAAACTAGTAGGCATCCCGTCTAGAGCTTGCCTATGCAGAATGTGAACTATTAATACTGACTTCAAATAATTTCTAGAATCAAGAGGTGGAACAGCACTAAAACCTTGTCATTGGCTGTATAACTTCTACAGAAGAAGTGATTCCTAAGGAGATAAAACAGCTGCTGGACAGACTGCTTAGGAGCTGAGGCAGCACCTACAACTGGGGAAGTAGCATTTATCTTGACTGTGCATATGGTGTTGCTAATGGGTCTGAAGGGATTGACCCACCTGTTCACTCCTCTACAAATACACATAAATACTGGCATCAGTTATGGAACATATGTATCTTCCACTCTGGGGTGAAGTCCTTTGTAGACTTCAACTTACTTAAATGGAAATAAGTCTTCTAAACTTCACTTATTATCTTGGGTTGAATAGTGAGGATTTCTTTGGTTTTGGTGGTGTTTTTTAGCCTTTTGTTGTTTTGGTATGTTTATGCATTTTATTCAATAATAAAAAGTTATTTGCTATAGCTTATTTTGAATGAATCTAAGGGGTTTTTCCTTCCCTTTAGCAGCCTAATTAACAATCTCTCCCAACCAGTTATTTACCTGGAACACTCCTACAACCATGATTTATTCATAACAGACATTTGAAGTAGTTCAAAAACAGAACAGAAGATTGAGGAGAAAGTCATCCTTATTGTAATTGATGAAACCAAGGTAGTTAATTCCCAGCTAAAGCATAGCACAGATCTACAAGTCCATGATGACCTAGGAAGCTTATAAGGCTTTATCTGACAGACTGGAAATGGTCAGTGCTGAAGGATGCTCAGAGTGAAGGTTCCTAAGTGAGCCACACCTGCAAAAATCCTCCAGGAAAAAGAAAGAAGTGAATTGCTTATATTTATATAAAAGAGAGTAGGAACGAAACCATCACCACCAAGAATGTATTTTGTTATAAAAGAACTGCCATCATCCAGACCCCCTCCATCATCCTTATACAACATGCAGTGGTAACAAAAACAATGCTGATGTGTTTTTAACTTCTCAGTCTCAGAGAGCCAATGTGAAATATGAAATTATGATGGTTTGCTTGATTCCAGGAAAGTCTTTGTACTGAATTAAAAATGCATTAAAGGCTAATTGGAGTTGATATATCTCCTGCTAGATTAATTTTGAAGCAAGTACTATATTATATTGACATTGTGTTGGTGATCAAGATGTTCTCTAAACTGAAAGTGTTTTTGAGGGAATAATTACAACTTGGAGGAAAGAACAAAAGATTGAAGGTGTAAAGTATTAAAAATATATAAAAATAACAGTATAATTTTTTTAATATATATTTATAGAAGCTACAGAAGAACAAGCAAAAGGACTTGTCTAAGTAATTGAGGAAACGTTGAAAATATTTTGAAGGATCCCATGATTCTTCCATGGTTGGAAGAAAATTCAGTTCAAGGAAGTTGTATAATTTGGAATGCCTCTTGCTTTATGTTAGAGAAAGGTATACATTTCTTAATATTTTCATAAAAGAGAAAAAGGTCCAGGGCAGCACAAGTGCAAGCACACCAGTGTGATCAGCATAGGCTCTCTTTGTGTTCCCAGTCTTGTTCTTCCTTCCCTTCTTCCAGTGGTGCTTTGTCAGGAGTAATCTTCTTTGAATTTGAAGACAGTTTCTTGTGGCCCTGAGAAAGTGTAATCAAATCAGTGTTTATGGTTTTGGGTTTTTTCATTGTTTTGACCAATGAACTGTTCTTGATGAACCTCTTTTTCTTGGCATGGACCAGAGTTAGCAGTTGATGTCTGGGAGGCTTCATAGGAGCTCTGCTACCTGTGGGACTTCTTCCAGGTACCCCCTGGGACTGTGGCAGCCTTCTTTTCTGTCCAAACACACAAGCTCTTCATGTCTCCACTTGCCTTTACAAATCTGATTTTCTCAAGCTCAGACCAGGGAAGCTACAGATACAAAACAACAGTTACTTATTTTAGGCAGTGTCACTGTGTGCCTGTACTTTCCAAGATTTTGATTTCCTGTGTGAAAATGTAAGATTTTATGACATGTGAGTATAAATATCTTCCTACACATGGACAAAGCCAGACCTCATGCCAGAGAGTCAGCTCTTATTCTTGTTTGTTTTGGGATGGAGGAGGGCACAGAGATGTGTCAGCTGCTTGCCACAGAGCTGGAGGGAGAAGACCTGTGTGGGTCAGAGTAAAAGAGAAATAACTCCCAGCAAAGTCTGAAGTAAGATGGCAGGGACTGTGAGAATGGCTCTTTATCAAAAAGGATGACAGGAATCTGAGGGCACCTGGTTGGCACCCGGGAGCCAGAGGCACATGGCTTCTACTGTGTCTTCATGGCAAAATGCAGTTAAACTGCAGTGGGACTTAGGCCTATTTTGGGCATGCAGGAAAGCCCCCAAATTGAGAACTCACATTCATGTTTTTAAAAAGAAAAGGAAAGGAAAGAAAAAAGAGTAGCCTCAGTATTAGGTTCCCAGTCAGATTACTCTGCTGCTAACAAGCAGCAAACCACAGCAATGGACACACCAGGTTTCTCTGACTCTTTGCTGTTGGTATGGAAACTCTTTGCTCTTGGGAACATATTGTGTCTTGTTTTTGCCAGTGGATAACTTGATGTTACACTTAACCTGATAAGATTTTCACCACCTTTTCTGGGAGTAATTCCACAATATACTCATAGCAAGCTGGCAATATATTTATTTGCAGTGTGTGATGGATGCCTATGCGTGACCACAACTCATGCTGCAACTTAATGTTTGGCCAGCAATGGTAGCAATTTTGGCTACCATGGAACTGGGATGTGTTCCCAACCCAAATCAGTCAAAAAAGAAAATGTACATATTCTACAGTTAATTTTCAGAATCTTGCAGCCTCATCACTATTGAAACAATGAGTAAAATAGTAATGGATCATGAACATATTAATACCTGTTAAACAATGTGCCAGTTTCAGAAAGATGCTTACCTGCAACTAGATAATCAGGTGTTATCTAAGAAGCTGTGGGAGTTAAAAAGATAGATAAAGAACTTCAAAACCTATGGAAGCATTGAATATTCACTTGTTTTCAAATTTTTTTGCTAGAATAATCTGTTTGCAGCCATGCAGACCAACTGATAATTAGCAACCTTGAACAAAATGTCCCCATTCATAAATCAAAATTATTCACTACAAATATTAATTGCAAATTTAGCCTTTTTTTTTCCTTGTTCATGAATATATTTTCCATGCATAAATATTCATTGAATAGTTTATGAAAACAGATTTTAGTCTGTGGGTTGCTTGTAGGATGTTATTATATTTGTGTAGTTTCTACTTGTGCATCGCAATTAGTCAATAATTCATACAGGTATCATCTTTTCTCCCTAGAAATGAAATTGTTTGCTTTAAAAACAAAATAATATGGAAAAAAGTATAGGGATAATTGCAGTATTGGCATCATTTACAGGAACAAGTCACATGCACTAAAATTTGAGTAAAGTATGAAGATTCATGATTATCATGACAAATACCCACAGCTGTGTGTGGATTTATAAGCATGACATATTATAAAAGCATAAATAGCAGGAAACTCTGCCTTATTTCTTCTATTCACAAAAGTATTCTTGAATCACAGCATTATTGTAAATGCTCTTGCTCACAATGATACGTTTTCCTGTTTTAATCTCTAAGCATCAATTGTAACTGTTTGTCAGCTTCCAAAAATTGTTACACAAGATAATATCCGAGCTTTATGCTCACTTGAATAGATACTGCAGTCTGTCCTTTCCCTGTCCTTCTTCCAGAGCATCTCTTTTACTGAGGAAAATGAGACAAGCTGCTCTTTCAATTTTTGTTGCTGAGAGCCATTCCCCCATCAACTCTGCACCTTTTAACCCTTGTGATGTGATGTTGATGGAGCTGCCACTTAAAAACAAATTTTCTTTGGCCATCAGGGAGCTTCCTGCGGTGATGGAGATGACAGAGCCTTTTTCAGGAGGTTGCTTTTGAATCTGCTGTTGTGGGGAAACCCTTGTTGTCTGATATCTAACAGAATTTGGGTTCAAATGTGAAATCCCTGGGCTCATTCTGGATTCCTCATGTATAGGAGGCACAGCCACCAGAGTGGCTTGGGAGGGAGCAAAATCAAGGGAAAGTCTTTCTTGGCATGAAGCCTTATTTACCCAGTCTTGTGGAACAAACAAGCAAACAAAAAAACCCTGTCCAAAACAAGCCCCACTGTGTAACCCACTGTTAGCACTCAGAGTTCAGAATATCCTCTGGCTTTGAATTAAGTGATTTGAAATAAGAAACTATAGGAATGCCCTTGGATAGTGACTATTTAATACACTAATTATTTGTACTAGGCTTGCTATGATAGAGGACTTAACGCTGATTATTTTACAATATTCGTTTTCTAGCACAATGGCCCTCTGAACAGGTGGAGGGGATTTTATCCAGCACATCTTTGGTTGTTATCCAGCACATTCTTGCTCTTCCAGACGTGAAAATATTTACATATTAGTAATATGAAATAACATATTTCACTTTATATAAAATTTGTAAAATGACACACTAACAGCTTATCATATACTCATTTCCAGCAAAAAATTAGTACAGAAAAACACACCTCCACTTTGCATTCACTGCCCCAATCTAACACGAACATTTTAATGTTAACTCTTTGTCCCTGGGAGTCGATTTTTCCCAGCACAGCACCTAAGTGCAAAATGCATTAGCGCAAATGTCTGAACTCCAAACCCATCTGGCATTAGGAGCTATAAAATATTGCCATACTTGTCTACAGTAGATTTTAACAGACTTTCTGGACAATATCATTTAAAAAACGTTGTTGTGCAATGGAATTAATTAGCACAAGTAACGTGTACAACATAAATTTTTATTGTTTCTTATATGCCATAAAATTTCCAAGACACAGGCATCTGGTAAAACCATACCGTCTGACTGGGCATGGCATTACGAAGGCCTAGATGGGAGCAGATGGAAAGTCTGAGGATGAAATAAGAACAGATGGGAAGTCTGAAGGTGAAATTTGAACTTAGGTATTTCAAAGTTCACATGGCTGAACATAAAGTCCCATTAAATGTGCTCCGATGAAGAGTTAAACCGACAGACTCCACTGTGCCTTCCCTCCTTTTGTATTTCCAGTGTCACTTTGCTGTCAATAATGTTTGTGGCAGCAGTTAAAAAAGCACTTTCCTTAACTCTGCCTGCTCATTTCAAACCTGAGTTTTTGTCATCCACTCCGTACCTGGGATTTTATGGAAGTGTTAGTGCTATAAACATGGCAAAGCATTTCCAGGTTTCATTCAGAGCTGATGTCTCTCCCCTGTAATTTTGCTCGCCTTCGTTTAGGCAATTGGGCAGGCACAGAAAGCTGTGCTGGCAGGGAGGCAGCAGCACGCAGCCAGTGCTGAGGGGAGGACGGACCCATGGGGCTACCGAAGATAGCAGCGAGCCCACCCTCACCCATGGCTGGTGTCACTGACAAAAAGCCCAGCTCCTGCTAACACACCTCCATACACTGTGCAGTTGGCTCATTTTAATTGGTACAATTTCTTGGAAATACTTTCCCTTCTACAGTTTTTTCCAGCAGAACAAGTCTGTTGCAGTTTTAGCAGGGAAATATCATTCAAAATTGTGGGAACAAATACAATTGCCACTTATACTTAGCGGTAAATCCACAGAGGAGAAAAAACTCTGGAGCCATTCCTCAATTTTTGTTGGAGTTTTTTTTGCACCTTGTTGGAAATCCAATGAAGGATTTTTGTTTTAGAGTGAATTTACCTCAGTTTAATGGGGTTTTATGAAGACTGAATTTGCGCGAAGTCCTTTGCATGGATGATATTAGTAAATGTGGTGAGCTAAGAAACAAGGGCTTGGTATTCCTACTAAACTATCATACTTTGTATGACATTGTTACTTTTAAAACCTGTGAATCCCTGATACGTGATTGTCAGCAGAGATAATTTTTTCCAGCTCCCACAAACATACCGAATTCTCAGTTTACAGCACCACATTGGTTGTAAAACACAAATACTGTACCTGGCTCTTGTTCTGAAGTCAAGGCACAGAGAGATACTTCTCAAGTTTAAATAAATTACTCTTTTCAGATGTTGAAAAAGGCATGACAATTTACCACTGATTCTGAAATATTGCTGTAATTTTTAACAGTTGCCATAGCAGGGTGTACCTGTTCTAGGACTTGATGGGTCATTTGGAAAGTGCAAAGAATGGACACGCTTTTACAGTTGATCAAGTTCTTGGGTCACTTCTCTCATGCATGTGGCCAGCTGGGTATTTGGGAAGGGCTGTTTGTGCCGAGCCAGGTGGGGCACCTGAGTCAAATTTGTGGTAGGTTCCCAAAGACTAGGAATTGTGGCTTTCTTCAGGTTAACTAAGCTCTTTGCCATCATTATCAAATCAGTCACTCTGCTGCCATGTCATGTCACCTGGGTCTTGAGGATCATCATATTCTACAATTCTGGAAAGCTTTTGAGTAATGGTCTGAAAAATGACAGGCTCTCACATGTTCCTACTGTACTTGAGGAAGTGCATTTCCTGTGATTAATGGCCTCTCTTCATGCTCTGCACAATGCTTTTTTAAGATTTTTCTTTCCCTGCTGTAAGCCAAACCAAAGAATGTTTCCAGTTTCTCAGGCTCTATTTACCTTCTCCCTCATTAATGGAGGCTCTCTCTCCTTGCTTTCTGATGATTGTGCACATACTTAAAGCCTTCTGACTATTTTCAGCTGCTACGAGTGTGTTCCAAAAATGTGACACAGCGGAACGCATCACCTCACTGCCGGCGTGCAGCAGGCACTTCCCTTGGACTTCTGCCTGTTGCATTTGCAGTCCAGGGGGGAACCAGGTAGAACTGTGACTCCAAGGAATTTATAGGGACTCACTGAGCTTGACACATGTGCCCTGCTTTCTGACACCATCCCTCTTGATACTTCAGAGTTTCAAAGGCTACAGGAGACTGGCAGAGTGAGGGCAGGGGAGAGAAGGAAGCTTGTGTGTGCTGGGCTGGACAAACAGGCAACAGACTGGGCAGCTGATACAGCCTTTTAGCTGTACACCATGGATCACCAGAGTAATGTGCTGTAAATCCTGGCCTAATTCTCAGCTTTTCAGTACTATCCAGTCTACCAGATAGTAATCTTACTTTTTTTTTTTTCTCTAACTTTTTCCTGATGACAACACAACATATTTTTAGTAGAATTCAAGTGTAAGGCATGAAGGTTATACTGCGTCACATAAGGGTTGCCTTATAAATACAGCATTCTTTTTTCATGGACACTGGTGTGAGTGATTCATAAAATATTGTAAACAGTTTGTTTTGTAGTGAAATAGCCCAGTAAATTATCTTTATTTTCAGATTTTACTTGCGGCTCCACTGAGTTCTTTTAGGTGATGACTGTGGAAGGTCAGCCTCCACTTGCTTTCTTGCTAAAGTGAAAAAATTATTGCTTACTATTGTAAATGCAGATGAACCCAATGGGAAGAAATGACGATGTTTGACTCAATTCAGAAGGATGAATTATTTCTTTATTATAACTATGCTAAAATACATTAATATACTATATAAAAGGAGGATACTAAAACTACATACTACTTTCTCTGACTCTAACATAACTCATGACCCTCTGTCGAGAGTCCAGACACAGGTGGATTGGATTGGATTGGTCATCAGGCTCAAACAATCCTCACCAGAATTCAATCAAACACTCACTCCAGGTAAACAATTCTCCAAACACATTCCACGTAGAAAAACAAGGAGCAGAAATAGAAATTGTTTTCTTTTTCATTTCTCTCTGTGCACCTCTATGAGAAATCCTGAGAGGGAGAGAAATGTGCTTGCCACAGCTCACCACCTGTGTATCTTTTTTACTGCTGTGGAGAGAAGAGATGCAGCATCTCATTTCAGGTAGGATCTACAAGTACATTGTCCTGCTCAGACTGAGTGGGTGAGGAGGCCACAACTGTGGCCTGGAGCCACAGCAGCAGTGGGTGCCACAGACAGGGTGAGAGGCGGTGTGGAGAGATGCTGCTGCTGTGGATGCCTCTCTGTGACTTCTTTCCAGTGCTCCATGGGTAAATCACTTGCATGAAAAGTCATCAATTCAGACACATAAATGTGTGCTGATGTGAAGGAGTTCTGTGGTGGGTCACAGAGTGTTTGAAAGGCAATGGAATAAAATAGATATGTAAAAATGTAATTACACTGAAAGAAATGACCCCTACTTCTTTCCTTGGATGGTTTAGGGGCTATGGATGAAGGCATACAACTTGGTAAAAATCCAAGTAAACTGCACTATTTTTTGTGTCTTTCCTGCTTATTTTTCTCTGTTTCAGCTTTCAATTCCTTTCTGAAGTCCCTGTAGTTAGCTCTGGCTCAATTTTTTGCACTCAGTAACTATTTATGGTCGTGAAAGAGCTCAGATAAAAGTTCTGCTGTCACAGTTTGTGAAGGCAGAACTTCATCCACAGCATATTTATTTATCCACTAACAATTATTATCAGAAGCATTGCCTTTGCTGTTATCCAGATTTTTGGTTCTGTTTTTCTCTTTTAGTATAGTGACTGATTTGATAAATAATTTACAGAAATGACTGGCATTTTGTTCACAGTGAGTTTCCTGTCATGGTGCTCTACTATTTTTAAAATTCTTTAGCCTTATGAATATAAGTGCTGAAATAATATGGTGCCTTTCACACTGATTACTCAGTGATTCCATGCACAGATGAGCCGTGTGCTGGAAGACTGGACAGGTGTAGATAAGCCTTCATGTTGGCAATCTTGGTGCTCAACTTTCCCAAGACTTCTCAAAGCACAAAGTGGGTAAGAGACAAGACACAGAGTATCCAAATGGATTTCTTGAGGTCTTTCCCATCCCCTTCCTTGTAAACAGTTTTTAACAGTGTGAAACGAATGCCGTATCCCCACAGAGAATGCGTGTTTCATGTAAGTGTTATTTCCAAGTACTTCCAATATTACTATTATGTAGTAATCAAAATATAACATAACCTAGTTTTATATATTTTTACTAACATATTAGAAGTGTGATAATTAAGAATAATTCATTAAAAATATTTAGAATTCATATTGTTGTGTGTGCCACAGGTCAAGTACTTGTTAATAAAATGTCTGTTCTTAACAAAACTGCACAAACACAGGATCTCTACCGTTTAGGGAAAAAGAGCTTTTAAAGCAGCAGCAGTCAAATCTGTAACGAAGAGGAAAAGGCGAGTGTATGAGTGCTGCAGTGTTGATAGCAGGCAGCTGGTTGATTCTCTGGAAGATGACCAGTAAGCTCTGACATTTCTCTAAGTAGCATCACAAGAATTGATCCAAGAACTATTCGAAAAACTCCCGTGGCATGATTACACTTAAGTTGAACTCTTTTTTCCTGTTTTGACTATTAAAAAAATTTCAGTGTTACTATTATATTTTCTGTGAGGTAGATCTCTTACATATGCTGACTTGGCCCATTTTGGCTATTTTTTTCATGGTCAACCTTGATTTTCAGAACCTTCTTTCTATTCCTGACACAATCTGGATTTGAGAATTGGCAATACATATTGTTAATTTCTATTTAATGCAGCTGTGTCTGACTTGTCTTCACAGGTGTTTCACAGGGGCAGTTTTTGGGAAGAAAAAAATCCAAAGCCAGTAAAGTGTAGTGCAAGTTTACTGAGCAGATGTGCCATCTCACGGGGAAGAGATATTTCCTTTTTTTTTTTTTTGCATGTAGTTTTTAACGGCAACCTCAAATACTAAATATGTTTCTTTTAAGTTTCAAATGTCCAAATAAGTTTTATCAATTGCTGATGAAAATAAAAGCAAAAGTAGAGTATTTTAAAGAAATTTAAAAAAAAATCAAGACCGTTGGTTCACACTGGTTCCATGCAGCAGTAGACCAGTCTCTTGGGTAAGCCTTTGAGGTGAAGCTACTTCTTTCTCCTATACAACAAATACATTGAAGCAAAATGTTTATATATTGCCTTGCTGAATATTTTATACATTAGCCTGCTTGTGATTTGTGAGATTAAGGACTAGAAGGAACAGCTACAAATCTAGTTTGATTTCCTGTTTGATGGAACCAGTTAGCCTTTGCTTGAACCATATCTACTCCTTGACCAAAGAAAAATTATTTTCAGTTTAAAATATAAGGACAGTTGTGCTTGAAGACATGGAAATTTCAGCTAGTCCAGTGCCTACTCTCTTACCAGGGAATCTTAGGAATAGAGGACAGAGGAAGAAAAACTAAAATCTGATCCCTACTCTCTGTGATAACTTTCCAAATAACTGCAATTTGCAATTTGCAGCAAGGTCAAACATCATAGCAATATCTTTTAGTAGCAGTTAGGAGATTTATTCTTCTATTTTGTCCTAAAGAATATTTTCTTTCAGTAGTCTCCAGTTTACTGAAGAAATATGTTGCTCTAAATAAATGTCCTGTCCCCATTCTGTTATATTATTGCATTAATCTGTAGGTGAGCACCAAATTTGTTCTTATTGCTTCTAATTAATATAATAACATTGACCAGTAATTTTACAGCAGCAACTGAATTGACATTAGTTAATTCTGAAGCACATACTACCTTTTCAATTACTTTGCCTGAATATGACATTAAACTAGTCAAACTGTAGTTATCCAGATCTCTGCTTGTCTATTTTTTTTTTCAAATTAAGTATCTTTCTAAGTATCTTTGATAGACTATAATCATCAGCAGGTTCATTAAAGATTAGCACCACTGGAACAAATATCACTGTGGAAAGTTATATAAGCACAGTTTCTTTAAAATAGTTCTCTTTCAGTTAATGTAGTTCAGTTTCCTTTAGATTTTTGGAAGTAGCCATTCTGAAACATCACATCTACTGTATTCTTTGGGGCTATGCTTTGTTTGGGTATGTTGAATACAATGAGGTCATGATCATTGGTTCCTAGGCAACGACCAACTTCTACTCCAGTGATTAATTCATCTTTATCCATCATATGAAGTCCAAGGCAAAGTAACACTCTGTGTCAGAAACATTTAATTAGTGTACAACTTTGAGCACATCTTCCAAATGGAAGTTGCTCTCTGTAACATCCATGTTTCTCATTAATTTTTGTATTGCAGACACTAATATTGTTTTTGTCAGGTAAAAGAACTAATATTAATCTGTTTACTTTGAAACCCTTTGTGGATTCTATATTTAGTGAGATACTGATACATAAATTTGCAAGTATGAACTATATAACTGGACAGAGAAGAAAGATTTTGTGAGGTGTTTTGCATTTTTTTAGCACCTTCATCTTACCACCCTAAATGGCCTCTAAAAAATGAATTAATGCACTATTGCTAGAAATTTATGCCAGCCACTGCAGTTCCTTTCCTCAATAAAGTATTGAGCCCGATAAAATGTTATTAGCTTGATTTCTTATAAGTAGGGAAATGGAAGGGCAAAGTGGTTACATTCAGCATTTGAAATGTGGGCATCTCATCCATATTTAGGCACCATTGTGGCCTGATTTTCAGAGTTGTTGAATGCCAGCATGATCCCATTAAAGTAATTTATCAAGGTCACACAAAAATCCTGTACCAAGATTAGTCTTGATCCGTGCCCTGTATGTTAATGATTTGTAAATTCAAAATTAAGACATCATCTCCTTTATGGATAAGGCAAAAAAGCCCAGGGTTTTTCATAAAAAGAAGAAATGGGCCACATCCCCTCACTTCCAGTTTTGTCAGATCTAAACTATTTCATCTCCATCAGTTGTAATGAGCTCACAGCCATATTATGCTGTTCTGCAGTTCCCAAACTAGCATTAGTCAAAGCATAGGATATCTTTTTTAAACAAGCTCTTCAAGGCTGCTGTCTCTTGTCTTGATGGATTTCTTCATCTGTGGGCTGCTCACCCTCCTCTTAGAGCAGGCAGGGATAGTTGTAGCCTGGTGCCTCTGGTGAATGGTTATGGAGGAGCCAAAGGCAGCTGTTTGAACATGGTGGCCTGAGACAGATTTCAATGCAGCAGTGTGAAGATGGAAAATAAATGCAAATTTGTGTAGCAGAGGTAGAGAAAAGGAATGTCAGAAGACAAAGAAGAATGATAGCAAGTTAATTGTTCAGCCCTAGATGAAAAGTCCTATGACTCAGCCCCATGGAGACCGTTATCTCATAACTGTATGCCATAGAGATTTTACTTTACAGGGCTGAAGGGTGATGGGAATAGATGCATTAAGCCTTAGCCACCATCTGGGCAGGGAATTCAGATGCTGACAGAGTAGGATTCTTGAAATGAAAAAGTTATGTTTAGAATGAGTTCACTGGAACATGACCCTGTCTGCACAGGATTTCTTTCTTTCTTTCCTTTACTATTAATTTTTGCTTAAGTGGCAGGCAAGTTCTGGGTCAGACTCCTGATATGACAGAAAAGAGAAGCAGAGTGAAATAAAAATTTTGGAAGAGTAATTAACCAGGAAACAGGACTTAAGAAATGGCATCGCCTGCCAATTACCTCCTCCCCTGCTTTACCCCTCACCTTCATCAGAGTGCAGGGACTGAGGAAGGAAAGACTGATGGGAGCAAGGGACAAACATTGTCTTTACAAGTATTGCACAGTCTGGCTCAGTATATCCTGTCTGGTGCAGGGTCTTAACTGCTTACCTTTCTTTCACTGTCACCTTTAATTAAGCTCCCTTAAGGGTCATCATGAGCATGGGAGCTTGGCTTTTCTGTTTTCCACTCTTTTTATACTGAACTGACACGCTAGCCAGATTTTCCGAAGTGCACAACTCCCTTTTGTATCAGATTTTCCACCAGATGAAAGTGTGGGGAAGAAAAGGGTGAATGTGATTTTGATATCTTTTCTCTTTTTTTTTTTTTTTAACCTGAAGAATTTTATGATATGCCCATTCCCACTTTGATAATAAAGGAGTTGGGACTGTACCTTTGTTTTAAAGCCTGCTAGGTGAGAATTTCCCCCTGTGGCTCCCACAGCTTCGCTTTCAGGACAGGATTGATTTAGTGGGGAGCTGTTCTCCTGGTGATGCAGGGAGGTATGCAGCACTTGTGGAATCCTCTTCTCCACAGAGGAGCCCCTGATGGCCCCATGTCCTGTGGACCACACCCCTCTCCAGTCCCAGGCAGGACATGTTGATCCATTAGCTCCCAAGGAATAGCTGTCCCAGGCTGCACTTCCAGCCCACAGTAAGCACAAAGTGTGTTTTTTTCCTGATAGAGTAGCTGATGAAGAGCTTGACAGAGGATGTAAAGATAGCCCTGGACAATAAATAGTTTCATGGAAGCCCTTTACCCTGGTGTTATGGCCATCCCAGGACATGTACAGCAAAGGGTTTTGTGCTGAAATACAGTGCACAAAACCTCTGTCACAGCTGCAAAAGTAAACCAGACTCTGGTGAGATTTTGCCTCATTCTAGTCTTTTAACACTTGGGGATTCTTGTGAAAGTGAAAAAACATGTTTTCCATAGCTTGCAACACAGGGAGCAGGGGCCCATTACCAGAATACAGTTGGCTCAGAATATTTCAGATACTCTAAGGCAGCTAAGCCACCCACACAGAGCTGGTAGAGAGGACTTGGGATCTATGGGATGATCCACAGCCGTCTAAAGCCACAGCTGAAGGTCATGCCAGATACTCTTCTGTCGCTGTCGAGGCAGGACAGGAATGAATAGACTTGACTCAGAAAGCTGTGAAAGTAAGACTCCCCTTTATTCAAAATACACTGCTCTTTTATACAGAGCTTCGTGAGGACCAAATCCATTGGTTCCGAAGTGAAAACAACCCACAGCATTGGTGCAAAGTGCTTGACGCACAGTGATAGAACTTAACTATAAACAATGTGAAAAACAAGAGAGATAAAGAATTATTTACATTATTTTCCAGCTCTTTCCCAGGCTTTTTGCCTGGCTAGAAACTCTCAGTTTCTTTCTTTGACTGAATCTGAGACCCACACTCTTCAGAATCTGAAATGGCATGAGAAGCCTATGTTGAGGCTTCCCTGGGAGTTCATGGAAGCTGGAGACTGCAGAGTCTGGCTGGGTCAGCATGACAAGCACTGTCATTCACGTGTTTTGTTTTGTATGTGTCTGTGTGGCAAAAACCAGTAGGAGAGACGCTGAAATGACCTTTACTGACATCCACCTGGCCCTTCCCAGCTTTGACTTGCACACTGATTTTACTCTTTAATATGTCCAAATTTGGCTTTATGGAGAAACTAAGATTTTCCAGATGAGTATTACTAGAGATTACCTATGAGCAGTCATAATTAGCTACATTCCCTCTGATGCTGGAAGGGGTAATCCCAAGGTGCTCCATGCTGTTGCATGGAACCTATTTTAAGGCTCTTCTGTGGTGGGGGAAGGTGTGAGCTCAGGTGAGGGAGGATGAAAGATTGCTACACTCACAGGACAATTATCCTGCATCTGTCTACCTTATTTGCCTTTCCTTGTCCCTCTCTGACTACACAACTGAATAGACTGGGAAAAAAAAAAACAAAACAAAACAACTCAGAGAAGTGAAACTGATAATTGGCTATAAATGTGGGACACCTGGAATTTTCCTGATTTCCCACTGCTGAATTTTGCTGATTGATGAGACTAACAGTCCAGGAAGAGTTTTCAAGGTTACTAGAACAAAGATTCCAATTTTTGGAGGTTCATTAAATGCTAAACAGTTAGCACAAGTGAAAGGAAAATATTACAAAAATAGTCAAAACAAAAACCTCTCCAAAAGGATAACACTAGCAGGGAAAATGTTTGCTTGCTTTCTCTGTAAGCAAGTTAGAAAGATTATTTATTGACATGAAAGCAATTTATAAATTATGAGGCTGTGATATAACTTGAGTTCAAGATTTTTAATCAACATTAAGTTTTGCTTCCAGATTCGCTGAGACTACTCAGTGTCCTAAGAAGAAAAAATATTAAGAACAGAAAGAAAGCAAGAACTATTTTGCAGCCTTTACTGTTGTCTAGGTTCCACACTGTGATCCTCCAAAAACCTTCACACAGAAGGAAAAGAAGAAGGAAACGGGGAAAAAAAGTTATTTTCTTTTGATATCCTCTTAAAAAATGACAATATAGGTGTAAGTGACATGGCTCAGGCCTGCTAGTTACAACTGCTTTCTGAGGCAAAACATATAGACAAGATACTGAATTCTCTGTTTCCATCAGCTTGAGACCTCTGCACTTTCCCAGGTCTTTCTAGCTTGGGTTCTGTACAGTAGGAAAGTTTCCTGCCAAAAACTTTATCTGAGTTGACATATTCCCATGAAAAAACTTCAGTGTTGGTCCATAAACACTTTCTCATGAAGTAAATAAATAACATTCCACGCTAGCTCTGCTCTGTGTGAGTTCTCACTAAATATCAGAACAGATAGGCAAATAAATTTGACGGCATTTTTGGACACAGGAGCTTTCCTAGAAAAAAAAGACTCCATTGTGTCCTCAAGTAGAGCTACTGGAGAAGAGATTGTCAAACTCCTATACCATACCAGAGCAAGTAATCTTCACAGAAAGAAAACACATCCTTTTCTGCTGCTGGTGAGCTCATCCCATAAGGCAGCATGGTTTATGATAGCCCTTGATCTTTTTATCTTGACTGGTAGTTTGCAGATCCTTTAATTATGCACAAGTAGCACATTTTTCTGGTGAGATCTGTGAGCTGCAGAGCTGGCTACAAGATGTTAGTCTCAGTTTTGTGAGCCTTTTTGAAAGTAATTTCAAAGTTAGGTAAATAGCTCAGAAACACCCATTATTTTGTGCAGGTGAGACAACCACTAGTTCATATGCTGAGCTCTTTGATTGTTTTTCTCAGGAAAGAAAAATTTTTCCCCATGGAGTTTTACCCAGGCAGGAGAGGACTGCTCGGTTTGGTTTTTTTTTTTGTTTTTTGTTTTTTTTTTTCCCGTCGGTTTGCTTTTGCTGGCAGGGTGGAGAAAGGATGAGTACTGGATAAAGATAATTTCAGGGAAGATAAGATACTGTACCAAAACTTTCTTAGAAACATCTTTTGCATGTATGATGATATTATGACCCCTATGTTGTATGTAGCAGAACACACACAAAAAATATTGTCATTCACCATTTAATATGTTCTTGAAAGCGTTAATTTCTGCCATCTTGAATTCTACATGCACTGTACTATTCAATTAATAAATGGTAGCAAAAACATAATAGCAGAAAGATGATACAAAATAATATGAGATGAAATTGTTGTAAAAACACAAATGAGCAATATGATTCAATCTGATTTAGAAAAACAGTTATCAGATAAATATAATCCAAAATCTAGTAAGCAAATTGAAGATAAATACTTAGAAGGAAATTATGTTCAGCAAGAGAAATAACAACTAAATACATTAATTTTTGAAGAAGCCAGAAGATTTCTAGCTCTTGCCTGCTTTTGCATTATGATCTAGAATATTGCCTGAGTTTCTTCCATTAGAAACATGAGATGCTATGGTGATACATGCAATAAAATGTCATTTATAACTGGGTATTGTAAGCCCAAGTGCATTAATTAAAGAAAATTAAGGGTTTGTCAGGCAGAAAGCCTGTGCTGGCCTGTGGAGGTTCCTGTCCCCCAGCCAGGATCCTTTATTTCAGATGTGTTAAGAGAGCGAGTTCCATTGCTGCACTGTGTCGGAAAACAAGGTCAGTTGATGGTGACTCACATGAACCCCTGTTACTTTGCTTCACAGTGGGGTAACAGCACATGCACAGTGAGCTACTGTGTCTCAGCTGACAGTCTGGAGCAGCCAGCTGGGTTGTGCCTCTTGTATCGTGTCACAGCCTGGGAGGCTGTCACGGCATCATTTATCTCCATAAACTCCACAGAGTATCGTTCTAGGCACATAATCTGCAAAGACATGTCTCCAGATCAGAGAGTCATGAGAAAAGAGTCACATAATTAAAGGTTGGTTTATTTATAGATAGAGAAAATATCAACAGTATGAAAATTATGACTAGGGAAAGATACACATATGAATATTTAAAAGGCACATATATTAATGAACAAGTAAACTGTTTTTCCCGATGCAGATAGACACTGGTAGGAGTGGACAGGGCTGCATCCTGGAAAAGAGTTTTTATTTCTTGATTATTGCATAAATTGCAAGCAAACAGCTCCCAGTCAATGACAGCGACCCAGCTGTGCCTGATGTGATCCCACATGTAGCCTGTGGCAAGTAACACAGGGGTTTGCATCTCTGACTCAGAACTTATTTATTTCATGGGGGGCTGTTATGAAACTCAATTAACACTTGCAAAGCTTTTGGATGGCAGTTACAGAGTAAGTGTGAGGTATTATATAATGGGATGAAATTAAGGACAGTGAAGTCTGATTATCAAGGAAAAGAAATCCCAACAATGTAATCTGTTAGACTGGGGAATAATGCCATAGGGGAAGAAGTGGATGACTCATTGCTTGAGTCAATTAATTCTGGGCTGGATGTGGCACCAGCAAATATAATGTAGGGCACAACCCTCTAGTAGAAGAGATATGGTGCACATGACCTTATTTCTGTGATCTTGCGCTTGGCTGTACAACCAACTAAGATTATATGAGCTCATATAAACTTTACATCATTTCTCATGTGTTTCTCATGTGTTTAAGGACTCTCAAAACATTGTTGTGGTCTGCACTCAATTGATGAATACTTAATATACTAAAGTACTGGAGATCATTAGCATTCCTGAGGTTGTCTGGCATGCTTTGTTTATGCAGTGTGGAAATGGGAAATATTTCTTTCAGCCTTTATGAGATATTGGCAGTGTCACCTCTTATAACCATCAGCCTACCAATTATTTGACAAAATATGCTGATTATTGAAATTGCACTGTTAATAAGCATCAGTGCCAGAATATTATTAGGACCTAGAGCCTGTGCCACATAGAGGACACAGACCATGTAGTGGGTGCTGTGTAATGGGTTGATTCTCTCCTCACTTCCTTTAATCACAGACTGTGTAGACTTACATGTGTTTGTTAGCTTCCATATACTTCAGGACTGGTTAAAAATACAAATTTTTATTTCCCCCTGAAACACTACTTATGCCCTTGCTAGAAACTGGGGATGGATTGATAGGTTTTAAGAGGATTGCAGAGAAGGGGAAAATTGAACTCTTTTTTTAGGAGTCAACTCACAAGCCTATGCTCTAGTCACATCCAACCTCCCTTGATTAAATTTCTTTGTTAGGAGTGCACTTCTCTTCCTTATTTAAACCATGAAAGGCAACAGGCACTCCTTGAGAATGATTTAGATTTTCAGCATCTCTGTAAAAGGATCTTATCTTCACTGAACAAAAAAAAAAAAAAAAAAAAAACCCTCTGAAACATATCACACGCTGATATACCTAAGTGTACCTTAAGCTGGACTGTGTCCACTTATAGATATTTGGGAAGACAATCTCTGAAGACATAGTCTGGCAGATGTGCTTGAAGAACTAATTCAGTCACTAAGTTTGAGTGACCCTGACATGCATTTGCCATCTTCTGCTCAGCTCCAGAATATCTGAGTTTATGGCAGCAATACACAATGCACTAAAATTAATTTGATACTGTTGTGCTTGACCAGGTATATCAATATAATTGAAACCTTCTGGGCTGGTATACTGATGTCCATTGGTACATCTACAACCTTGCTTCCTAGTAATTTCTATTGCTTTAAAAATGTTTTTTTTTGTGGTAATTACTATCACAACATAACAGGGTCTTTTCCAGTTACAGGCACCAACTCACTTGCCCTTGGTTTCTTGTCACAGCTGCCTTTGCAAACTGTTTATTTCCTTATTTCCTGCTTGAGGGGTTGCACCATAGGGAGGGATGGTCCTCACCAGTGATTGTAAAGTTCTTTCTGGTCCCCCTGCACAGAGGGGACACACAGTTCTCCATGGCACATCACAGCCAGTCCAAGGCCACTGAGCAGCCAAACCCCTGATGTGGCCTGAGGCTGGCCTGTAGCAACCAGCCAGACATGACAATGCTGCTGTTGATGAATGTTTGCTGTGGTGATCTCATGGTGATGTGATGACATTAAGTTGAACAAACAAAGCAGTGGCTAATTGACTCATCAGTAAACATGCAGCTAAACAGAATTAAAAGGAGAGAAAACTCAGTGAGATGATTTAATAGGAGGCTCCTGATGACAGGGTTTTATTAATTATATCTTCACACAGCCAAAGAGGTACAAAATGAGAGACAGGAAAATTTTCAAAAGGTTGTTGGAAAGAGCTATCCAAGTTTCAGGAGAGGCTGGTGTTTTCTGCTTGGCTTTTTTTCTCCAAAAGGTAACACAAGTTCCTTTGAATGAGAATTTTTGTTGTTTTTTCATTTATAAGCTGAAAAAAATAAAAAAATACATACTGTAACAAGCAGGATGCCAGAAACACACACCTTACATGCTCCCCCTGTTAACATAAATCACCACTTCTAAACTATCTAAAATAAAAGCCAATCTTCATGTAAATTAACAGAATTTTAATAGGTAGTTTTCTACTTCTAGTCAGTATTTTGGTGAAAAAAAGGCTATAAACCCCAGAATTTTATTCAAGGCAGGACCTCTTTTCAACATTAGCTCTATATGGAGGTGGAAATTTGGCTTAAAAAGTCAACCTCTGTCTTCTTGAGGCTGTTTGAATATAGCACTTCTCACACAAAATTTCTGAAAGTATTTTGTGGTGACCATTTAGATGTAATTGTTGCAGAACATGTCTTAATGAACCATTTCCATCCTGTGGTAAGCCTTAGAAACATGATTACTCTGATGTTTATTTTAATCACAACTTTGTTAAAGTTAATGTTAGAGTTCAGAATTAAAATTCCCAATAGGAAGGGACTTGTATCAGTTTAAAAGTGCTAAGTCTCCAGTTTGACAACCTCAGCTGCTACTTCAATTTTCATGTTCCCAACAACACCCTACCAGTTTTATCAGCAGCTGTGTTAGCACCACACATTTTTCAATGGCATTTGTTGTGAGAGATCTCAGCTTCCTGCAGCAGTGCAGGCCTGCAGTGATCACACACCTCTCAAAACAGCTAACTGCAACCTTGAGCAGCACCTACTCATGCTCCTGGTTATTTCTGCCAGGCTAATTCCTGTCCACTAGCTGGAAGAGATCTGTAGCCCCATCCAAAATTCAACTTCTTCCTCCCAGAGAGCAGTGTATTATTATGCCATTTGCAGATTACTTTCCTCTTGATACTTGCCTATAGGTAGAGGACCAAGGATTTCCACTGGCCTCCATTTGTGGGAGAATGAACCCAGAGACAATTTTATTCTCTCTCAACATAGCTATGACAATCCTCTGTGTGTAACATAGTGACATATGGCAGCATTCTTTGATTTTACTTCCCTTCTCCCTTCACATCCAGGCCCCTGTTCTACCTTAGTAGCTTTTTTTCACATCTCCAAGTTAATCTCCCTTTCATTTCCAAATACAGAAGTTCTAATGCATGAATCAGCTAGCCTCCTCCCCTTACATTTGTACTGTCCTTCCTTCTGCCTCCTCCAGATCTCCCACAACTCCCAGTCAAACTACCATGGAGCTTACAAAATCCTGTCCATTGCTCTGACCTCAACCCCTTCTCCCCTGGACCTCTGCATTTGCCAGGTCTTCTTCAGCATCTGTGCTAACAAGTTTCTTGCTGGGGGATTCTTTTACTCTGCCATTACCTGAGAGCACCTTCTCCTCACTCCTTACGAAGAACACCCCATGACAATCCCATATCCTTTGCATAGTCAGACAGGAAATATTTTTGCAAATAAAAATCTGTTCTGGTACAATTGTGTTTCTTTCCTCATGGTCAGGGGGACTTTTGTATGTTTACATTCCTTTCTGGCAAGGACCTGTAGTCAGAATCTAGATTAAACGTACCAAGATGTTTATGGCATTATTATGCAGGAGAAGCAGATACAATATATGGAGGATAAATTTCCAGTTGTGATGATACACAATACGTGGTTTAGTTCCTTAATCTTTTCAAGAAAATAATTCCTCCTTTTTAGAGGTTCACACAATTAACATTATCTGTCTAGATCTTCACAATAATAACTTGCATTATTTTAATCAGAGGAATAACCTTATGCCTTTAAATCTTGATTAAAAATAATTACCAACTATAAAATGTTCCTAATGTTTTCGTTTGAATCACCTTCTGATGGTTCTGTAGCAAGCCAAATTAGATCCTTCAGGTATGGTAGAAACAAAGGAGTCCAAATGACTCAGAAATCTGCAGGGTATGTGGAGCCTGTGACTTCTAAGTCACTGATTAAGCTCAGGAGGTACTGCAGATTTTCAGTGGAAAAGACAGTGCTGCTGCTCTGTCTGCTGTTGAATGCCCACAATACTAAGAAATTTTGATTACTATTACTTATATCAATAATGAGCACTGGCTTCTGCTTTCCCTTTCTTGCTATTGTTACTGTGCTCCCAAATAGCATACTTATTTTATCGGTCTGATGGTTTCTATATGTGATCCAGGATTTATGGAAATCAGCAGAAAATACTTTTCACACTGCTTTCTCAGGAAGGGAAGGAACTATCTCAATTTAGATGAGTTGGGTAAGCTTGCTTGATATAGAGCAAATGATGCTCTAATTGATACCTTCAGCAGGAAAGGGTGATAGTGAATAGATTTAAAAAGTTAAAATACCTTTGACTAAGGATGTCCTAGGAAACCGAGTAGCTTCAGACCTTTGTGTTTAGGTTACTATCATTCTGTGCATGAATAGGAAATTCTTAATTCCTTATGTTCCTTCAAGAATGTCACCATTTTATGAAGAAGACACATACATGCAAATACTAGGGCCTTTCCATGAATAGGTGAGGAAACTGGATGAACAGACTATAATTTTAAGTTCTTCTACTGAAAAAAATAAATAAGGAATTAGGTGATTCATAGATTTCTAAACTGGGTTGGGAAAATGTATTAGTTTTACAAATTATTTCAGCTGACAGCTGCTAAAAATGGTTTAGTTTGCTGGGTTGGTGAAGGACAACAAGGCAGGTTAATCAGTACATATAGGCACAGTAGGGATAAACATTGTGCTAAATTTAGCAAGGCATTCTCCTAGATTGCTTGAGCAGCAGTAGGTGTAACTGCTCTATTTTAGGATCCACTACCACAATGAATTCACAGGACTCCCAAGGGCATTTGATTCAATTGATGCTGCCATGGCTAAATGCCAGTTTTTCTATAGCCAGGTAACCCCATTTTTCTGTTTTTCTTAGTCAATAACCACAAAATGATAGTAAAAAAATAAACATAAGCTACAAACATACATACATACATACATACATGTATTTGTAAAAAAATGATGCGGGAGGGAAAAAAACTGTCTGAAGACTATTTAAATGATGGTGATTCTGTCAATACTTTGTTTTGCATTTGCTTAATTTTACACAGGGTGGGGGAAAATAATGAAAGAATATAAATGCTTTATTCAGAAGTGCAGGACTAAAGACTATGTAGGTCTGTATCCTTAAATAAAAATGCACAAATAAAATAACAGTGGAAAATTGCTTCTGACCTTTAAATTGACACACATTAACATTGGTGGGAGTTAATGGTCTTTAACATTATTAACTGTCTTATTAACTGATCGAAGAGCTTACTGGCAAACTGACTAGCTGTGCAATTAGGTGTACAGAGAAAAAGAAATCCATCAGCCATTAATCCTTCTAGTAAGAAAAAGAGGATAATACTTTCTTTTCCAAATTGGGAAAATGTTTAAGGTGAAACAGAAAGAAAACATTCTATAGCAAAACCTAGGTTTATATCCCCCTGGAAATATTTGCATGAGATCTGTGATCACTTCTTCCAGCTGTGTCTCAGGCTGAGGAAGAAAGGGCTTGAGATGCTGGATCCACACTTAAGTTGCTTCTAATGCAGTGTCCTGCCATATGTCCCTATCAAGTGTCTTTAAGAAAAATATTTCCTTCAAGGTGAGATTCTAAGTTGTGGTGTTACCCGCTTAACAGCTTTATCATAAATTAATTATGATGTAAATTTTTCCATTTCTGGGTAATAGTTGTGACTTTGGATGTTCCACAGATCCATTAAGCTTTATGTTGGCATTACCATTTCCATCTTTCTTTTCAACCTTGATTCATAGTCCAGCTAGCTCTGTTTACTGACTTGGGATTACATGGTCAAAGCAGACCAAATTCAACTTTTGAATGAGAATTAACAGTGTGGTGTCATGTACTGTGCTTCTTTGCTATGGGTAATGTGTAAAATCTCAGCCATTGCTAATTTTTGTTTATAATATGTTAGGTCATGACATTAAATGTCATTCTGGCTGGCACTCAAAACACTGAATGTCACTTATCTTGAATAAATGAAATAACAATTTCACACAGGAAAAAAATGACTTTGGAAAATTCTGAATTTGAGTGACCTTGGATAATTTGAAAATTAGCTGAAATTAATCATCATTAATCCTTCATTTGCAGCATTTGTCAAAGATGAGTAATCTAGTCACTAAATTGTTCTCTTAGAAAACACTTTTGCAACTGTCTTACCAAGGCCTGTATTCAAAGAAACAAAAGCAATGCAAGTCTTGAAACTCTGTATTTCAAGGCTGATTTGTGTTTTGTCTGCTAAACAACTGCCACTCGAAACTTAAGAGAGGAGCAGTCACTGCATAGGTAGTGCAAATGTCTTGGACAGTAATCTAAGTTTCACTCTTCCATCTAACATTCATTGATCACTCTAACCTCTGGGAAGCTGAAACTGAGCTTCTGCTCCTGCCACCTCCTACAACACACATTACGTTCCTTTCATAGCAACTTTCTCTGTGTCTTTCAGCCTGTAGTTGAAGGTTCAGATCAGATATTAGGACAAAATTCTTTAATGTGAGTGAGGGTGGTGAGGCACTGGAACATGTTGCCCACGGAGACTGTGTACCCCCTGTTCCTGGAAGTGTTCAAGGCCAGGTTGGATGGGGCTTTGTGCAACCTGGTCAAGCGGAAGGTGTCCCTACCCATGGCAGAGGGCTTTGAGCTAGATGTTGATAAATGTTCCTTCCAAGCCTAACCACTGTATGGTTCCATGATCCCATTTGAAGGTCTTTTCACAGCTGCACTGTGCAAGGCTAGATTCTGGTCATAAAGAAAGTAAAGCTTCCCAGAAAGTTTTTATATGCAGAGTTGTTGTCCTCTGTATGTGACTCTCAGCACAAGGAACTGATGCTGGTGGCTTTATCTGTTCACAGATCTAAAATGGCTATTCTTATTTTGCTGAATCTTAGAATAAATAGAAAGTCAAATTTTTCAAATGTTTCCTACAAAAACACTAGTCAAACTATGGAGAAGAATAGATCAGAATATGGGCTTTTGTCTAGTGTTTTGACTGTCACTAAGCATAGCCTTTGATTCATAATTTTGCTTCTGTCACTCTCCATTTCTTGGGTTTGAAAAGAGAAATGCATTATTGTGACAGATATTCACCATGTATTTTTAAATTTACAGCAGGTTTATTTGAATATGGTACCGTGAGTTTGCAGTTTCCCTTTGCAGAAGCAAGAGAAAATATGGTGTCATACTCTGACAGAGCAATTTGCTACCTGTGGAAATTTGCAGTATAAATTAGTTAGTATATTGCACATTTAAAGATGTCTTTTTAATAGGGGTATAAAACCTGTGATAGTACAAACATTATGAGGAGATGGTACTGATTTAAAGCTTTCTAGTTAAAGATAGGAAAGTTTTAGCTTTGTTTTGAGATGAAATATGAAATGTAAATCTCACTTGAAACCACAGCCTTTAAAATACTTAGAATCAGTCAGCTGAGGAATTAACTTATTCTCGATAGGAGTTAACATAAGCTATTTCAAAGCTCAGTGTTTATGTAGGTCACAAAAGTTGAAAACAGCTGGAGACATACTTCATGCGCTATTGCTATTTATGTAAGTAATGGGATTTTGTAAGTGAAATGCACAGTAAATAGCCTACTGAAGGAAAAATACAAGAAACATGAATAGCAGTAACTTGTTAACTAGAGTAGGTTAACTCTTATTGTGATAAGGCTGACAGGCTTATTAATTAATGACCAAGATTTAGACCAGGTGCATGAGATTTCTTTTACCTGCGGTTTATACTGGGGTGTAACAAATGCTGATTAAAAAATAGAATAACTCTAGAAGTTATCTGGGTGCCAGATATGCATTTAGGACCTTATTCTTGAAGCTGCTTGGTGTTCCCTGTGAGGCAGCAATCAACTAGAAGGAATATTGGACCCCTTCTTGAAGGTCTGACTGAGTGCTGAGGGCATTCAGCCTTTGATCTTTTTTAGTTCACAAGAAGCCAGAGGCACAAAGTGCTATAAATGCTTACTAGGCTCAATTTTGTAGTATTACTTATGCACAGAATTTGGGGGTTTATGGTTTAGTTTTCTTATAAAACTCTTTGGGACTAATGGTACTTCCCACCTGACATACTGTCTAACCCTCTGGACTTTCGTAACATTTGTCAAGCAACTGCAGACCTTTCTATTTCCAAATGCCCTGAGATTCAGAAGTGGCTGCTTACTCTCTCATATCCATTCAAAGTTGGGCCACTGCTAAACCATTCTGGAAAGCTGGCAATCTCTCAAACCTGGTATTACAAAACCAAGACTATGATCCAACAGATTGTTTCCTTTGCTGAGTTGGCATTTCACAGTCAGAGGAACTGGGAGATATTGTTACAGTCCTCACCCCTTTTCATCATTCCTAGTCATTATTTCATCCTTTCCAGAATATAGCTCTTGTTCTGCCACCTGAATGTCTGTATCCTTTTTATAAAGCTCAAGCAGAAGTTGTCTGGGACACTGGACATTAAACTTCGAATGATTTAAGGGCAAAGTTTTCCTTTTCTGGATGTTCTGCAGGTGAAGCATCCTGACAGAGAAGTGTGTATGAATAAATTTGAAATAGCAAATGATCTGGTCCCTTAAAAAATGTAATCCAGAAAAATTATATGGATCCCTTAGGAGGGAGCTGTGAATTTTTTACTTACAAGTAGTTCCAGGATATGTTTAGTCACCACAACTTGAGACTTCTTTTCACTTGATTGCTAGGGAAAAAGAACAGAGACTAATATGCAGTCAAGATCATGCTTTGGGCCAAAAAACAGCAGAAGGTAAGTATACATACCTCACTGGAATGTCTCCTCTCCTCTCTGTAATAGCTGCCTGAGATTTCCAGGCAAGAAAGAAGCCATTTCACTGAAGCCTGAGCCACATGCCTGGAAACTTGTGCCTGTACTGCAACCAACACTCACTTGTCTTCTCTGCCCATAGTGGGTGTCCATGTTTTGGGGCTGCTGAGAAGGCTACTGCACTGTGGAAGCTGTCACCTGGCTGCACTCTGGAAAGGTAGAAAATTCTGGGTTGCAGGTAATTCACGGTTTTTGTAAACGCAGGTAACTCACGGTTTTTTAAACACAGGAAAAAAAAAAAAAGATGGTCATCCTCTTGACGAAACTGACTTGTGCCCAATTTCTAGGTTAATGATAGAAAAGGTCTCCAAAAGGAAGTGTCTGATGTCCTGTAAAGAAAATGGACAAAGAAAAAAGGCATTTGAAAGCCTCCATTGGAAGATCTGACCTGCCTGAATATGACATCTGAGCTTAGGATCTAATTTGTGTATTTTCTAGGTTGAGTACATTATTAAATGCACTCAAGGTGCATTTAAGGTATCTTTCCTGGTTCAAGTTAGAATGCTTAGACCCAAAAGATGGCTCATAAGTCATGCACATACTGTTAAAAAAATGAAAATTTTGACTCATTCTCTAAAATGCTCCAATGGTCTGCATATCTCAATATCATGTTTTCATCTCTATTCCTTATAGAGTTATATGATTACTGCCTTCAGTCAGTGAGGGTCAAAGTCTTACATATGGAATCAGGGAACCATTTCAAGAGTTTTGCTCTTTTGTTCAAGTCACCTTCAGTGTGGATGCACATGATCAGTAATCTCAAAGAGCTACAGCTGAAGCAGCAAGTATCCCTTTCACTCAGCTGATCAGGGCATTGATTATACAAATAAGTTTTCACCAATAATCTCTACAGCACCCACATTTTCAAACTGTCAGGAGGCAAAACAAAAACATATGGTCTCCTGGTTTCCTAAAATGTACTATAAAGAACAGAGATTCATTAAATACACCAAATGCCTCAAAGTATTTCAGTAGTGTGTTACTTCTGAGTCTGCTTAGCACTCACATTGGTGTGTAATACTGTAGGGTTTACTGCAGATTACAATAAGGAAATGTGTTGCCAGTTTGAAAAGAGTGTTAACAATTAAAAAAGTGCCAATCAAAGCAAAAAGATGAAACATTATGCAGCTATTAAGAATATTATTCAGTCCTTTTAAATGATTGCCAATTTAGATAGTTCTCTTGTTAAATGATCCTTTTTAGCTATTGTACTGAATGCCAGTTTTCAAGAACAAGACAGTCCACAAGTTTAGCTCATTAATGAAAACACAACCTGGTAGGTAATTTTATAATTAAAATGGGTATTTTGAGCACTATGCTGACTTTTGCTACATATCCAACTCTCAGTTGAGTAAGAGGCTTTATGCAAAAGAATTTTAAAGCTAAATTGTAAGAGAAGAGATTGAAAGGGAGGCACGGTTGAACATTTTGACTTTTTTGAGCAGAACAACCTTAAAATGTTCTGTTTATTAACACAGTGCAGAAAGGTTTATATAAGGTTAATGTTAGAATCACTTAGAATGGTAATTCCTTCTGCAAAGTATCTGCATAAATTAAAAAAGCTGCCAGATTTCCATCTGTTAGCAATACAACTTCAGTCACAAAGACAACTGTCGTGACAACCACACTGAGTTAGTCTTTCAAATAAAACCTGTTAAAAGCTACTGCCCTCCAGCCTCCACCCACTGCAGTTAACAGCATTAAATAGCACTCTAACTGGTATTTATTTTCTTAGGCATTCCTCACTTGTGCAGCTGCTGGCACACTGGCCTTTGATTTTAAATAACCTCAACAGGATAAGAGTTTACAGTCTCTGAAGGTCATGATGTATGTGAAGTGTTTGTCTGAAAGAAATATCCAACCTGAACTTTCTCAGGCTGATGTTACTGGATTCTGTATACTTATCTCTCACCTATTTTGCATGGCCTCATGTCTGGGAACTGTGATGGTTCAGATTATTTCTTCCAGATGATGGCAAACCACAAAGAGGCTGCTCTGGACAACAGATCTAGGTTTAAAGGTGGTGGGAATCACCTTTAGGACCTTTCTGCCCTCCCCATCTGAGCTCCTCCTGCAGTTTTTGATGCACTTGGGTGGCGCAGCAAGTTCAGGCTAGTTTCAGCTCATCCATGAAATCTGTGCTGACAACAATATCAAAGCTATTAGAAAATTCATTTGTGGAAGGTCTCTCATTCAACAGTCTATTTTTACTCAGGCATTTCAGTGTGTCAGGGTAGCACATAAAACACTTACTGACCTTTGCAGGAGCAAGCTTAAGGTTTCTAAAGCCTTTATCAAAATGTGCGTATACAAATGGAAGTACTTTCTTGTAAGAGTAGAATTATTTTTGTGCTGTTTTGGAACTGTTGCCTGCTCTCAGTGACAGACCACTGGTGGGGCCAGAGATGCTGGAACCCTTCCCTCATCCGTGGAGGGGATGTCTGCCCATCTGCCAAGGCAGTGCCTTGTTTCTACTTCAGTTTTCTCAATCACTGGTTATCCCTGATACATGTACTGCATACTGATACTGGCTACACAGCTAGGATAGAGGAAGGGAGTAAAAATTATTCTCAAATATTTGTAACTTGTGGTTTAAATCCAGAGAAGAAATTTCTTGTTGGGGGCTGAAAGGAACTGCTCAGGAGCTGCTAAGGAGAGTAATAAAAGCTTGATGTTGTCTCCTGGATGTTTAAAAGTGGCCATTAAAAAGGTCCTTCATATGAACAATGCAGAATACAAACCAAAAATGTAAAGCAGTGATGTTTTTAGTTATCAATGTCAGCAGAATTTCCATAAATAATATTTCAATTACTTTTGTGCATTAACTTTACATTTACTATACATCCTTATGGAAGGAGAAAATTGTCACTTCCAAGGTTTCTTCCTCTGGGCTTCATCATATGTTTTATTTTGTAGTGGAAGTATTCCTGATATTTTAGCATGATCACATAGGAGACAAAGGGCATCAGACACCTAAATATCAGATGTCATGTATTTTTAATTACAAGGACCTTTTCTAAAGGAAGAAAGAGCAAAGCTCCCCTTATCTTGTGGTTAGGTCACCTGAAAAGATTGAGATATAGACTTTCTGATTTCCTTTAGCAGAGGATACAAAGACAGTTCTCATGTCTGCTGGAAAGCATTGTGATGGGGCTGTGTAGTAGCTCCTTGTGAATTTAACTTACCTTGTCTGACAAGTACCTACTTCCTGAACGCCATACAGGAACATTTTGTTGTGCTCACTGTGCATCCTTTCAGGCCCCTACTTGGATCAGTTCTCATTTAATGTCAGTCAAAATGAACTCACCTTCCTTGTCTTGTTCTTGTTCCCCCTTGTTCCCCACTTGATGGTTTTTTTTTTGTTTGTTTGGTTTTTTTTTTTGCATTGGCATTTGCATGGGGGAGAAACAATAGCTCAGCTCAGGGTAGGGAGGGGACTCCTGTTAAGAAATGGGATAGAAGGGGAGGTTATATACACTGCTACACTCTGTGGGTGCTCAAAATTGCATGTAGGTGAGCCATGTGCTGGTGGTGGAACAGTGCCAGACAGAGGTATGAGAAAAAACCAGCACAACCCTCCCTGCAAACTCAGTGCAGAAGCAAGGTGAGGTTTTATTGACAATATGAGGCACAACAAATCTGCTCATTGCAAAGAGATGATGCAGTTTAACAGTGGGGTGCTAGGGCGCAGTAACAGTAATATCCTGGGTTCAAAACTAACATCACTGCCCTCTGGCTGGCTCAGGTGTGCTGAAAGTTAGTCAATAATGACACAGCAGCTTCAAAGCATTTACAGTGTCAGCCAATTAAAATACCTTCCCTAGCACTTTTATTCATGTTTGTTAAGGGTTAGATTGGGCTTTTAACTTCAAGCAAGGCCTGTGGGAGGCTGGCTGGAATAATGCTCCTTCCAGCACATCCTTCTTATGTGGGAGGCATGATGATAATCAGCTGCAGCTCTTTCCAGGACACAGCCTGCGGAGGGGGCAGGGGAGGTGACGCTGCAGCCGTGCAGCAGCTGGGATGGCAGGCAGCCCCCCGCCCAGGGTCCCTTCTTGTTGGCCTGGTGGCTGGCTTCCTGCAATGCCAGTTGCATCCTTATCTGCCTGCACCCAGGGTTATCCTGGAACCAGGCAGAGTGTGAGGGTGGAGGAACAAGTTTTGGCTGGAGGGACATCATGCCCAAGGAATGGGGAGCAGACTGAGCCCTTTGCCTCTAGTTCCTCTCTCCATACTGAGTTAGCTGGGGTTTCCCAGCACAGAAGAAGGTCCTTCCCTGGCAAAAAGCATTTGCTGCTAGGGTGCTTCTGCATGACTTGGAGGCTTCAGCAAAGGCTCCTATGGCATCTTCAGCGGCAACTCTGTGATCTACTACTCCAAATTTAGCCACAACAATGTCTTGTGGTACTAAAAATAATCTCTGGAGTTTCCTCTAAGCAATTGCAACTAGAGGTGACAACAAATTTTGGGCTGCCTCATGCAAATGCACTATCTACTGATACAGTAACAGTTAATGTCACCACCCTCTAACAACATTATCCCGATCTGTAAACAGATAAAACAGAGGCTGCTGGTGATGTAACATTGTTGATCATAAGATTAGAGATCCTGCTGGTCTTTGTTTGAGCCCTTTAAAGAAAATTGCAGAGATTAAATAGAGAATTTCTAGTGATTTTATTATTAGTGTGTAATATGTTTACTTAGTCATGATTAAACAAGATGACTTGGTATTAAAAAAAAAAACAACAAAACCAAAAAACCAAAAAAACACATGCTTTCACTAGCTCTGTAAGGGATAATCAAACTGGGGAAACTTTCCAGCACCCTTCAGTTACATAGCAAATGTGACTATATCAGTGCAGCAGCCAGCTGAAAAGGATTATGATTCTGGAATAGAATTAATGTGCTTTTGAGTGCAAGTCCTGAATTCTCCCTGCAGTTCAACAGGAGACTACACAAGAGGCTTTTAGTCTTTGTGCAGGGAGCCATTAACAGCAGGGATGTGATTTTACTGTGTGATGGGAGGGGGTGTATTCCCTTGGATTGGGATCCAAAACACACCAGGTAGTCACTTTCTGCTTCAAAAAAACCTTTCACATTAGAATAAATGTTCAAACATGGGAGATTGAATATAATTATTTACATTAAATTCACATGCTTTTCCCTGATGTTTTTTTCTCCTTACTGGAGGTGTGTGTATGTTCCAAAGCCAAGCCCTGAAGGCCCCCTTTCTGTCCAAACTCCCCAAGAGTGTTTAAGCAGGGACTTTGTGGCTCATAAGTAGCTTTTTCTCCCTGGTAGCTCATTTTCCAGAGAGGTCAGGTAATGATTATATCATTTTCTGCTTTGGGCTGCATCTTTTAAAGTTACAGCCCAAAGTGAAGAGTATCTTATTTTCAGTGATGTGCTCAGCAGAAAAGAACAGTATTTCAAAGAAAAAAAACAAAAACAAAAACAAAAACAAACCAACCCAAAAAACAGTTTATCTAGTTAAAAACACAGTTCTAAAGCAAATTGTCAATCAGCCTTATTGCTGGGACAGTTCAGAGTCAAAGAAAACACAGCTGCTGGTATCTCTCAACTGCAGATACCAGGCCCTTCACATTGCTTTAGTGCTTTGGAATAGTGTAAATATCCACCTCCAAGCAAGAGGCTGGTGTCTGCACCCCCAGAGAGTGCAAGGATGGCAGCTGTACTGTGAATCCAGCATTTCATTGAGGGCAGTGTAAGGCTTCTGCAGTTTGCTTCTGATGAATTAGCTAGAGTACAGGGAGCGTGGGCTGGTGTACTATGGAGCAAAATTTGTGCTGACTATGTTTGAAAGCTGGAATAGGTGCTCTTGTCCTGCAGAACTGGCACATCCACTCAACCTCCAGACCAAGTCCATGACCACAAAAACATCAAAGTTCTGGGATGTACAAAAAAATCATTATGAAAGAAAATTTTTTTCTTGTGTCATGGCTCTTGGAAAAGGGGCTGTCTCAGCTAGTGCTGCCTTCTCTTTATGTTTAGCTCTGTATATTGACCTGTCCTGTTTTGGTATCTCTGCACAAGGGCTCAAAAATAAATGTAAAGAGATCACACCTTGGCAGGTGTGACTTCATGTAGCCTGCAATAGAAAACTGGTGCCATGATCCTTGTTGTATGTTGCATTATCTCCACTGTCTTAGAAGAAGGGCATTATGAAAACTCCTTTTGTGACCTCAGTGGAGGGATTCCACTTAGAATACTACATGAAAACATTTCTTCATGGGATGCAAAGGCAACTGTCTGGCTCTGCTGGTGCAAGCAGTGCCTGACTGAAGTGGAGCAAACAAAGATGTTCCCTCCACTGACTTAAGAAGGGCTTTATACTTGTCCCTGCATACAATGATAGTATCTGTTCTCTGTTACAAGGTAGTTTCCTGAGGACCCATGTTGTAGATTCCTTTATGCTGCAAGAATTAATCATTATGATCAGACAGAGAAGTCTGAGTATTGGTCCTTCACTACCATCTCTGACATGATGAATATGAAGCTATACACTTTGGGGTTTTCTATGGCTGCTCTGTGGTGGCTGCCAGTTCCTGTACTGCTCTCATTTTACTACAGGTACAAGAATGCTTATCTCTGCCTCAGTGTTATTTAGTCCACATGGAATAATATTCTGAGGGATAAGACTGAGGCTGCCCCAATGGACTGCAGAGACACTTTGGTGCTTTTTAGCCTGGGAATCTGCACTTACATTTGTCAAAACTGTGAAGGGATCCTACGGATTAATAATTCCATATGGCAATGCTATGATACTGAGCAAAACCCAGCCGTTTCAATCCAAAAACCATCAGTCATCCTAAGTACACAGATCTGCTTCACATGTTTCGTCAGTCTTCAAAGCATTTCAAAGAATCTTGAACAATTTTTTAAAGAAATTTTGATGCAGATTTTCTTCTCTCTCCATATTGAAGCTAGAATGTAAACATTTTTTTACCTTTTCATAATTCCACAAGTTTCTTCTTTGTTTAGGGATTAGATTTTTTTTGTTTTATATTTCCATTTGTTGTTTTTGTTTCTTGACAAAATTAGCTCTAATAAAAAAAAAATGTTGAAAGGATTTTTTACGACAACAAATATTTAGAGGAAAAAATAGCTACAGTTATTGTACAGTTTGCTATAAAAGTTTTTCCTTAAGCAACATTTTTTTTAGCTTCAAGTTCCTCTGCAATGTGAATTGCTTCTACACTGAACACTACTTTTCAGCAGAAAAATGTTCTTCCTATGCCTTATTTCCTAGCAATATCCTGAAGGGGAAAGTAAAGAAATTTTTTCTCTGTACTGCCGGTATTGGAGTTGGCAGCCAAGCCCACATTCATAGCAGGCAAACTGTTATTTGTTTCCTTTAGAACATATCAACTGTAAATGTTTATAAAGTGTGACACAGCGAATAATTCAGATATAAGTGGAATGGAATAAGCAAAAGAAGTATTGTCTGGCAAAGTATTTGGCCAGTGTAAACTTAGAAATGATGAACGTTTGCTTACAACCTCAGCAGAAAGGTGGAAAGGTAACATACATCCCACCTGATGCTATACATGACTTGTTCCCTAAAACTCTTTTAATCAAGATCTTTAAGATCCCTAATCAAGGACCTTAGTGCAAGCACCTTAATCAAGTGTGCATTACACTTGAAGGGACATTATGTCGGTAGGCAGTTATCTTCTAGAAATGCCAGTCTCTCCCCATCCAAGATTGTTAGTTTAGACAAAATGCTTGGATTTCTGATGAGTAAATTTTGGAATAGACAAATACTGAAACCTCATGAGTACCTGAAGGAGACAAAAATTTAAGTAGAAGAGAATATTAAAAGTTAGAAAGAGCAAAGGTTTTTCTTCCAAACTGTGCTGTATATTTCCCAAAGGCTCAGCACTGTTTGTAAATCCTAAATGCCCAGCTTGAGATTGTGGCTGCTCCACGTGAGGGAAGGTTAAATTTAATACATGTTTTCCAGTGAAAGAAATAAAGAAAGATTGAGGATTTTGTACAGGGTATTGTACAAGAAAAATGCTAAGGTTTTGGGCTCTGTTGATAAGCCTTGCTTATCTGATAATGAAAGTGGCAGCTGGAAAAATTCTAGTCTATTAATGTGCTCACAGTGGATTGGTTCTACAATAACCCTGTTATATCCAGGGCCACTTTTAAGAACCTTTACTTCACTTTAGGAACCTTTACTTCATTTTAGGGAGGTCATATGTCACAGGGATCAATAAACACCAGCTGTCGTGGTGCCTCCCCAAGTGTTGGCCAGCCCAGTGTCCTTGGCACTGCGGGCAGCAAAGGCCACTCTCGTGTGCTGCTGTGGGCAGGAGCTATGGCCTGTGAGCCCGAAGCCGCCACACTGGGAGAGACACGGAGCGACGTTGACAAAAGCGAGGAGCGGTCCTTTCGGGGGTACCCATGTTCCGAGTTTATTAGCAGTCTGAGGAGACAACCATGGCTCAAAGAGAGATAAGCCCCAAAAGGCACTGACCACTGTGTGCACGGCCTTTTATATAGGAGAGGTAACAAGAGGAGGGAACAACAGTCAACCAATGGGATAACAACTGGGGGTGGCAACCGAGGTGACAACAGGGAAAACGTCCAATGGGGTGAGAGGGAGGGGGGGACCCCGGGAGCAGCCTATCACCCGAGGCCCTGGTAGAACTCTCTGGGTGAAGGGGAGGGGCCGCAGAGTGACGGACAGGCTGGGGAGGGGCCAGGGGAGGGACCCGGCGTGAATGAACCGATGGGGTAGAGGGAGGGGTGACTGGCAGATGGAGGGGGAGGAGAAGGGAGGCCGGACCATTTAACGTAAAGAGGGGGAGAGGGAGCAACCATAAGTGGGGGGGAACTTAAAACGCACCCCAACAACCAGCCACAATAACACACACTTTTTTCTCTTTTCTCTCTCTGATTTTTTTTAATATAGAAGAGGATTATAAAACATAATTTCAGACATCCTTCCCCTCAGTCATTAAATGAACTAATGCAATGTGGGTGCGCGCGCGCGCACACACACACACACACACACACACACACACATACACACACACACACACACACACACACACACACATACACACACACACACACACACACACACACACACATACACACACACACACACACACACGCACACACACACACACAGGTTGGAGGCTGGAAGCACATCATCTGAATTTCGTGGGATACAAGAGTGTTATTCTGCTTCTTTGGGCAGCTGTCAATAAGTGCTGTCTCTAGACTTTGGTGCTTTGCCTGTTCTCAGAACAGCTTCTTCTGTGATGCAAGATTATCTGGATGTCCAGCTGGAGCCTGTATTTGTAGCTCCTCACTGTGCTTCAGTCCTCAGTGCCTGGGTGGTCAAGCTTCACGTCTGCCAGTTCATGAGGACTGTGAGCAGTGTTTTGGAGGTTTGCAAAGTGCAGCTCTGGGGTCCTTTGCCCAGTTCAGCTACACACTTACATAACTTCAAAACCAGAAAGCACACCACATGACTTGGCAAGTGCTGCTTGCATTCTATGTGCCTTGGAAGTCCCTAGACACAAATTGTGGTATTCTGTGGGAAGCAGAAATGCACAGATATTAATTTACAGCACGCTACCATGGGCATGTAGCTTTATGAACCTACCCTCTGTCATTTGAACCAAGCTCTGTAAACTGAAATGGCCACCCTCCTGATTTCACTGATTGGTATTCATTCGTCTTTGCAAAACAGACACGTTTTCACCTGGTTCTTACATTGATAAGGTATTTGGCATAGAAGAAAAGGTATTAAGCACTCTGTGTAATTTTGTTAGAATTCTGCATCAATTATCCTGTGAATATGACTTTTCATCTTCAAGGAATTTTACAAACATTTCTCCACCAGCAGGGAAGTAATTCTAATCAGTCTAGCAGATGTTGTTTTGCTGGACTGTGATACCATGTATTCAGTAACCTGTGCAGCCAGAAAGAACAGTGCAAGAGCATAGCCTCCTGATTTAACTTTGATGGATGTTACTAAAACTGAAGAAAATGTGGAAAGAAATGTATCTGTGTTTTGGGAAAAGAAGTATTGTTTAGACTCCAAGTTCTAAGTTAGAAGATGAGTAGTGGCATGAAGGAATAAGGGAAACCACATTATTGAGACACTAAAGTAAACAGGCATGTTTGTAAACAAATACACAAAAGTATGATGATGAATTAAGAGTCTCTAATGTGACACAATGGATAAAATATTTTTTGTTAGAAAACATTTATCTTTATGTTGAAAATTAAGTGGCAGAATCCAGAGAGAAATTAAAGCTATTAGGTGAATTTCTAATATTTTCCAAAACATTTTACAACAGAAACAATTTCTTCCCTCAGAATATGGCCCTATTTACCTATAAACTGGCATTACAAAAGTTGGTGAAATAAAACTAAGTGATTAGTTTCAATTAACAAAAGACTAAGTCTCCTTCCAGGCTTTTGCTATGATAAATCCCAATAATGCACTAAATAATGCACTAAAACACATCCCCATGGGCTTTCCACTCACACAGAGAAGCACTTTTGTGCACAAATGCACACTCACACATAACCACCAAAACAAAGTCCTTGGTGAAATACATTCCCTAAGGTGACCTGAAAGCATTTAAATAGCATTTTGAACCACAGAAATGCTTACTTGAAGTCATATTTCCTTTGTAATTTGTGTCAGTGCTATCACTAAAACAAGAGGGAAAACAGGAATGAATTATTGCACTATAATTTCTTCCCCATAGTCCTATTTGCCAAGACTGTATGTAGTATATGCTTTAAATTCTGATGTGTGATTATAGGCCTAGGGAAAAAAAATCTCCCCAAAAGATATGACAGGAATATTTAGTAACTCCAGTTAACTTCCTTAAACAATCATACCTAATAGCTTACACATGAGGAAGAAAACTTGTATGAGAATAGATTGCCAAATGATACTTCATAATGAAGTGTGCGCATGAGTGTTTATACATTTTTCTCTAAAGTAATAATGGTGATAAGAATTTACCACAGAGTGCTGGATTGCACTGTCTGCTCCAAGCTGAGCTCTAGGCTGGACCTGCCAATCCCAAGGAGCAGGTTGGAGGATGTGCTACAGCCAGCACAGCTGGCTGCCCCTGGTGCTTGGGGAGGTGGTTTACTGCTTCAACCTTTCCGCAGCCTCTCCCATTGCCTCTCTTGGTGGGACAGGGACTGAGCCCTGTGGGTTGTGGTGGAATCCTAGGCCATCCCGACCCTTCCATACAGCCTCTTGCTGTGGGCAGTGTTCCTTTCCTGTGGAAAAGGCTTGTTCATCAGGTTCATGCCCTGGGGGACTTTCCCAAGATCTGGGATGCCCCTGCAGTCCTGTTGCCCATTCCTGCATTCTCTCAAAGCCCAGGTGTGAGTGTAAGCAGAATCCTCTACTCATCCTCCACCCTTTAAATCCTCTTTAAGGACAGGGCATGGACAGAGAGAGGTTTCTCTTCAGCAGGCATACAGTCCCCATGTCCTGTTCCTGGCACACACATGTCCATGCCCTAGCATGGTCTTCCCACTCGCCTCCTGGGAGGACTTTGCTGCACAGCCTGAGTCGCTGCCATGGTAGGTGACACCACTGCCACTCCCTGCTGCTCCCTCTGTCCCACACAGCTGTGCTGGGAACTTCAGAGCAGAATGAGCCTATTCTCCCAGTCCTCTCACCATGGTCTGTGCTTTGTCCTGTTAATGTCAGTGGGGCCAAAAAGACCAATTCTAACCTTGGCCAAGCAGATATTGAAGAACTGAGGACAGAGCATGTTGCTTTTGACCATCATTCACGTTTGACCATCATTCATTCATGTGTAATTTAAAACCCACAAAAATCCTTTATCTAGATGCAATAAAGACAATGACTATGTGATAGAGTTCGTAAAACTCAGTTACAGTTACAACACTGGAGAACAGCCATGTACTTTCTCACAAAAATGAGCCACTACATGTACTCTAGAACAGTTGTCATGCTGTTACATTTTCCCTTCAGATAAATCTCACATCCTTAGGGTAAAAGAGAGAAAAACTGAGGTTACTCCAATAATGCCAATCGTTCTTATGATTTCAAAATAAAGTTCATGGTTTTTTAAATTGACAGGAGTTTGAAAGGTCATACTTTCTGCAGAAGGCTATGACATATGCATAGTTTTCTTGCCCTGTGATCTGGGATGTCATCTTCAAGCCTGCTTTCCAAGAAAATTATTGTTCAGATGCCCTCCACAGCAGTGTCTCTGGCAATACTGAATCCTTTTCACTGAGAGCTAATTTAATTTTACTTTCATTGTCTCCACTGGAATTGGAAATATATTATAAATGAGATGTGAATCTAGACATATGAAAGAGTAAAAAAGGAATGTCTGTGGAGGAGCTTCCTCTGGACCCTCTGTGATATTGTGCTTTAAAATAATATAATCAAATTTGCAGGCAAACAAAAGTTCACAGTAAAGTCCAATGCACTTTGGACCTCAGTTAAAAGCCAGCCCTGAACTGAAGAATGACAGCTAAAGGACATCTAGGTAAAAGTTAAATCCCCAAACTCTGAATATTCATTGCATTCACAGGAGAGAAGACAAGAAGCTCATCTGGGAAGGCAGAAAAACTTTAGCTGTCATTATAGGTGCTGAAAGTTGAACATCTTACTTATGTCAAATAGGACACAGTTTACAAAATAAATATGCATGTAGAGTTTTAATATGCAAAAGAGAAAAATAGCAAAAGAGATGTAAGGTTCTAAAAGCATTCCTACTTTGAGATGTACAAACATATTCTTCTTTACTGAAGTTTCCCAATGGCCCAATCTCGGGGTCAAACAGACATAGGTATTTCATTTTTTCCTTTGGTAAACCAGAGAAAGAAAAAATCAGCCTGGGACTTGATCAAGGCCTCCAGCCTTGTAGGGAGGTGCCCTAATCACTAAGTTCTGGTAGTTGGTAAGTGGAATCTTCTGTCTCTTATTTTGACCAGAAGTATGTTCTTGGCTTTCAGACGCTTTTCTTATTTTGTCTGTATGATCAGGCATATGGTTCTATTCAAGCAGCATAACAAATTACTAATAAATGTAACATATTTTCAATTTTGTTGCAGAGAAAGGCAAGACATTTAAGCAAGTTGCCTTATTTCACCTTTAGTGTCCTTCAAAATTCAAACTAAATCTGATATTTTCCCCTGTTCAGCTAAAAAAGATAATGTCTTGCATCATACAGGTCTGACTGTGCTACATGCAATCACTACTGGGACAATATGAAGAAAAGTACAAGATTTATTGTATTTGTTAAAGGCCAAAAATATTTAATGAAAAATTCCTAAACAGAATTTTAGCTGAAATCATTGCTGGAACAAAGGTAAAAAGAGATTCTATTGGAGGATCTTGAGGTCGTATATCAAGACTGGATGATAGATAGTGCAATATCTAAGAGGAATATGGAAGAAAAGAGAGGCTTAAGGCAGTTATGAGATTGTTCTAGTACAACAACAAATGAATTAAATAAATTAAAATAGAAGAAAGAAGAGACACCTTTGTAGTGGAGGAAGAAGATGAAGGAAAAGCAGTAAACATCTGCTTCTAAGTGATATGAGAGCCTGCTACTTTTCTGATTTAATTTTATGCAGACAGGAGATATATAACAGCCTCTGAAAAACTAAGTGCAATGTTCTCACCTTGAATAGTTCAAAGTCATGTGCAGCTTGATGTACCTAGTAGTGGAACTTGTGATTCCTGCAGTTCAGATCTTCCTATGTTGGTTGATACTGGTGGGTCGAAATAATCAGCATACAAAAATTACTTACAAAAATGCAGCAATTAAGAATTCTTCTCACTTCTGGCCGTCAGGCTATGTCAGTTCTCCCTCTGAACCTGAAACCTCCAAATCAGGCTTTAGAAGACTTTATTTTGTAGCATGTGGATTCAAAAGTGCTTACAGGGAGGTGTGTAGGAATAGTATTCCATACAAATAATGTCTGTGGTTAAGATGGAAGGTGGATAGATCACAGCAAGATACAAAGGTTAATTTGAGGGTGAACGTTTCAGCTTATGCATATCAAAGCACTGATGCATGGAGTCACTGGCACAGAATGAATAATTATTTTTCCATGAGAGTAATAGAATGTTCTTGCTTACTGCTCTTCAAAACTATGAATAATGCCAAATGAAATGATTCTTCTTTACATCAGTCATTTTCTGTGTTTGCTGCATAACAAAGATACTTATTCTTACAGAATTCATAGATGGATATCCTCAATATGCCAAATATGAGGAAGAAGGAGAAGGAGAGGGAGAGGGAATGGGAGATGGGAAAGAAAGAAAGAGAAAGAGTGAGAGAAAGAAAGAAAAGAAAAGAAAGAAAAGAAAAGAAAAGAAAAGAAAAGAAAAGAAAAGAAAAGAAAGAAAAGAAAAGAAAAGAAAAGAAAAGAAAAGAAAAGAAAAGAAAAGAAAAGAAAAGAAAAGAAAAGAAAAGAAAAGAAAAGAAAAGAAAAGAAGAAAGAAAGAAAAGAAAGAAACAAAAGAAACGAAAGAAGGAAAAAAAATTACCCCCTCTGCCAAGACAGTATTATTAGACTGCTTTTTGATAAAGCTGTGCATAGAATTAGCATAAAGCTTTTTTTTTTCCATACATGGTTTTTGGAACTGGTGTCTGAGAGGTCACTGGCCAGGTGTTTAACTATTCTTGCTCAGAATAGAAGCCCATTATTCATTTTTATGTTAATAGTAACTGGGAGATGAGGAGTGGTAAAAATACATTCAGTTCTTAAATTAACACCTTATGACAACTTGAATTAAAACACAATGTGAGTGTATTACATTTCACTCTGAATCCACATGGTTGGCTACAGCAGGTATTGGACCAGCAGGAATCACTACTTGTCATATTTGTGGTAACTCTCAAATTAGCTATGACACGGAACAGCCTTTTGATCTTGACCATATTCTACTAATTATTTAATCTTTGACAACATAGAAACATGTTTCAGCACATAATCTAAGAGGACAGTATAGGTTTTCTTCCAAAGTGTACAAAAGCCAAGAAAGCAACCTCACACTTCTTTTAAATCCCTGTTTTCACTCTCTCTTCATTAACGCTGGATATGACCCTTAACTTCAAATGAAAATGGACACAAAGTTTTCCTCTTAGGGTAGAATTCATTGTTTCCAATTTCAGATATCTATGAGAAACGTGTTTAACCCTGATTTTTTTCTTCTTTATTCTGCTTATAGTCAATAGGAAGAAACTAACAATTTTAGGGACTTTTAGACATTTACCTTAAAATGAAGCAAATAGTGCTGTAGAGGTGTGTTTTTTTTTTTTTTTTTTTTTTTTTTTTTTTTTTTTTTGGTCCATTGGCTTGGGAGACCAGCTTGGATGTAAGAACATCTGGTAAGAGAAATCTCACCTAAGGTATCTAAGAAAGACCAGATGTATCACACCTCAGAAAAGCCTAATTCTTTCCATGGACTAAGAGCATGCTTGGGGTTAAATCAGATGAATTCCAGCCTTGTTGTCTTCTATAAATTTGGCAGAATCTATGTCTGGGTCTGGCCAGAGAACAATGGTTACATTTTACTTACAAGTAAAGTAGAAACACTCTTTGAAATTCTGGAATTTGTGAGAATCTTACCCAGAACAGTAAGCTTCTGCCTAAAGCATCTGCTGAAGAACCTTTGGGACAAAGCCAAGCTTTTGTCTGGTTTGATTCACAGTGAAGAATCAAAGCTACTTAGTGTAGGTGAGTGCCCTAACAAATGGGTTTGTGTCTGCTTTTGGGCCTGTTTCAGTTCATATCATTGGATCACGAAGAAAGGATCTGAATCAAGGCTGAGTAGTATCTTCTGCATGGGACTCTTGTGGAAAAAAAAGTTTGCTCACTACAGTATCAGGTGATTTCTCACTTGTTGTCTCATTAAGTGCAGAAAATCTCTTTATAGAGTTTTGTTAAAACAGAACCAGTGCCACAAAGTTATTGAGTCTTGAGAACTGGCACTTTCTAATGTAAAAGCATGATGCTGGAAGGTCCTGGATAACAGTCCTGATAAATTTCTCTTTCTCTCTTTCCTTTTTTTTATAGTTTTCATTAAAACTTTGTGATGAAGCCTAATATAAATGAGCAGAATGCATTTGTCTGTTTATTGTTTATACCAAGTTCCTTTTCCACAAGAAGTATTCTGATCTGACTCCTTTATATGCTGCAGTAAAAATGTTTCACTGATAAATTGTGGTATTCTTTGGCAATTAACAAGAATTCTTCAGTAGCAGCTGATGGTTTCAAACACACTTTCCTCACATTTGATGAATGTCTACCCAAACAGACAAAAGTGGATGCCAGCTTCACTTCTCTTGTCTTACAGCTCATGTGTGTTCCAGGATATGCTACAGCTTCCAGGTGTGGGCCTCTAAATTCTAGCCTCTTTGGGAAGAGTTTTCATTTTCCTGCTCTTTCTGTGTTCCTGCCCTCTCAGAACCTGCAGACCAAATGCATCATATAGGCAACACAGGTCCTCCTGGTTCCTGCCTCAGTCTTCGCTATGGGTTTCTACTTCAGATAGGTGGGACTTTCCTGGACATAGGTCTCATTGAACTTCCTGGACAGTTACCAGGTAGTTCTAAAGAGAAGATTTTTGACTTTTAATAGAAGGTACTTCCCAGCAGCCATGAAAACCAGTACTGGGAAGGCAAGCTTCTCTCTTACAAGCAATGACAAGAATAGGGAAGAAACATACTTAAGGTATCAGTACACTGGAGAAGTGGGCTTACAGAAAACTCACAAAGTTGAATAAGGGCAGATGTAAATTCTTCCAATGTAGTGTAGATCTGTCCCATGTAACAGGGCAGGCTGGGGAGAAGACAATTCTGAAAAGAGTACAAAGAGTCCTGGTGGATGACTTGAACTAGTGAGAGCAGAGTCTCCAGACTGAGGCAATAGAATATTCTTTATTCCATACTTCTGAGACTACATCTGAAGGCCTTTGTCCAATTCTGAACTCCCCAAGACAAGACTAAGCCCAAAGTACTGTAATGAGTCTAGCTTATCACAGGGACTTACTGAGATGGATTAGCTGCTAAATCCTTGATGTAGAACGACTATCTGAGAAACCTTGATTTGCTCAGTCTGAAGGACAGAAGGCAAAGTCAGATCTTAATGCTGTTTTCTCTTGGGGATTCTCAACAAAAGCATAAGCAGGAATACATACAAAAAGTGCAAAAAAAGAAAATCTTTATTGGATATCAGGAAATAAATTTCACCATATGGGTTGTCTAACATTGGTGCAAATTATCTAGAGATGTTGTGAAAACTCCACCCCTGAAGATAATCAAAATTTGACAAAAAAAATCCATGAGCAACCTAATGTGACATTATAAAACATCAAATGGCCCCCCAAGGTCTTTCAAATCCATTTTATGCAGAAGGTCTTTAATGGAGATCTTAAAAACCTAATTTTTGGTATTAGGTGTTACCATTCTGGTGAGATCATCTTTGGTGAACACATTTGCGATAGACCCATATCTACTTATTAAAATAATGCTTATAACTGTGTAAAACTGTGAAGTTACATGAGCCAGGGAAAAGGCAGATAAGGAATTAATGTACATTTCTTAAAAGTACCTACTTGTCATTTTCATATTCAGAAATTATCTCTTACAGAAAAGAAACCCTGCTTTTCGGCATCCTCTAATGTATTAACCAAAAATTTTTCAGTATTTATGATTTACAATTATTATGTAAACTTTTTAATTTCCCAAGAACTAAAAGAGTTGTATGATATAAATTCATGTTTTATAGACAAAAGAGAAGGAAAAAGTACCGAATTTGGAAACAAAATTAGTTTTATTTGCTGTGAGCGGTTCTGGTAATGCAAGATGATTTGACCATGACATAATAGAAAGAAACTGTGCAAGATGAGGTTCAACCAATTTTTCTCAGAATTCTGGTTCTGAAGATCCTGCAGAACAATGTGCAACCCTGAGAAATGAGGAAGAGTTGCTGTGTAGAAATCAAATTCATTTTGACTCAGAAGGCTTAAGGCAGTAGATAGCAATACATACTAAATGTTCATGTAGTGCACTTATATTTTGTTTTTCATTTTCTGTTTCCTTTGAGACACCCACATGAAAGTTGCACAACTGGTTCCTCTTGCTGTTATTTACTGCAGTTGCACATTGAACAATTTGCTATTTCCTGTGACATTTTTCATATATCTCAAAAGTCAGTTTTCATATTATTCCCGAAAAAAAAATCCTCTTTTACATGTAAAGCACTGAAGAATTAATCTTTTCAAAGAGAGCATTTAGGGGGGAGTTCATGGTTGGTTATTCTAGAAAACCATTTTCCTTTTTTCCACTTTCTAACTAGGAAATCAAAAAGAGTATTTGACAAAAAGAGTTATTGAATGACTTAAAGACTATTGTAAAATGTGCTGGTATTTTGCTGCCATGTTGTCAAGAGTGACTTAAACCTTAGAATCAATACTAATTGCACATTTATTTGATATTTGATTATTTGCCCCCTACTCCATTTATTCTATGGATCCAATGGAGACTCTTTCACCAGGATAGACTTCTGACAGAAAAAGAGAATATGAGAATATTTGAGAAGAATTCTCTTCTTCTCAAAGAAGAGAAAAGCTTCAACTGTATTAGGAGTCCTTCCAAATAGCCACATCATATCTGTGAGTATATGCATTCAATTACTCTATAGAAAGCAAATGGAAGCAGAGGCCTCTCTGCATTCTTCTGCATGTGCTCAGCATGCTGACAAAGGCCTTATGTGAAAACCAGCAAGGACCTATAAAAAAATCAAGAACTTTGAATCTCAGGCAGTGAGAAAAAAAACTGTCTTAGTGATGCTTTCTTATTCCTTCTGAATCAATTTAGAGGCTATGAAAGGTACCAAACTGACAGACCAAATTCCTTTCTTAATACACAAAACAGGTGCAGTAAATGGTGATTTTTGAGCTCTCCCCACTGTTCCAGTGCATTTCAGCCTTGGTTGAGGGGGACCACCTTCGGGCAGAGAGGAGAGTTCATCTTCCAAGCCTGTGCATTTTTTCCTCTCTGTGTCGACTGCCAACAAAGACACCAATTAGTGCATAGCCCCAGCATTTGAAGCAAATGAAAGCAGAGACAACAGAATAAAGGGAGAGATGTGTTTGCTCCTGGAATTCTGTGTTGACATTTATTTTGGATTTTAGCAAGGCCTACAATCGTTTGCATTATTTTAAGGGAAAAAAAAACACCACCCAGTCTCATTACCATTGGATATGATGATGGGGGAAATGGGCTGGAAAAATCCTGGATCTTTGCTGTGCCTTATTCTGGAATTACAAAGACTAGGGCAAATTCTTTACTGCTGTGCCATTCAGCTATTATGTTTAACAATCTAATTAGAAAGGCTATGTTGCTTTCCCCCATTATAAAAGCAAAGACAGTGCACACAAGCAAAACCAATTAGACAGCTGTAGTTTACAGAGCTGGCTTGCCTCGAGGCTTGTTTCTAATGAACCCCCAGTAGATGGTTCCTATCCAGAAACAGGACAGAAGGAACACAGTGACAGTGTGCTATCTGTCCTGTAATCAGTCACTAATGTCTGCTCAGGTCCACAGAGCTGACACTTGCCCATTTCTTTCTGCAGCCATGGTGGCCACAAGCACCAGCAGTGTGACACTAACCTGGCTGACAGCGCATGTCCCTTACACGGCTCAAAGTCATGCTAACAGGTGGCAATAAATCTAAAATGTTCCTCTCAGTTTTATGATTGCTGCTTTCTGCTCACCAGGGACTTGTTTTAACTGAAAGCAGACACAAAGCTGTACAATAACCTGCATACTTGCCATGCTTTTATTTTTTCAGCATGTATGGCTCAAATTAAGGCAGAGTGTATTGAGTAGATTGCTCACTCCAAGTTAGTCATCTGTTTAGTGTTTCCACAAAGCAGTTGTGGTTGTTCACAAGTCTATTAATTAAAAAGAAAATGGTTAAGGAAACTACTCAGTGGGTTGATGAACCATTCAACCACTTCAAAACTGAATAAAACATTAAAACAGCCCCCCCTCCCACATTCCTTTTCTTGAATAGTCTGATAACAGGTATTTGTTTGAAGTGAACTTTATAAGGCTTGTGAAAACACAAGCTCTTGTCATCACTGCATTTAAATGAGCTTTATGTCCAAGAAACTGAGTAACACTGTCTGAGCTACAATAGATGGGACTGTGTCAGCATTCCCATTAAAAATGCCCCTAAATTCACTGGGTTATGAGTCAGTTATAAAAAAAATCACTCCAGGATCAAATTTTGCATTTTTGACAGTAATACTTGGGTCAGAGAAAGCAAGCATGGGGCTTGTAGAAAAGTCTGTATAAATTAATTTATATTCAAAATTAAAAGTACATGCACAGCTACATATTGATATTTTTTTTCAGCTGTAGAGTTGCATTGCTATTACTACTGCTATTATTTATCACCTGAAATATAATTTTCTCACTCATATTATTTTGAATTACTCTGTTTGGGAGAAATAAGTGAAGAAATCCTTCCCATCCACTATTTTTACCCAGTGTTTGTCTCCTCTGCCCTTGTTTCAGTAGAGTATATAGGGGTGGAGAGGATATAAGCAGGATGAGAAAAAAGGAAAAACAGGAATATAAGGGAATAAAGAATACAAATCTGAATTCCTGTGGTATTAATAAAATCTTAAATAAGACATTGAAAGTAAGAAACTAAGCAAAGAGGAGTTTGAAATATGTCTTAGTCACAACACTACTGTCAAAAACTTGACTTTTTTGATTTTTTTTTTTAAATTCCATATTTTACAAGCAGGTAGAAAAAATTTTCTGACTAGCTGTCATTGTCATAATGCTTTCAAAACAAAATAATGAAAAACTTGAGTATAACAGCCCGAGATGTAGGAAGAATAGCAAAAATAGCAACTAAAAGGGTAAAAACCTTTGTTGATAGTAGTCTCAATTTGTATCTTTAGTTAATTCTTTTTAAAGAAGTTACTTTCATGGATGGTCAAATGGAGTAAATAAGTAAATATCTGGTTATAAATTTTATTAGATTCCTGCCACACTGGTAGAGGTAGCTTAAAGTAACCCTGTACATGAAGGCAAACACAAAAGAAGGAGTTACCTAGGCTACTGTATATTTACAAGTACTTTCCAGTAATATCTCCAAATGTAGCTCAAAGCCCAACCAAACAAAATAGATAATGAATGCTTGTAAGGTTTAGGAAAAGTGCCAAAGATGGCAGATCAAGGAATTATTCTTCATGGGAAAAAAATGTAGGATCAGATTTCTAGAACTAAAGTTAGTATGAATTCTTTATGCTGAGGCAATTTTATTCTCCAAAGAAAGAAAGAGCTTTGGAGGGTGGGTGAGATGGAAAGTCAGCTTTTAAAGACTTCTTATGTTTGCAATGGTCAGCTATTTTTTGGAGTAAAACTAGGTCAATTATTGTTGGTTCAAAAAGAGGTAAAAATTATGTCTGGATTAATTCCAAATCTTTTTTCCTACCCATTTTGTACTATGCAAATAATACAAAAGATGAATTTTCCCACTGACTGGCAGTCCACTGCCATGCCTTCTCAAACCATGATAGTGGCATCTCCCTGTTGCCAGCCCTAGAATAAAGGAGTTCACTGCAGCTGATTTTTAAGCTTAACCTACATATAGTGGACAGGATGCCTCTCTGAAGAAAGAAGTCTATGAGTTGTTTATCTCACAATTGGTCTTTATGTGTGCTCAGGTTCCAAGACCCCCAGATAAGGGTGGGGATCAGAATTTGTGTTGAGACTGCAAAACTAAACCAAGGTGAGAAGAAATAGGGAAAAGCGGCATCTTTTTAATGACCTGCTTCAAAACATGCTTTTTAGAGTGTCCTGTATATTGATTTATTCTTCTTGTGGTTTTGTCATTTTGCCACCATAACATATTGATATCTCGTATCATCTGGATTATCTTGCTGTTAAATAAAACTTCTTTACCTATCTCTTAAGACTAGTTGCAACTTTGTGCAGAATAACAAATTCGGAAATGCTGGGCAAACCTCACACTAAAATCAGGAAAGCAATCAATCCCTGCAAACATGCAATCATGTGTTTACATACCTTTCACGTGTGGCTAAGGATCAAATTGTGACCCCCATCCTGTGCTTACACAGAAAGGTTTAGCACATGCCCACACCCACTTCTAGGCAGACCTTCCTTACAGAGGAGTGTAAGTGTAGAGGAATCCTTGACTAAGTCAGACTGGAGAACCATTTTGTCTGTTACTCAATCAGATACAAGCAGAAATAAATGCTATAAAGAATGACAGAACAACCCTGAAGGAGGCGGAGGCAGAATAATCTGCCTCCACAGAGATCTCCTGATCCTATTCACTAATTGTGAGAGACTAGTTTAAGCCCTGAAGCACTAGGTTTAATATCTCTTCCAAAAGTTTTATTTTCTTTAATTATGATAACTCCGGTTATCCATGATATTGATATAATATCCAATCTCTTGATGAATCTGGTGAAGCTTTTGGTCTCAACAACTTCCTTTGGCAATGAGTTCCACAATTTAATTACACGTAATATAAAAAGGTATTTCCTTTTATCAGTTTTGACTTGCCCACCTTTTAATTTTAATGAATTCCATGTTGTTTTTCCTTCCACAGCCAGAGTGGAAGCCCCTAATCTGCTTTCACTGTGCTGTTTTATATGATAACATTAATCTGTATAATGTTTTCATTTTGCCTCTCATTCCTTCTTGTACGAGGGGAAAATCCTCTCTCATTCCAATTTCTCTTCACAAGACCACATTTCCAATTCTGTTATTTTTTTTGTGATCTCTCACCAAGTCTATCATATTATTTTATGGAACACAGTATCTGGTGCTGCAAGAAGTATCTGAAGTTTCTCTGTCATTTATATATGCAAAGGCATTATGATGCTTTCTGTGCTGTTTCCACCCTCTCCCCCATGCTTCTGCAGCACCTGAATGCTGTCAGATTTTTTTGGGGGGGACCACAAGCTGCACTGTCTGACATGGTGCCTACATTTCCCTGCTGAACTGAGCCATAATATAGAGTTTGATTGTAAGATTAATCACTTATATCCTCTGATGCGTTTTACTTCACATGTATCAGTGATTCTTGCAGCTGATTTAGAGCTGAGCTTTCCTGACTGATCAAGGTGATTTTGGATGGGGTCCAGTCACTATAAATAAGGTGCTTAACTTGAGGATGAACTGTAGGCCCTTAGTGAGGCAGCTCTGCCTACACGTATGAACCCAGTTTTCTTCAAGCTGATGAAGAGAAGAAAATTATGTGAATGCCTCTGAAGCAAGGCCTCATAAGCAAGACAACAACTCACAACTCTGCCCCATGCTTAAATTTAGTTGTAAATTAGGATGCTGCCTTTCTGTCTATTTTGGTATGTTACTGTTTGCTCTCCATTACTATCCTTTCATACTTATCAAAAGCATGCCTTAGACTAAGATTTGGCTCCACCTTACCTGCAGCCTTGGGCTTTTAGGAAAAAAAGCTAGAAACCTATGAGCAGAAACCTTTGAATCATAAAGAAATCCACAGCTATTTAAAACACAAATTTACTTTATAGGGATTCTAGAGACAGAGATGGGTTGCATGCTACCCCAGAGAGCAATGGGAGGGAAGTGTGGATTTTCTTCACTCTGAGCTTGTCATAGAACAATTCATTGTGTGCCCTGCAGGGCTGAAAACAAGGGATGATGCCACTGGCCAGGAGAATTTATTCTCTGATAGCATCTGCTGTTAGAAGTCAAGATCCCAACCCTATTTTTCTTATTTGTCCTATAACTCCAAAGAAGATTCCAGGAGCAAGGAACTCTGACGAAGCCAAGAAGAAAGAATAAGCAGGGATTATTAAGGATTAATAATAAACAGGATTATTAAGGAAGATGGAAGATAAAAAAAATGTTAAAAGGGATGTGTTTACAGTGACAGAAAGTGCAAGTTTTGGGTGGATTGTCATTCATTTTTTTCAGGAAAGGACATAAGACCCATCCTACTGAGCTGAATGCAATATCATTATAAGAAGACCCTCCTCATTCTTTAACCACCTACCTGCCTGTTGTACTTTCTGATAGTTTTTTTTATAATTAAAACTTTTTATTGCATAGAAAGTTGCTAAACAAAGTACTAGCTTACTGTTATTATTGCCTTAAATATAATTAGTTATTCCATCTATATTGTTTTATTTTGATCCTAAGGATTTATTCTCAAACAATTTTTTTCCGTAAAATGCTGTAAGGACAGAGTAAAAAAATCAATGCCTTGGAACATATAAATACCAGCTGGTGGTGTTGAAATGTCTTGGGTGGCCTAAGATGTGGCCAGCTGTGCTTTTGGGCTTGTCTGCAAAAATCTGGGAAGTTATGATGAACCTGTTTCTGGACAGATCTGGTGAGACTGCCTTTTCATGTTCCTTATGCCACTGGCACATGAATATCAGCATCTGTAATTGGAACCATTGCAAAACATTTTGAGTGAAATTCTGAACCATAATCTTTGGAAGCAGATGGCTTTCATCATGTTCACCATGTCATATTGCAGTAGTGGGTATGCCTGCCTATGCTGAATTAAAACAATATACTAAATTAGAAAAGATTGTTTACTCATTTACTGGTTTCGTAATAATCAGGAAAATGATGAAGAGGAAAGGAAATATATCTCTGTTGAAAATGTATTTGAATCTGGTAACTAGAGAACACTTTCATAGTTTTTTAAAGATGTGTCACCTCCAGTTTACTTCCAATTGTATCACTTCACTTGACTTTTGAATATGTAGGTGCTGTCTTCCATTTTATACACACACATTCCCAGGAAGACAGGTTGTTGCTTTAAAATGTCAGCTCCATGAAGCATCACTTGAAAAATCCTAGTGAATTTAACTAAGTTGGAGAAATTTGTGCAAAAATATAAGGTCAAAAGAGCCCTATGTGACAGATCCTTGTTTGCCTGCCTCAAAATACTTCAAAGGAGTTACTTATTTGCTTACCACCAAGGCTAAGAATATGTGTCAAAACTGCTCAAGATAGGGATCAGTTTTACTAAATATGATCTCAGACCTTCCAAGGTGTTTAGGCCTGGGAACACTTACAGTACATCTGCTATTATTTTGGTTCAGCTGAGTTATTGCTTTAATCAGCAACATTTCAAGAGACCTGGTATAAAAAAAAAATAGAAAGACTAACTTGTTTTCCATGTTTACATTTCTGTCATTATGTAACTTTCTTTATCATGGCTAAAGATATGAGATGTCTTGAGTTGTGGCAAAGCAGCCCCAGAAGTCAGAGGAGTCAGTAGGTCCTTGTCAATGAGCTTGTGGAACTCCTAAAAGTATTCAAATAGTTTTGGGTTATGTACACAGTTAACAGGCATGATTCAAAACCATGCCATGTATTCTCCTCATAAACTTATCATGTTTTCCTTAAAACAGATTAGGAAGTGAAGGCTGCTGCCCCTCATGGATCTCTGCATGCTGATGGCTAATTCCCATGCATTTTTTTATGCCAGTTCTATTTTCATTGTGAAATAACTAACCTCACAATAATTCACCAGAACCTGTGTAAGAACAAGTGTTGTTTTTCCCTACTCATTTCATCCAATGGATGCTTGAACTGCTTTGCTCATTCTGTTTTGTTTTATAGGGTTTGTTTCTTTTTCCCCCGCAGTATATTAGGGAGCTTTAAATTATCTAATTTATCTAATTTATCTAAATTATCTATTCTTTGAGATCATTCTCTTCAAATGGATCTGGAAAACATTCAATGTAGAAACTACTGTGAGCACAATAAATGTCCCAGTTGTGCTTCACTTCCATAATTTCTTCTGGAACATCTGTCCACTTTTCTCTTTTTTTCCTGGTGCTAGCTTCTGAGCTATGTGCAAGTGGATTCCATAGAAAATCACAAAGTGACTAGTTTCTATTAAGTGAAGAGTTGTAGCTTAAAATGTTTAAAGTGAATATATTATTTATCATAATTTATATTACATTACTCTGGATTTCATAGTTTTGAACATCTAAATCTTCTAGGGAAGTATTTTTCTTACTCCACTTTGGCTCTTAGCATCCAAATCCCTCAAATTTCCCACTTCATCCCTACAAGCCTAAAATTTAGGAACTTCCCTCATAATTTATTGTCTGGAACTGAAACTATTCAGAGTCTTATTTGGATTCAAAAACTTGTGCAGAGATCAAAAATGGGATGAAGGTTTTCTGAACCTCAAAAATTTAGCTTGCAGTACTATGAGACCATTGCCATCTTGTAACTCAGTGAGAAAGCTTAAGAGGTCTTAGGATGTTTGTATCCACTTAGATATTTTTGGAATTAAAAAGCAGTTAGATCCAGGACATGCTAAAACCATTTTTTTCCCTTTTTTTCCAGGAAAGAAGGAACTGGGCACCATTCTGAATCTTATTAGCAAAATATCCAGTACAGTAGCAGATAGTACAAGCTGCAGAACTTTGGTACAGTATGTGATATGTGTCCGGGAATTAGGAATGAGATAATTGGAAAGATCTTCTGCATTACATAGTGTTTCTGAAGACCAAGTGGATAGTTTAATTTTTAAGGTGCGTGCCTGAATTACATTTCTGATTCATTAAGACAGGATCATTAATAATGGAGAAGAGGAAAGGACATAAGTTAAAATGAAGGAGTTTGAATATATTAAGAAAGGAAGAAGAAGAAGGACATGAGAAAAATCTATGAATAGCAGATGTCAGATATTTCTAAACAGGAAAGAAAAATATAGGAGCCTCTGAAGTATTTTATAAAGGGGGAAACACAATAGTTATGTTTATTTATAGATCAAAATGTCAGAGATGTTAGCAAAAAGGCAAAAAAAATTAGATGCTTTATTATATATGAAAAAAAAACAGGAGACATTATCTGTAGATGATAATTTGGAGACATTATCTGTAGATGATAATTTTTTGCTGTAATGACTGACAAAAATGTTAAACTACAGAAAATTAAATTAGACATTTTGAAATATCTATTTAAAGAGACATGTCTTAATTATTAATACTGATTTAAATTTCAGAGGCATAGATGAAAATTTATTATTGCATCAGGTATTTATAAATGTACTGATCTGACACTGATGCCAAGAGTAAGTAGATTTGGATTCTAGAAAGGAAAACCTCTAGCATGTGTCAAGCACAATGAGTTTTTGAATAACTGGTCAAAAATCATTATAAGATTATAAGATATTTTTGTTCTAAAATTAATTTGATTTTATGTCACACAGATAAAAGATAAAACAATTCATTAAGTTAGCATGTTTTAAAATGTAATTAGAAGTAGGCAAATTATTATTAGTGTATGTGTTTATCTCTGCAGAGCCCCTAGAGGTAAGTCCTTGACATTTTCATTTCAAAACTCATACTTGTAGCTTGAATGAAGATCTAAAACCACTCCTGAAAAAAACCAAACACAGCAAAGAGATAGAAGACATCTGAAAAGATTAGGGGAGAGCAAAATAGTGGTACTGACATATCACTGGGGATGGGATTTGTCTTACATCCCATGTCAGTAGCCATGCACTGACTGTACAGTTCTTACAGTCAAAGAAGAGTTATTGGCACCTCAATGAGACAATCCATCCCCTGTCATTATCTAAAAAAAGATGTGAGGAAGTGTTCTCAGGAGCTGTGGACTTGTTCTCAGGACACTGTGACTTTCTGGTGGCTCACACAGGAAGCTATGTGGCTAAAAGAAAGGGACTTTGGGATGGTTGAAGGCAGGTAAATGCACATTACCCTGACACAGGCTTATCTGTATCCCTTAACCAAGTGCGAGTAATAGCATGGCCTTCAACATGACCAGCTGTAATGTTCTGAATCCAAAGCCATAGAGTAATAGCCAATATATAAGAGAATCCACGGTATTTTTTTAGACAATGGACTCTGGAAAACTTGAGGGTCATGATCATCTGAATAAGTGGAGCCATGATCAAAACAGCATATGCTAATATTTGTAGCTGAAGAATGCTGAATAATTGGGAAGCAAAAGCTGCAAGAAAGTTTAGAGAATTATAGAACAATCCAAGAAGTGCAACCTCTTTAGGTAACTCTTAGCAAGCCTGTCATGATGGCTTGCTCATAGTCACTTTTGTACCCAAATTGTGAAGAAAAACATCTGATGACAGCATTTCAGGCTAACATCCACACAGTATAAATCAGGTGGTAAAAAATGAAGCATAAGGAGCTCATTTTAACATTCCCACAGAAAACAATCTATCCTATGAGTGGTATGGAAACAAGGCAGCATGAAAGTTATGTGCCTTTACATGTGAGCATGATCATGTATTTTTTTTCCTCACAAAGAATCCACATATTGATTAATTTCTTTCTCCACTAAAACTGTGAATGGGGAGTTTGGAGTGAATGTACTTTTCTTGGATTCTATCGCTTGATTGTTGCTGTGATTATCATTGTAAATAGAGTGTGTTCTTAAAAGAGAAATAAGAATTTCATAAGAATTTCATAAGAAATTCAATGTGTTAAAGATAATTTCAATGTGTTAAAGATACCTAACTAATCAGTCAAACGTCCTGGAGGCTCAGAGTCACAGAAGAAGAGTTTCATCCATTCTGGTACTCATGGAATGACCTTTTTTAAGCAATAGTCTAACTCCAATACAAGAATGAGAAATGAAGTTAGCAATAAAAATAGGAAGGCATACACCATCTGTTAAAGAGAAAATCAGGGTGAATGAAAACAGAAGCATTTTGTAGCCATAATATCACCAAGCAGTAAGCAAACCCAGGCTTTCCTGTTTGTTCATGAACAAAAGCACATGTTACCTTACCATAGTGACTTCAGTATTTTCTAAGGATTTTTGGCCTTCAGTAGTCAACTTAGTATATGCTAAGCTTCATAGCAACTTTTTAGATAAAATTATCTGGAATTACTTATTCTTTTAAAACATTATTATTATTATTATTATTATTATTATTATTATTATTATTATTATTATTATATCACCTCCAATTTACCCACTGTTAGAAAAAACAGACCAAAGGGTGGCAAAGACTGAGGTTTATAGTGTCCCTGTGACCAGCTTGTTCATTGATAAATTTCGTGATGCAATGGCAGTTGTGTAAAAGAGTTCCTTTATTCCTCATGCCACTGTTAAGTAAATTCAGGATTGTTTTTCTACTACATGCAATCTTATCTAGCTTTTTTACTTATTTGTCAAAATGCATCAGTGAGCTGCGGGGATGCTTTTGGTTTGTGAAAGAGGCGTTTGTGAAAGAAAGTTCAAGGGGACTGTCTGAGGTCACCAGATGATTATGACATGTTAGTTTTGGTGGTTGTCTGTCTTATTCTCTAAGGGTGTCATGAAAAACTAAAATTTTTTCACTACTATACACTTTAATAATTCATCTCCTTGGTAGAATGGACATAAGACTGCAAGTTTCATCAGAGTTGGAAAGAATTTCTTTTATCCTCTGTGAGTTTGCAGGCCCCAAGTTGGGCAACTCCCTGGGGGCTCCCCTGGCAGGGGAGACCCTCCTGGAGCAGTTCTGTGTCAGGAACAAGAGACGTGTTGGACTTTTTTGGTCTTCAGCTTCTGTTTATTGTTATCTTATCAAAACTTCAGCACACTATCTGCACCAGATTCTGCGTGCAGGAAAAACAGCACAAAAATGGCCAACAATCTCTTGTTACAAGGCCTTTTAAGTCTAATCAAAAACTAAGCTACTCAATTAAGAAGAAACACCTAAATTATTTTCCTTTCTAACCCAATAACTGACTCCTGAAGACCCACAATGCAGATTTTTCTACCCAATTACAAGACACCACCTAAACCAAAGAAGAAGGAAGAAGAAAGAAAGGAACTCGAGACAACACCCTGTACCTTCCATCTTGTATCCATCTATAACATACTAAAAATCCTAAAACCTAAATTTCTCACCCATGTGACACACTGCACTACTCTCTACAATCTCTACAATCTATTTCACACATTTGTGGTTTCTAGTTTATCTTGAGGCTTTGGATTTTGTGGTTTCTAGTTTATCTTGAGGCTTTGGAAGTTTTCTCCATGAATGAGGGTCAAAGTCAGTGCTCCCCTGGGGGTCAGGACACCCCAGAGCAGACAGAGAAACAGTCAGAGAAATATTCTCAGTGCCCTGGGTTTCCACAGTCCTCAATGTTCAGTTTGGTAGCTACATGTGTGAACTCATCACTACTATGTGGGAATAGATGTCAAAATATTTCTTAAGATTTGCCTATGAGTGTATGAAAATTGTTAAGCACCTGCCAAGCTGGGCAAGAAATCCTGTTGGAAAAGGACTTTTTTTTTCCTCTGGGCAAAAGGACAAAGGTTGATCACCCCTTGGTTGCATTAGTTCTTCTCCTGATGACTTATGCACACAGACAGAAACTCATTTAAGAAAAATACATGCCAAAAATAAGAATAAAAGGTGAAAGAGACAGGAAGGGCCTGAGGATCTGGTGAAGAGAGTGAGGAAGGCAAGCAAAAAAAATAATGGGTCTAGGAAAGAGATGGCACAGCTGGGAACTGCATTTCTTCCTGCCAGTTCCTAGCTGCTGTCATAGCACTTTTGTGCTACTGACAGGAGGGATAATTTAAAGCAAACAACTTATGTTGGAAGATCAGATCAGCACGTCACTAGTTTGGGAGTGGCACATTGCAAATTTGGCCTGAAACTCCCTTTTCACATTTCCTGTGTTGTGTAATATGCTTTGTAGTTCTAGCCAAAGATCTAGGGTGCTACATGTATACCATCAAGAAAGCATACTGATTTGTATCAGGATTCATGAATGCAGACATATTTTATATATATGTTCCCTATAAATGAGTCAATCATATACTTCCTTTTAGTTGTGCAATGTTGCTCTCAGAGTCTGCTCACAATTCTATGCACATTTGTAACATGTTTGCTAGTACGTATATTGAACACACTGAAGAGCACAGTGTAAAAGCAACAAGATTCTTGGTTGGAATTAAAGTTTTGGTGGTGAAAGTGCAGACGAGAAGGTGGTAAGTACAGGAGAGTGGCACTCAGTGTATCTTTCCTTTTATTTTCATTGCAGTGATGTCAAGGCTAGGTGTGCTCTTTATTTTTGGTACAGGTAGAGGGATACTTCTGGGGTTTCTGATGCTAACTTTTTACTGTATTACACATATAATCTCCCATTCCTTATTTTCGAGTTGGAATAGTTATACATATTACAAAGGTAAAGAAGAAAACTCCTGTAAGATCAAAGGCAGCTAAAGAGAGTTCTCCAAGAGATATTTCTCATCACTGCATTGTCTATAAGACACTAAATTACTATAAAGTTATTGCTGATTTGACTTCCTCTACACAAACCAGCCATACTCACCTTTCAAAATTTTAAGTAGGTCTTGAATAGGTTCAAGACCTTGCAACAATTCAGCTGAAAGCAAGAGGTTAATTAATCTTATTTTAAAAACAATGGAAGAGAAGTAAATTAAAATGTAAACAATAGTCTGTATTGTTACTGACAACTTTAGAAAAAAGAATCTTAGAAATTCTTTGTGTAATGTTTTTTACCTGACTGCTCTTGGAGGAGAGAGTGCTTTTGCAGCATATCACATTACCCAACTAACCTTTCTTCCACTTTTAAATGAAATATATTCTTTGCTCTTTCCAGTGCAGTGCAGCTGGACAAACTACAGCTAGTCAAAAGCTGTCAGAGCCCTGTTTACCTGGGAGGTACCTGCTAGACATGAAACACTGAGGAGAGTGGCTGGAGCCCCTGAAGCAACCAGAATGCAGTGTGTCTGAGAGCACTGGGAAGAGAGAAACAGATGACCTGGAAAGTCAGAATGCAGAAAAAAATGTCAGTCAGTGAGAAATGATTAACAGCTTGTCCAGTTTATGCCAAGGACAGAGGGTTCTCTCAAGCATTCTTGTGCAGTCCTGGCTGTCAGCTGAAACATGCTGAGGAACCGGAGCAATCCAGTGTATGGGTCTGGTCCAGAACTAGCTAAGCTGAGCAAAAAGTTTTTGGAGGTTAGGATTGGGCTCCCATTAGAGGGGCTTTGTGGTTTTGTGTTTTTCAAGGTTGATCTTGTTATTCCTGTTCTTCATTAAAAAAAAAAAAAAAGGAAAAGGAAAAAAAATAAATATATGCCAAATAGGTGTGGCAAAAAAAAAAAAATATCTGGAATTTATGAGCCTGAGGGGGAAAAAAATCTTGCCAAGTTATCTTCCTACTTCTCTATTGAATTATTGCATAAATATATGTGTCTTCTAATTTAGTATAAGCTCCAAATATCTACGAATGCAACAAAAGCCAAATTTAAACAAAAAACTTACAGTAGTGAAAATAACATATGACCAGTCATGAGACTGACAATTTTATATTTGGCTCCTTCCTTTGTAGTAGCTGAGTAAGCCAACTCAGATTAGCAGGGTATGTTACACCTATTACCTAAAATGGTTTTCTGGCCCACATCAAAAGCTGTGAGGGAAAATCTGCAAGTGACTCTTGTTCACATAGAAAAGTGGGGTTTTCAGTAAAGACATAAATGGATTCATAGAAAGGTTTAATTCCCCAGTGTCTTACTAATGATGATGTTTTGAAACTGCAAGTAAGAAATCAGCCTTAGGGACTTTCTATAGCAAAAACATGTCATTATATGCAAGAAAGGATATGTTCTCACAGACTATTTTTTCTCTGCTACACATGCTGACATCACCTGTTTGTTTACATTCTATTGCTTTAAGGTATGTGCAAAAATTGATTAGTAATAATAAAGAAATATTGTCATCAAAGCACCCTCATCACTTTTCAAATTAATCTGCTCCACAGTAATGAAACCAAGGAATAGAGAAATTCAGTGACTTAACTAAACTGCAATTCCTGTGACTGAGTCCCTGGCTGTGTGGTTACAAATGACATTTTGCTCTCAATAGAACCTGTAACAACCAACAAAGTGTTACTGACCCACCTATAGTTCAGAGAGTGAGACAACAGGCATGAAAACCCACTCACTCCTAGACCTTGAGGGACTATAGTAAGCAGAGCTATTGTGCAAGCAAACACAGCCAGCTTCCTGCCAATGCTGTAAAACCCAAATCATGATTCAGTCCTGTTACATTTGTAGCCCTTCTGTTTGCATTCCTGGAGAAATTTCTGTGGCCAGTTGTTGTTAACATAGGTCCCAGGAAGAGGCTTTATTTGGACATGAAGTTAAGGAAACAAGGTTTCTTGCCCAGATGGCTTTGGCCTTAGTGTCCCAGGCTGACAGCCAGTCTGATTTGGGCTTGGGACGTAAGTGGCGCCAAGACTGGTGAGAGGAAGCAGGATAGAGCTCAGCCTGATCACCTATAGGTAAGTGACCATGCAGCACAAACTACAGCTACAAGCAAAGGTGATGCAGGTTTGCAAATGGTGCTTTCTGCAATTAATGTAAGCCTGACCTCTTTTGCAAAAGAGTTCAGGGAAGGAGGAAAAGTGCACATGCTTGGGATTTAAACATATGGGGCCTAAAGGTTTTGCAGAGCATGTTACAAAGTAAAAGAACATTTTTTCTATTCACTGTGGTGAAGATAAAAAAATTCATGTGTATGATGTATCCTAGAATTGATTTTATGTACATGGTCAGACTAAACTCAGAGAAAACAACGAGGTAAAAAATAGTTTATATTGACTGGTATTTTAACTCCTCCAATCCTCACAGAATAATTTTCTTCAAGTGAATTCAAAAAGTTCCCCTTCATCCAAGTTGTCCAGAAATGCTAGTAATGATGGCAGCCACATTTGTGAATTCTTCTGCTAATGGAGTCACACTTTAATCCTGGTTCCACTGATAACCGAGGGCAAGTAGGTAAAACCATATATATACCAACGTTATAATTATCTCCATACATAAGTGTAATGTGTACTGTTCAACAGGGTTTTTGACACCTATAATGTGTGATATGACAGAGTATGCCCTCAACAAGTTCACACATAGTACCAAACTGGGGAGAGTTGCATTGATCTTCAGAGGGATCTTGACATGTTAGAGAAACAGAGGTGACAAGAACATCATGAGTTCATCAAAATAAATGCTAAGACTTGTATCTGAGAGGCAATAAGCCAAATAAGCAACAATTAAGGCTGGGGACCAGCTGCTCAGTTTTCCAGAAAAGGACCTGGATGTCCTGATGGACAATAAATTCAACATGAGCCAGCTATGAGCTCTTGCAGCATTGAAAGCCAGCAACAACCTCAGCAGCATAAGTAAAACCATAGCCAGGAGACTGAGTGACTTGAAACATTTGAGATGACTTTTGGAGTGTTGTGTCTGAGTTCTCCAGGACAAGAAAGGCTTCAGCTAAATGGAGAGAATTCATTGCATGTCACATCAATGGGAGCATGCTGTATAAAAGACGTAGAGTTTGTGGCTGTGGTAAAAGTTCAGCCTTTAGAAGAGAGGGCAAAAGGGAGGTTTCACTGCTGTCTTCAATTACATGTAGAAATGTAGCTGGGATTTTCTTGGAGTTGCACAGTGAGATAATGAGGCACAACAGAGATGAGTTACAATACAGAGAAATTCCTGTTGTATATTAACAAAATATCACCATGATGGTGGTCAAAAATGTTGTCCTGCCTGTGGACACTCTTGGTTTTGGTGATGTTCAGGACTCAACTGGACAGCTCTGCAATCTAATAAATTTAACCCTATTTAGAGAAAGGACCTGGATCAGACATCGTCTGGGTGTGTCTTTCAAATCTAAATTTTTTTGTGATATATGATTCTGTGATTGTTACACCAGTTAGTTAAAATGGAATTAAGATGAAGAAGACACTTATAGAACACAAAAATTAAAGACTTGTGGCAAATAACTTACACTCAATAGAGCTAAGCTCATTTTTATGTATATCAGTTTACAAAAACAGCCTTTAATAATAATCCTAGTGATAATGTCATTTACATAAGATATAGTGTATGCCTACTCTTGTTTCAATTCTGAGCACACTCCTGTGATTAGCTAGAAACCTGAAATAATATTTGGTAAAGAGAAGCACAGCCCAGCACTCTTACAGGAGTTAACTGATCACTGCAGAACAAAGCTTTCTTAATCTTAACTGTCACAATTTATTTTTCCACAACAATTTGTTTCTCATCTCATTTCAGCAGGTAAGTATGTATTTGGAAAACTTTGTTTTCACTGAAATCCAGACCCCTGATTATGATAGCAAATTAAAAAACACTTGCAAGTACATGTTCTTTTAGAAAGAACATGTTGTTTGCATTTGCACACATAGCTTAGCATGACAGGGTTCAGGACGTGAGTAGTACCTTTGCAGCGTTCCAGGTGATAACCCAATTAAACAGAGAATAGAGAAGGGAATGGAAAACTCTATAAAATATCAGCAAGCTATATATTTTTTTTTTGTCTTCAGCTGACCTGACGACAACCAGTGAGCAATCTTGGATGAGTGAGCTATGTTACTGTAATTTCTATATCTACTAAAGAGAATGAAAATTATTATGCAAATCAGATTTATGATACTGACATGTGATCAAGTGTAAATAGTAAGGCTGCTGGGCAAAGGCTTTGGCTTTAGATCATATACCTGATTGAGATCATTCCAACCTTTTAAAATGGGCTTTTATTCTCATGTATAGATGCTTTCCTGTAAGACTTCTGGCTCTGGTCCAGAAAGAATTAGAAATGAGACACATGAGAGAAAGTAATGTTCTGAACACTCCAAAGTATCAGATGAAGACTAGTTTCAGAGGAGATTAAAAGACGGATGAATTTTCCATGTAAAGATGATCAGGACACCAGATGGGGATAGCACTTTTCTTGAGTGAATCTAAAGGAATGTTTCCTAAATGTAGATTGCATATTGAATATAACACCAGGCCCTGAGTAGGATGTGTAATATATATGTAAAAAGAATGCAATATATCTTGGTAATATAAGGCCAAGACACAGTCTCTCAATGATTCAATCATGTGCAAAGCCCTAAGTGAAAACAATTGGGAAGTATTAATATGTCTGGCACAGCAGTTGTTAACATGTAAGTTGGGAGCCAGACTAGGATTTCTTTGCTGCAGATGCATAAGTTTTTCCTCTGCTTCTCTATTCTTGCCTTTATTCCAGCTCTTGTCCTGTCATTGCCAAAAGTATTCCCTGTCTATTCTGCCATCCCTTTTCATAAAACAGCCATGTGAATGAGGACTCCTGCTTTTCAAGGTTCTGTGATGATTTTGATGACTTGTCAATTCTGCTTCACATAGAAAATGTGCATATCCTTGTTGAGCACCAGACTTGGTGTGCACTTTCTCTTCTATTGTTAATCTTTATGTCAGATTCAAATCTCGATGAGTGTTTCAAGATATCTGGCTGGTTTTATTTGCCTATGTGCAAAGAGTTCATTGTGGTCCAGCCCAAATTTGAATCTGGGGTAGCAATTTAGTGATAGGCAGTCTTGCAGAGCACCTCATGAGATCACTACTTACATGACAAGAAAATTTGGAAGATGGCAAAGAGATGATAAAGAGAAGTTTGAAACAGGACATGGATGACCACTGAGTTGAGAGAGGTATTATGACTGGAGTGTTAGAAATTAAGCTGGCGGAGCAGGGTGAACTTGGAGAGGAAGGGTCCTTGATTTTAAGAAACACCATATCAACTCAGATAGTAATTGAAGAGTGAGATGGAAGCAAGGAGTGGGTGTAGATGCCCATTTTGTCCCCATCTGTGTGGTGTTTCTCCATGAAAGAATGCTTGGTATCTGGTACTCCTCGGACTTTAAGTGTCTGCTCCATATATCTGCAAATATTAAGCACAGCCTCAGCTTTGAGGCCCTGGCATGGATGGGACATAAAGATGCCACTTCACTGAGAAGGTAAAATCAAAGATTAGAAAAGGAGAGACGTCCAAGAATCAGGCTGAAGACAGCACATCATCCTGCTTTAGTAACTCCAAGTGTTCAGCATAAAAAGCCTAGCCTTCATGCCTGAATAGTACTTGGGACTGAAGCAGGGGAATGTGAGAATGATAAAAAAAACAAAAAAGTATTTTAGAGTTGTGTGTATGTGGAGTCAATATTGCACTGTCATATGTCAAAATTGCCAGTGTGATATGATCTGAATCCACAATAATAGGTAGGTTTAGGTGAAAGTGCTGGAGTCCTAACAGTCATGCTTCTAAAGACATCAAATGCCTGCCTGCAAGGACATAAATTTTTATTTAGAATGAAAGACAGATAAGGCAAGATTCACTACTGTACTTGTCAGTGAAGGACACAGGGGCACCATACACTTGAAGAGAACGTGGGGAACAAAACATACTCATGGAAAGAGAAGACAAGATTCCTATAAGGAGGTGATAAAGAAGGGGGCATTGTGATGCTCCCTTACCCTCTCCATTACCTGAATTAGTAGGGACACTAAAAAGATCCTAAGGAATAGATGGTGATTTTTTCATTACTAGGAAAGGAGTCAATGGGTAAATGCTGACAGCTAAGAGGTAGGATAGATGCAGTGATTGAGGAAACTCAGTGCCTACCCTTCCCAAAAAAAATTAGGGTGGTTGCAAGCAGAGGATGTCAGCACTCCGATGAAGGAAAGGAGGCAAAGAACTGTGAGAGTTGTGGTTAAACTCACAGTAGCTACCACTGGATAGAAAAAAGTTTCCCAAACGTGTGATTCAGCTTCTGGGGAAAGTCTTGACAAAAGTCTGTAAATTTTCCTTCAGGCTATAGCTTTGGGTTAGCCAGCCGCTCTGTGATGGAACCTGAGCTGGCCAGGGAACAATGTGCAGCAGCTGGAAATGAGAAGCAATTGTGTGAAAAGAGTGTGTGGTTCTCAATTCAGACAAGGACACCACAGTGCCAGAATGCTCTGCAAATTAAAGCATTTTTTTTGCAACCAGCCAAATGAGACAGAAATAGGGATCTGATCTAACCTTTTCCTCCAGGATACCTGTACTGCAGAATTATCTGAAAGGAGACATGCAATGCATTTGGGAATGGACTTGTACACATTCCTAAAGCCGAAATTCTTATTCCTAAGGTATATGAACATCTTGGTATATATTAGGTTTGTTCAGTTAGGGAATTCCCTGTTATTTTCATAGTGAATAAAGCAAAATTAATTATAAGGATACAAAGAGCTAAATAACATTAAAATCTGAATTCACATGCTTTGCTCAAACTCTTCTTACAGATTTAACTTTCTGGAGCTAGTTGGCTCCCATGCCAGTCAGACACTTTCCAGCATGAGTCACTAAGGTTTCCAAATTTTTCTTTCCCAAATAAAAATGAAAAATTCCAAATGTCTTACAGTTTTTTTTCTATAGAAAAAAGGAACAGACCATCAAGTACATATAGTCAAAGAATTGTTTTCTATTTCCTTTTACATCCCTAGTCTAGACAAGAGGTACTATGATGAACCTTGCCTTTGCTGCCAATACCAACAGCACTTAGTGGTCTTGTTACCTCACGCCTGGCTAATTCCCAAGGACAGTCATAGCTAATGAGTAGCCCTTTCAATGGCCATTCCAGCAATTCATTTGGGCTACCCTTTCAAACAGCATGGAGAATTCTTAGGAGAGAAGGTCTTTTGTACCAGGCAATGTTTCACTCACTGAGTTTAAATGAGAAGGGCAGTCAGGTTGTAAAGATTTATATAAATGAGAGCATTGTGCACAGGAAAGGAGATTGGTATGTTTGATCTCAGCTGTTATTGATTTACCTTTTCCACATGATAACATTCATTAGGCATGGTAGGTAAAGGCTGGGGTGTTCCATTTCAATTATCTATGGTTAAAATACAGACATTACACAGGGTGGAGCGTCAGTCTACTTTCAGCGGGCTGAAGTGTGAAAACATTTTCCTACCAAGTCATTACATAGGATGACACGACTTTTTTGAATCCTTTCCTGTCTCCTCCCCATCCACCCCACCCCTTTTTATGTTTTTATGTCTTTTTAATTGTTTTTGAGTATTTGTGTTTTTGGTCAAGGGAGCTATTCTGCCGCTTGAAATTTCCTGATACCTTCACTGCTGCTCTTGCTCTCTTGTCATGTGTGAAACACAACAGTGCTGGTGAGACACTGCTCTCCCTGCCTGACACCTGGCTTGTACTGGTGTCCCAAAACGTTCATAGATTTATTCAAGCAGCCTCCTGTACCTAGGAGGTGACTCTGCTCTGGAAAGAGGTTGGACTACGAGATCTCCAGGGATGTCTTCCTACCTCAATCCTCAGACTGCAAAGGAGCCAATCTCCTCTCCTTCTTCACAGAGTATTAGAGTATAAGGTTGTTGCACCATGTTGCTCCAGAGAACTAAGTACTTTCAAAATACAATTCTCTTATTTTAAAGGAAAAATAAGACTAGCAACAACAAAAAAAGGACAAAAGATAATATCACCTCAGGAGTAATTTCTTTCTCAGTATTGGCTTCAGAGGAGCCTCAGTGACTTGCTCAGACTAAGGAATATAAATGGAAATTTCCACAGCTAAGTGAGATGAATATTGCCCCAAATATTTTGATTTTTCAATTGAATGAATGGATAGCTCTCCAAAGATTCTTTCCTTCCAATGAATAATGTTTTTAAGACATTAAGAAATGCCCATAACAAAACTCAATCGCTTCATATTATATGTATCTGTTTAAAACACATTTTCTTATTACTTCTGTCTTTTCTAAAATTCCAGAATCCATAATTTGCTTGCACATACCTGCAGGCTTATTTGTGAAAAGAGAACATTATCTTCCTTTATATTAAGACTTGTTGAGTGTCCACAGCTCCTGTTAGTCTGTGTTGAAGACACTAATAGAACTTCAATAGAACATGGTTTCACCAACTTCAAAAGTGTTTGAATACTTGAAAATGTTGACCTTTTATGTCTATCACATATCCAAATTACTTTGATATTGTGGAGATGACCTTAACTGTTGACACCAGCTGAAAAACCTGAATAGAAATGCATTTCATTGAACCTGTGGAAAACAAGTCATGTGTGTGGCATGATGTAAATGGCATAACAGCAAAGTGTAGCTGGCAAAGTGGTAAAATAATAGAGGATTGTAAAACATTACAAGCAATGACTTGTACTTTGACTTGTACTTGGACCTGCAGGTACTGAAAGCACAATGTTTTCTTGATTATTTTGCCAGACAGAGAAATGGAAAAGTTTATAATAAGGATTTGCACTAATAAAAACTCCCAGTCTTATCTGAATGTACTTTACAAAAAAAAGCCACATGCTTTTCTTGTCTGGAGATGAGGCAGGAGCTCACAGACATTCAATGCCAGGCTCCTTTTCTTATGCATTTTCTCTGGTAACTTCTTTTCTCCTTGATGTCATCACTATGGTAGAGAACTGGTGGCACCAAATTTTTCTTCAGTTGTGCTTCTAATTCATTAGGCAGAGCCAGGCAACAACAACTGTCAATTAAAAAAAGATTTAAATGATGTGCACAGGCATGGAGGGGATAGTCCACGTATCTTTCCAGTGAGTAAGCTCATAAGATATTTGCCCCTTAAGATAGCCTTTCCACTCACAACACCCACGTGATTCAAAAAGCTTTTGGACAGGGAGAGACACTCTCTGGGTCATCTCAGGCCACATAATCCAGACATTTCTGGGTCAGGTACATGCAGCTACTGTCTTAGCCAGAGGTTTTATTTAATAGACATAAAATTGATGACTGTTGCAACCCCAGGAACATTATAATTATGTTGACTATTGCGCACCTGATTTCTAGTGCAAATTTTTAAACTTTTATAGATCTTATTTCCTTATGGCATTTTCTGCTTGACTGAGGTTCTCATGACCAGAAATGTTTTCATGGGAGAATATTTTAAATGCGAATAGCATCACCTCTTTAAAGGTCTATGGGGACTGATTTTCAAAAAATGTGATGTATTCTGGAAGTTATTTTAAATTCTTTTTCTATAAAAAATATAGAAGAAAGGCAATGGTATGATTTTTTGTATTTACCATGTAGTGGGAACAATACCATGTTGAAATAATAAAATACCATCATGGAAGATTTCCAACTGATAAAGAAAATTAGATTTTATTGGAAGAAATGGTTAAAGTAAGAGTCATTTAATAGATAAGAACAGGCATTTGTAGCAGATGGTAAGGGTTTTGCTGAGGAACCTACACTATTAGGAGAAAAAATTAAATATTTAGTACTTTTATTGGTGATACATGGCACGTGCATTGTTTGGCAATTTCAGTGAGCAGATTTGAGCAGAGCCAGACATGTACAGGTCTTGATATTTTTCCTTAGAAACCTTAGCTCTGTGTTTGTGTCAGAGCTTAGGTGCTACAGCTTTCTGGGGAGATCAAGGAGAAAATTTTGCAATCCTGTTGTCAATGAAGATTTTTTTGACCTTGCAACCAAAAAAGCAGGACAAGCCTGGGATGGTGAGGGCCTGGAGACATGTCCCTGCTCCACCCCAATGAGGTAAGACAGTTTTCCAATGGCTTGGACTGGCAGATCGGAAAGATGACTTATGCTTTTGTGCATTTGTTTTCCAAAAGGGCCAATCCTTTGCCGACCTTGTCCTTGTCCTTTAGACCTCTGGTGTGCTTTGCTCACATACTGAATTGTTTTCATCTGTGCTGGGCAAGGCTTTTGCCATGCAGTTTGTGAATGACCATATGGTACCTACAGGTTTTGCAACCAGATGAGTCTCCTGCATTCAGCTGGTATATGAGGTGAAACAGCTTTTGTGTGCCTGGTGCTTTGTCTGCAGTGCATGGAGGACTCAGGGAGGGTTATTTTTTGGCTGGGGAGATATTTATTTTTCTTGAGCCTCTGTCACATATGTTTTGCAATTGCCTTTCTGGCCTTCCTCTCCCGTTTCCAGTATGTACTTCAGTGGAAGTTTTGGCACATCCTGAAAATGTGACGGTGCTTATTACTCATGAACGTATTGTCTCACTTTTGATTGAGTGTCAGCACTTCTTTGATCCCGTTCCTTCTGCCTGAATTAATTAGGGCAGGAGTGACACACTCCTCCATGGGCCTTGGCTGGCCTTTAGCCCTCTGTCTTTGCAAGAAGGTTTATCATGCATTTGAACCAGCATTAAGTCATGAGGAACTGCAAAAATGCAGTGGGAGAAGATCAAGATCTTACTGCTCCTGTGAGCAGAGCCATTCCCATCAGGCTATATCAGGGATGTATTTGTGCCTGGTTTACCCAAAGTATGTCCTAGTTTTGCCCCTTTGGGCCATGCAAAGGGAAAATTTTCATATTTCTTCTCTGTTCCATGCTGAGCTGGCTACTGGTTTTGTTTCTGAGTGTTTTGCTTGCTCTATCCAGATTTTCTCTTGCTCTGTGTTTATTTTTACTGTCCAGCAAAGCACAAGCCCCAGCAGTTCTCCTGATGTGTGAAACCAGATTTCAGGCTTGTGCCATGCCTCATTGCTTTACTGTGGAGTTTAAAGTCACAGGGAGAAGCAGAAGAAAAAAGACTGGATGGGACCAGGCCTTTCCCTTTCTACAGTAATTTTTATCTGTTTTTATTTCTTTTTCCCCCTTTAGGAGCTTCCAGTGTAGGTTTAAAAACAGCTGTGGTGTATTCTTTAAAATTTTATATTGGATCAGGGAAGATGACCTGTTTTGAAAAGCTGTCAATGTAAATTACTTCTCATTAACATTGCTGTATGTTGAATTTAGTTCAGACAGTAAACATGTATATATGTCTAGTATAAATTTATTAAAGAGTGGGTTCCTGAACATGGCTTTTTGGTGGGTTTTTTAACATAAGCAACTGGGTTTGAAGTGTTTTTTTTTTTTTTTTCTGAAATTTCTGCTTTTCTTCTTTACAATGTGTTTTCTGTAATTTTGTGGTATAAAGACTTTTACAAATCAAACCTAGCCTTTCCTTGTTTCAGATTTGTCTAGTGTGAAGAAGAAAACATATGTGTATGAATATGCTAGTGTACATCTGTTCATAGGCAGGGTTGGTGGGTGAAGCAAGTGTTGTGATCCTTTGGGTCTGTCACTGGTACATAAAAGTAGACAGTATCCTTTTGTTTCCAGATTCAGGCAAGCTTGCTTCTTCTCATTGCATGGCTCTTCTGAACTGGGAAAATCCATGAAAGGGTTTCACATGTCCTGGCCATCCAATACTTCTAGAAAAATAATTTTTTATTGTTTTTGTGGTAATAAAGCCAGGCAGTAGGAAAAAAAGGCAGTCATTGTCCTAATTAAAGATCAATAATAATAATAAAAAAATATTAGCCAAAATCAACACCAGAGTAAATCTGGTGAAGAAAACTTTTAAATCTGCTTTGGGGAAAATATTTTGATTAGTCTGTTTCTCTAACCTTTTTCTTAATAAAATTTATTAAGATATTTTTTAAGTTTTTTTTCAGCTATAGGTTAGTATCAAATTACTGCAGAATGGAGACATTCCTTACTTCAGATGTTCTTTTCTACCCTTCATCTACATAATCTCTAACTTCATGTCACAATCACAGAAACATTGCCAGAACCTGACTTCTCTTTCCTCTACATATCTGCAAATACCTGTTCATGCCTTAGTCAATTTGGATCTCATCTCTCCAAGTGCCTGCTACTGTGTTCTTCCTAAGTCTCTCTTTCTAATCATCCTCTGCAATGAAGCAAGTTGAACAATGGGAAGAAAACAAAAAAGAAGAAATAAAGTCCAGACTTATGTGTGGTATAAATCAATGAAGCTTCAGTGACCCCATTGCTGTCACTAGAATGATGTTGATTTTACACCAGTCTAGAATGTCTGTCCTGGCATACGCTATAATTCTTCTTTGTTACATGGAAACCTTTCCTATTTACTATTAACAATTTTTTTTTTTAAATTTTTGATTGTATCTATTCAGTGACTGATGACTTTCACTATGTATTCACCTAGAAACAGGTATAGTGCCATATGGAAAGAAATAATATCTACTGCTTTTTATTCCTAAATTGTTTGTTTTCTCCTGCTTGAACAGTTTTAGTTGTGACCCAGAGCTAGATGACTACTAATCATAAATAACTATTAACTAGTATTCCGTGGTTATGATGAAAATAGATTTGCATAAATTATGGAACAATTAATGGCAGGTTCTCACAATTAAGTAGATGCTTGCCAGTGATTCACTGACAGAAAAAAACAGCTGATGCTTTCTGATACTTTATTCTCAATTACTGTTTTTTTATCCAGTTTTCTCAGACAAAGCATGACTGCTAAAAAAGGGTTTAGCTTTCTTCTAGACCAGCTGCCTGTGCCACTATCCAGCTCTTCTATTTAAAATTTCTTTGCTTTTTTGTTTGGTTTTGTTTTGTTGATCCCTCTATTCAGGCATTCCACTTGCATCTATCCTCTCCCCAGCTCCTCTTCCATTTACTCAGATTGAGGTTTTTTTGAAGTAGTGATGTCTTGGAATTTTAATGAGGAGATGGATAGCATTGACATTTGGCCCATGTCAGCTATCAATATGATAACTGAGATATGAAGGCACCTCTGGAGATCGTCTAGTCCAAACCATTTGCTCAGAGCAGGGTTAATTAAAATATATATTTGGATTTATTTACCTTTCTGGAGCTGGAGCAGGTTGTGGTCTTTCTATACAAGTTTGCCTGTAGAAAAAACCTTTTGGTGCTCAGCAAGCCTGTGTTTTTATGCACAACACCAGAGGCTGCCATACTGACATGACCAGAGACTGAAAGTTTTGGATAGCCACTCATGTTGCAAGCTCTAAAGAGCTCCTGCCTTTTTGAATGCTCTTCCATAATAACCAGTATGTGTCCACTCCATAATAATATCCTATGCATATTAAGAAATGTTCATTGATGCGTGTATTTCAACAATACATTTAGGACTACACATGGTATACTGATATTCTGGGAGCAGCCTTTTTAAGAGAATCAGCTTCAGCTCTGTTTTTGAAACTGCAATTCATTGCATACTTAATTGATGGCCCAACTGATATCATTTATTTATCTCACATCCTCAATTAAAGGCACAAACAAGTAGTAGGACTCTAAGTGTCATTATCTGCACATGAGCTTGAATAACATTGCAAAATATAGAGTAGAAGAAAAAATTGATACTACTATTTTTTCCTGTATACTGTGTATTGGATAATTTCATCTGCCTTTTGCTGTGTTACTTGTGGATCTACTGGAGAGTATGATACTAAACAAGAACATTAAAAACAAAGCATATGCTAGGAAAAATAGGCAAAACAAAACAAAATCCCCAATGTTATTTTTATTTTGTATCACCACTAAAGAGAAAAGATTACTAAAGCAGAATAATCGGGAAATCTGCCTAGACTGGCAGGTTTGGCAGATAATCTATTTAATATTTCATTGATGCTAAATGAACAAATCTCAGATCTTGATAAAAATGAAACATTTTTTCTAGGAATTGTCTTAAAAGGCTCCCCTTGAAAACTGGTAGAATATGGCAAAATCACTGCATGTCCTTAATAGCATAATTGCTTCTTGGATTAGGATGGATGTATGTACAGAAGGTATCTAGATTTGAGAATACAGCCGTTTTCCCATTACTTTTTAATTTAATAGGTAGAGAAAGAACATATTTCTCTCTTGCTCCTGGAGATAATTTGACTATGCCACTGATACTTAGGATCACCTGCTCAATTTATTTTTGAGAATTATCAATTATCTTTGTGCTGCATTATTGCACCAGTCTGTGTTATCCTGTATTAGGGAAGAGGAGGTGTGCTTTCTGTCCACATGTGCTTTCTGTAAGAGAAACGTTGTGTACAGAGGTGGTTGAACTGGTTGTATCTTTGGCCTAGTAAGAAGTGGAAATGACAACTAGAGTCAAGTCTGCTTCCCATTGCCACCATCCTCTTCAGTTGCCATTGGCTGCAAACTGATAAAATAGATTAATTTCCACCTTGGCTGTTATTTAAATTGCTTTTCCTGCTTCAAGTTAAATTTGCTCAAACAGTGATTTCAAGGATGTCTTAGTGTTTGCCTAGTGAAGATAAAATATTATACAGCCTTTTCATTAAGTTTATTGTGATCTAAGTTTTGGCCAAATTGTTTTATCTGTGAAGCTTTGGAAGTCAGATTAAAAATGAGGGACTGTTGCTATCCTTGAGAAAACCAAAAAACCTTAATTTGTTAAAAGCCTCTGCGAAACCCCATTTCCATGGTCAGCACAAACACCTCTGAGGGCTCCATTCACATCAAGAGTGGTTCAGGCTGAAACTGCAGCATCTGTGTGGGGCTTCCCCCGGAACAAATTATTGTGCCTTCCAGGGGACAAGAGGGTAAACCCAGAACCTGCCCTGTCTTGTCCCCTTAATACTCTCCTGGCTGTAGCTCCAAAACTTAGAGAGAGGAGAAAATAGGGATGTTTTAGGGACAGTCTGGCTGAACAGTGACAAGAGGTGAGTTGGAACCAGGGGGAAAGAATGCAAAAGCAGAAAAGATGACATGGTGAACAGGGAAGACTGTGACAGGCTGAGGAGAGGATAAGGGTTAGATCAGGCTGAGAAGATGGTAGTAAGAGACAGGACAAAGAGCTTGAAACAAGGAAGGACCGCTCTTTCTAGATCAGGTGCCTTGAAAATATGTACCATCCTGTTTAAAAGGAACTCATGTTCATGCACTTGGCTACGCTGTAAATATGATGTTCATGATGCCTCCTCCAGGTTATTGAGGAAGTAGTTAAACAGCACAGATCCTGGGATTTTTCCTTGCATTACTTCGGTTCTGCTGGTCTCCAAGTTGAGTGCAACCCACTAAACACTACATGCTGCACCCAATCATTAAACCATGGTTTTTAAAAAAAAAACCCTTGTCATCCATTACAAGTCTCAACTGCATTTGAGGTTTAGCTTTCCTGACATCATCAAGTTCTTTGTTTGCTTTCTGGATTGCAAATATTTTTATGACAGTTATATCTGAATTTTGTACAAGTCTTTTAAAGAGCATTGTGCCTCTTATTTAGTATTTCAGTATTTACAGCAACTGCAGTAGTCATCAAGATGGAAAGGTAAAAGAATAAAACTGTATATGGTAACTGTATGTTCTTTAATGTAAATGTAATTTCAAGAAGGAATCACATAGCTCAAAATCAATCTAGGTAACAATCAGTTGATTTGCAAGTTTAACAAATACTTTTGATATTTCTTTCAGGAGGAGAGATGGTTTAATTTTAGCTTGAGTTTATTATACAGCCTCTTCAAATTTGAAACCAGCAATTTCCTGACCCCTCATATGCTCTCTCTCTGATCATAAGACACACACTTGCAGGTCTGTCTTCTAGTCACAGTTTCTGTAACTTATTTTCTTCTGTTTTTAGTAACACATGCATAAAACAGAACTAAACATTCCTACTCTTACGCCTGGGAAAAAGGAAGAAATGCTACACCTGGAAGTATGATCAAACATCTTTTTTTCCACTGGACAGAAAAAGCATTGAAAGAAGATCTTGAAGATCTGGAAGATCATAATTTCTATGAGCTTTAGAAATTTTACTTCAGCATTCTTATGAAAATAGTCCTTATTTGGGGACTTCTGTCCTCGTATCTGATCTTCTCTCAAATCTTCATGTGTTAATTCTCATAGCAGTCCTTTCAAGTAATTATGCACTTGCTATCCTCATTTCACAAACAGTAAACTGCAGTTTGAACTGTTCTGAACTACTTAATTTTATCCTGAAGGTGGATTTAGATGCCTTGATTGGGAAAAGCTCACCAGCCTGATTACCTTTGGTAGTGATCCAATGCCCTCTGCACCACAAAGCTCCTCCATAGGAAGTGTTGGTGCTGTCGCTTGCCCCCTTCACTGCCCACTGTGTCCATCAGCAGTGCAGGGATAGACCAAGAGGTCCTGGACACAGACATCTGCCAGGGGACCACATCCCATGGAGTCTTTCTGAGGTCACCAGAGGCACTCACAAAGGCATGAAGTTGATTTGAAGGGCAGCAGTTGCGTCCCCTTTCACCAAGGGTGACAGCTGGAGAAGTTGTGGATGGAGGACAAGGCTAGCACAAGGTGTGTGCTAGCTCAGAAATGAGGGTAGCAGTGCAGTAGCTGGAGCCTGACCTAAGCTTCAATCTTTTTTTCTAGCAGACATCTTCCTTCTGGGCAGTTACCTGTTTAGCAAAAGCAATCCCTTTTGCTGCAATTTGTACTTGTGTGCTCCAAATGAAGAGAACGGGACAGAGGTGCTCACTGGAGCACTGGGGCTCCCAAAGTACCACGTGCATAGCCAGAGTTCTCCTGTCAGGGACACAGCCAAGCTTGGAGGTGCAAGGCAAACTGCTCAAGCGCTGAGTGCTTGCTCTTAGGGAAAGGACAAGAGAAGTTTTGGATGTCTCATCCATAGAAGCATACAAGGCCAGGATGGATTAGACTTTGAGCATCTAGTCTAGGGAAAGGTGCCTCAGCCCAAGGAAGGGATTTTGGAGCTAGATGATCTCTAAGGTTCCTTCCAGTCCAAACCATTCTAAAATTCTGTGGCAATACAGGGCATGTGAAATATCTTGGTAAAATCAAGAAACAAGTGTGTGCATACAACCATGCACATATAAAAGTTTGTGCCTATGCTTAGTGATATTATGAATATGTAAACAGTAGCACACAAAAATGTCTGCTAATTGTATTTGACATATTTATAGCGATTCAATTTGAATAATTGGACCATTTTTATGATTGTATGTCACAGTCAAAAGCAGTTCAACAGCTGATTTTCTGTTTATTCATAACAGTATCAAAATACAGATTACTTTTATCTCTTCTTTTTCTGAAAACATGGGGTTAAGCTATTTGAATCCTGAATTTTCAGTCTTGGGAAAGTGACCTTATAATAGCCAGAATAATTTTGTCACATCACTTTATTTGGAACTATTTCTTTGACTAGAATCAGGAAACATGACAATTAAAATAGCTTATGAAGACCAGTTTATTGCTATTTACTTAGTAATCAGACGAATTCTTCAGTTTCTGCTTTAAATACCACTTTTCAAAGAAGAAATATTGCATCCTTTTTATAAAATCCAACAACTTTGTATTTGCTCAAAAATCAGTCAGTGAATTAATATTTTCTAGTGCCAATCCTTTTCTGTATTTTTGCCTTGCTAGCTTCATTTTCACAGCTTTTGTGCTCACCACTTCTCTTGCCAGACTTTGAGAGTTGTGAGCTGGTTTTTTTGTTTGTTTTGCTTTGATAGCCTTGACGCTAAAATTCAAGATTTCCAGACAGTCCTTGCCCACTGCCAAAGGGTTAAAGAAGAGTATTGGCTTATTTGGTAGGTTTTTCCATGCTTTTATGGCTCTACAAAAGGCAACATCCAAAGCAGTAAAAACAAAAGGCACTGAAATGCAGATTTACTATGTTTTTTCCACCTTCGTCATTGTATGAGATTTGCCTCTACACCCATTTTATTATGGGAGTAGCAGAATGAATACTGCTATTTAAAGGGAATCTGTCACTGGCCAATATGATGATGATGATCATGAACATTTTGTCTGATTCTCTCTTCTTGTTACTATGTGGTCTTTTCTTTAAAGAAAGGTATGACTTTTGGGCACCACAAAATTTTGCAGTGAACATCAACTGTTCTTTTTTCCCAGAGTTTTTACCTTTTCTTTTTCCCATGATGTTATGATTTATGATTTCTCTTCTTATTAGATGGTATTTGTGGCCCATTTTCATACATGCCTTTCTGATGCCCATTCTATTCTATGGACTTGCTGGCAGCAGGGGCCAAGGGTTATCAGGTGGAGAGGATGAGAGGTGAGAGGATGAAAGAGGATGACAAACTTAGAGTGTATTGGCGTGTTTTTTTGCTGTGTCATATTCAACCAAACCTACCATTTATAATTTATAACATTTATAATTCAGCTCCTTCATGATATTCTCAAGCATGGTGTAAAAGGCCAAGAATAACCATAATAGCTTGAGACAGAAGCTCATGGCAGCATCTGAGACAGACTGTCTTCTCATCTTCAGCTTGAAAGTTAAAATTTCCTAATGTGGTTAAACTTGCCTACTGCTGCATTTGCAGATGGGGGAAAAAAAAGAGAAAAATGAGAATATACTGAGTATTGGATTTTGAAATGACACAAAGTACCTTTCCTGTCAGTAGAAAAATAATGCTTAGTTGAACTGATACACCTTTCTCATTGCATTCTCAATCTGGTGCAAGATAGCTGTTTCTGAAGAGGGATATATATTTCATAGGCATTAAGGAAAAGAAAAACTTTTTATTGAATTTATGAAACTGTCTGACTATTTCAAAAGCCAAAAACCACAATAATTTTGTCTCTTTAATTCCCCTTTTATCTCTGAAAAAGAAGGGTCCTTGCTTTTTCTTAATTGCATTTCTCTTACTGACACTCTCACAGTTTCTCCAGTAAAGAAACAAAGTAATAATAACTAATGCCAGGAATAATTTTTCAGTGTCTCCAGCAGGTATGACTGCCATGTTGTTAACATGCAAGAGATCAGGGAAGTGACTGTCTAGGAAGATGAAAAGAAGTAACATGAGTAGCTGGGCTCGTAATTATCTCTCTAACTAGAGCACACTGTGAACTAAACTAGCTGCTGGTGTAATTAGGTCTCCTCATGCTAAGTATTACTGAATGGAATTCATCTGGAATGGCACTTTTTAGGATTACATGCTACTTTAAGACCTTGTCTTTGTGCTTCCCCACATGCCTGAGATGACCACAATGCACTGCCACTCTGGCCCCAGGCAGGCAGTCCTGAGACATTATCATCCCTGTGCAGCGATGACCAGAACAAATGTCTGGGTACTACTGAAAATAGTAACAAGCCTACAGTTTTTGCTTTTAAGGAGCTGGGTGGGAGCAGTGATACAATAACAGATGTTTCATCCTATTCACATATTTTCCGTATGACAGATGCTCCGACAAGCAGCTGTTGAGTAATTGAGGGCGAACAATGTTAGTATCTATGCCTTGGATTGGTTTATTATCTTTTCAGCTCAGGTATAGTTGTGTTTCAAGCCCCACTGATTCTAAAATTGACTCTCCCACAGCATTTTAAATGTGTACCTATGCAGCTCAAATGTGATTATTATTAAGCTGCATCAGAATTTATGTTCAGGTCTCAGACATAACCTCCAGAAGATGGGCTCTTTCTCGTCTTACTCTCAGTCCCACTGTGACTTTGCATTGTAAGGGGTGTAGAATTTGGCCTCATCATAACAGATTCTTCAAAAGAATGCCATCCAAAAATAGCTATTGCCTACATCATCTCAGTCTCCAGTAGCCATAAATCAATACAGCTTGATAGCATTGATTTGGACAGAGTAATGTTGATTACTATGCCAGCCAAGATGCTGGTCTACATATATGTAAATCAAAGTCAATGTTTGTTCCTGTAATTATTAACATATTGATGGTCATGGTCTCAATCAGGTAGTTACCTTCCTGGGATGACAATAAATTATGTCATCTCTGCTCTCTCTTGAATTCAATTCAAGAAAATAACATTTTAATCTACATTATTTGTTCTTTTGTTTGAATCTCAAGATTCAGAATTAATCTGATTACTATTTGTAAAAATTACCCAGGGTAGTAATTTTTCATTCTTACAAGGCCCCTCTGATATTGTCAAAATTAATGGCATATGGTAATCCTTTCAATTATCATCCCTCTTTGGGAAATGAGTCAATGACTATTTAATGTCATCTTATTATGGTTCCCTAGTAACTTTTAGTTTAATCAGTGATGGTTGCATTTGCTGAGAGAATTCTGCTTCTGTTCTGCTCCCTTCTCTGTAAATTTCCCCAATCCAGTAACTCTGAGCAGGAATTAAGTGACACATGTCCAAGCTGCAGGCAATGTGGAAATGCTCAAATTCGAATTCACAAGTCTATCAGTATATCAGTATATATCAGTCTATCAGTATTCACAAGTATATCAGTTGCTATGGCCTCTTCTGAAGACTTTCATCATACTTCCTTTTAAAGTAGACTTGACCACATTGTACCTATCCTTCCTTCTTTCTGTACCCTGTTGTATTCTGGATTCTCCCATCAGGAGTGACTGGTGATGCTGTAAGCATCGATCCTGGAGTAAGATGTTTGCACTGTATAGTAAATTGCCTTATAGTACTAATATTAGAAAAAAATACAGTGTAAAGACCGGTACAAATATTCCCACTCCAGGCTAACACATGCTGTTCAGAAGTTGCTTATTTGATCACAGATCCAGCTGAGCTGTTGGTTCAGTAGGGATGATGTGTTTAATGCAGAGGGTGCTTAGAAGCACACTCAAAGCACTGAGGTCTGAAAGCTGACATCTTTCAAATATGTTTTAATGTGATGACTATAGGAAATAGACTGTGAAAAGGAAGTGATGAGAGCTTAGGCGTATCTAGTGCTATTCTAATTTTAAAAATAATTATTTTTTAATTTTCATACTTAATATTTATGGAGGCGTTAAATAATCACCAGTTATTAAGAGGCTTCACAGATAGGAAAATGGACCTAATCTGGAAGAGAGAATTAGTATGATGATGAAATTTTTCATAGAATCATAGAACATGATGAGCCAGCAGGAATTCACAAGGATCACCAACTCCAACTCCTGGCCCTACACAGGACAATTACAATAACCACACCAAGTGCTTGAGAGCATTGTCCAAATCCTTCATAAACTCTGTCAGGCTTGGTGCTCTGACCACCTCCCTCAGGACCCTGCTCCAGTGTTCAGCCACCCCTTTTCCTAATATCCAACCGAAACACCCCCTGACTCAACTTCAGGCCATTTCCTCAGGTCCTGTCATGGGTTATCAGAGTGAAGAGTTCATTTTCTGACCCTCCACTTCGCTCTGTGGGAAAGTTTTAACTGCAATGAGGTCTCCCCTCAGTCTCATTGTCTCCAGGCAGGACACACCAAGTGACATCAGCCATTCCTCACAAGGCTTCCCCTCCAGACCCTTCACCATCCCTTTTGCCCTCCTTTGGACACTCTCCAATAGTTAAATGTCTTTTTTATATGGTGGCACCCAGAACTGCCCCCAGCACTGGAGGTGAGGCCGTCCCAGTGCAGAGCAGAGCAGGACAATCCCCTCCCTTGCCCAGCTGGCCATGCTGTGCCTGGTGCCCCCCAGGACAGGGTTGGCCCTCCTGGCTGCCAGGGCACTGCTGCCTCATACTCATCATTAGTTTGGAACTACCATTCATCCAAGGTATTTGGCTTTCTTGGATCAATACTGTGTTATCAAAAAGGAATTAAGATTTGTAATGCTGGTGCTACGAAATGCCTCTCAGTCCTTCACTGGGAAGATTATAATTTAAAGATTGTAACACACATAAAATGATTGTATTGGGAAGAACAAATAAAAAGGAGAAAATAAATTAATGTGTTTCAGTGGTTTTCATGCATGGCATTCCTTGGAGGAGGAACATTGGAGAACATAAGAGTTTCAACTCTTTCTGCAATCTTTTAATGAATAAGAAAATGGAAAATGATTGGCTATATTTCCTGCTTTTGTTGTTTCTAAACTAGGTGACACATTAGAGAAACCATATACCAGACTGAGATCTTTTTAATTGCTAACTTAACCTGTGGGTGATGCCAGAGGAGCAGCATGTTTTAGCCTCTTAACCATTTTAACATGGGAATCTGTAATTTCTGCATTAGGAAAGCCTTGTGTTTTCATTATTAGAGCTATGCTGCAAATGAACTGAGTATGCAGTTGCTAAGAAATAGTCAAACCACTGAAAAACAAACCACTTCAGCATGTTGTTTTGTTCTAATTCACTGTAAGGACCCCTAGAGGAATAAGAAAGCTGATTTGACAGTGCCAAAAGGACCCATCAGAAAATAATCATGTGCTTTCAGAAGACAAAGATAAAAACTAGAGAATTATTGCTAGTTTTAGCTTGAGGTAGCTTGATAAACTTTGCTTTATAAAAGTATATAACTTTTCTTTCTTTAAAGACTGGCAGGTCAATCCTTGCATATGAATGGTTTTCATGATGGACATAAAACTCAGTAAAAAGATTTATTATGTAGGATTATAGGATCCCCTTCATGATGAGGAATTTATTGCCAGTGCAGCTGATAGAAACTATGTGGAAAAAGTTTCCTTTTCCTTTGTAGATTCTGACCAAGCTGTTAGGCTCAATGCTGCTGTCTTTGCTGAAGTAAAGCTCCTCTGGAGGAGCACATATTGAGACTAAGAGGTTTTACATGTATGAAGACTTAGCAGCTTTCTGGTTTATCTTATCATGTAAGACCACTTTTCATTAACTGTGAACAGAAAGTGACCTTAGGTAAGATTTTATTGTCAAATGTTCCACGTGGTGCACTTTACTTAGTATGTGTGAACTTTAAATTGTTCACATCACTGCTTTGAAGCTGCTTTGTCATTGTCATTATAAGATAAGTGTTGTAATGAGTATATGTGAAAAAGTACAAATACAAAGCACAGAAGTTGTACTGAGTATTCCCATCTTAGTTTGGGAAGTTAGGAACACAGATACACATATTTTACTGAGTAGGACCAAGTAAAAAACAATTCACTATCATCAAGTTTTACCTACATGAAGGACTCTCTGTTGGTGGCAGGTTTGTATTATATCATAAACTCTGTTTCACTGACAATAAAAGCTGAGTGCTTCTTGCTTAATGTAATCAATCTGCATAAACACCTCAAGTTAAAGTGATTATTAGTGTGGAAAGAACAGAGGGTTCAAGGAAATTCTTTTTACTCCTATTGTTTTATCCTTATATTTCTTCTGATGAACATCGCAGCTGAAACCCTACACATCTAGTCCTTGAATTTCCCTGCAAGATAAAGACCTCTCTGTGGGAGCATTTGTGGTCAAAATCTACTTTATCTCCACTCCAAAAGATTACTTCTCCTTCCTCAAAGCCACATTTTTGTCCCTAGCATCTTCTTCAGCAACAAAATCAGATATTTCAGCATTTGGCACAGCTGAGGGTCTGAGGAGGGTGGAAACTCCACATGTTAAGGAAAAGAGTGGGAACAGTCATAATTTTCTCGTTGGGGTATTTTTTTTTTCTTGTTATGTTTATAATTCCAAAAACCTGTAATCTTATTAAGTAAGAGTAAAAAATATCAAAGCTGCAGTGCTACCTAAACATGCAATAGTTAGCATACTGACATAAAAATAAATACAATAAGTGTTTAGAACAAGTCTAGTAAGTTAAAGAGTTCATTCTGTTTGGTCAGTGCATATTTTTAACAATAATGCATTTTATTTACTTTAAACATATTAAAACCATACTTTTGAATGAATGATGTTATTTTCCCTAGATTCTGAAATGTTTAAGAATGTCTGTGGCATAGATTTACATAACCAGGCCAACTGAATACCTTGGGTTTCTTCATTCCCTACCACACATCCAGGAGCTTCAGTCTGATTGAGTTTGTACTCATCACTCCATGCCTGAAAGACATCTGGCCTTGATTGCCTTGCATTCATCATGGGAACTTTTCACGCTGTACAGTACTGTTAAACAGAATTATTAAACCCTTGATTTTTAAACTATTTGAATCTGCAATTCCTTTTCCACAATTATCTTTGTGAAACATTTCAGATCATATTGGTAAAAGAGGCTTAAATTTGTGCTTTTGGTATTTGCAGACTCACTTTCCCACATGGGTATAGTGTGGCTGGTTGAATGTGTTATTAAATGAATGAATGTTCCACCAATAAACACCTTTGTTCAGCCATCACCTCTTTAAGCAAGAAAGAGAGGCTATAATTTTGCCTTTCAGGACAGACACAAGCACCTTTAAAGCAGAACAAATATAAAGCCACATTTTAAGCTAACTAGACTGTTGACTGAGGAGTTTTGTCTTCTGATGGATGCAAATCACATTCACAGATTAAAGTAATTTTCTGTGGCCTAAAGGGAACTTTCTGGATCCAGTCATTAAATTTTTGTTTAAGCATTTTCGCATGTGGAAAAAACCTTTTTTGCTCAGAAAATGTGAATTTTTAACACAGTCCTTGAGAAACACATCTCATTATGTCTGGGCTTTTTATTTTGGCTGCAAACAAGTGATGTGATGATATGAACTTTAAAAATGCTGAGATCAGCAGAAATTATTTCACTGTATAACACCTAGAAAAATTCTCACAGTAAGCTTCTGGAAGCCTCAGATCAACAACATTTTTGTTTGCATCCTAGCCCTGCCAATGAAAGTGTACAGGGAAACAATTTCTACTCAGTCAGTGATGAACCCAGCAATCCATCTTCCAACATGCAAAGTGTTATAGTTTATGAAACCTTGTCAGATGTTGCCTACATTTCAGCATTTTACAAGCTCCTGGAATAAATTAGCAGGAAGTTGCTCTTTACTAGGTGTTAAAAATGTTTCAGATAATAGCTGTGTTAATACACAGTGGTTGTGACAGAAGTAATTAAGTTATCTTTTGTCTATCATTCTCTGTGCTGCCTTCAGCAGAAGAGAAGTAACTTAGAAATACCTACAAGCTAAACACATCACCTTATAAATACTATTTTAAAAAATATTAACTTGTTTCAAAAATATGAATGCTTACTTATATGTTAGAAGGAAAACAAAAACCCTTCAAAACTTGAATTCTATTGCATTTAGGAAAAAAAAAAATTGGAACAGATTTTTTTAACTAAATTCTAATTAATAACATTAATTAAAAATGTATTCTTTCCTTAGAATATCCTGTTCACCTAATTTTGAGAAGTAATTAAAAGATTTTGTAGCTACACACCCAGCCTGTTTTTTTTTTTTTTTTCTATCATATTAACAAGAAGTTCATAAAGAGAAAATCTACCTTGCTGATGCATCCTTGCAGTTGAATACCCTTTAATCTGCTTTTATTCTTCTGAGAACAATTTTCTGGGACTTTGGAGTATGTAAAAATAGTACTGTTTCAGAAACATCACACAGGAGAAAAAGCAGTGCCCCAGACAGACACTTTTCCATGCACAGGCACTGCTATGAAGTCCTATTGATCCAATAAAACATATTTTCTCCTTAAATTCTCTCAAACTATTTTGCAGATTTGTCACAGGCCAGTAAAAGCACCTGGTCAAGTGAATTTTGCCCTTTTGCTACATTCTCCGTGCCCTTGTGAACGCATCCCTGTTTCTCATTTGTGACTGATATTGTCTTTCTTGCACGCGTTTCCTCTGTCCCACTGACCATGGACTTTGGCATTAACAGACCAATAGAGTGTTTTTCCTTTTTCTCTTGCAAATTGCTGATAGGGGAATATCAAATGTTCTGCTACAGTTTCGATGCTGGATTGTATGTGAAATAACTCCAGAAGAGAGATACAGAATTGGTATTTGTAAGAGCTGAATCAACCCAAAATGTCTACAGCAGTCATACAGCTTATATACTGCACATATAAAAAATGCCTGTGTTTCAAGAGAAATTAGGAAATTTTTGTACTTGAAAGGCCTATAAAGTATAATCATTTCTTTACCATATCAGAATTTTTCTGCCTAATTGGATTAGGATCAACTTAATTAAAAGATGACTGAATCATTTAAGTTTTCTGTGATACAAAGTGAGCTAAACCAAAAACACCAATGATAATATTCATGGTTTGTATTAAGAGTTCACATCTGTAGTTAAATTGAAACAGATGCTTTTCAATACAGACCTTTGTTTTTTACTTGAATGCAACAATATGTTTTGATGTTTTCTCCTTAATTATAAAATCATGTAATGAAGTCTCTTTAGTATGTGTGAGGCAAATTGCCAAAGCCTCTTGTTTTTCCAAAAGTCTTTGGTAAAATTTCTCATGGTACCTTAGTTAAGATTGTTCATCACAATCAGATGATTACCCTTTTGGATTACTGAAGGTCCATTTGAATATTCTGGAGAGCTCTTAGGAGGACTGGAAACACATGAATGCATCTCTTAGGCTTCTCTAAGGCTGGGCAAGACCAGACTTTCCTGAACATAAAGGCTCATGGTGGAACTTCTCAAAAAAGTCTCCTGTTAAGTATGTCTTCATTATTTCCAGTGATCAGTATGGAAGTATTTGGTGTTCTGCTAGATCAATTGAAATCAAGTGATAAGGATAACATTTCATGAACCTTCTGAACCTGGTGACTGGGTATGTGTTTTTCACTGAACACAGAAGTCTGAAATTGCGAAAGATTTAATCACCCAACAGAAAGTGTTAGTGACAAGGAAAAATAGCCATTCGTGCTTATTAATTATAAGTCAGTTTATGGTAGCAATGATGAAGATATGAAAACTAGAAATGGAAAATTGCAAGCAACTTTAAGTTTCCTGACAACAGATATAACAATAACAATGGTAAAAACTTTTGCTAAAAAAGATATTTCATTTCTTCAGTATAAATGTGAAGTATATGTGACTATGATGAGTAAAGAATTAAATAGATCTGAGATTCTGTCCAAAGATCTAAATCCTTTTCAGCTTTCAGAGATTTGTCTTTGAAATAGAAAACAAACATTTGTTGAAGAAGCATGGTTTAATTAAACTTTGAGGAAACTGGTTGTTATTTTCATAATTCTGGATCTCAGCTAGGAGCCATGAGCAGAGAAGCCCCCTGAATTATACAAGATTGTTCTGTGAGGCTGGGTTGGTTAGCATGAAATCAGCTACAAAGCCAAGGATATATTATTCCTGGCTTTGGGCAGATAAGGAGCTTCTACAGCAGAATAATGATGTTGTCCATTTTGGTTTTTCTCTTCTAAAATTCTGAGGGCTTTTGACTGCTAATGAGAAATTATCTAATGTCTTCATGAGCCATCTATGATAATCCTATTACCCTTCTTTTTCATTGTAATAATTATTACTTTTAAGATATGCTTCACTTTGTATTTTCTACCTTAATTTTCACCTGCCATTTGTTGCTTGCTGAGTCAGATATTTTTCCCAATTATCCACTGCTTTTGCTCTTAATTATCCTGAATAACTTAGAAAACTTGATGAACTTTTCTCTGACAAATTGATTGCTTATCTATTTCTGAATCAGCCTAATTCTAGGGCTTTTCTTTCTCATGGATTTCGCAACTAACTTTATTTTTCTCTGAATCCTGCATGAAAGAGTTAGGCTTGGGGTGATCAAGCAGCTGCAAAAAGGTCAATACTCTAAATGAGCTCTTGAGTATTGGGGTAATATTATCTGTGCCATAGATTTATAATTCTTCACTCTTATTTCCTTCAGGTCATCTTTTACTACATCTACTATATATTGGTATTATAGATCCTTATGAAAGTTTGCTAGGAGAAATTCTTTGTATGGTTTTTATTGTATTTACAATAGCTACTTTTACTGTTTTCAGGATCACCATTCAGAATTGAGTGCATATTTTTATAAAGGTCTCTATTATTCTGCTCCCAGAGAGATAGATTTTAAAAAAATCACCTGATTTTTATTCACAAACATGCTAATGACATCTCAGCATCAGATTTGTCAAAGAACCACATGAAAAAGCCTAGATTACTGCCACACAAGTTACTGTTCAAGTGATTCTTACACCAAATTAATGCTGAGTTTCTTCATGGGTGAGAATTAGGAACAGCTGAAAATGGCCCCATAGTATTTTTTTGTCGAGTGCAGTGATTCCACTTGAGATGAGAATAAGGACTGAAAAAGCAGAGAAGGATGGCTCCCTGCCAGTGGCTGGGCAGGGAGTATGCAATAAGCTTGGACCTATTGGCAAAGCTTTTGAACAGGCGAGACAAGTTTGGAGCAGGTGAAACAGGTGGGTGGGAGAGAGGGACAAGGTACCAATGTCAGTCCTGGGGGCAAACTGAGCTGAGAGCTGCGGAGTTTTACAGGAGTCTTTGAAACTGTTTTTGTCATGAAGTGAGAGCAGCATGGGTGCTTCTTACTCATTTAAAATGAAACTGTTTGCCCATACCATGAACCAGCCTGTCACAGTGATCTTTAACACTGCAGTGGCTTTTACACCACACACAGCCATTTCACAAAGGAACAGACTTTTCCTGAGCTGTCAGCCACGCAAATCCACCATACCCTGGAGTTCAAATGGGGCCCTTCCTCCTTCAAGCACCATCACCACTGATGAGGTTGAGGTCTGGTGGAACATCAGAGTAAGCCCTGTGCTCCTCACACACTTGCATTGAGAGTCCCAGTGCCTGCTTGGCCTAGGAATAAAAGCAACAGACATCACTGCTCTGGCTCAGAGCTGTGCTGCCTGTGGACTAACCAGGCAGATGCATTCCAGGGAATGATATTGAATTCATTGCCAGACTGGAGTCAGGCTGTGGGGCCCATCTCCTCGATCTCTGCCATATCCCCAGAGCCCAGAGTGAATCAGGACCTGGCATGGATCTCTATGTTGGTGGCAATTGGGGGGACAAGGCTTCACACTCCCAGAGGGTCTTTTTGTCCCCACAGCATGAAGAATTAACTCATCTGCTGCAATATGTCCCTGGGATGCAGTAAAGCTTTGTTCTAATTTCATCTGCTGCTGATTTGACTGGCATATCCAGAGCAGACTCTCCATCCCAACTGTCTTCCCATTTAGCACAAACCTGTACTAGGCCTTCTTTTCAAGATTGTTTAGCAAATTGACAAATCAGTATTTGTAAAGCATTCTGAAGATGGGAAATGGACCTTCCACCTGAAAAGCTTCTGCTGTTCCTGACTTTTTTCTGTACCACATGCTTTTCAGTGTTCTTATATTCCTCTGCAATGCCACATTTTTCCCTGAATAACAGAAGTAGATTTTTTGGCTTTCTAATCTTGAATTTGCCATTGATATCTTGTGATCGTGGATCTAACTGTTCTGCACTTTGTCAATGTGTATAGTGGTTATAAAAAGCATCTAGCCAGCTAACAGGAATTGTGAAATGGAGGGACCTGATAAAAACTTTGGCTTGTTTTTATGGGCTCATGTGAAAGGTAGATAAAAATATGCCAAGTAAACAAAGTTTTACTGCTGTTATTGTTTAGTTTGATATTTACTGTTTAACATTATAGAAAAGTATTGTGATATGATAGAAGACAGCTCTAGCATAGGAAAACTTCCCTTGGTCCTTTAGGTCTCACATACCAGATAATTAGCATACAGCATACTTGATGTGTCTGGCAGAAGGAAAAAGAGAAAGAGAGGGAAAACGTGCATTCTGCAATTCTGTTTTCACCAGGCACTGGCCAATAAATTATGTCTAGACTTTGTCCCTCAACCACTATGCAGAAGGTCTGGACTGAACCACCTATAATAAATTAATTGTGGTAAGAAAAAAATCACAGTGGGAAAAGAAGCAGGGTCTTCATTTCAGCTTCCCATATAAGTTCTCTGCCAATAAACAGCTTTACTGTGATAGCTCAGCCAACAGGCACTCTTTTGAGAACTTGTACTGAAGCCCAGACTTTCTTACAATATCACAGTTCACTGACTTGCCAAATAGTTTCTGGGTAGATAGCACATCTGTATCTGGATTCATCCCAGTATTTTCTTATACAGCTAGACACCATCTGAAGTATTTTACATAAAACCCTCTGTAACCTCTTCTTTCTTCAAGCTTTGAAATCAGAAGAATGATGAAATATTTAATTATCTGTGTGTCCTGCCAAGGCTCTTTCATTACTTACCTATAGCTGTCTGTGTGCATGAGGAGGAAGAAAAAAGAAGACAATTTCTGAAAACAGGACTGTTTCTGGGAGGTCTGTTTTTGGAAAAATGGTCAGCTCCAGCTCTCTGTTGAGGTGTTGCAATCCTGTGCCTTCTGCACAAGGAGATGAGACAAAAGATGTGACATACCTCAGCTGAGCTGCAAGTGGGTTGGGCAGGAGGCAGCTCCCAAGTAGCCCATGCATAGCATGGAAGCTGACAGATAAAAAGGCCCACAATTTTTGGAGTCTGTCAATTTGCACCTGCTGAATATATGCCCACATACTTGCAGCCACAAAATGAGTTATATGTGTGAACCTCAACATATGCCACTTCTGTGATTTATATTCCCAGCAAGGTAGTCAATGAGGCAAACATTTTCAGGTTTCAGCAACAAAGTGCAGACACAGATTTTCTGACTAAAACTAGCTCTTTTAAAAGTGCATCCCATTGAACAGCTTTATTTCAGTAAGATGAGAGAGTCTGGTTAGGAGCAGGAGAAAATAAAATATGCAGCAGCTCCTTTATAACCCACTCAGGATGTATGTGACCCTTTGCTTTTACAGTGTAATTGCATTCACTCATATCTTAAATACACATTCTTGCTCCTGTGAGTCCAACCTACTGCTGTGGTATGTGGGATGGTGGAGCAGGTTGCTGTTCTGCAGCAGGACTTTGTGACACAGAACCTGTTTAAGGAAAGCTTCACTATTAGCTGTTCAGTAGTAGACACAAAGGTATAGCCAAATGAAATTTAAATAAAATAGTGGAATTTCCACCTGTCTAACTTACCGAGAGCCCTTCAGTCTCACCAAGCTTGTTAGGCTAGCAGGCTGAAACCGAGATGTGCCAGAGATTTTCTGCTCCTCTGTTGTTTCTCCCAAGCAATTGCTCACTCTCTCTGGAAGCACACTTATGAAATGTTGCTAGCATCCTTTGTTCTTCTGTCCTTGGATGGCTGCAGGTCCTTGTTTGCTCTCAGACTGAGCCAGAGATGGAACCATCATCAAAGCTATCAGTTCTGGCTAAACCTTTTAAAGATTTGTAAGTATTAGGGTTTTTGCCAGGCTGATGCTTGGTGAGTTAGGCCAGTGTAGTCATACAAAAAACATCTCTGTAAACAGGCTAGCACACAACGTTAGTAGATTTTTGCATGACAGTGCCAAGTCTATTATAGATAGCATTTGAAAATAGCATTGGAGCAGTCTCTAAGGTGTTAAGCTTGCCTATCTAGTCATTCATAAGCCAGGGAATAACCAAGTTGAGGTATGGTGATTGAACATAAAACCTTTAGTATGCTATTTGATGCATCATGTCTTCAATGGGAATTTAATTACTATTAACTACTACTACTAGCATAGTATTTCTCAAAGAATAGCCTCCTACTTCCCCTGTCACCCTGATTATTACCAGTGCAGAATTTTTCAGGGCTTTTCATCATTGCATGTTATTTTTTTTCCTCTGAATACATACTTTAATTTTTTTTAATTTATATTTTTTTCTTATGAACATTCACACACACACAGCATTTTTATAACTGTACCTTAAAGCTCTTTCTCAGACTAAATTATATACATCTCTCTATAAGCAATATGTGAAATAGGACTTCTTGATTTTTCTTTAAGACTTAATCCTGTTGAAGTTCATAGAACTTTTGAAGTTGAGGTTAATGATTTGGAATTATATTCTCAGGAATGAAACTGTCTCAGAAAGTCAAGGAGGTTGCACTGCTAATTTTCTAGATTCGTTGAAAATGCATTTACGTTACATATTTTTAAATAACGATTTTGTGTTTATGGTATGAGTTATCATTACTTTAACATTTTAACATAAATGGAAATGAAAGTGACTTAAACACCTTTGGAAATAGAAATCATGGATGGGACAGGCTCCTGTACTATAGAAAACTATAGTTCAGCAGCAGCCAGGCTAATGCTGCAGTATGTGAACCTACTACAGAGACATCACTCAGTTCCTTTCAGTAGGTCTTCTTGATGGACAGTGTTCTCACCAGGGGATTTGAGGGTGACAGTGTTTGGGGGACCAAGGGTGAACTGAAGGCCTAAGAGAAAACCTTTAAGCTGCCAGTCTCTGTGTGGGATGGCTGGAACACAAATGGCAGTAGGAACTGATGTGATCAGAGCTGCACAAGTGCACAGTAAGGAAAGACTTGGTGGGAATCTCCATAATGTCCTGTAGACCCAACCCAGGTCATTCCATCATTGCCATTTATTTTGTCCTTTTCAACATACAGTTCATGGGTAGCTATCGGCTCAGCTCTTTGGGTGGCAAACAGGATAATTTGGGAGGAATAAGAATGGGCAAAATAGCGAAAACTGATCAGGGAATAATAGGGGAAAAAAAGACTCCTAGGAGAAGAAAACCTGAAAGAAAATATGTGGGCACTGCTGAATACTAAGTAAAATGTTAGATGATCAGAGGAGTACTTTTCAGATGTCTGGAAAAGGTTGGACAAACTTGCACCTGTATTCTGTGGTACTTTGGAGATATTGTAATCTCCTGTGTATAAATATAGGAAGCACAGGATGATGTGGGATCTGAGAAAATTCTTGAAGTACTACTCTGTGTCTCAGAAATGAGGAAGATTTACATTGAAATGTTCTAATTGAATATTCCAACATTTTCATACCTACTTTAACTGTTTGTTTTCATTTCCCTTCCAACTTCCCCAAAGCTGTTTATTTCATTTTTTCATCCAAATCTGGGACATAAGTGTGTGTGAAATACTGGCATGTTCACTTAAACTTCCTGGCTTTGCTTTTCTGTCAGAACCTCTTGAAGAGGAGAATAAAGAAAATAATTTGGGATTATCTGTGTATCAGTGTTTCAGCAGGTACAATGAAAAACCCAAATGGATCTGTGTACATAGAAAAGCATATGAAATAAATCAGTGCAAGTTAATAGGACTCGCCCACCCATCTTTTCTTTGCTGGAATGAATTGTGTGTAAGTTTCCACTAGATCATCCTTTGAATGTCAGGATTGATTAAATATTTTCTGCTTTCAACTCTGAGGAGATGCTTTTAATAAATTTTTAATATTTTATCGGAGCACTATGTATGCTGGCTCCCATTAGCAATGAAATCTGTCCAGTGAGATTTGGATTTGACTGAAAGCATAGACTTTGCCTTTCTTCAGTTACTCTTGTATACCAAATAGATAAGTGCTTAGTGGCAGAAGGACACTGGAAAAAAAAAAATCCCCAAAATTATACCTCCAGCCAGGTCACCAAATTTGAATGGATGTTATATTTTTAAGTCCCACATGAATGCTTTGACTGTTATTACCCACTCAATTGCATCTGAGTTAACACTTTTAAACAATTTTCATAAACCTAGTCAGTGGGCTTTACAAATGCCTGTCTTTAAAAAGCTATTCAGGTTATGCAAAAACATGTGGGTGACTGGGTGCAGTATTTGCATTGCTTATCCCTTCTTGGGTGTCTTCAGGTATCTGCAAATGAAGAGGGCACTTGAGGATGAATATACCTGTTTTGGCCTTCCAAAAGCCATAGCTGCCCCACTCCTGTCAAGTTCTTCCTGTCTTGCCTCTGCATTGTCAGAATCTCCCTTTGGCCCTTTATTCCTTACTGGTCCTGAAACAATATATTCAAGCTTTTTGGCAAATGCCATCCACCCTCAGCTATCTATTACAAATTCCTTTGATTGACTTATTTTAAAGCCTCCTGCTATCTTCACCTTTATCTGAAGGACAGAAATTTTCTACCCGAAGCAACTTTTCATGTGTTAATTTTGGGAGCTGCTGTTTTAGTGGGAAAATCTTTGCTTTACAATCACACGGCCACTCTACAACCTTAAGCTAGTTGGCATACTAATAACTACTCACTATGGAGGCCACTACTTAACTTCTGGATGATGATCATCCCCACTCAGTTCAGATTTTAAGTAGCTAGTCAGTTTAAAGCAGGAAACTGTTATCCTCAAATGACCCATGACAGGTTGAAGTATCTCAGCGGGGAGAAAAGAAAGAGCAAAAATAAGAGACATAACAGATATGTTGCTGATCCAGGTACTATACTCAGCTTTGAAATTGAAATGAAGACAAGTTGAGAAAAACAAAAATTGTGTTTTATTTAGATTAACATGTTAAAAAGAGCTGAGGAATCTGAGAGCATTTGGAATGGAATTAAAGGACTTTCTAGCAGAGCTAGAACAACTCATTTTAATTAATTAAAGATTTGGGTTAAATTGTAACAGACATAACAAATAGTTAGGGTATTAAATAATCATCACCTGGCCTGTTAACAGATTCAGAAACCTTCTGACCTTGGAGAAGTCAAGTTAATCTAATTTGTTGTAGTTTGTTTTTTTTTTTTAAATCAATAATCAACTTTTCCTCTTTTGAAATTACACATTTAAATAAAGTACTGAAAACAATTAATTAGCCTTTGAAGAGACGGCTGGATAAAATCCCCTTTTTACAGTTGAAATCTGCAATCATTTTCTTTCATGATTCCTTCAACATGTGTCAGTGCTTGCTGAAACTCTGAACAATTTGGAAGATTTTTTTGTGTGCCAGAAAGGTGGTATTTTCTTGGATTTATGTAATCACAGGTTTTCAACTGCTTTAATGCCATTAACTAACATTTCCAAATGTTTGGTGTGTGGAAAGATCAATGGCTTTATTAATCTAAACTTATTACTCCCCTCACCCTTCCCTGTTTCAAATCTGGTTTCTGTTTAAAACCCTTCATAACCTCAGCCTTATTCTAGGTTAAATGTTATATTAATCAAGCTGTGGATAAAGGCCACATATATGACTGAAGCTGTGTTTATTAGCTTTGGTGAAGCCTTTGATTTGGTCACACACTCTGCTCTTAACAAAGCCTCAGAATAATACAATATGGGGTTTATGTCAATCCCCAAATTGGTTATCATCATATTTAAGAAAATAATAGAAAACAAACTATATTCTGTAGTGGCATATGAGCTGATTTTAAACTCTCTGGTGCAGGTGTTATCCATGGTTTTCTTCTTCTAGTGTTCTGGTTGTTTTCTTTGGAAATGTCATATTTAATATGTGTGGATAAAAAAAAAATCTGCTTTTGTAAAGAATTTTTTTAAAATAATCTCTTTAATCATAAAGTAGACTTTATTTGCACTTTCTAGCTTATGCATGATGTGTTCTGAGGAGAGGAAAACGGGAGAGGTTCAAGTAGTGAATTGCTTCATGGTGTTATGAAGAGCTGTTTTGAGGTTGTGTGCAGCTCTAGCCCTTCTGCAGCTAGCAGGATTTCCAACTTCAGGGCTGTCCTGTGGAAGACATTATTGCCTTGATTCTGCTCTTTGATGTGCTGGGTATAATCCCCACCCAGGATAAAGCATATGGTGTAAATTTAGTCTGGGCCTTCAAAGGAGATGGCCACCCTTACCATTCAGCGCAGAGGGGCTAGAGATGACACCAACATGCAGAAAGTGTGAAAACTTATATTCTAAGAACATTCTGGCTGTCAATACCTGCCCTTGGGAGCAGAGGAAACAAATATTTTACCCGCTTTTAGTGCATCAGTATAACAACTGACTATTGTTCATATTTATATACCAACATTATAATAGATGTGTTAAAAACCATTTTTATATCTGTAAAGAATGTGGTCACCAGAGCTCAGAGCAGGGCTGTGCCCCCCACAAAGACACTGGGTAGAAAGGTTATCCTTCATCCCCATCATGGATAAATTAATATTATGCCTGGAGGGCAAGTTTCAGGACTTTGTTGTGACTTGGTCTCCATGTCCATTTTCTACTTACATGGACAATAATTTCTCAAAATTCAGGGAGACCCAAAGGTTAACATAATTCTCCCATTGAATAGTCAATCCTTGCAATGTATATCCATTTATGTGGTCTCTGAAGAAGTGACTCGGTCCATGACAACAAGCACCTGATTTAGAATATAGTATTCTAAATTGCTGGGGCCTTTTTTTGGTTTTTCCTTCTCCTGCCAGATTCATTGGCTGGGTGCTGAAGGTGGAAGAAAAATTACAGTTGTAAACAGAGTGTAGTTTTTAACAGGAGGAGATTTAACATCTGAAACAGACACTGAGAGATGTGATGCAGTCATTGGCCCAGGGACATTTCATGCCTCAGCACCAGTTGGCACATGGAATAATTCTGAGATAAAATAAAAAATACATTCTTCAATCTCTGTTAGAATTCCTTAATTATTAGCTCTTGTATTATCTTGGAGATGTGGACTGGCTTATGCTGGAGGCTGGGAATACTGGAAATAAATCTTTCTGCCTTTTAGAATGGGTGCTTTGTTAGATTGTTGTGTCTTTTTTTTTCTTGTTATATTGTTACTATTAATTAAATCTTAGGTCTGTGTAAGCTTATTGTTTCCAGTGATGTTGCTGTAGTTGTTTATATCACTTTGAGAACTGGCATCTGCTTTGATGCATTATATACACTCTTTAACTTTCAAGCAAATTATTTTCTTAAAAGCAAGGGAGAGAACTTTTCAGATCACCAGTTTTCAAATATTTTCTGAGAAAAAAGTCTGCATGAGTGTTGAGCACAGTTCATGTCTGGAAAATGAAACAGCTTCCACACAGCCACCATATTTGATCAAGTGCCAGAAATGTCTAGGAAAAAAGTCCTATCAGTCGTCTCACAGAACTGCAGATGTGACACTCCAATATCAGTGCCTTAAGGAGGAGCTGTTATTGCCACCAGCAATCATATAATGCAGTGGTTCCTGCTAAGCACCTTCACAACATTGTTTTATCCAGGTGAATGGCATAAGACATTGATAAAATCATGGTGTAAGTATTACAAAAATACCTACCAGGGAAAAAGATACTGAAAATGAGTGCAGATTTGAGAGGTGTCCTGGAGATCTGAGAAGCCTCACCTGAAAACCTTTGCTTTTACCAAAGTGGATTGGAGTCACTATAAAAGAGATGGGAAGAGAGTTAACAGGAATTAAAACTGGATTTTCTAAATTTAAGCTTCTTTGCACGGCCATTCACCTATGTCATCATGACATTATTTCTGAAGTAGTCTGGAGGAGCTTTGTGTAAAGTTTGTAAGGTCACTTGCAGATAGCAACATCAAAACATTTAAGTGCTAGAATATCCCTTCCCTCTTCTGTCACTGTCCGACATATTCAGTGGAATGAGAGCAGCAGGGGATCAAGTCAGAGTTGAGGTTGGCTGCCAAATTTCAAAGCTTTCAAAACCTCTTTATTTCATAACTGCAACATTGTAATAACAGTGCTTTAAATTAGCTGATGTGTATTTACTAACTTAATCTTAGTACAATGCAGATGTTTAAGGGTCTGGGAATATTGCACAGCTTTGATCTCTATAAACCCCTATTAGCACAGGTACTGATAGAATTATCTGCAGGGTCACTCTACATACTTGCAGTCTAGCAGCCCAGTCAACAGATCAAACTACCTCATTTATCATCATGTGATCTGTTTCTAATTAGTTCACTCAAGTTAAAGGTTTCTTAAAACTGCCTTTTTTGAGGTTTTTTTTTTTTTTTCAGAAACACATAAACCACTTAAAATAACTTCTCAACATTGGCTAAATATATTATTTATTTTCTGGCATGTTTCCAGTTGTATGAGTTACAAAAAATTCATTTACTTCATGAAATAGGTAATTTCTTTTCTCTCAGAGATGGAAGGCACAGAACAATGCTAAGGTGACTGTAGGGTCTGACTAAAACCTTTTTAACACACTTAGTACATTGTCTTGGCTCCTGGAGTCTGACATTTACGGTTTTGAAAACACTCTAAATACAGCTAGTTTTATCTCCTTCCAGGAAAGCATAATCATGTGATTTGCTGAATGACTGGTACTCTGTGAACAAGTGTCAAATAAGACTTAAAAGTACAGGTGTGGATTAAAACTACTAGTGTGGATTGGAACAAAAAGGAAATGTCAATAGTTTTGCATGCCAGTCGTAAATTGCTGGTCTTAATTAAAGTGTAATAAAATTTTTAATTTGATCAAAGCATGTAGCACCTATTTTAAGCCTACTGTTTTTCCAGGGAGATTTATACCCTTTGCTTTCTTCTCAGTACATCTAGTAATTGCATCTGCTTATTACTTGATTTGCTATTATAAATACACCTCTCCTGATGGTCTGTGGGCCAGGATTTAGTGTTATTAGGCTTGACCTGGATTGATACTCTGTCAAAGAAAACCCTTCAGCCTCAAGTATTTAATAAACTGTGACCAGTGTGCCAGGAGGAGTGAAGTGGAATTTAACAAGATTGATATACGGGTGTGGAGGGAGATTACACATGGACATAAACCAGGGTTGAAAATCCTGCTTTACTTTTGCCCAAGTCAAGTGAAACCCAAGTGTCAGGTATCATCAGCTCAGCATGACCTCTTTGCTTCCAGGTGACATGCTAGGTTTTTTTCCTGGAAATTTTTCTTTTACAGCAATATTTGAAAGGGAAGATGATCTCTGAAACAAAGTAATGGTTAGCACTGGCAGACAAAGTAATGGTTAGACTGACTGGAAGATTGAGTGTGGCAGGGAAAGATATGCAGGCACAAACTGTACCTCCAGATTTTCTGTGTAAAATTTTGGTGTCCCAGCTTAAATAATAAGACATCTGTGTGGCAAATGCTTATCATGCAGCTTCTCATAATTTTTATAGGGAAAGATATAAGCAAAGATAGAGCAAGAAAAGGCCAGCAATAGAGGAAAGTAATAATTTGGAGAAGAAGAAAAAGGTTAAAAAATAGCAACTAAGGAAAAGGGAGAGGAAAAACACTGTCTCTTCCAAGTGTTGGTGATTCAGGCACTGAGACAAATGCCTGCCCTTGGATGTCTGAACCTTGCAAGGAGCAAAATTTCCCAGCCTCCATGTTTCCTGTTAGATCATCAGAAGGTAGAAAAAGAAAAAAAAAAAAACCAAGAAAAAAAACGAAAACTAAAAAAATAAGAGACACCCTTCTTCCCTATTTTCTCCAGATTTGGAAAATAGTAATTCCCTATGAATGCCCCTCTCTCTCCAGGGACGTCTGTATTATTAACAGAATTGAGGACTCAGAAACGCAAACTTCTGTGGTAAGAGCAGTGCTCACATCCTGGTGTTCCCTGTTTGGCCATCAAAGCTGGCTTTCATATCTTTTTTTTTTAACTGTATGAAGAAGTTCTTATTAAGCTAATTATTACTCCAAAGCTCAAGCCAAATTTTTGACACCTTCTTTGCAGCGCTTCTTTGTTTCCATGGAGAAATTTTGTGCTAAGATGGGTTTTGTTAGCACTTGGCATCTCTAATTATAGCTTAGTGGATACTCCTGAAACTGAAATAAAAATTGTTTTAGTCACCTTTTCATGTTACATCCAGTCTTGCCCTTCTGGAAGCACCTGGTATAGTTGCAATGTGTTGGTGTCGTGCTGTTTTAGATAGTGAGTAATTTGTAATGAGCTAAACTGAAAGTAGATGAGATTATGATGCATTCCTTTATATTCAAAATGGGCTTATTCTTTTTTTTTTTTTTTTTTTTTTTGTGGAAACTACGTGCCAAAGTGGGAAATGTATGTTTTCTTTTAGGAAAAGCCAAGGAATAACCACAGTGTGCTATCTGTCACTTACATATTTAAGTCATTGAAGGTAGATCAATTTTATCCCAGTAGTAATGGGTATGATTTTTAAAATGGACTAAATGTTATAATGATGATAGATGTGACTTCTGATTTTTTTTCCCCTTGAAGTCTTGCTAGTGTTGTTTCCTTGCTGTTTGCTTGTAGCCCAATGTAGCTATGTTAAGGACTCTGAAGGAGTTTGTTCAACTGTTTAAACTGTTAAATTCTTCATGATTATTTGATTCCATTGTGAGTCATAAGGCTCTTACTAAGGAGTACTGTAGAACAAATATTATGTCATATTGGCATATACCATATCTTTTGAGCCCTGCCAATACTGTAGTTTTGTCTGAGCCATTGCTTGATGAGCAGGCTCATGCAGATGTTCTCATCCATACCTGCATGCTGAAGTTTCAAGATTATACTAGACTTCTATTCTAACTTTTTGAATAATAAATAGGCATATTTTTATCTTCTACCTGCAGTAAGGTGGCAGATACCTGCAAATCAAAACAAAATACAATTTCAATATTCAAATGTCAAAGATATCATGTGGTCCATGAAAAACAAATGCCATGGTATGCACTGAGCATAAGTGCCAGAGTTTGCATAAGAAAATGCCAGCATGAATTTCATAGGGTGAATAATAAGTTCTTTACAATGTATCCAAGACCATCGTGATGAAGACTTACAGAAATAGGTAATATTTTTATTTTACATTTTTTATCATTCTTTGGAGTGGAAGAATTTCTATTATCCTGAGGACAGGCAGGAAAAAAAATATCTTCCAGTAAGTAACTGGAATTGTTTAATTTGTCACCTTAAGGAAGTGGGAAGGAACATACATAATTACCTGAAAAATATTTGAATTACATACATATCTTAAACTCATGTTCTGAGGAATAGTAAATTCACAGCCTGGAACTAGAACCATCTCTATTTTTCACAGTGTTTGGGTTTTCCTTGAAGGATGTGGAACTCCTATTTGCACTGTCTTGGAAACTGTTTTTGTGGTTTCGAATCTTTACATAGAGACAGTTTTGAATCACATGCTGTAGCATATGTCTAGCCCAGCTGTTCTCTCAGTATTTATATGGTCCCATCCCTATAAATCTCTGAGTGGATCAACAGTAAAAACAAAATTACTATTGCAGTACCCACAGTTGGGGAAGCATTTGGTGTCCACCATTAATTATATGGGTAAATTAGAGATTAGGGTTATGAAGCGTTTAGTCTCAAATCAAGCAAAATATCTCTGACTGCTTGAAACTGGTCCCTCTGCTGAGTTCCAACCAAGGGCACCTTCTTCATTACATCTTTTTCCAGAAAGAAGAGGATGTTTGTCTTTTTTGAAATGACATATATGGGCAATCCTCATGTGGCACTGATGTATTCGAAGATCAAAAAAAAATTGCAGCTAAAACCCTCAGTGCTGTGCAGCTGTATTCTGTGCAGCCCTAGGAAGAGTGAGTAGTTCCAGAAAAGGAAGCTGAAAGCAATTATCTCTGAATTTTTTATCTGCCTTTTGCACTGTTAGTACCCCAGTGAGCCATCTCTACTTATATACTTTTCTCTAACCCACAATAGTTTCTAGATCTAAAGTTTAACACACAGACCAGATCCAGCAGATATTTTTGCCTTTTTTATGTACTGTGCTATTTTAAACAGGGAAAAAATAAAGAAGGAACTGCTTTGATCAAAGCATTTTTCTCTGACATAGCAGGCATAAAAATGTATCCTCACAAATACCTCAGCTTTCAAATGCAAGAAGGCATTCTCACATTTATACCATAGAAGGTGCTACTGGGATATTCCAGATTCCCTTCATTCCCAAGAGATCTGCTAATCTCAGAAACATGAATAAGGCACTTTGCTTGGCCCAAGATGCATTTGGGGAGTTTCAGGACGCAGCACCCAGGCACAGGGCTACAGGCTCCTCTTGCACCTGAGTGTACCACCAGCCGGACTGAGAGCAAGAACCCAGGCTGGATGAATTAGCACAAAATCACTTCTTAACAGCCACAAGCTTTAAACAGCTTTCGCCTCCCCATCACCTATTTGAACTTATTATTGGTATTAAGATACATGAAAAAACCTTGTTTTACACACTTAGCAGATAGACACATCAGATGGGTGGTGTCCCCCAAGCAGTGTAATTGGAGAGCATTTCACCCATGGCATGTTGGGCAGAGACAGAGGGAAAACTGCATGCACTCCCTCTGGCTCTGGCTTGTGGGATTTGCCAGCCCAAAACAACATTTTATCAGAAAATGAAACAAACAAACAAAAAAAAAAGATCTGGTGGAATTTTAAAAATGTCTTACACAATCCAGGCTGCACTTTCCCTCCAAGATAAACAATCAGCCTTGGAAAAGTGGGGTGGTACTCAGGACAAGTGGGCTGTCCCAGCTGGGCATCCTGCCTCAGTGGATGAGTGCAAGACCATTATTTTGTATCCTTGGACAGTCCACTGGGGTAAATGCTGCCTGAAAACACAGGTTTTGAGATCTACTGATGTACTACTTTGTACTGGAGTGTGTTGTGCTGCCTTATCAAATATTTAAAACACATGTTTAGAACTCTGTTCCTTGACAAATGGCTGGACTGCAGAGAAGATGTCCTGCATGTTTCCCCGATGAAAACATTAATTTCAGAAATTCAGCCTGCCAATACCAAGTCATATCAGATAAATCTATACCAAATAATGTAAATAATTGAAAGATACACAATCAAGATATATGGATGACTGGAATAGCTGCTCCAGGGAGGAAGTTTCTGGAGCAAGGGGTTGTTGCTCTCTCTCCAGGAATGAATATTTCTATTTTAGCACTTTCTTTGCACTCTTGGAGTTTTACTAACAGACATTCATGATACTTTATCAATAAAGACGTAGAGACTATTCTCCTGTTCCTCCTTCTAGCTGCTAAGGCTGTGTCTATTTGGATTTTGTCTAGAATGTCACAGGACCTCCCAGAGCCAGAGAAGATCTAGCCGTGTTCCCTGAAGGAAAGGCTGGAGGACTGTGCTGGGACAGTACAAATGATAGAAAGGCTCCAGGAGGTAATAGCTCTAATGCACCACCTTATGACCAACTGCAGTGATCAGTGTGGCTGAATAGCTTTGGATTGGACAGCCAGTGAGGATGTCTGAATGATCTAACATGCACTTGATTTGGAGGGACAGAAAACACTTTGTAGTGAATAAAAAAATCTCTGTTGTTTTGGTCATCGATATTTAGCCTCAGAAGTTCCCTCTTAGACTCATAGATACATCTGAAAAGTAGAGAGGAATCCTCATCACATGTGCCATTTCCAGGCCACTAATGCCTGAGATTTATTTGGACACCATCAGTGTGGAGAGGGAAGCATGCTGTCCCAGTGGTGGCAGCAGTATTTTCTAGCTTTCTGTCAGGTCCTGGGCTCATGTAGGCAGAGATGTTCCTTGAGGTTTTCCAGGTCCTTTGTCAGGGACATGACTGCTAAGAAGCAGCTTTTCCTTTTGAAAGAAAGTGAAAAGGCAACCTGAAAAAACTTGACTTCCTTTTGGGAAGTAGTATTTAGGATATGAGTTGTTCACATTTCACAGGTTTAGAAGCCCGACATGCGTCTGTACATCTCTGTAGCAGAACTTGTCCTCCAGTTACTCAAGTGAATTTTCCTGAGCATTTATACTCACGAGACTCTCACTCAAATATTTGGGTGCCAAGCTGGTCTGAACAATCAGGACGTGAGCAGGGTGATTCACTTTCAGACATAAGAAAAAATTTCTTGAAAAGGGTTACTGTACACAACAACTCTGGCAAGAGGTTATGTATGAGTCCAAAGTCTCCTTCCTGAATTCTGTGCTAAGGAAGACAATGTTATGACAAGACTGTGCTCTTTTCTTCTGCAAGAATAGCAACTGTTAAGTAGAAGAGATATGAAGCACAAAAAACCCCCAGGAATTCCAGTAACCACTCTGAGCCAGATTTTAGCGGTTACATCCAATACATCAACATACCTTTCTTTCTTATGTTAATGAAATATCAGTCAATAACTTGTGTAGAACAAATCCTCTTATATGTATAAAAATGTAGCTGTAAGTCACCAGGGTAGCCTAAAGCTCTAAGAGATCTTCAGCGAGGATAAGTCAGCTTAGCTGCACTGCAACATTTCCAGTAGACATCAAATGAAAATCTGGCTGTACCACTGAGAATCATGTTAATGCCCCAGTGCTGCAGTTTTCTAAGCTGTTTCTTTTCTGTCATGTGGTGACTCGCATTACCTTACGCAGTTCTTGCCTCACACAAATTCAGCTCATCAGCTGAATTCCAGTTTGGACCTAGATCTGTAAGGCCTGAAGGAGGGGCATTCCTCTGGGACTGGGCTAATACTGCCTTCTCTAGTATGAACAGTCTTAGTATTTATTTTGAACTTTATTTTCTGGTGGTTTTGAAATGACAATAAATACTGTATTCTTTAAGCAGGGCTGAAAAATCAAAAGCATTTAATTTTCAAGGATTTACTCTTTCTGAAAACTGAACAAGAAAATACACAGTATGTGGCAAAGGGAACAGCATGAATAAACCAAAAAACCCACACACCATTAAAATATCAACAGTGACTCATGAGGCTTACAAATTGCTGCCTACAGATTCCAGGTGTCTGAAATAAATTATTTAAACTCAGCATAAAACAAACATTTTGATAGAGGTCAAATTCTTAATTTCGCTGTTAACAATAAATGTTTGATAAATGCAAATACAAGAAACCAGATTTTACAGGCTATTGTTACAGCAAAATTCTTATTTAGTATTCTGTTTTGTCTTTTAAGCCATGTCTAAGTTATGAGGAAGGTTTTCTTACCTGACTTCTAAGAAAACAATATGCTCAAATGTCCCAAGAAACACAACAAGATTATTAGATAGATAACTCCAGTGTATCTGCAAGCTCATTTGGGAATGTTACTCACAAAACAGACTCAAATGAATCTACTATCTACTGTCAATCACAAATAGTTTTTCTACAGGTAACTGAGTTATCACAATAGACTAAATAAACATGCTCTTCCCCAGAGCAGATGATCAATTGGGCACCACATCATCATTCCAGAGGTATACCATAGCTGCAATAAACATGCAGGTTTGGCATAGTTTTGGAAATCACATAAAATTTGAGTATAGAATATTTATAGCTAGGTAAAAAAAAAAAAAAAAAAAAAAAAGGACTATATACATTCAGTCTAAGTTTCTCTGTCACTTTCAGTATTTTGTCACTTAGGATTTTGGTCAAAGTTTTCCAAAATTTCTCTTCCATATTATGGTCACTATTTCTCTGAAAGTTTTTCCTAGAATTTTTCTGCTTCAGCTCCTCTGCCTTTATGAACCACAGAGGTTTTCCAAGTCTCATGTTTTTCTTTTAATACAGCCTCAATACCTGCTTCATTTGTCTTTTTGGAAAAAGATTGAGAGGCAACTGGCTCTGTTTTAAATGTGGCTCATGCAAATGCAAATAGTACTCCATTATATTTTACTGGAAATGATATGATAGGACTCTCCCATATATACCCTAAATCAAGTTATGACTTGGTAAATGGTATTCTGATAATCATTCTGCCTTCATGTAGCAGATTTATTGTACCCTGAGAAGTCCAATGGTGTAACATGTTCATCATAACAGCTAGAATTCATACCCATCTTTGGAAAAATTGTCCAGATGGTACCTGCTGGAATTTAGGATTATTAATCCAAGAACAGGATGTTGTGAAAAGCTGATGTCACTCACGTGTGGCCTCTCTTTATGAATGTATTCTGGGTTTCTGTGGAAGACAATGCATATGAAAGGGTAAAACTGAGGATGGAATGGGAAACAGTTTTGCTGGTACACATATGTTCTTTGCACACTTTGAGCATTGCAAAGGGATGCTCCTTCCTTGCCAGTGCCAGTACTCTGACCTTCCACTAGTGACTGTGTACATCTTTGGAAAAATTTGAAAATTCAGATGAGGTGAAGGAGCTGTTGGTATCTAATTAAAATAATTTGATTAAAAAATAACTCGGTATGTCTGCTCTGTGTATATGTGTATCTATGAATTTGGCTTTACTCTGTGATTGTCATTCTTGTGTTTGATAATGATGATACATGTTCTGCTGTAAAATGGAAATCTAGGTTTTAGAAAAACTGGGATGACACTGTACATCTAAATATACAGGAGGAGTAGCTGTGCAGCTTGTTAAGTTTATCCTGCATGTAGTGGAGGTGCTGGAAGACAGCCTTCTGTGCTGAGCAGGAAGGTCTCACTTCCTGAGGCACCAAGATTAGGAAGTTGCTGTGTGTGTGCAGGGGACAGCCTGGAGGACACAGTGTTTGGAAGAATGTAATGAACTGTAATGAAATTAAGCTGTCCAAAAGCTGACATCTTTGATATAGCACCTGGAGAATGGGAACATGCCAACAGACCTGTGAAGTTCTCCAGGGGCCTAAATGCAAAAAGAAGAAACTGAAATTTATAATGAGAGATAAAGGGGAAAATACTGAATTTGCAATTATTGTGTTAAGAAGATCACCCATGGGCGAAGTATATGAAAAGAATGAGAGTTGTTTCACTTCAGAGTGGTGAAAAGCTCACAGATGAACAATAAGCCTGTAATGAACAACTTTTTAAGATGCCACCCTTTAGAGAAAAGTTCTTAAAACTCTTTCCAGTTCATTCTCTCCAAGGTAGATTTCAATTTGTGAGAGCTACTGAGCATTCCACACAGCGCATCACAGCTCTGTTTCTTATTTAATTTCTGCCTATAAGTCACCACAAATCTTTAATCTGGGATGTGTTGATATAATTTTTTCCTAACTTGGCTATCTGTTTTTCAAATGCTGATAGTTTCAGTGGGAATCCTTCCTTATCTAGTTTGGAAAGATGACTCAAATCCTCAGTGGCTTCAGATCAGCACCAAAATCTAGGCCAATGGGCCAATCTCATTAGATAATTCCAAAGCAGGTCTCAGAATTACAGTTGATACCTACTCTGAAGACACAAAGAGGAAAAAAAAGTAGAAAATATTCTGTTATTTGTGTTCACTTCAAATTATGCAAGAGTAATATTATGCTATTCTTTCACATCAGTGCTCTCCACCTTCAAGTCCTTTTTTTCTACTTGAACTGAAAACCTTTGCAAAGGATAAGACTGGAGTTTGCAAGAGACTGCTAGATGCCAGTCCAACAAATATCTTTGCACATGGTTAGCTTCATGCACAGGGGTGGTCTTTCTAATGTCAAGTTAAGCACATGTCTAAGTGTTTAGAAGACTCAGCCTTACATCTGACATCCAAGTAAACAGACAATCATCTTAAATTCTTCAAGAATTTTCTCTTTTCTGATCAAAAAGGATGTTTTATTAAAAACAAATCTTTCAGTATATCTAAATTTAGCATAAAAATAGCTTTTAAATTAAAATTATATTCATAGCTTTAAAACTTTAATTAGTGAAATCCCTTTTCACTGAAGTTTAAAACTTCACCTATATTTTCATATCTAAATGCTACTTTATAAATTATGAAAGGTCAAATACATCTCCATTAAACAGAATTTACTCAATTGATATGCCAGTTAAGCATCACTCACTCACCTTCATTTTAATTAAACTGATTCTCTTGTATTCCACAATTTGTAGATAAAAATTTATTCCTGTAGTGATGAATTCAGCATCATTATGACTCCCACAAGTATCAGTTTGAAAGACGGTCTATTGTACTTGCACAGTCTGTTCCATCCAGTGATCTCAAGCCACTTTGCAAAACTCACACAAAGATTCCTAAGCTAGAGGAGCATTATTGGCTGCCTGAAGGGGGGGTGGGTACCAACAGGGGCTGCTGCACCATGTGCTTGAGGATCAAGTTCTCCAAATCTAAAGAGCATTGTTGGCTTTCAAGCTTCTTTGGTGAAGCAGGAATCCAAGAGGACTTTGAGCAGTAACAGATCCTGCCACTTACAGACAGACAGAACAGTAGCTATTTTGTGGTCTCAGGTGTCCTCAGACCTGGGAAGGGGCACAGTACCAATAGTCTGTGCTTCAAAGGTATGACAGGCTGAACAAATGGCTTGGTGACATTCTTTGAAGGTAACAATTTAGTTGATAAATTAAGACATTGCTTTATTTTTTTCCTGTTTATAAATTGTCTGTAAAGTAACTGACTTTTCCAAATCTTAGGATAACATGGTAACATTTTTTTTTTTTTTTTTTGCCTGTGGCCTAATGGAAAAATGGCTTCTCTTTATATTCACTATGGTTTGATTACTGCTTGTGCCACATGGTTGGCCACCTTAATGGTGTGGTCTTTCTGTTTTCTGATTGCACACTTCAAGCTTTATGAGCAGGAATAATCTTTCTGTTTCTTCTTTGTGAGTTGTTCATGAACACATAAAATTGATCAATGAACATACAGAGTTAAAAAATATAAGTGTTTAAATGACTTTTGAGAGCTTTCATGATATTGTTATGCTTGAAAAGATGTATTTGGTGTAGTGTCTTTGCATGCCAGGGTTACTAGAAAATAAAGTCTTTCATCTTCCAGATTGCAGAGATGAATGAGTTTGCACATACCTGTAAAGCAAGATTTTGTCCAGGACACTCAGATCTGGTTTTGTGTATGTTGCATTTTGCCACACTTAAACCATCAATTTCCACCAAAGTGACTCAGTTTCAAATAATTTCTGTTTTGGTTTTGCCAAATAACAAAAACAAACAAACAAACAAACCCAAAAAAAAAAACCCCAAAATGAAAAACCACCCAAAAAACCAGCTCAGAAGAGATTCAGAAGCTACATGAGAGAACATAGGCTATCCTTTGAGTTACAAATAGATTTTTCCTTCTATCTTACTGTGGAATTAAAGTGTATATATAGAAAAGGCATCTGATATACCTCAGCAGAAAAGATGTCTTACTTATCAGCCATGAAGTTTCAAATCACTTTCAGAGATATTTTAAGAGCAATAGATAATAATCTATATATTTTTTTTATAAATATATGCTGAAGTTACCAGCTAACTTACACAGGAGATGGAATATAGGACACATGACTTTGATTTTGAAAATCTACAACTTTCTTCCCCTTTGACTGGAAAACTACCTTCATTCAGTGAAAGAACTATGTAATCACATTATCTTGTTTGACATACCAAGCAAGAGCCCCTCTGGGAATGGTATCAGTGTCTAAGAGGCAGCACCAACATACATGCAGTGCCCTAACAGAGTCCAGTTGTATTTAGAATGGAATAAGAGAGGTCAAATATCCCATCCATCTGCCTTGCATCTTAAATCTTTACCATAAAGCCAGTAATCTGTGAAAACCATTTCTCACAGTTAGAAAACTCACTGATTCACATCTCTTGAAAGCTTGAGGAATGACTTCCAAACTTAAGATTACACTTAGCTAATGCACCTTGCTTTGTACTACAACCTTGAAAGAAAATCACAGAATAGTCTGAGTTGGAAGGATCCTCTCTTCAGAGAGTGGGCTGTACAGGGATCAAGTCCATGACCTTGGCATTTTTAGTGCCATTCTCTAACAAACTGGGCAAATTCATGATCATAGCATGTCAACAGTTTTCTGAAACCTTAAAATTAGTCCTTTTTCAGGAGGATTTACATTATCAAAACTCTATGAGCCTATCTACACTAAAATTAGATTAAATGTAACTAGCACAACTTCAGGTGAAAATAAAACTCTTATGGACAAGTTTTAGGAAACCGTAGATCATAAAAGATGGATAACTGAATAAGGAAAAATGGTGGTTTTTGTATCCATATTTTAGATGCTAAAACTCATGTAATTAATGTGTGTAAAAAAATCATAGCTCCCTTTTATAACATTATTTTTTGTGATCCATTTTACTGATGACCAATGTGGCATCATTTTGACAAGGGGCATTCAGGGTAATAGGAAGGTTATGCCTGAAAATATTACAGAAGTCTTTGCTCAAATCACTGAGAAAACCATATCTGAGTCAATGCAAGTGCCCTGGGAAAACATCTTGCCTCTTTCTGTGGCTACCTTGCTCTAGGTCAGGCTGTCAGAACTGGTGGCATGGCTCCTAAAATCTCTTTTTGATTTCCAGAATAGCTGTCTCTAAGCATAATCATGTTCAATTACTTAAAATGAGAAAGAAATGCCTTTTCAACGTTTACTTACTTAGGAGTCCCAAACTCCTAAACTAAGTAAAACTTAGTTTTACTTAGTTTAGGAGTCCCAAAATATTCCTTTTCTAAACAACTCTAGAACAATAGCTCCAATGTCTGCACACACCCTTGCACCCTGTAGCCCAGATGAACCAAATCTGCCAGTCTTGTCATGCCCTTATCTCCTCTGCTTGCTGCTCACCCCTGACCTGCTTCAGCTCATGTTCAGACCTTGCAGTGGTGAGCTCTGTTCCCACATGCCCAGGCAGCAGTGACAGCTTTGCTCCATCCCGGTATATATGCCATGAAAAAGACAAAGACACTTCCCCAGCAGTGCCTCTGTCTGCTTGAGAGGTTACCTGTGATCGGTCCCACAGGATGAGGCCCTGTCGTGTGGTGCTTGCTTTCCTGCTAACATGAGGGACAAAAGAGGCAAGCTGTTTGCTTGGGCTGCCAACCTGGCGCCCAGGAGTCCAGCATAACACTGGCATTGCTGTGGGGATGTAGCAGCCTTCAAGGTGGTCTTTGCCTCACTGTCTTTATTTTGGCTTTGGACTGTAAGTGGGCAGAGACTTACATGCCCACTTTATCTTCTTCTGGGTACTCTCTCATGCATGAATTACCACGGTACTTTCCAAGTGTCCTTTTCCCATGCCAGACATCAGCACTGTGCAACTCCAGGCCTTAGCAGCAGCAGCAGCAGTGAGGACGCAGGTGTTGAGCTATGTCGAGAACTGGCAAAGCAGCTTCTTCTCACATTTTAGCTCAAGGTTACAGTTTAGAGTGCTTGAGCTCTGCAGATTTGCAGGAAGACTTATTGCTAAGGTGATCTACACTTAAAGAAAACCTCAAATCCTTTTTCTCTTTCTCCTAGTACATCTCTGTTGCACCATTTATCTGTGCAGAAAGCCATGGCACCCTCAGTATTGTTGCCTAGTTCTGCCAGTGCTTCACCAGGCAGAGAGCCAGAGTCACCCACCTCCTGCACTTCAGGAGCTTCTGGCCTCGTGGCTGAAAAACACAGTTTGCCCTTTGGTGTGTTTGCCTCACCCACGCTAGTGGTACTTGCAGAATGGCTCCTAGTCTGACAAGTGGTGACAGCAGCTGAGCGGGGCACACAGGGCTGGGGCCATGGGGGCCGTGCGGTGCTGGCTGGGCGCCTGCACGACCACCATCTGCCTGCCACACAGGAGGCACGTGGGGCCAGCCACCACAGGGGAGCCTGCTGCCAAAAGTGCTTTATTTCTCCTCTGAAAAAGGTGATGTGCCTTCCCACAACTGGCAATTGGCCTCGCCACAGCTGCTCGCTGGCAGGACGTGGTCCTGTGGGGATGCCATGTGCCATCCCCACGCACCATGCCTGGTCTGTGCAGGGGAGAAGGAAGTCCCTTTTCCAGGCAGTGTTTGGCAGGGCTTGCCAGTGGGAGTGAGGGAGTGAGGGAGGGCCCAGGGCAGATGTGGAGGCGGTTGGCAGAGTAAACCTTGGGAGGAAATGCTCTGGCTCTATGTGTGTGGGGATGCCTGCCTGCTGAAAGAAGGGTGGGATACAGCAGGGTGCCTGGGGACGTGGGGAACATCTCTGTGCTAGCATGGACACAGCTCTGTGGGGACATGCAGACACTCCTGTAGCAAGGTGGATACAGGCGTGTTCTTTCCACAGTGGAACTGAGTCACCTTCCTTTCTTTTGATGATCTGATTAGGTCTGTGAAATATAGGAGGAAACAAAAATGAGATGAGTGAAGTGTAAAAAAAGGGAATTATAACAGCTAAAGATTACTACTAATAGGAAATGTTTAAAAGTGCTAATTAAACAACTGATGTTTTGATGTAGGCCTTGGAAACAGGACACACATGTCACAAAGGTTCTCCTCAGCACAGTTGCGCCTCCCCACATCTCTTGCAGTAAATAGCAGAGGCTAAAATGAAAAATCCCTTTTCAGTGTTCTTTAAAACTCTTCAATCTCTGGAGAAAAAATTCTGAAGCATCAAGTAATGAGTGCTGTCAAATGCTGAGCTGCTATTCCTTGATCTGGTGGCAAATCAGTCCCTTTGCTGGCAGGTTCAGAAATGACTCAGTTCAAAACAGCCTCACAGATCTCATGTTGCCTCAGCCGAAGGCCACATTCTGCCTCTGCTGTTGCTGCTGTGCCACTGGTGAAATATTTGTTAGAGACTTCTCCTGAGTATTTACAAGGTAATCAGGTGAGAAACACTTCCTTGCCACGAGTAAATCTTCTTATGATCCAGCTTGGAGTAATATTCTCAAGGTGTTTCTGTTCAAATAGTAACAGAACAGTACAGATCCTATGTAACAGGAAAGGAGAGCAAGACAGTCATGGTGTAAAGAAGTCTAAAATATTTAATGTTTAGTTCTGCCTAACTTTATTGAAGAGACATGAGCTCAGGTAAAATAAAGAAAGAGAACATGCTAAGGATGTATTCTGACTGTCAAGACCTGATAAACAATCCTATGTAATCTCTGAACCATTGGTGAGTCTTCACAGTAACAGGAAAAGATGCAAATATGGGTCTTCTGAAAAAAATCAGGAAGCTATAATGAATCCCTTATAGGAGCTCCTGGAAATGTTCTGAATTAACTAAATAAGTTGCAGGAGGATCCTAAAGAGTTAAAATAATCCACCTAAGCTTGCAAAAAATACACTGTGTCAAATCAATCTTAATTCCTTCTCTGAGAGCATTTGATTTAGAGAATAAGAAAAAAGCAGTATATGTCTCCCTGATTTAGACAGATTTATCCCACACGGGTCTCCTGTAAAGCTGAGGAGATAAACCTAGAGTGGTCAACCTAAGTTGATTGAACAGCTGTTTGAAATGCTCCTTTCAAAAACTTCAGAGGCTTTCAAAGGCATAAATAGTTTGCTGGTTAGGTGTGGCTCCAAGTGTGGTCTTACAGGAGTGGGAGGTAGAGAGCATTTCTTGCTAAAGTCTTGGCTTTCAGTTTAAAAAGAACTTGCTACATTTGCTGAACACATTACAAGCAGTTTGTAGTATATGATCAGAATTTAAAGTGACCTTAATAAATCAGGTGAGTGATACAAAATCAGTGAGATGAAACTTAAAAGGCTAGGGAGCAGCCATACAGTAGAAAAGGAGGATGGATGTCACATGGGGTGATTGAGAAATGTGAAGGTGATGCAGAAACAGAAATCTTACTCTGGGAAGCACTGCTGTGAGGAAAATGCAAGATGCAGCCTTTCTGCCTGGTGAGGCTTTGGTGAATACTTCGGATCTATCGTAGCAGCCAAGACAATGTAAACTGGAGTAATGATATTTTGGGAATGTCTTAGGCAAACTGAAAAGAACATGGAAAAGTTCAACAGGAAGAGCAGAAGGTATGGCCTATAAGGCTGAGAAAGATTTGGCATCAGTCTTTTAATAAGGCTATATATTCATCTTTGTGACTGTTTGGAGCATTTGGTGATCACTGCTTGGTTTAAAATAGTGCATATTCAGATTTCCGTTTTTCAGACATCAAATTTCCAAGAATGTAAAGGAAAAACCACATGATATTAGTTATCAGAATTCGGGAAATAATTTTTTTATTTGGGTTTTGTTTGTTTGTTTGTTGTTGTGTTTTAGTTTTTGTTTGGTTGGGGGCTTTTTGTGAGTTTGTTTATTTGTTTTGTTTGTTTGGGGTTTTGTTTCATTTTGGGGATTTTTTTTTTTTTGTTGATTTTTTTTACACAGACATTCATTGAGGAAGATGCCATGCCCAAACTGCTAAGTGAAAGTCAACCTTTCTCCACGATACACCATTTTCCATTCATAAATTCATAAATTCATTACCTTCCTGCTTTTCTGTCTGACAGTGATATCAACTGGTGTTTAGTAAATCAAAATGAAACTATGACATAGTGTCTATAATTTAATCACAAAGAAAAGTGAAACATTAATGATTTCGAATTTCTAATAAAATCTCAGAAATATCAAAGACACTTAAATTAATTTCAGACATTTTGAATCTGTGAAATTTGGATGGGTTTAATTTTTATTTCCCTAAATTGATTTGTAATGAGAATTGCTAAATTTCAAGTGTGCCTAATTTAGTCTCTGATCTCTTTTGGAAGTCTTGCCCTATTTTGAATTGATTTAATAAAGTCTTTCTTTGGAAGTGCACACTTACAGAAACATCACAATTTAAAGGAAGAAATAAATTTGGGCAATCTTTCAGAAATCAGTAGTTGCATATCATAGGATTTAACATAATACCCTAGCTAATATGAAATGCAAGTCAGAAATTGCTTTCTGGAAAGACAAATGTCTAATAAAGCAATTACTGGACACTTAAAGCAGTGACACTTCTCTTGCCCATGGTAAGACACTGCTGTGACTAAAGTCTTTACCTCCATAGCATATTTTCATTTTTTATTCTGAATTAAAAAAAATATTAATTGTGAGCTTGGCTTATAAACTTCTGTCTATTCAATCTTCATCCTCCATTGTCAGCATGAAGATAGACATTATTCATTCTGAGTGCATGTAAAAATATTTCACCTTTTCCAAACTGCTCTGAGAAAAGAAGAGCAAAACTGAAAATATGAACAGGAGTTCATATTGTGTTCATTTTGTGTTTCTTTTGTATTCCCTTGTAATAACTAACATATAAGCTGAACAGCTTTGATCCAGATAAGCATCTCTATTGAAGACCACAGATGTGTTTTTGACTGAGGACAGTAGAAAAAAAAGCAGGCCATTCAAAAATAGTGAAGTTAATGGTAGCTATTTGTAAAAGCCAAATACAAAAATTTCCTTGGTCACTCTTAAGCATGAACAGTAGTGTTTATATATATATGCACCTACACTTACACATATGTACCTCTACTTAAGTAGTGTTCACATTAGTAGATCTTCAAAGCTTAGTACAGTAACAGATTTTCTATGATAAAAATAATGTTTCTCTTCCTGGATGAGTATCTAGAAGGAAAGAAGTCAGGAAAGAAAAGTGGGGGGAGGAATGCAAGGAAAAATGGAAGGAAGAAAGTGTTCAAGCTTTTTCATTGCACAGCTTCACCTCTACAGTTTCTGATTCCTCTTCTGAGCAACAGCAAGGGAATGACAAAATGGAGGGAAGTAAAAGGTGGTAATATAGTCAACTGTTATATTATCACCTTCCAGAAGTGCTCAGGGGCAAATAGGAGATGGGTTACACCCAGATTGTGTGTAACTGTTTGAGATAGGGAATGTTTCCATAAGGAAACACTGGTTTGCAAGCTAATGGAAGTGAAGTATTTTTGAACCTCCTGCACTGAGGTAAACTAGCACACCTCAGCTGAAAGCAGTAAGGATCTGGCCCACTTTCCCTGTTATTCTTTAGGATATATAGTATGCTAATAACATCAATGATGTGACAGCCATATCATGTTTTGGGCATGTGGGACAGGGAAAAGAAATTGGTTCATTTTCCTGTTATCCAATACCGGTGTTGAGCAGTCACCCAGTCTAAAAAATGTCATTTATGTCTCAAAAAGATGTAGATATGTATTTTACTTGCATTTTTTTGGCTACTATGGTGAATATAATAAATTGGCCTTTGTATTTGTATTTAACTACGGAAATTCTAAAGCAAACAAGTAGTTCTGGGAGCATAGAGCCAAGACAACCTGATGTCCTGGGTTATTATGTCAGAGAGACAGCAGTCATCCTACTGCATGTGGAGAGGCTGTGTTTATGTGAGCTACACAGCATGATGCTACTCCTACTCCCACATCCTGATGACATACAGCATGGACCAGTCAGTTGCTCCACATCCTTCCACAGAATGTGGGCCAGAGTGTGAGAAGTGGGTGAGAAGTTCACCAAGTCCCACAACAGGATAGGCAAGGATAAGTACCACAGCTTGAACAGGTTTGATCCAGCAAGAGGATCTGGGTGTGTTTGTAATAACTTGCCTAGAGACTTTAATATGCTTAAAATACAAATGCAAGGAAAAATAATGCTTGTTCTAGTCCCCAAGATTTGCATCACATGAGTGTTAGTACTACATCATAAAAATGGAGAGAAAATTTCAAACTTGCTGTAGTTCTGGAAGTGTCTGTGTCTCTGAAGGAAACAAGTGGAGAGAAACTAAGAATTAGTCTATTTTTTAGGAATAGATTTAGAGGTGTATTTTAGCCAGGAAGTCACTGTTCTTATATGACATCAGGTACATAGAAGATAATGTCTAAATTGCCTAGGAAAATTTTGCACTTCAGAGAGATGCCTGGAGATGGGCAGCTTCAAAGCACAATTTTTCAATTGTACTCCTCTAGTTTGCAGAAGTAACCTGCTTGAGGTACTGGTTTCTGTCTAATTCAGGCAACTGCTGAAAACCCTGGAGATGTGGATTAGCTGCATTTAAAGCTGCTGTCACTGATAATATAATTTTGCATAAAACTTATACAGGAGCTTACAGTACAAACAGGAGATTATATTATTTCTTTGGGTAATGTTTTGGATGACATCTGGTCCTCAGAAGAAGAGAAACACTGTGTTCTATGCACAGTCTAGGCTGCACAGTCTTCCCAGTGGAAGTGCAGAGGAAGCTTCAAAAAGGGAGGTCTGTTGTGCAACTCCTTTAACAAATTTTGACTTGAAAATTGTCTTGAATACGGGAAAATCCTTCATCTGAAGTAGGTCACAGAAAGAGTCATCAGATCAGATGGAATTCTGGATCTGTTTGTTGGATACTGGTGAAGATGGTTATCTAGATCATGCTACACAAACACAGGTTGTTTATTGCAGTAGAATTATGTTTAAAGTGCAAAGCAGTTTAACACACAGGTACTGTGAATTTAGCAGAGATTTTTGTCCACATTCCACTAAGTGACACCTGGGAAGTAACAGTGCCTGACATTTGGAGATTAAGTGAAGATACAGCTGCATTAACGTCTGTAAAGAGAAGTTTATAATAACAATATTCTACCCTGGCAGTTTACTGTTAGGTTGAAGGCAAAAATGCAACAATAATTCTTCCAAAACAAACAAACAAACAAACAAACAAAAAACAAACAAAAAAAACCACACACAAAAAAAACCACACACAAAAAAAACCACACAAACAAACCAAAAAAAACCATGATAACATTTTATAACTGAGGTGAAAATTCCAATGAAAAATATAAAAAAATGTGCAGAAAAATAATGTGAAACAAAAGTAAAAATTATAGAAGATACTTTTATGAAACAAAATGAGAATTCTGAGAATAGGTATGGGAATAAAATGGAAATTAACAACCTGGGGAAAAAATCAAGCTGCAGTACTTTTGGTAAAGGAATTCCTATCATCCTAGGATATAAAAAACATGGCTTAAGAGGGTCTCTGATAGTCTCCACACAAGAACTATTTTCATTGGGAACTTTCATCTTGGCAACAGTCTCTTGAAAGTACAAGGATTTGCCTTGGGAGTCCACAGGCTCCTTTGCCTGACAGATTGACAGCTCCAAAGAGGAGGATGGGATTGTGTTTATAATGAGACATAGTGGAATGCAGCTCTATCCAAAAATGTTATGGATTTACATACATTTAATATCCACATTCCATTAAGTGACATCTAAAACCCAGGGAGAAACTTTACTTAAAAAGAAAAAGAGACACTGGATGATTCAGAGACTTAGTAATGGAATACAGAGCCATTCACCTCTAGGTCAACCGTCTGAGTTCAGCTCGAGTTATTATTGACCAAACATTTATACTAACTGCAGGCTGTGTGAAATATCAATGGGGTGATGGCTCTGCTAGATATATTATTTATTCATGTCTGAGGTGTCCATATGGCAAAAATCACCTCAGACTCCCTTTATAGTCAGGGAAAACCAGGTACATTTAAGGCATAAATCATCTGAAAGATGTCTTCTTTAGGATGAGATTAATTGTACCCTAGAAGTATATATTTCTCTCTGTTGACTACAAAAAGAGCACGGGGTGACTTGCTTCTATGTAGATGTTTATGCTGCAGGAGTCTAAATTTGGATAAGATGAATACCATACTAAGTGATTCCTCTCTAGTCACCCAGAGGGCTGCGGTAGGTCTTCAACTGAGCATGGGTATCATAGACCCACTTGCAGAGAAATGCTAGCTAACATCTGCCCTTGGCCACCTGAATCTCACCTTTATTATGTCTCAGTGTTCCCTGGCAAATAATCAGCAGCCTTTCTTACTCCTTATGGGAGAGAAGAACAAACATAGGGGAAGGTGCATCTTGATATTGCCTTAGCAATGCCCTTTCCTCTAATATCTGTCAGCAAAATTTGTTAGTGATAGTGTGGGTGGTCTTCTGAAAGGTAGTAGTCTGGGGCATGTGTCTTTCCCTGTGCTTAAGAACCTGTGTATAGTCAGGGGCTCTCTGATGCTCTACCAAACTTTCCTGCCTGGCAAATGTCAAAATATGTAAAGCTGGCACTTCCATTTTTAATCTGTGAATGGGTAAGTTACTTCCTCTTGCATCTTTTTTACAAGTCTTTGTTGAGTGACTGAAATAAGACCAATTGTACAAGCCTCTGGCAAGAGATTTAATAATATTAGTACTAAATAATAACATTAGCTTCATTCTCAAGGAAGTGCTTGCAGTTAAGACAGGCAGTTTATAACAGTATTCAGAACATGACGTATGAATTCGTCATCCTTCTCTGCTCCTGAAACATTGGCTCTGTTGTAGGTGATAATGAAACCAGAGGAAAATCTTCTGAAGGTAAGGTGTATGTTTATTTGTTTTAGAATCTTTGATGGTATATTGACTGTTGTATGATCTAAACTGGGTTGTGAGATGTTGAACACAGTCTGTTTCTGAAAGTTCTGGTTCATACCTGGCAGATGCTTTCTTCAGTAATACCACAATGTCTTGCCTTTTACATAGCAAAGTTTTCGTCCTCTTCTTTTTGCATCAGCTGGCATGTGCAGAAAACTGGACAAACAGCTTTTTGCATTTACTCAATCATAATGCAACTTTTAATAAGATTGCTACAAAAAGGCTGACCAGGTGTGTCTTTGTGTTGGATGGAAAATGACTTCTAGGTGTAAACTAAGACACCCCCACAGTTCTGAACTATTTTTCCCTCCCATAAATAATTTAAGCTGTTTGTGGTGCATTGAAGCATATGCAGCTTCTCAAGTATCTTTGACAATTATGGTAGATCTTTGTATTCTAGAGCAGAGATCCTGTTTATGTTAACAGCATTGCTTACTTGCTATAAGATCTTTCTGTTCTGTCACTTTCATCTTTCATCTCTCTCTTAAAGTATATAAGCATGAGTTGAAATGATGGAAGCAAGCACCCCTTCACCCAGTTAAATTGATATTATTTACTAATTACAGATATCTGTCTCTTCCTTCATCTCAAGATAATCCAATAATGCTTTTGCAGTTGGGGCAACACTGTTAGATCTGTGGAGACCATCCATACCTAGCAGTCTTCTAACCAAAACCTTTGGACATTGTGGTTCTCTCATACTTATTAGAAGTTAATGGGAATCATACAATAAGGCCAGAGAAATGAAGTCAGAAGAAGATGTATGTGAAAATAGCTAATTTGGCTTCAGTCATGGGTACAGCTCTTGCTCTTTTGACTTCATTGCTTGAACAGCCTCTGGGTCTTCCCTCAACTACTGTGGCCTCAGTGCAGCTGTCATGGCATGGCTGCACTCAGGCTGCTTGGCACTGCAGATTGTCCAAATCTGGAGCAATTTCAGTGACTATTTCTGCATTGCCTGGATTCCAGTTTGACGTAGATAAGGCTAGTACTCATGTGCTGTTTCAGTGTGGATTTCGTTTTAACTAAATAGGTGGAGTCCATATTGTTTTCACTTCAGTCTTACAGCTATGCTACAGCAATCCTAGAGTACTGTGACTGTCTATTGTACACATACAACAAAATGTCTACATCATATTTCAAATTAAGTGACACTATATTATCTTAGGCTTTTCATAGCGGGCATACTTGTTACTTAAGTTTAGCTGATAAAACTGCTGTCTCTAGTTTAAGCTGCTATAGGTAGAGACACAAAGGATGTTTTATGCTATCAGTTCCAGGATATACTTATAGGGACAGCATTTAGGGTACATGGAAGAGGTCATACTTTGACTGTTGGGTGAGTTTAGACAACCAGTTTAGGCTAAAGCCTTAACTTTAAGGTGGCTAATGTAGTTTAGATGACTCCATACATAACCTCTAATGAGGCAAGCCTTCCAGTGAACTGAAGAATATAAAGCTCTTAACTCAGTCTCTTGAGCAGAGAAACAATAAATATGGTGAGCAAAATAGATGCAAAACAAATACATCTTATGAGTCAAGCTAAATATTTTCTTTTTCCAATAAAAACAAAATTATAAGGTAGTGAAGCTATATTTGGTGTTGATTTTAGTAAAACATCTGTCAGACTTTCTCATAGCAAAAATTGTACTCTGCTTATGTTTAAAAGTTTATGAAAAGGTCTTTACTAAAGTTACTGATAAACAGAAATGCTTTGTATTGTAAAGGAGTCTGCAGAATCAGGAAAAGGAGTGAAGGACCCATTAAGAATGGTGAGAAATGAGAGAAATGAGATTCAGTTTAAGTCATGATCTGTGAGTATCTCACTTAACACAAGATGTTATATCTTGACACTTATATTTCTTGATTTTCTGGTTTCTTTTCTACACCCTGTCCCAGCCCACCCCCTGCTCAGGACCTGTTTTTTAAAAGTAAGTATAGTGCTATTATACCAGCTAGATAGGAGTTGGGCCCCTTTATCAGAGCTCCTGTGTCCTGCATCCTGTAGGAATAGATCTAATAAAAAAAGATTTTTGGATTGGAAGGCATTTCTAAAGGAGTGAAACAATCAGGAGGATGACGGGAATGAATGCTGAGACAGAATGGGAATGTTGGTCTGCATCTTGTTTTCCAGCAAGACTGAGATCCATTGTAGTTAATGCTAGACTGAGATTGAACAGATGTTTGTAAATACTTTCCTTTCTTTGAAACCTTGAAAAAAATTCAAATTATTAAGAATGATGGTAAGAAAAATGAGGCTTACTTTTAGTATCTGTACTTCAGTTTACACTCTTTTTCCTTTTTTTCTAGTAGTGTGATTTTTTTTGTTTGGTGCCTTTTTTTGTTGTTGTTCTTTTTTTCTTTCTTTGTGTGTGGTTTTCTGATATTTTTTTCCTCTTTTTTTTTTTGTTTGTTTTGTTTTTTATGATTGCTCCTTTATTGATTTCCCTTAGCTTTACTAGCATGGCAAATCTGAGTCTTCTGGTCCAAGTGACCTATATCCATTTAACATCAATACTGTTTCAACTCCAGGCTTCCTGACACCACTTTAATGTGAATTCCAGACATTAGCACGGCAGTGCAACATTGATCTGACTGATGCATATTAATACACAATGTGAACACACACAGATGTTGACCAATCTTTTCTTTAAACCCCTGAAATATTTTTCTTGTCAAGATAAAATATTGAAATGTAAAGTGTATTTTCCAGAAGAGCGGGTACATTTAGTAAAATCACCATTTATTAAAAAAAAAAAAAAATTAAATCCTGTTTGGGAAAGTAGTTAGGCACATACTTCAGTTATGTTGATTGAAATTTAAAGCCATACCACCACATGTCTAGAGGAGCTTTTTCTAGCTAAATACCTACCCATCTGAAACAGTTTATCCCAAAACTGAGCTTCGTAGTCTTTTAGATTTTTGTCTCAGTGCATAGCTATGTTGTTAATTCCCTTGACATCTTGCTACTCTTCTTGGTCTCAAGCTCCATGTCTACTCCTCCTTCCCAGATATGGGGATGTACAATTCAGCTGTCCCAAGTCAATAGGAAAAGTGATATCTGACATTTCCTTTCATTTCAGCTCTCAGCAGCTTAGGCATGAACCCTTCCACGATGTGGGCTGAATTAATCTTACCTTTCTATGGAATATTCCCATCTCTTTGCCTCCCAAAATGTTGTTTGTGGCAATTTGAGATTTTTTTTCACTTTGTTTTGTTTTTTCTTTCTCTCCCTCCTATGAATGACACAAAAGCATTCCTTCATCAGCATTGTCTTTTTTACTAATAGCAATGTTGTCAAAGTAATAGTTTGGCTTTACCTGATCTGGTGGACCCACATAACAAGCACATTCAGCAAATAGTGGACCTCAGCACTGTTAAAAGGCACAGTGTTCTTATAATGGCAACTACAGCTCACAAGTTGTAGAGATATTGTTCAAATAATCACCTCTTTTTTAAAAAACCTGAAATCAATACTCATCTGGAGTAATACCTGTTCAGATGTACCAGCTGTGGGCATATTTCATGTCTATATTACACTGTAACTTTAAAGGGACATAAACTTCACATATACAATAGGCATGCATTCAAACATTCAAAAATTGCCTTATATATACTAATTGTTAGATCCCCTTTGGACTGAGAAACATTTCAAAGATCTGATCTTGTATATTTTTTTCACAGATATGTGAAAATGTGTCTGGTCACACTGGTGGTGTCTGAGGTTATGTGGATATATGGAGAGGAGGATAAAGAAGCATGGAGACTTCGCAGCTTTCGGCATTACTGTTTGTTCCAGAGGACCAAACTGGTCTTACAAGTGGTATAAGATGGAATTACTATTTAAAGTGAAATATTTACTGTCTGAACTTTGACTCATAAAATTAAACCTAGCTTAATCAGTGCCTCTGGCACTTCCTGGAAAATATTAATAGAATCATAGAATGGTCTGGGTTGGCAGGGACCTTCAAACGTCATCTAATCCAAACCCCCTGCAATGAGAAGGGATGCCTTCAATCAGGTCAGGTTTCTTATAATCCCACTCAACCTTTTGTAAAAGTTCTTCAAGAGATGTTCCTCTATATAATCAAGAATTCCTTCTGTTTCCCTGCATGAAACATGAACTTTTGTCACTCTTCATTAGCATAACAATTCTGGTCAGAGAGTAAGTAAGAGATAGAACAGTACATTGCCAGAAAAAGTTATAATTTCCTCAGTTTATGACTACCTGTTACTATGTTATTTTGCCAATAGGTACACAGACAAAATTTCCATTTGCTTTTAATGATATGGCGGTTGTATTCATCATTTTCAGCATACAGCCATTGGTTTCCTTTTTCATTACTCATTGTTTCTAAAGAGGAGGTAGGTTACTATACAAAGCTACCTGTGTGGTCTCTCAAGGTACTAAGCACTATTTTTTTCTCATCCTTTGCTGGTGAAAAGTCTTTCAACATTTCTGATAATTTGAGGAAATGTTCTTCCTTATACTTTGTGCACTTAAGTAAGAACACAATTTTATTTTTTTTTCTATCAAGTTGATTGCACAAATTCTCCAAGCTGAGCCTTTTATCTTCAGTTTCCATCTCTTGTTTATAGTGTCTGATACTGTACTTAATAAAATTCTGACATAGCCCTAAACATTTAATTGTGCAATAGTTCTAGGGAAGAACTGTAGAGGTGGCCTGATTTAGTTTTGAACTGCCTCTTCCAGAGGTCTGTGAGTTATGTATACCTAGGTGTATATATAAACCATACTTTGCATGTTTTCTGCTTGGAACTGGAGAACAGCTCCTCAAGAGCTATTGGGAGAAGGAAATAATGACATGAAATTGTGTTAAAATCATGGACTGCTATTGCATCAAGATTCAGGAAACACCTGCTGTTTAGATCAAAATGAATATCTGGCCATTTACTTCTCTATATTTATTAGAGATGGGAGAACCCACTCAGGATAAATAACTAAAATGAGAGGTAGTTTGACATACAGCATTACTCATGTAGAGAAGGCAGTTCCCGAGGGACGGATAGTCAGTGGAGTAAAGCCTGACTGCAATAGCAAAAGGAAAGACAATGATCCAGAAGAGCATTTCTGGAACACACAGCAAACAGGTTAGAGAGTAGTCATTGATAAGGATTGTAGATGAACTGGGATAAATTTGGAGATAGCAATAGGTTTTTCTGAAGAAAATGAAAAAGTCAAAGATGACACCAAGGAGATAGACATGAAGAGCATGGAAGCCAGACTGAGTAGAACAGCCATGAGCAGGGATAGAGTCACAGATTTTCTTGGTAAACAAAGAAAGAGTGGCAAAGATGGCATGTAAGAGTGGGTAACTGAGATGCCCTTGGTTATGAACAGATTGGTGAAGTCATCAGAGTGGTGGGTGAGATTAGACATGAACACTAAATGGAAAAGTAGAAGGAAGAATACTGAAAAGAACAAAAGATTAAATATACCTCCCAAATGTTAGAAATTATAAATGGAGATTGTAAACAGCATTTAATTGACTTCTGCCTCTGAAGGGGAGTGCTAAACCACAGAAGTCACATAGAAGTCAGAAGGAATGAGATGAGAGATGCTTTGGAGATTGCTATTCTGCATGGGAATGTACAAAGGCAAAGGAGGTAATGGGCAAACCACTGAAGCACAAATGAGACTGCTCTCTCACTGTAGCCAAACTCTACAGCAGTGCTAGGGAAAGAATGTGTAAGAATGGAATGAAATTGCCCAAACAAGAATTTTTGCATGTTCACAGGATATTTTCAGACTATAAGCCCTGGGCTAAAAGTTTTGGCAAAAGGGAATGTATTGTACTTCTGTATTCTCTTAAATTAATAAAGAGGAAGATATGATATATCTTGCAAAATGTAGATTCTGGATTATGCTATCATTTATTTTCAGTTGTTCCGCCTCAAGATTATTTATCTAATTATCTATATTATTTATCTATTATCTAATTTCCTCAGGGTTGTCTACTCTAAATTCAGCTTTTATTAGGACTCGTTGCTCTGAGTGATCAGAAAAGCTAGCAGACAATTCACACTCAGAACGTTTTATATATCCATAGCTGAAAATTAACTTTAGGAAAACCTATTTATAGTGGAATTCACATTCTTTCAAACTTCTGCTTTCACATTTTAATTTTCTAAGTCATGATACAACTATGGTTTAAGACTTTGGTCTGTACAGTGAGAAGCAGCAGTGCCCATTCACTGTGGTCTGGTGACACCATGATACTACACGCCAGGACACATTATCTAGGTCCTGCTTATCAAACCCTAAAGCTGAGAGAGGCCAGGAATGAATGCAGATAGCACCTGCTGCTCTCCACAACTATGTGTCACAGGTCATCCTATAGCCCTGCTCACTGGCATTGGCCATAAAGCAGCAACTGGACACTCTAAATTTGTTCTAAGAAAGTCCTAAAAAAAAATACGTTGCCTTTTAAATTCCAAATTCAGTATAAAATTAATCTTAATTTTAAGAGGATAAAAAGTTATTGGTGGTGGGGGTTGCAATTTTCCGACATTGTAAATACTGGGATGTTGGTTTTGGAAAGAAAGAGAGAGACGTTTACACTATAGAAACATGGCATTTAACTCAGTCAATGAGAGAAGATAAAAACCTCTCAAAGAAAACCATGCAAATAGAGGAAACCCCTCTAAATCATTAAGTTTTCACAGAAAAAAAAATAAAGGATAGTTGCATGGGAAGCAACAGTATGAAAATGGAATATTTCCATATTCTGTATTTGAGACCTTGGTAGAGTTGCTGCTGTTTGCAGCATATGTGCATACCAAGGAACAGGCCTTGCAAGCTGCAGCAGGACTTAGTGCATATCCCGACCTTGTTCTTTGAGGCAATCCAAGTCACAGAAGGTGGCATGAAATGGACCTCGCTGCTCCCTGCATGCTATTGCCAGAGGTATCTGGGGAGTTACAATGGGTCCCTTGAGCAGATGGAGACACACATATTCTTCTTAGGATCTCTGGGAACATCCTTGAGGAATCCACCTTTAGAAATAGTCTCTTAGTGGAAACAATTCATCCATGCTGCCAGCTCAGGACTCTGCCTAGCCACACTTTCCAGATTACAGTTAATAACATGTAGAAAGCCTTCAGCAGCCAAGGAGACACATTGGAGAGAAACACATCCAAACAAACACACTTAAATTTCTTTTGAATAAAAAATACTACATAGGACAAGTTTAGCATCTTAGATGATTATCAAACAAGAGCTAATTCTTTCACAAAACAGCTAAATAAAGGCTTCAGTATGTGCAGTGTTGATGATTCAGTGAGATTGAGCCTTTGAAGTCTGTCACCAACTTTGAATCCTGCGAAGTCTGTTTCTGTCCATGTCACTGCCACCCACATGTGCCTAAGCGTCTGTCTCTGTCTGTGGTTTTGCTTTAAATTGTCAGTTTTCCTCAAGGCAATCAATGCATAATTGTCAGGACTCTTCAGCGAGCAGCATGGGGAGCTAAGAATAGCCATTCCCAGGGGAGCTGCACACTGAGTGTCCCTGAAGGGAGCAGGGACATCTGGATCCTTGCACTGCAAGTAGCCCTATATATGGAAAGGGATTTGCAAGAGAGGAAACTAAATTACAGAACCAATATGCAAGGCACTTGGGCTGTGTTTGTGTCTTCAGTCAGCTGCATTTCAGCTTTGCTCCACCAAAGAGAAAAGCCTGAGTATGCCAGTAGGAATAATAACTGATCATTAGTATCAGTAATTAAAATCATGTATCCTGTCACTTTTTTCTCACAGACCTTCAGGTAAGGCAAATACATACATTTTGGAGTAAAAATATCAGAGCTTTTTATTTCGGTGTTTACATACCTCATCTTCAAGTATTTTTAAAGATAAAATAATAATTGTGTGAAACATAAAATAAACATACTCAAGTAGTTCCATGCTGATATGTCATGTACTATTTTAATTCTCACGAGACCTGAGAAACATTTATGAAGACAACAATACATTTAGATGCTAATGTTCAGATATGATACCAGCTAATATTTGTCTTGTCACAAGATAGAATTTTATTTGCCATTTTGTTGCATTTTCAATTTGCTAGAGCCATTAAATATTACCTGCATTGGAAATCTTATCCTATTGCACTTGGTAAAGTTAATGAAGTCACAAACTCATTTAAGAGGGTGCAAAAGGCCACTCTTTACCCTGTTGTGTGTGAAACCCAAATACACTTCCAGAATACTGAGTAGGGAACCCAGGGTGGTTTTTAGGCCAACCAATGTCATTGTTTCATTAGCATATGTATTTCAGTTGCCTGATGAATTTACATTTAAGGACTTGATTCTGCAAATAGTTTTGCCTTCTGCAGGCTTTCAAGGGCCTGTGTCTTTCTCTGTATGTGTAGGACTGGGAGCCCAGAACACAAGCGTGATTTAAACATTGAGGCTGGTGCTAATCTTCACTCAGCATAACTAGTGCTCTCACAGTAATATGTAGAGTGGAAGCTCCAGGACAGCAGATGAAAATGTTGGTTTGAAAGGAGAGTCTGGTACTACAAAAGACACTTAAGAGAGCATCAGACAGATGCTTAGGCTCAGACAGATGTGTGATAAAAGAGTCCTCAGAAATTAGGGGTGACTTAATCTTCATATTCCATTCTATTGTAGTACCTAATGTTTGTCGACTACTGGGTCTAGCCAGATGTTTTCCTGACTGTTGCTGGCCTACTTCAACTTATCCCAGGTAAAATGCTCTTCCCTTGAGGCATTTCAGTTCATGGACAAGGAATTGAAAACTAGGGATAAAAGCAGGTCACCCTTCACTTGTGAAGGTTATAAAAGTAGGGTCCTTAATTTAGAGATCATAGGCACAATAGTCACCTAAATGTAAAGGTAAGATTCATGTCACCGGTGTGGCTGGATAACATGAAAAGATCAGTTTTTCTGTCATGAGAATTGCACTATTTTAATACTTTTTCACTGGGTTTAAAAAAATTTTTTAGCTCCTTAAAAATGTAAGAACATTCAAACATTGAGGTAATGGAATAAATTAGTTTTAGATGCTACTGCAGTATTATGTAAAAGGTCACCTTTTATTACAGCAAAAACTGAACAAGACAACCTGACTCCTTAAAGAAAATGTAAAAACTCCTCATGGTCTAAGACACTGTCCTTCATTAAGTATTTTTGTTTTCAATTGGACATTCATCATTAGGAAAATCAGAATGTGAGCAAGATCTTTGTTTCTTACGTGTTCATCTGCTCCTGCCACTTTGTGCACTCTCCTAAAAAAGCTTACATTAAGCCCCCATGGAAGCTATTTATACATCGTTACTTGGCTAAGAATAATGTTCCGTCTTGGTTTTCTTACTGCAAATCCACCTCAGGTTTCCTATAAACAGGCTCAGTGACTTGGAAAAGCAAGCACTGGCATACTTCTTATCCTTTGAAAAGCATTTTGTTCAGTCATTTCTAGCCACACTTATGTTAAGGTGTTGCTTAATCATTGCTCTTTTTAAAGCAATTTGTAGTGTGCAGTTGTAAATTATGGTGTCACAAGCAGAAAACACCAGACCAAGGAGTCCTCAAAAAAGTCAGGGGTCTGTGGGTGGGTGCTGGTGGGTGTCACCAGTGGTCTCTTCCCTGTACAGAGTAGTCCCATAAGGTGAGTTGGTATGAGCTACTGATTCAGCAGGCTTTCATATGGATTTTGGGGCTGATGGGTGAAACATTAGCCATTAGCCTTAGCATGAATTACTTCTATGGAGAGAAACAGAGGAGGGTATGGAAAATCCAACTTAAGAGAAATTGCAGTTTATGTCAGTGTCTCCATGTTCACCTGTATGTCCCATCTACTTTGCCTGAGGCCCATGGTGACAAATGATAGTTACATGGTGTGGTGGTGTGTTTTCAGCTCCTATTTGGTTATATTTGTTATATTTATTCAGTTATATTTGTTTTTGGTATGTTTTGTAATGTTATTTGGTTCATTCCGGTTCCCCCCCACATTGTAATGGTTCTTTCCCTAGTTTTCCCGCCGTTGTCCTCCCTTCCCGCCTTTCCAGTATCTGTTCATCACCCTGGAAGGGGCAAAGTCTTTTCCCTTTACCCCTCCCAGGTGCCTTGTCTGTCACTCGGTGTTCCTTGCCCCCCATCTAGAAGCTTCTACTCAGGGCACCGAGTGGTTGGACGAGGACCTGGGACCCCTCCCCTACCTTTCCCCTGTTGGTGGTCCCCCTCTCCTGGCACACCCTAGCCACTCCCTGCTAGCCCCTGATTGGAGGTTGTTTTCCCTTCCTCTGCCTTATAAAATCCCATGCCAAGTTCAGTTCTGTGCCAGCTCCGGCTAGCACCACCTTCCATGTTGTCACGTTGTAGATTTGCTTTGGTTTGCTGTTCTGCCCCGTTGGGCTAATAAATACCAGAGCTTGCTCCCTGAACTGGACCTTCTGTGTCTTTTTCCTGGACTCCTGCAACTGTCCGCGCTCGTGGAACCCCCGAAGGCCCTGGCCAAAGCTGCCTTGCAGTCCAGCGGCCAGAGCCTTAGCCTGCCCTCCTCGCGATCGGCTGCGGCTAGCTAGGGCTGCCTAGGGAAGATCGGTTGGAGTCTTCCGGAGCGAGGCAGCGGCAACATGGTTGCTTAAATTCCTCTTAGATGGTGCTGTCATGGACTCCAGGTGTTGGAGGCTGCTCACATGATGGCATCTCTTGTAGTATGGACCTCTTCATGGCTTCTCAATGTCATGGTATTTAGCAGTTCCTGACCAGATTTGACTGAGGGAGCTCAACCTCATCCTTATATTCATTCGAGGATGCATCAGCAGAGTGATGCAAAGCAGACAGATGCTCCAAAGTATAGAATGACATGACAGTAACCACTAGAGAAACAAAGGTTTATTGGCTACTTTGTTAGTCCTTAAATTTTAGATCCCTGATGAAGCACTCACTAGGAGGCCGAATGCATGGTGTAGCCAAAAGAGTGTGCTCAGTGCCTAAGGCAGCTGCCTTGGGAAACAGCTCTGCAAGTAAAACTCACAGAGCCCTTCTCTAATAGAGATTTTTCAGTATTTTCTGAAGACTCCTCTACGTAATGAGTTGATAGTGCCCACTGTAGTTATTGTTGGACAAAAATCATCCTTAGAGTCCTCAGAGATGTGTATTTCCACTTAAATATAATATTACCACAGTAAAAGACTGAAAAATGTGTACTCGTAAAATATATGTTTTACTATTGAGTAACAACCCTTTTTACCTGTAAGGAAAAAATTCTTAAAAAAAAAAAAGTAAATCTGATGCCCATCTGGAAAGACGATATCTCATTTAGTTATAAGCCTACAGATTATCAACATTAAAGAGACCCCTACAAAGAACCTCCTATCCTCTTTTGATGGCTTCTTTAACTTCCCTGAGCTAAATAAGGTGGAAGTACTTGGAAAGATCATAAATCTCTCAAAATCAATGCTCATGAAATACCTCCTGCTTGTGAGAATGTTCAGGTAGTGTGGTGTAAAGCAGAGTCTGAGATAATAACCAAGAGAGTGAATATAATACAAATGGTGGAAGAATGTCTTTCAGCCAGATCCTTTCCATTTAGTTGGGATGGAGAACCAGGGAAATCCGCAGTGTTCTGCTTGCCACGGGGCAAGAACTTCTCAGTTTTTGTCACAGCATCACTGAAGAAAAACTGGTTTGAACCTGTGCCTGAGACAGACTGTGTAAGTGGCAATGATCCAGCTTCTCTAGTTCAGTATCACATGCACATTCACCTGTAATGGGAAACCCAGAAATTCTCCTTTAGAGTTGTATTTATTTATTCTCTCAAAGCTGTTCCTTATTCTCATGTCTGTTTTTTTTTTTCTCCCTGAGATAACTTTTAGGAGAAGTCATAGTGTTGAATGCATTTTGGCCCAAAATCACCTTGTCCAGAAGGGTTTGCAATCGTTTGCCTAGCACTCAGTTTAAACAGCCCTTATGTAAGGGCAAATAAATTTTCAGTGTTCATGTAGCACCTAGCAAGGATGGACACTCCACCACCTCTCTGGGAAACCTGTGCCTCTTCCTGACTCCCCTTACAATGAAAACTTTTCTCCTTAAATTCCAGCTTCAACTCTCATGTTCCAATTCGTGTCCATGGTGTCTCTTCTCCCCACCATGCACTATTGTGAAGAACCTGTCTCTATCACCCTGATAACCTCACTGTAGGCACTGGGAAGATGCTGTTCTGCTGAAGCTATCTCTGCTCTAGGCTGAAAAAACTTGGCTTCCTTATCCTCTCCCCTCCTCAAGAAGCTCAGGGTGGAAGAAAGAAGATGGAGTGGGAAGGACATGGTTGGTCCATACTATGGGGCTATTGTGCTGTTGGGGTCTCTCCTTGTTTAGCCCTGAAGCAGAAGAGAGTAAGCTGTGTTTAATGGCATGGCAAAAATTACATTTTTAACCAAAAAACAACTTCTTGAAGTAGAACTTCACAAAGCAGAAGACCTACACTAAAGCAACCTCGATCAAGGAGCTGGAGGGAGATTTACAGTTACTTCATACTTCTGTAAAATTATTTTAATAAACCTGGAAGTTTATCAAGCATTTAGGAAAGTTGGAAAAAAATGGGTTCAGTGCAACAAAGCTGTTCTGCTGCAGCTAAAAATATATTTTTAAATGAATGCTGCATTTTTTAAATTAAGGAATTGGACAAAGTCCTACAGAACCCTGTTTAAGGTTTGGCATTAAGCCTCCAAAAATACTATTATGGTCAGTCTCTGCTACTGAAACATTTATTATGGCTGGATGTAGGCAGGCTTGGTCAATGTGAAAGATGCTTCTAATCTCCTTTGGTCTTGATGAGTATGTTTTTCACCATGTTCCAATTCAGTAGTCTGTCTCACTGCAGAACAAGCTCCCCACCCCCACCCCATCAGATTTTATTACTTAACTCACAGATTTGTATGAAAGCTATTTTTGTTCCTAGCAGGGTGCAAGGAATTTTTTTTTTAGATAATTACTATGCTGGTGTTGCTTGTCTGCATTTTATTTGGGATATGTTTAAATTTATAAGTTGATAAAAGTGAGTTTTCTGTTTGATCATTAAATGGTATGAAAATTGGTGAAGTAAGACCACAAAAAAATGGTAACATAAACATCTGATACTGTTGGAAAAAAATGCCTTCAGAAAAGTAAAAGTAAAAGAATATCTTATAATTATTTCCTCTATGGGACTGGAGACCAAAATAGATCCTATAACCTCTTGTCATTATTTAGACAAGGTTCTAATTACTGTGTGCCACTGATCTATTATGCACGGGACTTGTAGCTCATATTAAGAAGTCTAGCTTTCCTTAATTGAAGAGAAGTACCTTAGGCTTAAAGAGTTAGCTGCTGCTTCATGAATGAAACCTTGTATAGTCATTTACTGCATACTTCATACCTCATTGCCTTGCCCCAAAGAAATAAGTCAACTCACATTTTCTTTGAGATGTTACTGTGTACAGTGGCTATACCTCTAGGTTTTGAGAAACAGACACAAATTAAGCAAAAATATACTATATCCTCTAACATTCCTGAGAGCTTTTTACTTGTTTACAACACACACCAAAAAAAAATCTATATTCAAGTCCTTTTTTTTTCTCTTGTGCTCTTTCCTGCTTCATTTTTGAGGGTAAGAAGAGGAATTAACTATATATATGTCTATTGTTACTCTAATGGCTTTCCATATTCTGGTCCTTTTCTAATTTTGTTATATAGCAAGATATTTGGAGCAGGAAATTATGATAAATTTCAACAGTGCACCTAACAAAGACACTGCTTCTTGAGGGAACAGCTGGTATTGCTGCAAATCTAATGCAAAGAATATTCATGCACTGTCATTAAAATAAAAAGAAATAACTACTGCAGTTCAAAACTTGTTTTCATACATCTTCCAGAATTACCCTCTTAAAAATTATTTGAGATTTTATATCAATTATATCAAGAAAGGTAATGGACTATTTGATATGAAAAAATACTTACACTGATCTTTCTAATCACTGTAGATAATTGAATTCTCTCTCTTCTAGCCCCTGTCTTTGCATGTGTGTGAAGGAAGATTCATTTCTCAAAGCATAAATTTACCACATCTTAGCATCTGTTTCTGTAGCAACAGCTAAAAGCACAATTCCAACATAAACCCAGTGTACACAAACCAAAGCGTTTATCTTTACTTTAGAAGGATGTTTGCTAATCCTTGTGAGAATACAGAGAGAATATAAAAAACATCAAGTACTATAAAGCTCTGACATGGAGAACACCACCTACTCTTTAAAAATTTAATTGCTCTTGGTTCCAAATGATCTTTATGAAAGCACAGTAATTATTAACATGGCACCTGTGTCTGTGTCTGAGTGAAAGGTAGCTTCTCTGAGATGTGTTTTGAGTGCCAAAAAAAGGTGCATATAAACCCAGACATTTATTTTTTTTCTTCCAACTTTCAGGCTCATGCAGCACATTATTTTGATTAGTCAGCTCATGTGGTTGAGGGTAATTTTTGAGTTTGATCTTTCCAGCTTTTCTTTCCCAATTAAAGCAGTCCCATTTAAACTGCCTTTATAGCTATTTCAAAGTTTCGTGAATGGGTGCACACATACACATGAACACAGGTCCACATGCAGTCCTCCATGGCTTCAGGAGCTCTTGGATAGCAAATATCACTGATCTTCCCACACAGTTAATCTTTAATTATCAAAGTTCCTTCGGGAACCTCCAGGAATTATGGTTGAAATTTCATGTATTTACTGATACACAATGATTTTTAAAAGCCTTTGTTGTCAATTTTATATTTCATTCTTGAATCCAGCATGTCAGACATATATAAAGAGAATGAAAAATGTTTGACCTACTTTCGCAAAGCTGATCAAGACATCAGTGTGTAAGAAGAGGCAAATTCAGATCATTCTTTCTTCCTTTTGTGAGCTGACTGGAAAGAGTTACTCAACAGCCTTGTGTTTTTCTAACAGGAAAAAAAGAAAGAACCTAAAAAAATCTCTAAGTAACAGTGCAGGAGGGCATGGTGTTGACTTGTTACACGTCTAAGCAATGTAATTTAATACATGAGGAAGACGCCCTTAGTCCGGTGGTGACCATCAATATTTCTGACACAAATATGGGCTTTACACAACAAAACAGTTTGGTCCCAGTTTTAATTTAAAAAAATATTATCAAATGACAGAGTAGGCTTAACAATTACACAGCATCTAGAATCTTACATCAGAAATAGAAATAACCCAGATTCAGAAATAACTTTCAGGCACATCAGTCAATCAAAAAAGGGTGTTACTGAAAAAAAGTTCTAAATATCTAAGTCACAACAAAGACAACTATTTTCAGAGAGGGCTCTGCACATTCTGTTTGCAGCTGCAACCCAGCCTTAAAAAGAGAGGTCAGCTGGGCTTGGAGGGAATCCAGCATGAGGATCTGAATAAGCTCCACAGCCTAACCCTACAGCTGAATATGAGCAACTCAAGTCAGATCAGGATTTTAGTCCACTGTAGACATCAGGGGTGTTTTGAGTTGTCTTGACTGTACATCTGAGCCATAAATCAATTTCCATTTGGGTCAGCAGAGCAAAAACATGTGTCATATTTTTTCTTGCTGACAGTCTTCAGAGCACTTCCAAAGAAGGGATGTGGAGTAATGCTTAAGATTTAAATGGTATAAAAAGCAATATTTTTATTCAGATGAGTTGTATAAACTGTTGCTTAAAGGACTCTTAGGTGCATTCAGTATCTTGTGAACACAGGTACTAGAACATGTGAAGTCAGGGGGATGAGAATCAGGGGGCCAGTTCCTCACCTGGTATAAAATAGTATACATATACTGACCTGCTGTATCTGAAGATACACTGAAGAATTGAATGGCTGTGTCAGAGATTATTTTAAAAAGAAAAAAAACCCACAGAAATATAGAATCTATAATTTAAAGGATTAAATTTTGATGGGGATGGACACACAGATAACCTCATGAAGGCACTTATTACTTAGGTGGTAATATTAGGTAATATTACATTTTCAGCTGACATGAACAGAGCAGATCTTTCCCATGTGAAAATAATGATAGCCTAATGGTGAGATTTTGCCACAGAGAGCAACTGCAGAATGCTACAGGTTCTTTCATGCAGTGCAGTGATGATAACAAAAACAGGTGGGATGCTGAAATTAATTGATTTAAGCAGGAAGTGAGACACACGGTATTTAAAGGGAGAAGAAGATTAAGTAAAGGGTCATATTATCAAGAGAAATGGCAAATTCTCCCTCTCCTCATATTTGCAAACTGAGCTGAAAACTTTGGTAGCTGTTGGAGTTCTGCAAATGCATGTGAAATACCATGGGTATGATTTAGTGACTCCTGGTTGTTATCTCAGTGGGGTGTGAGTCTCCAGATATGTTAGTGGGGACCAGCTTCCAGAAGTGCATGACTGAAGGAACATGGCAGTAGGCTATAGGCAGCTTCTGCTATAAATAAAGACACACTCACCTCAGTAAAGAGAATCTGAGGATCTGGGAACTTGGGGACATGATTAAGAACTTATTTTTTCCACAGTTTTTAGAGTGATAAACAGTTGAAAGAAGGGTTGTTTCCTCTTACTGTTTGAATGACAATGTGTTGTACTCCTTTGAGTCGTTTCCATCTTGCTTTATGAAGACAAGCAGTTATGTCCTATGTGGGTTTGCTCTGTGAAGAAATGTCTTTGTCTCAATTTAAGCACATATTTTACACTCAGTTAAAAAAACCCAAAAACCACAAAAAATTCTACATAGTTTGTAACCAAACAGAAAGCTCTACTTTCTTTAATTCCTTGGAGATTCAGTGGGCTTTCAAAGAACTTATTAAATCTTCCTTCACCTGGCAAAATATTTGCTATTGTGAAGGAGGCGCCTTCTCCCTGAAGAATGATTTCTGTTTGCCCTGTAGGAATGGAGCACTGCTGTGGACCTGGATGGCACATTATCACAGAGATGTTCTGATTCCCATGTGTACCAGAAATTATTTTTATCAGGATGATTCGTGGCTCTTACCTTTGCATAAAGACAGGTCATTTGATGCATTTTGATGAATGATTTTTTTAACTACTTATCTGTGCACCTTTTTCTGTTTTCTTGGAGGAATTACCTCTGATCTTTCCATTATGCATACATCCTACAGGTGTTCTTGAACTGCCACAGGCAAAGCTCAGTTCTGTATAATTTTATAATTTGAAATAGTGATGGGTGTACTTCTGCTGCATCCCATGGTATTTGAGGAAGAATTCAGTTTCCCTGAGGCTAAGGAATGACCCAGGGTTCCTTGCTGGAGGAACCTGCTGTTGGATCACAGATTTAGGTGGTTTAGTGTAGCTGAGGTCTCTGGTATGTAGGAAATGCTGGAGAAGATATAGCTGCAATCCAAAAAAGAGTCATAAAAAGGGAGACTCAAATGAATCAGGGAGGAGGATATTTGCATGATTGTATTAATGTGAAGTTCATAAACTCCTAACTAGGTTCATAACACTGGCTTTCCAACAGTTATTCATTCAGGCAAACATACTATCACAAACAAAGCCTGGAGCCAGTCAGACACAGAACGTGGAGATATGTACTTCTGAAAATGTAACTTTTTCCTAGAAAATAATCTACTTAACAGAGCTTCTAAAAATAAGAAAGACAGGAAGAGGGTCACTGAAGAATCAAGGAATATGGTTATTGTCAAGGTAAAATATGTGTTAAATATGTTTCTGGACAAGCCAAGTGACCTTTGCCTGCTGGCAATTTTCTTCGGCAGAAACTTAAGCTGTGTTTTAAATAGGAAATTAGATTGCCCCCCAAGGACAACAGAACTTGCCTCCCTATGTGAAGTGTTACTTGGCACAGCAAGTTAAAATAATTTAAAAACAATAATAAATAATATAATTTTTAAAAGTGAATGTTTTTTGTAGAGTTATTCAGAATACAAATACAAAATACAGACATACAAAATATCTGCTGAATTTATCAGTGATAATGCTTTAATCCAGGGTTTTTTAAACACTGATTCAGCAAAATGCTATGAACATTGATAATGCAAGTAGGGAAAAGTGAGGTTATTCCTTTGTCTTCATAAAATCAATAAAAGGGATGAAATGAGAGTTAAATCTAAAACACACTTCCACTGAAGATGTCTATACTCAATACAGACATTCTCAAAAACTCAGTCTATTTCCTCTGATGGGCACAATAGTACTACAGTTAATTTTGGAAAGCTAGTTCAATGCAGAAGACATTTTTGAAGATTATACATTCCCGTGGCTTCCTCTTCTGCAGGTGTCATTGATATCCTTACTTCCTTGAGTTTCATATGATCTTAGGAGCATGGCTTTTTACAGGTCTACCTCTTCATCCTGTTTAACTCTCTAGCCCTAATGGTTTCTGTGTGAAAGATCTGATGCTCACCTTACCTCCACACACTTCAGAAGTGTCACTGCATTCACCCCAGCCTAAAGAAAATCTGATAGCCAAAGCCTGGGGTAGGTGGAAGGGAAGGACTAGTGGCATTTCACAAAGCTGTCCTTGATGACTTCAGAATGGCACAGTGTATGCACAGCTCTTAACACGCCTGACTAGTGGCAGCAATCTTTATCTCAGTGACTAAGAGTCTACAGGGCTGGATCCACCCAAGGTTACTGGAGTTGGCAGAAGAGCTGGCCAAGTCCTTTCAAACAGTCACTAGCATTAGCTGTGGCTAATCAGCAAATGCATCACCTGTCTACATGAAGAGCAAAAAGGAGGATTCAGGGAACTACAGGCCTGTCATCCTGACCTTAGTGACAGGGCAGGTCATGGAGCAAATCATCTCAAGTGCCATCATATGGCATGTGCAGGACAACCAAGGGATCAGGCCCAGTCAGCAAGAGGGGCAGGTTCTGCTTGACCAACCTCCTTCTGTGACAAAGTGACAAGCTCAGTGGATGCAGGAAAGGTTGTGCATGCTGTTTGTAAAGCCTTTGACACGCTCCCTCACAGCATTCTCCTGGAGAAACTGGCGCCTCATGGCTTGAGTGAGTGTAGTCTTTGCTCAGTAAAGCACTGTCTGTATGGCTGGGCACAGAGAGTGGTGGGGATTAGAGTTACATCCAGCTGGGGGCTGGTCAATACCGGTGCTCTCCAGGGCTCAGTATGTGGGCCAGCCATAATTAATACCTTCATCAATGATCTCAACAAGGAGATTGAGTGCAGTCTTAGTCAGTTTGCTGATGACACAAAGTTGGGTGGGAATATTGATCAGCTGGAGGTCAGGAAGGCTCTGCAGGGGAATCTGTGTCTGTGTGAGATGAGCTATGGATCTCAGGAGCACGGGAAGAAATGGAGGCTGATTCCTGGGTTTCATACCTCAGGGTGGTTGCAGTGTTACTTCCTCCCATAACTCCTGAGGCAGAGAGATGGTTGAAGAAACCACAAAGATAACCTCTCAAATTATTCTGAGTGAATTTCTTTGCAATTATGAATGAAATTAATTGCAGGCAAAGGAAAAGCATAATTCTCAAAGTTCCACATCACTTTTGGGCAAGGGAGGAATGAATTTAAATGATGATATTATAGCCTAAGTAGAGGTCTCTGCTTTCAGCTGTTTTTCTCTTAACTCTCATCTGTGACTCAAATACAACCAGGTCTCACTTGGAAATTCTCTACAGATGTTTGCCAAGCATAGCTCACATTTTCACACCAGATAGTGTTTTGTTCAGTACACAAAAAATAAATTGATCCCTGCTTCAGCAAGTATCTGTATCTTGCAGACAAAGCCTTGCTTCTTTTGCCATCATACATTGCATTGGAAACAGATGGACTTTGCATTTATTTATCCCTTTTCAGCTGAAGACTTCAAATCATTCTGAACATATTAACTATGTCTGAGGCAATTATTCTGATAGAGGGTTTTCTCAGTTTAGTTTTCCTGGACATGGAAAATGTAAAAGACTCCTTCAAGAGCACAAACCATGTCTGGTCTTGACTACAGTGGACACTTCAGTTATGGATGGTCACTTGTTGAAACCATTCCAAGCAAATGAGTAGCATCAATTTAAATCATGATGCAATAATACATTTTTATCTGTTTTTTTAAACTAAATACTGCTAGGGAGATGTTGAAAGCTGTAGCTTGACAAGGGTGAAGCTGCTGCAGCTCCATGCCCTTGAATCCAACCTGTGATCCTCAGCCTTTGTTTATAGTAGGCACTTGCACACAGAGCACACTGACAAGCCACAAGCACTTGTATGTGCAGGCTTGGCCAAGCAGATCACAGACAGACACGCAGAGGACTCACAAAAACACAAGCAGTGCCACTGGCCTCATCTTCCTCCCCTCTCTGACCAAGCAGGGCAGAGGTCTTTTAGAGGGAAAATTTATACACATGTATGCACAGCTGTAGATCAGTGCAGCAGCTGGGCTCAGATTGTCCTGTAGCTGCTCCTGGATCCCAGGCTTCCCAGGAGCTGACATAGGAGTTTCTGGAGGCACCATTCCACTCCATTTACTGGCAAAGACCTCCTTGTACACACCAACACACATACATCCTTATAAACCACTAAATCCCAGAGTGGTTTCAGCACATATCTGAGACCTCCTGGATTCACCAGCAGCCACCTCCTCCAGGTTTCCCACTCCTAGACACACAGCTGTCTGGTTCCCAGGTCCCCTTACCTACTTGACAGCTCATAGCACTTGATCTTCAATAGCACCCACAGGGTGCTCCTGTGCACACTTGCAGTGGCCCCAGGTGCTGTACCATGAATACAGGAGATTTTTACCCCTGGTCCCAGGCCTGTGGCTGCACTCAGACCCTCAAGCACACACATGCACACAGAAGAGACAGTTTCTCACTCAGGAAGATGTAGAAAGGAATAGAATAGGATAAACAATGCTCATGAGGGCATGGCCAGGCAGAGGTACTGAGCAGCAAACTAATTGTCCACAATGAGCTTTTCTAATACACTTAGGCCTTTTTTTCTCCCATAATTACCTTGATGTCTTGGCCATCCCCAAAATTACCTTGATTCCCCATTCTGCCTGATAGGGTTTTCTCCCCTAACCATCTTACAATAAATCACCTACAGCCCCAAAACCCTTTTGCCTACATCCAATAATAAATCTCACAACCACACTGGCAGTGACTCTCCTCTGTCCAAAACATGCTCTGGAGATCTACTCTGGAGTGTTCCCTTGCCAGTGGGGCTGAGGGTCCCCCAGGACAGACCTGAGAGCAGCTGGATTGGTGCTTATGTCCATCATGACAGGGATGTTTGGTGTACCCTGCTTGCTGCCCTTCCCTGTGCTTATTTATGTGTGTGGAGATGAGATTTTTGCAGGTAAAGGAAAAATTTCCACTAGTATAAATCACCTGTTTGCACCAATGCTAGTGGATTTGTACTTAGCTGGCTGTATTAACAGACTTGAATATGTTTATCCGGATGCTCTGCTTATACCATAACTCTACTGCCATCAAAGAAGAAATGTGAATTCTTCCTAGCAGGTATAACTATGTTGTTGAGCCTGGGAATATACCCCTGCCAGTCTTCCATTAAGTCTCCCTTCTCTGAGCCATCAAACATTATCAGATGCAAGTCTTGTTCTGTTCTTTCCGATGCTGGAGTGATAGGGGAGGAGAAAAATCCTTTTTGAGGTTACATGAGAAGGAAACTAAGAAGTTAATGTACTTTTGCTTCTATGTTTTGTTGTTCTTTTGTCTTTGATTCATTTTTTGTCAGGAAAGTGATATGGAAAGAGACAGAAATGCAGGATGAGAAAGAGACAGCAAACACTTATGCAAGAGAGCCTAGAATATTTCAGATGTTACATTAAATCCTTGCTTGTTTTTCAAGTTTCTCTTTGTGTGCTTTAACAAAGATCCCTTGAGCTTATGAAATCAGCTCAATTTCAAAAACAATTGCTAAAAGGAGAGTAGTTTCTTTTCCCAAGATTTCCCTTATTTTCCTAGACAAACTCATCCATTTTGCAATGTTCTCTTTGTAGAGACACTTTCCTGGTCTCAGAAACTCAAATGACTTCTAAGCTACTTTTGTAAAAGTAAATATTTAACAGATGCATGACTGCACCTTGGAACTGTGGAGGAACATATTTTAACATCTTACCCATTCACAATGATGTTTTCATCTGTTCAGGTGCTGAACACATGTGCTGCCCTTCTAATTTCATTAAAAACATAACAACAGTTATGAATAAAGATAAGACAATAGTGACAGCTAACATGTTCCCTTTTGTGATGTAGAATAATTTTTTGTGAGTTTACTGAAATCTGCTTGCAAAAATTAGAAAGTTTTTAGCCAGAATCCTTGAGCTGTTGCTGTAGCAGGAGAATGGCTGCAGTAGTTTGGGAATTTCTATATGTGAAGTTTCCTTTCCTACTCTTTTAAAATCAATGTTAAACATCTTTACAGCTACAGTGAGACCAGAACATTGTTGTTTGCATTCAAATAAATACAGGTTGGATGATCTCAGGATTGTGCATGTCCATACATAATTCTCCATTTTACCACTCACTCTCCAAATCATACTTATTAGCCCGCAGATATTAAATTAAATTTAAATACATTGCCAAACCTCATATGAACACCCAGTTTGCACAGTTGACATAGCAAAATCTTGTCCAGAAAGACTCAAAGAAGTAGAAGAGTATATCAATCACCCAGGAACCTAATCTTAGAGGCTGAAATAAACTCTGCTTAGCTACTGACTGCAGTTGAATGTGCTAGGTGTACTCCCTAATAGGTTGCTGCCCAGACAATAAAAATTAGTTTATATTTAAAGAATAAAAAAATTATTATACAAAATCTTCAGTGATCCCACACACAAATGCTGTGAAATTTTCCATCAGCACTGCTGTATTAATTTCTTGATAAAAGACCAAATGTTTTTCTCATCTATCCATAAACTTGTAAAAAGATACCATTTCAGCACAATATGATTGAAGCATAATTGGAGCCAGATGGCAAACGATACTTCTTTTAATGGCAAACTTGTCAAAGAAAATCTTCATGAAAACTTTTCTTCAGCTTCATTCTAGCTTTACATTTTCTAAGAAAGAAACAATGCTTTTGTGGAAAATATTTCAACTTTTTCTCACCATTGGTTGACTTTTTTCCCATGTATGAAAAGCAGTGTTTTCCTTGACAGATCATAGGAGGTCTGTGTCATCTGTTGGGCAACAGGATAGCAAAACCTTGAAGTCACAGTGACCATCAACCTGCTATATAATGTCCCAGATGAGGAGAGCCGCTTCAGACCCATGGCCAATGTTGACAGAATAGGTAAGGCTGGAATGAACCTGTGGAGGTCATCTAGTCATCTAGATGAGAAGATGACCTAGATGTCATGTCATCTTGCTCTCCCTCCCGTGATGACGGCACTGCTTTGGGGCAGTGAAGTGCACTCAGGTCAAGGATAGCTGAGAATTGAACAGTTGATGTCTCCACAATACTCTGAGCTTCCCCTCTAAAAAAGTACCTGCATCAGTTCTTCCTGCTTGAGAGAAAGATGTGCAGAAATGCCTCATCCTTTTCTGATTCCTTGGTTTTTAATTGGAATGGGGGACTTTTGCAATAAAGGGGTCACATGTTTGTCATATCTTCCCAGGTATCAGAATCAGTTTTGGAGAAGCCCTGGGTGGAGGAGAAAGATACAAACTTTTTCATTTTTCATTTGGTTGTTTAATGTCAGTAAAATTTACTTATTAATCATTCCTTTTCCCTTCCCCATATCTCAGGAACTTTTCCTCACTGTTATTTTTCTGAAAAATGGGGAAATTTCTATTTTCTCCCTATTCAGAGGGAACCAATTTTGTAAGAGCAAATAGCCTTGAGGAAGCTATACACCAGGTAGTACACTTTAACTTACTGAATGGTGGATCTCCATTTCACTGCTACAAGTAAATGAGTGAGGAATGTCATCAGGAGGTGATGCCTTGATCTCCCTGCTCACAGGTTAATTAGTGAACTCAATTTCAGGTTAATTTATGTGCTCTGATTTGAAGTTTCGTTGAATATCTGAATGTAGTTCAAGATAATTGTATACTGAGGTGCTTTGTAGACTGGCAATTTGCCCCAAGTAGTGTTTTGTGTCAATCAGGGGCAAGGAGCCGTACTTCAAGGGCCAACAGAGAAAAAGGCCAGGATATATTTTAATGGTGAGCAATCCCACATAGGTTCCCAAATAACTTGGATGAGAAAGCTCTTGTATCAGCTGCAGGAACTGTCAACATTTTTTCCTAGTTTTTTGACCCCTTGGACTTAAATAGAAATAAATGAGGAATGAGTAAGACAAATAAAGGCAAAAAAATGTAAGAAATAGCAAATGCTTGGGGATATAATCAACGAAAAACCAAACAAACCCCCATGTGACATCCCCAAATCTGCCTGCCAAACATGTGATTTACATCTTCTGCAAGAGGATTTAAAAGAAATGTCTAATAACATATTTGATTCTCTTAACCCTCTCCCCTTTTGTTACCTCTGTCCATGACATTTAAGAGCACAGCTGGAGCCCCCCAACCTAACTGAAGTCATATGATGCTTCAAGGGCAGCCAAACATCCCAGCAGCAGTAAGAGGCTGACAGGCTCAGCAACTTTGAAGGATAGCAAAGTGCTCTTTTAAAAGAGAGAGAGAAAGATGAGGCACAGAAAATGGGGATAGGAGGCTGGGGATACAGACTATTTGATAAAATTTTTCATGTAAAAAAAAATATTCTTTTTAATTAGGTATTATATGGTTTTATTTTTCTTTTATTCTAATGGAGGACTCATACTGAACTGGTATGTGAAATATTGGAAAAATAAACCTGGATAGAAGAGAGACACAGATATTTTCTATGTTCAATTACTTTAATTACTTTTTAAAAAATACATTCTTGGTTACCACCCTTTGCTGCAGGGAGGCAGCTTTGTGGGCCATGTACTGAATGTTCTCCTGTGATTTTTGGGATCTGTGTGAATCAGTAGGTAGCTGCTAAATCTGGGGAAGAGAAGGATCATCTTCTCAGGACTTGCTCCTGGAGCAGATATTTTGTGCTACCAGGCTTTCAGCAAAAGGGTCTTCTCATTATTACTGCTAGGATAAAGTCAACATGGGACAAGCGTGGCTGTGTTGGGCCTTGCACTCGTGCCATGATCAGCACCAGTTATTCTTTCCTGCTGTGGACTCATTTAATGGTTGGCAACAACAGTTAAAATTCCACAAAAAACAGGTTAAAAATACTAGGATTTGCAGCTGAATAATAGAGCAAAATGCAGCCTAAGAGGTAAGAGGTCAGGGATGCTGTTCCTTGGTTTGAGTCCATGTGGCTGCAACTCCAGCCATAACTGGCAGCAGAGCGCCAAATGAAGTCAGCTGTGGAGAGGGTCTCCTGCTCTCTTACATTGTTGAGTGTGATGGGGGCTGAAGGAGTCTCACAACTGTTAAGATCTCCATGGCACTGTATAACTTTAGAACAAAGAAAAATTTCCTTTCAGGGGATTGGGTTTTTACACCAAAACCATCACATAACCATTATGGAGGTACAAAAATTATCTTGAACCTTGAGCCTCAGAAAGGAAATTATACCTTGTAGAGGAAAAACAAAAATATGATAAACTTTATTCTTCATTCATCATCCAATCACAGAATGATGAAATTGTTTGGTTAGTTATGGAGCTTAAAGGCTATCAAATTCCAACCCCCTTGCCATAGGCAGGGATACCACCCACAAGATCTGTTTGCCCAGGGCCCTATTCAACCTGGCCTTGAGATTTCATGTCTGTATCTTTATTTCAAGGCAGCACAGTAGAGACAAGAGGGCTGTATGCTTCCTCTTGAGCTATTTTATTTGAGCTGCGTAGTCAGTCTGACCAGAGCAGTTTCCCATCCATCCAGAATAGCACCATGCACTTGCTGGCATTTGGCATCAGTATGAAAGAATTTAGCAGTCATCTGTGTCACTCTGATACAACAATTTGGTTACAGACATGTATATAAGATTACTAGGAATAAGAAGCATGATTTGCTTTAATCTCAAAATTATCTACATGAGGGATGTCTCCTCTAAAGTCTACAGATCGACATTCCCACGAATATGTATCACATTAAGCCAGAAAAAGATACACTTCGAGAACTTCGTGCTAGGGTCTTTCAGAGAAACATGAAAGGAGCTCCTGAGAAAAATTTTATTTTAGTTAATTTAATAGCACAATCCACTACCACAACCCATGTATCACCTAAATTGATTTGGTGGTGACCAGATCATCACAAAATTATAATGTTATGTTATGTTCATTACATTGCAGATTCTGGTTGAATATAATTACAGATAGACTGATTTTGCAGTGTCTTTCCACTGCTAGATCAGTCACCTTGCTACCCCATATGATGGACAATGTAGAACAGAAAGATGCACAAAGGCAAGGGATGCCTTTCTACAGAGGATTTAGAAATATAAAATTTTGATTTTGTGAAAAATAATGATAATTCTTTATGTATGTAATACTTTTCTGCTATTTTCTTAGTTAAATGTATTGTTTGTTACATAAAGCAACTAAAACCAATGAAACAAAATATTAAATTTAAAATGTAGGTTCAGTATTACTAGAAAAAATTGTATCATAAATTCTTAGATAAATAGAAGATATTAAACTAAATTGCAGGAAAACAAAGCACAAAGATATTTGGTGCTGCCAGTGCTGGATATTGTGATGAGACATTCTGATAACTCTGTCAAAATTTCTCTAGAAAGGGCTGAGAGAAATTTTTTCCACATTGTAAGTGGAATGCACATATAAACCATCTCTCACACCCCATTTCAGAAGTCCACTCCTGTGCAACCTGGATGGATCTTCTTTTACATCTGTGTAATTTTTCATTAACCTCTGGCTTTTGGGATATCTTTGCCTAGGAATACTCTCCCCCATCTGCTACAAACTGTGAGACCCAGAAATCATTTTTTGGTTGCATTTGTAACAAGGAGGAGCACCACTGGTGATCTGCTGTAAGGTAGTCTGCACTTCAGTTTCAAGTATGTTTAAATTAAACTTTCATGGTCTACTAATTTGAAAAATTCACACTATAGAGAAGAATTTTGCAAATTACTATGCTCCCTTGGTTTCCAGTTTAGCAGCTGGGGCTCCTTACTCTCTATAGATACTATCAGCTATAAAAGGAGAAAAGAGAATAGGTCATTTAGGGAAATATTAAAGTTATTTGCTTATTTTGTGCATAGATGACAGAATGAGCAAGATAAATGAGAAATTCTGAGCCCTACAGCAGTCAGGAAAGGGCTTGAACTTTCTTTGAATACCGGCAGTTTTGGAAGTTTGGTCAACTGATCTTGGATAAAAAGAATGTTGTTGGTATCTCTGTAAACTGGTTAATGTGAATTAGACTAAAGTGTTTCAGAGGTAATGGGGGAAACCCAGTTAGCCAAAAAATGCATTAGGAAAATATGTCTTAAAAAAATGTAACTTTGCAGAGCTGTCAGCACGAGGAGGGTGTGTGTCATGCCAAATGGAACTACAACATCTTCCTGACAACTTTCAGGTTCCATTAGCAATTGAGGATGCCCATGAATTCAAGTGTTATATCCATTAGTGAGCAGTTAATGCTCATCTTTATTAACTGAATCACTGTCCATCTCACAGACTATCTTTGTTTTTCTTAGAAAAACACAAGAAAAAATATGCAACCAAACTTTACAACTGCATTTCGTCTTTTGCATCTACAGAAAAAGAAATGCATGGATGCAATTTCTCTTAAGAAAAGAACCCCCAACTAACCGTTCATGGATTAATTTGGGCCCAAGATATGCTTTGGCACAGGTTATACTGAAATAGCAACCAGGGTCACAGATGCTCTCCCCTCTCTCCTGGTGCCTGCTGTATTTCACAACAGAGCTGTGCATAAATGCAATCTTTATATTCATGCAATTAAATACAAAAACGGTGCCCTCCTTACTTCCCTAAAACTATACAAGGTAATATTTCAAAAAGCTTTCAAGAGTCTGAAATTCAAATTTGCTGGATGTTGGGTACCTGAGTCTAAAATATCAGTCTGGACTTCACTCCCCCACTTATGACCTGGAAGTTCATGATAGTTTGTCAAATGAAAAATTGTAAGATTTGGTGCCTACGCACTCTCAATATTCACAAAGCTAGAGGAAGAAAAATTATGAGGGAGTGTGATACTGTAATGTAATAGGCAATCAGGCAGACTGGCAAGCCTAGAGTCTGTATTCAGACTTCTCTTTTTCATCCAGTTTCTACTTAGTAAAAGGAATGGGAGATGGAAGGTGCCCGATTGTATAATTTATGTCACTCTTTTTGGAAGACTAGCTTTGAACCTGCAGGCCAAGAGGAATTTTGATCTCAATCTCTCTCTCCCTGCATGATTACTCTAGCCATTAGCTATGATGCAATGGCCACAGCAACATTATGATAAACTGTGAGTGGCTGACAAGTCTTACACTGAATTTATTGCTTTGGGGTGATCCTAGGTATGCTTTGAGCAAGGCTGCCAGGTATGGTGGCCAGAGAAGCAGTACACTTGGTACACTGTACATTTCAGGTGGCTTCAAGGAGAGGGGTGTTTAGATGTTCAGCTCAGCAGACACAGCGTAATTAATACAGAACTTATTTAATGAAATCTCAAAATAAAATCCAGTCTCGTTCTACACCTCTACTACACAGGACATTTCCTTACATCTTCTTTTGTGTAGGCAGTATGATGTTCCCATAATGCTGACATATAATTATTTAGCTCATCATGCCTGCTAATAGATAAAGGTAGTGTTTCAGCTCAGTGGTTCTTTCATGCCAGAAACTTGAGGGGAAGTGTTTCATGTTCTGGGTCATTAAGATGGCAAACCTGCTAGCATAGTGCTGAAGGACTGTGAAAGGCAGAGGGCTGAAGGTAGGGCAGTGTCACCCATACTGCTTCTGCAGCAGCTGCTGGACTGAACTGTCCCCACCTGGGTCTGGGATTTGTTTAGGAGGAAAATGGTTCACTCTGCAAGACAGTGCAGCAGCACACTATTTCTTATGTAGTGCATGCGCACAAGGAAAAATGCAACAAAACCTGAGAAACAGAGCTATTTTCCAGGCTAGAAATATGCTCTGGTGGTAATGCCCTTACACAGGGGCACTTAATTACTTTCTTGTCCTGCTGCAGTGGAGGGGCTAGGAATGGATGGTGGGAGGCAGAACCAGGTCTCCCTCTCCTTCCACACTGACCCTCTGTACAGGAGAGGCTTTACTACGAGAAGTAAAAATGAGCACTTATCCCTGCAGAGCCTTAGGAGTAATTCCCTGAGGAGAATTTAAGAATAAGCTTAGCTAATACCCAAGAGGCACCTTTTAGAGCAGTTCTGGGCTCCAGCTGATGGGTGCTATAGTTGAACAGCAGAAACATAATCTTTTCATTCTCTTTCCACCCAGCTGCCCCAGGACTCCAGAGATGTGTGGGTACTTTTTGATTCTTTTTCCCTTCTATGTTTTGTTTGCATTAAGACTGAAACCTGCAATGGTTAATTTGGTTGTGTTCCCTTCAGCACAACAACATGAGAACCTATTGAGAAGGCTGACTTCCTTAATTACAGAAATAGGGGGTCTGGAGGTGTAGATCTCTATCTGAACAACAGAAATATGTTGCACAAGGCAAAGTCAACCCCAAGAATGTCAAGTGACATGTTATGCTCCTCAGTTGTTGATGTTTTGGCAGAAAGACAAAATGCACTTCTGTAGAGGTTGTTCCAAAGACAAAGGTCTTTTCCAAACAGTTTATTTGCACACAGAAATATTTTATGTAATAACACAAAGTTCACCTGCTATATTATATGGAGTCATCTTTAGAAGCCAGTCCACAAAAAACAATCTGCACCCAATTTGTTGATCCATAACTACATCAAGACTCTGAGAATGAAACATGATTAAGCATCATTTTAAAAAAGACAAGCAGTGTAGTACAAATTACAGTGTACCACATCAAAGAAAACCCAGGAACACAAAATCCACAGAACAGCTTGAAGAAGTTATTTAGAACAGGAGCGTAACAAGGATCTGAGGCCCCATTTTTGGAAATTTCAGTCTACCCTGCTAGATGGTTTTCAGGTGGGCAGCAAGACCATACAGAGTAAAATATTACAGTTGATAAACACCAGCCATGGACTCAAAAAGTTTCACTGAAATCTTTTTGGGTCCAGAGCTGGCATCCCTTGAAGCACTGCCTGGCCACTCACTGCTTGCTCCCGCTGCTCCAAGGAGAAATGGACAGAAGAGCTCAGCACTAACAGGCTCACCAACAAAGTGTGAAAAGCCATCAGAATGTCTTGAAACTTAGTAGTAGCTATTATAGCATTCATATACTTCTGCAGTTGGCTCTGAAGGCTCCTCTGTCCCCTTTGGGTTGCTGCTCCAGTGAGCGAGGTGTGCCTGGCTGTACAGCAGCGCCTCATTCTCTGCAGGAGCCAGGATCCAGATCAGCAGCCTTGGAGCTGGGGGTCGTCCAGGCTCTTCCTGCCCCACAGAGAGACCCCCACCGCCAGCGGGCCATAAGGGCTCCCTGCCACAGCCACTGCCTTTCAGAAATCTGTCATCTGCCACAGGAGCAATTTTGTTCGTAGATCCAAATCGTACACATCAGCAAAAGTTTCCTTCCCATGCCAAGCACAAATAAAGGAGAGGATAAACTGGAAATCAGGTGTACTAATGGAAGTACAAAGTTGTCAACAAATTTAATGGTGAGGGAAGATAATTTTCAGGCAGACAGTGCGCACACCCATGTTGAGCACCTTATTTGCTTATTTCCCTCCAAGCTCAGATCAATTTCTTTCAAAGTGCTTCAAATGTCTGGGACTTTCCAGACACCCATGGACCACAGGAAAATGTTGTGGGGTTTCCAAGGGTCTGGAGGAATCAGCAGTTTATTTTTTAAAATTAATTAAACATCTTTTGAATCATGTGAAAAAAATAATTTATATAGATTTTCCTTGCAATAAGATATTCCTTAGCTGTGTACCATGCTTCCAAAACACTGAATCTCTAATATTCAGGGAAACATATTGTACACTTTTAGAGAGTAAACAAAAGAAACTCTCCTTTTTGATAGTAATTTCACTCCTTTATAAGGAAAAGTATGGTAAAATACATTTCCCATAAAAATAACACGTAGGAAAATCAAGAAAATTAAGCACTAGGTTTTTAAATGTAAAAAATGCTAATGCTTTAAAATAAACAGTACAAATATGGCAATAAACCTTTTATTTATTTTCTTTTCAAAATTATTACATCTTATTATCTGGATAATTGTAGGATAGAGATTTCTCTTTAGTGGCCCAGGTAGACTGAAAAAGTGAGAGACATTCTTGTTCTTTATCAGGATTTCACCCAAAAGATACAAAAAGGTGTGGGATCATATTTCAGGGTGAGTAAAAAGAAAACCAATCAAGTTTTAGTTTTTTATTTTAAATTGCCAATTTCTTGGGATTTTGATGTGTATTTTAAATTATGTCTATTAACTTTGTTCATATCCATACCCTGAATACTCGGTGGCCATGAAACATGCTTTGAGGTGCTTCTGTTGACACAGCACCATGTTGGAGATTAGAGCCTCTACTCAGTATAGAATACTTCCTACTGAAATGCTCCCTTCTCTTCTCACAGCCCCATGCCTTCCTAGCCCTTAATGATTAATATTCATATTTTGCACTGTTTGAGAGCTTTAATATATACAGGTAGGACTCTAGATGCCACTCTGAACCAGATTTCCTTAATGTGGAAAATCTGGAAGAAAAAAAAATATGAAAAAGAATAAAGACAACTTATTTGATTGAACCCTTTATCTGGATGACTTCAAATACTTTGACATTTATCTATATTTTTTATTTGGCAAATGAATCAAGAATAATTAAATGAGAATGGCAACATCTGTCACCAATCAACAGACGTGCAGTAAAATTAAAATGGTATTTCTTTCTCCTGAAATCCACTTTTTTTCATCATTGAGATCAGATGCATTTCAATTTAGCTGTGTCAGATCTTGGAATTACATAAGTAATAGAGTCCTGAAGGCCAATGGCATGGGAACAATGGAATGCGTAACAATATAATCAGCAGCAAAATCTATATTTAATGTGTGGCATTTTAACATTATAAAATGTGATGATTTTTAAACCTCTTTGTTCTTTATTGCCAGGTTCTACGGCTGCTAAGAGTTTCAAACTTGTGCCATTTCATCTTAGCTGATGCCTTTTTCTAATTTTTCTTTTTGTTTCTGACTTTGGAAATTATTATATAAGACACATGAAGGAGACAAGTGAGGCAGTATAAATGGATAAAACAGTCTAAACTGTGCTTAGCAAATGTTAAGCAGAGCCAACAATTTTTTAAATGAGATGGTCCCTTAATCGTTTGCAGTTTCACAGAAAGTTTTCTTGTTTCAAAAGCTACCATGGCATTTGATAACAAACAATTTTATTGCTGGGATTACTTGAGCTCTAGCACATTTTAAATGAAAATATTACTTTGCAAGAAGAGAAAAATTCTAAGTCAGTTCAACAAATTTCATTTCTACTCACTCTAGTAAATGAAAGACACAGCTTTTAATGCTGTTCCCTTTTCAGAAGATCATAAGATAATTTGGTTTGGAAGGGACCTTTAAATATCATATAGTCCAACCCCCTGCAGTGAGCAGGGACATCTTCAACTACATTAGGCTGCTGAGAGACACTTCCAATCTGACCTTGAATGTTTGCAGGGATGGGGCATTCACCATCTCTCCAGGCAACCTGTTCCAGTGTTTCACCATCCTCATTACAAAAACCTTCTTCCTTATATCTTATCTAAATGGATGTTCTTCTCGTTTGAAACCATTGCATCTTGTCCTGTCACAAGAGGCCCTGCTAAAAAGTCGGTAGGGACTGGAAGGATGCAATAAGGTCTGCTTGGAGCCTTTTTCTCTCTAGTATGAATGCCAGTGCTCTCAGGCACATCCACGTGCCTGTCTTCACAGCAGACATGCTCCAGCCTTCTGATCAAATTTCTGTAGCCCCCTCTCAACCCAATCTTACACTTTATATTTCTAACATTAAACCCAAGGTTACACTAAGCCAGTGTCAAGGGGATGTTGCTAAGTATATGACAGGAAAGGCAGGAAGCTTGCAGATAAAGAGGATCCCTCTATCAGAAGGCTGGGATACAGGGACAGGAGCCCAAATATGGAAAAAACCTTTAGAAGCCTTTAGTGCTAGGAGTCCCTAGGGAAGCCAGATTGGGTTTGTAGGCAGATGAACTTAAGTAGAGTCACAACACACCTGATGAAGAACTCTTAGCCCACAATCAAAATGTGGAAGGAGTTTCCCCTGAGCCACACCTGTAAATGCAGAGAGGCACATTACAGGTAACTACACATGATCTGTGCAGTTCATTCCCCCACTGGTTTGCTTATGTGAGAGTATTCCTTCCAAACCACACACAGAGCCATCCCTAGGAAATGCACCCAGCTGTTCAGCCTGGGCTTTTCTACACATTGACTAATCATTTGCCTTTGGAACAACCTGAATGTGTCCTTTGCTCTGTCAGACTTTTCTGCCTTATTTTGGGGTCTGCTGATTAATCCTGTTTGTCCACTGCTTTCATTCTGCTTATTTTTGCAGAACCCGAAAAAAAAACAACAGTGCTGTCACATTCAGAAAAGCTATGAGGATTTTCAAGCCCATCAAATGTGATTAACTTTAATTGAGTAGTTGTTTTATTGAAGCAAGTGCCAATACTTAAAACTGTAGCAACTTTACCAAATTAACAATTTTAACAGACCCCCATAAACCTGACTTTTTATCAGCTGCCCAATAGATTTAACATACTTTTTGTCTGAAAGCAAAACAGGTATCAGGACATATCAGTTAATGAAGAGAGCCTTTTTCAGACTAGAAAACATACATTATTTGCTGTATTTTGACATTCTCTAGGTCCATTTCTTGCCTTCCTTTGTCTGAAATGCATTACCTAGCTCACACATGAAAGGAAAGAACAGTCCTTCAGAATAAATTGGGGAGCAGAGGATTGAGTAATGCAATGCATTTTGGAGGAAAAAAGGATCAGACTCTGTGTTTCTCTATGGAATCAAAATAAAACTTGGGATTTTCAGTTACCTGTAAGGCAGCCTGTAAGATTCGGGAAAGATGGAGACTCATCTGAGAGGCAGAGGAGATGGAAGTGGTTCTTCAAGCCTAGGAATCCACTAAGAATTTCAGGACTAGAGAGCAGGAGTGTGGAAAAGGGTGTGATAGGGAACAAGGAGCTTCATATTCAAACCATTTCATGCAGTCTACCTCGTGCAGTACTTTGAGCTAACTCAATTTAAAGAGATGCTGTGTTTTAGTTTAAGTATTTGTGTTCTAATAAAATCTTGCTTTAGAAACTGGAAACCTTTCAGTATTGCTTGGTGCACTCACTCTCCAGAAACAGTGGGGCATTTCTGCCTCCAAGTCCTGGCCAACTTGAGGCCCTGCTGCAAATAAATGCAGAAGTTTGAAGGGGACAATATTGCAGAACTACTAGCAACACCAGAAAGATGAAAAGAAATCCAATCTGGAGACTGGAGCTACACAGGACTTTGGAGACTGAGGGCTACTCTCTATGCTGGTCTCAGATATTTCTTTTTCACTCACCTATTTTGTACTGCCAGGTTTTGAGAACATTCCAGTTTTTTCAGAGGTTTCTCTATGCGTTGCAAGCAAGACATAGCTACTTCTGCATACCCAGAAATGGCAGATCCATTTGATGTGTATGCACAAAGAAATTCTACCACATCGTTGTGAGGCTGTGCAGTTTCCAGAAAAAGCTGTGTCGACTTATGGCACATGCATGTATCAATGACACAGCACTTCCATATTATTTGCAGTGATTCCAAAAAGCACTGGATTTACAGCACATACTCTGCAATATAGATTTGCTCATGTACAGTCAGTTGGGCTTGACCAGAGATGCTGAACTTCCTGAGTGTTTGCAGACCACGAGGAAAGCATTTGCTGCTGCTCCCCTTGGATTTGCAGTCCATGCATAATGTGGTGCACGCTTTCGTATTTTTGTGTGGGAACACCTGGGCAGAGCTACGGGGCCAATAAACAAGTGTTCAAAGCCATGGAAAATTAATGGAGGAATATCATGCTAGGTGAATCAGAAGAAAAAGGTTGTGACAAATGGCAGTTTGGTGGGTGTAGGACAGTTAAATCTGGCAATAGCAGGGCTCAGCACTGTGTGGGGTCTCCTTGGAAGTATTCAGGGATTTTAGTGCTATGGGAAGGCAAAGAAAAGGCTTCAATGACATTCTGCTGGAGCAACAGATCTATCAGAGGTTCAAGTGAATGCAGAGGGAAAAACAAAAGCTACAGGAGAAATTGTATATTCTTAGCTCAGTATACTGATGGACTATAGCATAGAGTATTTGAGCACACTGGTTTTCCTGGAGATCTTGGGAGGGTCTTACTTTTGTTTTGCTTTTATTTAGGAAATAGCAACAGAATTATTATTCCTGGTGCCATACATGCAAGCAGCAGGTTTCCTAGGGTGCTGCTGAGGGATGCACTGGGAGCCATAGAAAACACATACAAATGCATGTGAGACTGCAGAGAGCCCACTGGAGAGACTCCAACCACTTTGCAGACTCCTGAAGGCACAGAAAACACATTTCAGTCTGCACCACAGGTCAAATTCACTCTTGATGGCATAGACAGGTGAGCAGTTCCACTGTATCACAGAATATTCTGAGTTGGAAGGGACCCACAAAGATCATTGAATCCAACTTTTAAACATATGTGTAAAGCAGATTAAAAGATCACTTTAATAATTTTTATGAAAAGTAGTCACTGCATATGGTAAAGTAATTTTCAAGTCTAGTGTCTCAACCATTCATTTTTTAGTATTGTGAAGGGAATTAGAGCAATTGGACTAATTGCCTAACAAATTGCCTTTGTAGACCAAAGCCTTTTTAAAATGTTATAAGACCAGAAAATTTTATTTTCTCACTCTTCTATAACCAAAGGTGTCCAAACTATTTTTTTTAAACTTTGGCATTATAAGTGCATCTCAGGCAAAGCATTTCTTTACCAAGTCATAGCTGTAAGCCAATTCTGATGTCCAAGTTATAAAAAGTCCTTGAAAACAGCAACTTCTAATGGAAAAAGTTTTGGTGAGGTAAATGTGCTACTATAATAGCACAAAATATCTGTTTTTTCTATACACTGACCCTCACTGCAATCTCTCTGTGAGGAATTTATATTGCTAGAATAGAATTTCCAAGTGGAATGAATATTCTTTATAGTATTGATTAATTAACTGCCCGCATTTTCTTCAGATAGGAAATTTTTATTCTTGTGTGCCTAATATTCTAAACAATCCTTTAAATACTGCACATCAAGTATTGACCACTTTCATGCCTTATTTCTAGCAAAAATTAATAGCAATTATGTTAAAATTTTACTAAACCTTTTTTTTATCATTTCTTCCAAAAAGCTTCCCTGCATAGCAGAGCACACACTTTCCTCAATCTTGGCATTCTGCTCCTCGGCTGCCGTCATTCCATCTGAAGCATTTACTTTGAAATGCCTGCCAAATATTTTTGCCCCGGTACCACAATAACAGTGCAGCAATGTGGGAGTGATTCAGCTCTGTGTGTTTACAATGAGAGCAGAGAAACAGGCTCAGGGAAGTGCTCTATGAGATGGGTTCTCCTAGTGATATCCAAATCCTAAACAGATCTGCTAAACCTCATTAAAGGTCATGCTTGCATTTTTCTAAGTTACTGTTTCTCCTGACCAAACAAGACAGCTTGGATGTGAGTGGTTTGGGTTTTCTTGTCCACTTAACTTTCAGAAATTAAACTTGAAATAAGTACATTCTAGATAGAACAGCATTAGGCAATATCTTCAGTTGTGCTAATCTGCAGAGCTCCCCTGAGAACAGAGGAGCTCCCCTGATTCACAGCAGCTGGCTCCATGGTGCTTTTCTGTAGGTACTTATATCTGGCAGAGTTGCTGAGGGTGTTTGGGCAGTGCATGAGCTGCCCATGTGCTTTCCCTGTGAGAGTGTGAAGCACACCACAAGACCTGCTGTTAAACTTTAACACTGAGGTATAGGGAGCATTTTGCAACAGTCAGGATCTCCAGGCTTCAGCTCGTTCAGATCCTGGCCGCCTTGTAAATCTTTCTTGCCCCACTTCAATGGAGATAAGAGGGATTGTATGCTTGAGGTTCAGTTGAGAGAGACCACCCAAGTAATAGCTCATTTCACTTCTCCTGACCTCCTCTGATATGCCCATCAAAGCAGCAATTAAAATTTGTGTAGAGCAAATGTGTTCCATCAATCTGCTTTTCATCTGGCTCTACAAATACTTGAGACCTGAGTAAGCAGCTGAAAATTTTAGAAACAAGCATGAGTAAATGTAAAGACAGATTTTATTTTCCCGTGTTCAGGAGCAGGATGATCTGTTTACCTTTCCAAAAGAGCTGTCAGCAGAGTGGTCATCAAGAAATATGAATTTCACAAGTGGTGCACTCCTAGCAAAACAAGCACATGTAGAAACTTGCTCCTTCTATTTTCAAGATTTTTTTTCCCTTTGCTATTTATCTTTGACAGCAAACTTTCTTTTTTAGTTCCAGTGCAGCCTTTTAATAAATGCTTAGTAGCCTGCTTTACTAGATGGGGCTGAACCTGCAAACATTTTACTCACCTGTTTGGCTGCAGTTGTACAAGCACATAGGTCAGGAAAGTCAGGTAAGGGAATAAAAGAGGCACCATGATACATTCAGTTCAGTTCATTCATATGCTACAACACGTATAAACAATAGGAATCCTGCTTCCTGCTGTACGGTTTAAACAATCTCCTGTGTTATTCTCTTGTGAACTTGATGCTACCAGTGTCTTTCCATCACCAGGCTAGTCATACTAACTCCACTGGATAGTTTACAAAAAACTGAGAGGAGAATGTGTTTTTCAGGGGACCTAAAGTTTACTCTTGATGGGAGCATGGTGTTGCAGTTGGAATATATGGACATACTCCACCCAGCACGAACCAATTGCTCTATTCATAGCACTCCAGAGCCAGGACTGCCAAGTGTCACCAGGGAGGAGGTTGTGCAGACAGTGAGAAGCTGGGGCTTAGGAGAGTGTGTTGTCTGTCCATAACCTCTTTCCTTCAGCCCCAGCCATTGTCTCTGCCTGCAAAACAACATGCAAAAATACTCATCCTTCCCCAGACACAGCTTGTGGGGCTGTGATACGCAGTGCAACTCCTTATGTGGGCTTTCTGAAGATGGGTTCTAAATATGTTTGTCCTTTCCTGTAGATTTGGGCCTCACAGACTCATACAACACATACGCCCATACAGAGAAATGCAACAGAAACCTCTTGCTTCTGCAGTGTTTTGGGCTTTGCACACCCACACAGGGGCTTTATTTAGTTTGGTCTGTAATCTTTGGATATGGGATGTTCTTGCTAAATCATCTTGATGTCTAGGAGACGTGCCCTGGAGGAAATCCAAATACAACTGCCCTGTTGCCTGGAACTGGACAGAGCCATGCTCACATGTACCAGGAACTTGTGCTGGTCTGTGTCAGGGGTGTGTACCATTCTCCACATAGCAATATGGTCTCCTATGCCTTTTGCAAAGAAAGACACGGAGAGAATGAATAACCTTGTGTACCTTTTCACTGGTCATTGTGTGGAGGAAAAGAATTAAAAGTCTTTGGAGATTTCCCTGTTTCATGAGCACCCACAGAGGTGACACCTGTAAACATCCCTGAGCATCCAGCCCCACTGGTGTCAGATTCACTGCAGTCCCTTTGATGGGGACCAGGCCCTTAAAGGTAATGTGGACCTGAATGCTTCTGCATCTGCCTGAAAGTGAGCATATATGTGTGTTAATCATATGATCACAGCAGCACAAAACTGCCTCTGCTGATATGCTCTGACCAGTCTGGTGGTGGACACCAGTCACTCTTGCAGCAGAAGGAGCTACTCTCCCATACACTGCAGGGCATTGGACAGTCTTATTTTTCTCTCTGGGAATTTGTATAACTGCTCTCATGTTAGTGTTTGGTATCTTCTGGGAGGCTAGAAAAGTCAAACAGTTACTTGATTTATCTTTCTTCATTCTCCCCAAGTGAAGAAGAAAGGAGAAAAATTGTTTTAAAGGTACTCGGGTGGAAATCAGAGATGGATCAGAACAAACAAGAGACAGGAGAATGAATAATCTGTGCAGATGGTTGCTGAGAAAAGCTGGGCTTCTGTGCTCCACAATTGTTTTTGCAGGTGAGATCTTTCCCTTCTAAAGCTGAAGAAGTCTAAAGTCTGGATGGGTTTGAAAGACACAAATCTGCCTTTGAATTCTATTGTTATTATCATGGAATCATTTTACATAATTGACACCTTTTACATTAAAAAAATTATTTGGAAGGTATTTTGTTTATACTGTAGCTAAAACCTACCTGAGTTGTCTAGTCCCACTGAGCCATATAGTATATTCATCAATGCATAGTTCTCTTGCATTTCAGCATTTGTTATGAAAACCAAAATTCTTACTCTGAGTTATTTATGTTGGCAGTGCTTCAAAGGGAGCAACTGCTTTACTTCATGCCAATCTCTGCAGCAGTGGGGAAGAGTACCTCTCCTAAGATCATTTATATCTTGTTAACCTTTTGATGCAGATTTGTCTGAACACATTTTTTTTCTTTAGTGCATACCTGCAATGACAGGAACTTGTTTGATAAGACACTGATATAAGACACTGATATTCTTGTTTAGTGAAAATAAATATACCTGTGAATCTAAACACCTTTTATTTTCTTTCTTCACTTGTTGACAAAACAAATACAAAAATTTCCAAGATACAGAAATATAACATCCTACTCCTTGCATGGGCGCCATAACACTGTGTTGCTACAAGAGCTGAAAATGAAGTGCTCATCCTCTAAACAATGCAAAGTGAGTATTAGCTAAAAGGGACACTTTATTCCAGTGAGGATAGATCCAAATCTGCTAATTTTACATCAGTAGCTCCTCCAGTTATTCCCAGAAATTTTACCATACACACGTGCAGGTCTTTCACTCTGGGCTATGCCTTGACTTGTACTATAATCAAGACATTCACAAGACCAGGTAAATTATTGCCATCACTCCCACTTATCTGCTCTTTTAATTGCTTCCAGAAAACGTTCAGGACTTATGGTTTGTTTTGCAGAAGGAAAGCATTAGACATGGTTTTGTGGGAGCCAAAATGCTGGAACCACAGCCATGCCATGGGGTGGAGAAGGGTGTGCTCCGCTGAACAGGGACTTCTCCTGGCAGTAGAGGAGGCTGGGCTACTGCACCAAGCTCACCCATGCTGCACTTGCCCTCTGCCAAGGAAAATCAAAGCATGGCAAGATGCTGCCAGCAGTGATATGAAAATGGAAACCATGCTCAGAAGTAAGGGGAGGTGTTGATATAATCACTGTGCTACATGGTGTCCTGACATTCCAGCAGTCCAGGTCTGAAGCATATATGTATTTTCCAGTTACTGAAAATGGAAGATGGTGCACCATAAGGAGCAGTTCACTAAATACCAAATTAAGTGGAAAATAAATCTGAGATTTAGTGCTCAGAAAAGCTCCAGATTACAGTGGTTGTGTAATGACTCTTGCAACATGCCTAATTGTGTTCGGGTAAGATCAAGCCACACTTACCTGTTCAGGATTTCTTCCTGGAACAGATATATGTTTATATCTTAGGACAGAGATTATGTATAATTTCCCTGAAGCTAAACAGAAATATAGCACAAACTATTTTTTCCCCAGTTTTCAATAGAGGTTGTGTTTAAGTTAGTAACCAATGTTATGGGACAAGCTCCTGTTAAGCCTGGTTTTGAGACTACTATATGTGTCTTCTAAGGTGATTTACTTTGGAATAAGGCTAATCTGATCTCATAGACCCAAGAACAAGTGCACTGTGTCATGCAGGACAAAATGCAGTAAATAGGAATGACTGGGAGTTCTGCTTTGAAAGCACCTATCTGATCTGAATTAAAAGTCCAGTGCCCTGTAGTTTTAGCATAGGTATAACCTGGATCTGCTACACTTCCTCCCTCTGCCTCTGACCAAAGTACACCAAATTCTTCAGAGGAACAAATACTCATCTAACAGCAACTGCAATACACTTTATTTGGAAGGCATTTGTGGGTCATCACATAAATCACTCAACAAGGGTGTCAGAAGTTGTGTGTTGTGAGAGATTGCTTCTTCTGCAGAAATAGAAAAGTACTAACAGAAAACCAGAATAAATATCCGATGTGTGAAAACAGATTTTTTCAAAGTTCCTGTCTCTGCCATTTAGTTTGTTGAGTACAAATAGATGCAATTACTGCAAATCTGGTACAACAGCACGTGATGAAGACTTAGGATTTGTGCATACCTGTAATATGTACACAATAGAAGATAATAATAAAAGAAAATAAAAGATAATTAAACACCACCATGGTTACAACATAACATCTTTCTGCTATCATATGCTTTGAGTTACTTTTTCATTTATGTATTTTCTGTTACTTGTTATGTTCTCTTAAATGTCCCTGACTTATTTTCCTGCATCAACTTCATCCTTCTTTTGCTTGGCAGACATTGTTGTTTTTTCAGCTTACCATTGGGGGCATTAAAATTACTTATTTATTTTTTTACATACATTTCTTGGAAAAGTGCTAGGCTTAGCCTCATTCTGTACAGTAGCCAAGCAGGGCATATTGTTAGTACTCAGTGAACAATGGGTATTATTGTTATATAACTTGGTTTCATTTCTTGGAGGTGAAGATAAAGATTGGTGGATTTAGCTGTAGATAAACTAAGTAATAGGCACATGCCCAATCTGGATTTCACTGAGAGCAGCTGAGTAACTCCAGTTCACATCACTGTGAATGGGGTTAAGCTGTTAGCATTACATCTGTTTCACCACCTGTAGTCATCCATGTTAGATTTCTAACCTCACCCTCAGGCCCTCCACAACAGCGGAGAGAAGCTGTAACCTCCTGAGGGTCCATTGGTCCATCCAAAGGTGCCTGGGAAGTGTATTGCTCACAGGCTTGAGGACTGTTATTTCCATGTAGCTTTTCCACCATGGCTGAAAGCTTCATGCAGTGGTTTTGCACTTCATTTTCTATCTGTAACAATTGCAAAAATCACCCACAAAAACAGCACCTGAGTCTTTCAACGACATGTTTCTCTTCATCTGGAGGATTTACTAAATGATGTTCACATGGCTTGAGCATTGACATGAATGCAGGTATCTCTGGAAGTACATGCCTTCCTCTGACCTATGCTGAGAATATAATTTTTTTCTGTTGGATTTCTCTGCTAACTAGAAGAAATTCTGATGTATTAGAGATTGTTGTTATGGGCTTTCTCTGTTCTACCACTGTTAAAAGTAGAATTGGTGTGCAATCATGGAGTTTAATATTTAAGACTTTTGAGGAAGCCTTAATGCCATGTGTGCATTTCTGGAAGGATGAGAACTGAGAATAGATGCACTTGAAATCAGTTCTGTCTGAACTAACAGCCAGGTTTTGAGGCTTGGACAGAGGCAGAATGGATCTTGATGCCTTCATCCCAATATAAACTGCAAACTCTTGTACTGATGCCCTTAGCAGATCTGTCTGAGTCAGCTTCACTGATGTGGCAGACCTAAGCCAGGTTTTCATGGACAGGAATGCAAGGAGCACAGCAGATAAGCAGGGTTGTACCAAGTAGTACCAGGTCAGACACAGTGTGTTTTATTTTAAGCTTTCAAGAAGTCAGGCTAAGAGCAGCTCAAAATAATTTTAATTTTGAAATGAACTCAGATCACTAGAAGTTTGGAGCAGCTTTTTTCAATCATAACTGAAAATCAGTGCAACTCTGACAATAGACAACATATGAGTGAGGAAACTGCAACTTGCAGGAGATCATGAAAAGATGGTAGAAGGAGTTTTCTGCCAGAAACAAGGGGACAGCTGATATCTAGAGGAAGAAAAAAAGTCTCTGGGGTTAACAAGAAAAAAAATCTGAAAGCATTCCAAAACATTTCACCAAAGAAAGTCCAAGTGTTAGTGACAGATGTTGCTAAATGCTTGACTGGCAGGTAGTCAGATACTTGTGAGTTGAATGTGGCTTAAGAGCTTACTCGAAAGCAAATAGAAGCTTGAAATGAGGCAACTCCAGTTCCCTGTTCTGGGAGAAACATGGAAACTGCTGTGAGCTGTGAAGACACATCTCTTTAACCCAATGTTTGTCTTCAGCAGTGGCCAGTGGCAGATGCTTTGGAAAAGAAAAGAAATAAGGCATATATGTAGCATTCCTTCCCCTTCTGTAATCCCCAGATCCTGGCAGTCAACAGTTTAGGGACTTCCCAATGCCAGACTTTGCATCTGGACCATTGTTTTTAATAGTCACCAGTGGACCTATATTCCATAAATTTGACTAATCTTTTTTGTATCCATTTATACTTTTGGCCTCTGCAGTATCCTATGGCAATGAACCCTTGGGCTGAATTATGCTGTGTGTTAGAAAGAAGTCTCTTTTTTTTCTATTTTGCACCTGGTTCTCAGTAATTTTGCTGGGTGTCCCAGTTCCTGCACAGTTAAAAATAGTGAATGACTGTCCCTTGCTCGGGCTCCTAAGGCTGGCTTATTTTAGAGATCAGAGATCCACAGTTTCCCTTAATGAAGCAGAAAATGCTTATTCTCCAAAAACTGCTCTGTATTCCTGTTGCCCTCTCTTTTGTACACTGCTTCAATCAGGGTCACCCTAAAGGATTAAAATATGAGTACACCCTGCTATACTACTTCTCATATATTCAGCCTACTTACAACCTCTGTTTTGTGGACTTTGCTCAGGCATGCCTGAAAAGAAAAAAAATCTTTGCAAAAACCAGTACAAATATCTCTTGTGTTTCTTGTTCCTCTTACAAGAGCTGATAAGGTGTGTTCCCAGTGCAGTGGATAGAATAATAGGAACATTTAGGATGGAAAAAATCCTTTAGATCCTTGAGTCTGACAATAAACCTAACAGTGTTAAGCCCACCACTAAACTGTGTCCCTCACTGCCACATCTACATGTCTTTTAAACACCACTAGGGATGGTCACTCCACCATTTCCCTGGGCAGTCTGTTCCAATGACAGCTCCTCCTGTGAAGAAATATTTGCTAAAATCTAAATCATGCAACTTGAGGCTTTTTCCTTTTGCCCTGTCACTTGTTACTGGAGAAAAAGGAAGGATTGAAATGGTTCTTGTTCCAGGGCATCTCCTTGAACTGTCATCACTGTCTCTGCGGGAATGCAGGGACCACCTGCAGCTGGGCTTCCCGTGTCCCCACCAGTTCTAGGGCCACCACCACAGTGGTCATCATAGTAGGGAAGCTGGAGAAGAGCACAGTTGATTGGACTGCTTGTACAGAGCCATCTGTACAAGGCAGAATGGTGTGGTCTTCCAGAAAGATCAGGTTTTGTCCTCTTCTTTTCTCTGTCTGAAGAGAGCCCTTTCACTTCCCTGGGAGGGAAGGATGGGAGAGAACCCTGGCTTCGGACTCCAGCTACAATTACATGAGAAGCAATGTCATTTTCCATGGCCTTCTTTTAAAAGCATTGTTTTAGCTGCTACTTGGTGCTTTTTGCCCATGGGAAGTCCCTGTTTCTTTCCCTCCCCACAGCACTCCCCACTCTGCAGTGGGAGGCTCCTATGATGAGCAGAGAGCTGCCCTGAGCATCTCAGCCGTGTGAAGAGAAAAACATAATTTCCAGGCAACTTTTGATTTATGAGCACTAACCCAGCTAAGGTGATTAGCCCAAAATGTTGACATAAAGCCACCAGTGGGAGGCAGCTCCATTGCTGTTGTAATAGGGCTTACCTCATACCTTCAGATCACTATCTGATTTATCACCACAGCAGTTCTGCTCTAAAGTATTGAGCCTAAATATTCTTCTGCTTCCCTGGTGGAGAAATCACAAGGAGATATGGGTTCAGAGCCAAATTTTTAGAGGCTGATTCCAACTGTTTTCATCTCTTTAGCCCTTAAGGTTTTGGGTGCATTACAATTGGAAAGGGTACAATCTTCAAAATCAGGAAGGCTGCATCATTAAACACAGAAAGTCTAGGTGCCTGCTGATGGACCAGATCCCTCTCCCATTAATATTTCCCTCTGTGGCCACTGGACACCATTCATGAGTTATCCAAGAGTGTTCAGAGAAAATATCTGCACCATAATCTGTAAAGGAGGAAAGGATGGTAATGACCTACAGTAGATGCTCTGGT